>NC_080673.1:153548119-154187565 GCF_030445035.2 Dasypus novemcinctus
TAAGAGAGAGATCTAATACATAATAAGATCTAACATGTTTATATAGAACATAAGTATATATATATCCATATAGAACATAGACCTATAGAATACACAAGCATTATTTATTATATTTTATAATGGATTGTTGCAAACTGGATCCAACTTTCACCTCTTCCAGCATATATGTCCTTTGCAATGTAAATTTGCAGGTTTTCCCTACAAGGTAGAATCTACTTCCCCACTCTGAATCTTTAATTCTCAAGCAAACATAATAAGCAGCCGTTTTTCTATTGCTCCCAATTTGTGTTCTGGCAGCTTGAATTTACGACATTTTTCTGTTTACTCTAAAAATTGAGCATTCTGGCTTCCCTTTTTTCACATATAAATTGTCTGACTTGTGAATCTTATTTTAATAATAATAATTATTATTTTATTAATAGTCCTTGAAGTTACCTAGAGGCAGCTGCCTTTTTCAATAGAAGACACTTGTAAATCCCAAATAGAATTCACTCACCCAAAAATGGTTCTCAAATAGGGGAAGAAGTGATGATTTGGGAAGTGTATTAGTCAGCCAAATGGGTGATGATGCAAAGTACCAGAAATCTGCTGGCTTTTATAAAGGGAATTTCTTTGGGTTAGAAGATTACAGTTACAAGGCCCTAAAAAGTCCAACTCAAGGTACCTTAAGAAGTACTTTCTCACCAAATGTCTGTTGCCACCTGTTGAAGCAAGATGGCTGCCAATATCTCTGAGGGGCAGCCTTCCCCTTTCCTCTTAAGACTCCATGGGTCCAGCTTCTTCTGATCTCAGCTGTAGGATGGCATAAGACTCGTCTTTCAGGGGCTCTTGGCTGTTCTGTTCTCTTCACAAGATCAGCTCTAAACTACCAGGAGAATGTCTTATCCCTCCCCAGGGCTCCAGCATCAAAACCAGTTATCTCCTCCACCGTGTCTTTTTCTGGGTATCTACTCTGTGTTCTTGACTGAGCATCCACCAAGGGAGCTGGGACTGTTACACTCTACTGACATGGTTGAATCAAAGCCCTAATCTTAACATAATTTAATAAAGACATCTCAGCTGAATCTAAAAAAATCAAAGGGTGTCACGTCAAGAGAAACAGTCCAGTTTACAAACATAATCTATATCTCTTTTTGGAATTCATAAATAATCTCAAACTGCCACAGGAGGTCGAGGGGAATTCTTAGAGTTGAGAGCCCAGGGCACTTTGTCCCTATCGGCAGCCCCTTTGAAAGAGACCTGACCATCCCTGAAATATATTATTTTCATGGTAGGAAATGAGGTGGAAAATATCCATAATTTCATAGTCTATTGTTTCCCAAGACATGTTCCCATTCTAACTCCCACCCTGTGAGTATGAATCCATTTGTAAATAGTCTCTTTAAATATGTTAAGGAGAGTCAGTGTGGGTGTGAACCCATTTAGTAAAAAGGATTTTGGGAGGTGTTCTTATTAGTTAGGGCATGGACTCATTTGTGAATAGGATCTTCAAAGATACTATTCAGATGAGGCCAGGTTGAATCAGCATCCCAGCCTGAATTCTTCTGGATGAAGTCCTTATAAGCAGAGGAAATTGCACATGGAGGTAGAAGCCTGAAGTCAGAGGAAATCAGAGGAGCAGACACAAGGAGAGTGAGATCTCCTTGAGATAGAGGATTGTTGAAACACTACAGCCTCCAGGGAAAAGCAAGCCCTGCCAATGCCTTAATACTGGACTTCTAAGCTCCAAAACAATGACAATAAATTTTCATGGTTCAAGGCAGGGGTTCTTAACCTTTTTTGTTCCATGGACCACTTTGCCAGTCAGGGGAAAAACAAGGACCCCTTGATAAGTCCACACTATCTTGTGTATTATTTAGTAAATTTATTACACCCGCACCAACACATCCCCACAAGAATAATGTCTTTTCTTGAATTTCAATTCAAGCTCATGGATCCCTTGTTAAGAACTCGCAGTTTAAGCCCACAAGTGTATGATATTTGTCATAGCAGCCCTGGCACACTAAGACATCTACATGAAAAGTTTTTCTTCAAACAAGGAGATTCCATTCCAAAGATGGTCGCTGACTTTCAGGGCTTATTCAATTTCTCACTTTTGTGTACATCATTTTTGTAGGGCATGTAGGTTCTTCCTTTTTTCTTTTTTAAAAATGATATTGGGTTTTCCATGCTTTGCCTTTCCTGTAAAGGCCAAGGATTTAAAACAACACAACTGAGCTCCAAGCTGAAACCTAAACAAGGCAAAACATGTAAGTCCTCCTGCTGTATCTGTTAGAGTAAATTAAACAACTCAGGGTTGTCGTTCATAAGAAACAAAGAACTCTATCATCTGCCTCCCTGGACAGTGGTGGTGGAAGGAGGGAGGGAGGGGCCCTACTGAATGGTGACAAAAAATTTTATAAAAAAGGAGGTGTTTCCAGTATAAATCTCCCCCCTTATTTGTTTATTTTTCCTATATTGGGCACTAATATTTTTGAAGTATTGGGTCCCAAATGTCACTTTGAAAATGAACTTATTTTAGAATAGTTTTAGAGTTACAGAAAAATTGTGATGATTAAGTTCCTGTGTACTCACCACCACCCTTCCCCCACACCCAGTTTCTTCTATTATTAACATCTTACATTAGCTGGTGCATTTGTTATAATTAATGAACAAGTATTGATATATTATTATTAACTAGAGTCCATGCTTTAATAAGATTTCCTCAGTTTTTCCCCAATGTCCTTTTCCTATTCCAGGATCCCTTGCTAGATACTGTATTACATTTAGTCATCACATCACCTTAGGCACCAGTAGGTTGGGACAATTTATCAGACTTTTCTTGTTTTTGATGACTTTGACAGTTTCAAGGATTATTGGTGAGGTATTTTGCAGAATGTCCCTCAAGTGAGATTTGTCTGACGCTTTTCTCATGATTAGACTGGGGTTATGTGTTTTGAAGAGGAAGACCACAGAGGCAAAGTGACTTTCTTATCAAGTGCCACTTTTACTGTATTTTTTTCAAGGTAGATGTGTGCATGTAGGAGTGAAAATGCACAGAAAAATAAACTGCAAGGGAATAAGTCAAAATGTTATCTGAGGTTATCTCAGGTGAGTAAAGTTACTACACACTTGCACTTTCTACTTCTTGTTTTTCTGTATTTTTTAAACATTTGACAGTGGACATGTACTTTCAATTAAAAAAGAAATATATATTTTTAAACATTTTAATGTCGGTTTTTGTAGTTGTCAACAACTGACTGAAAAGTACTTGGTTTCCTTAACTGTACAAGTTCTTCCCAGGTTTGGTAAAAATCAGGGAGTATTTCAAGTCTCTCATTTCACAGGGAGTGATACCCCATATCACAGCTCCTTCTTGGTCAATTCCATGCCTGAAAGAAAGCCTGGGTGGGGGGTGGTGGGAGGAGTCTGGAGGGGAGGGAGAAGATGAGTTTCCAGACCAAAAGAATCATTCTTCCTTCAAAGAAAAACCATCAAGCTTGGTGGCCACAACAGGGCCTGGATCATCATCTCTGGCTTTCTTTCTCTGTCTGCCTGTCCAGTCTCTCTTTTTCTCCCTGTTCTTTCATTCATTTGTTGGTTTAATCTCTCAACTAATTTATTGAGTGCACTGAAAATAGAGTCGCGACATCAAGACCTCCCTATTCTCAAGGCACTTACATGTTACTGGGGTAGAGGCAGCCAACAACAAATACTTTGTAGGGTAGGGATAGATGTCATGAAGAAAAAGAAAGCAGGAGAAAGAGGCACAGATTCAGATTGGAGAAGGAGGTGGTTGTTTTAGAGAGGTCATCAAGGAAGACCTTTCTGATGAGTTGATAACTGACAGAGATTAAGGGTTTCAGGCAGAGGAAATGGCAAGGGCAAAGGCCCTGAGGTAGGATTTGAGATGTACTAGGGGTGGGGACAATGCCAGGCTACATAGAGCCCTGAAGATTTAGGTCTATAAGCGTCTCATTCTGTTAGATGGGAAAGCATTAGAGGGTTTTTTTGGCTGAACAGTGACGTGACCTGAACTAGGTAGTTAAAAGTTCACTTGGGCAGCTGCTTGGAGATTTACTGGGGTGATGGGAGAGTGAAAGAGTGTGGGGAGGACAGGGAAACTTTTGTGGAGGCAGTTGCCTTAGTCCCAGCAAGAGTAGATGATGAATTGAACCAAGGTGTTCACAGTGGAGATGGAAAGAAGTAGGTAGTTCTGGACAGATTTAGAAGAAAGGGGCAAAGGGTTATGAGCATTAATTGGGTGTGAGATGAGAGAGAACTTCAAGATTTCATAGTTATGAAACTATTTTATACCCTGAAAAGTATTACTTCCTCTGAAATTTCAGCCTTTGAATTAGCTGGGATTTGACAAATTCTCATACATACACTCTCTTTCTTTGAGGAGATCGTGGAAAGATGAAAAGACTTTACATTTTTTTTTCAATCCTCTTCTATCTCCCATTCTTCTCCCCCCAAAGCCATCTGTTCTAATGTGCTTGTGTCTTTAAACATGCTCATATCTTTACTAAAAAGATGGTATTACTTCATGTATATTTGCATTTTTAATTTACCAAAAGGTATTGACTCAAAGATCTCATTTGTTTCTTTTTCTTCACTTAACACTATGTTTTTAGGCCCATTCATGTTGCCGCATGTGTTAATACATCTAGTCATTAGCTTTGTTTGCTGTGTAGTGTTCTGTAGTATCTCTAATCTGGGTGGTCTACAAATTTCTGCTATTTCCACCTCAACTCATGGAATATCCCTCTATAGAAGGCATTATGGATCTGTTTGTAGATATCTTGGTGATAAGAAGACTTCCTATTCATATCCTTTACTTTTTTCAATTTCAGAACTTCCTCATATTCTAGATACTAATCCCTATCAGTTTCAGACATTGCTTCTATTTCCAGGTTCTCACCCATCTGTTAACTTTATCTGTAGTTCACTTAACTAAACTAAAATCTTTAATTTTAATGTGGTCAAGTGACCTGTAATCTTTCAAATTCTTTAAAGTCTTACCAAGTTCAAAGAATCTCAATGAAGAACTTAGACATGAGGTAGGACTGTGACACTTTGGGAAAAAGAACATTTGTGACTCTGGCAGGTGGCACTTCTGTTGAATGGAGAATGATATGAAAAACATGAGTGTTGTAAGTTTCATCCCACTTACGGAACTAAGTTCTACCCCTACTCATTTTCCTTCCTCTTTATATTTTCTCCCCTGAGGGGTCAAAGATGCCACTCTCTTCTTTGAGCACTGTAATTGAGAAAACTGCTGCAATTTCCAGACACTTGCCAAGACCTTCAGATTTTCAACTGCCTCATCTAGGAGGCAGTAGAAATATGGGAGTTTTGCTCACCCATTATTTCTCCTTTCTTTTGACAGAAAAGAATTACAATAACAAACACTTCCCTAGCACAAATTATATGACAGATACTTTTTCTAGTGCCGCAGCAGTTTGATATTATTTATAAATTCCAAAAAGAGATATTGATTGTGTTTGTAAACTAGTCTGTTCCTCTGGGTATGATACCTTTTGTGTTAAATTCAAAGGTTTAATGTTTACTTGGTTAAATCAAGATTAAGACTTTGATTGGACCACATCATTAGGGCATCTCAGTGTTGAGTCCCTGCCCCCTTGGTGGGCTATATATATGGACATGCACTCAAGGAGAACATGGGAAAAGATACATGGGAATAGAGAGAGCTCCATAGACACAGCTGAGGAGAGAACTTGACCTGGAGCCTTGGAGAGAGATGAGCCATTCATCTGATAGTTTGCAGCTGAAGAAACCAGAGCCCTGAGCAGCTAAGAAGGCCCAGAAATAAATGAGCCCTCCCACCTACAGCTGATATCAGAAGACAGTGGGCCTACAGATCCTTTAGAGAGAGAAGAAGGCTGAACCCTCACAGACATCGCCTGCCATCTTGTTCCAACACATGGCAACAGACTTTGGTGAGGAAAGTAACTTTGAGTTGGACTCTTTAGGGCCTTGTAACTGTAAGCTTTTACCCCAAATAAATACCCTTTATAAAAGCAGACAGATTTCTGGTAATTTGTGTCAACACTGCTTTGGCTGACTAATACAAGTGCTTTTCAAGTAGGAATTCTTTTAAACCTCAAAGCAACCCTATGAAGTAGACACTTATATTCCCGTTTTACAGATGAGAAAGCTGAGGCCCAAAGAAATCAAGTGACTTTCCCAAGTTGATACAACTAGTAAGTGGTAGAGCCTGGATAGAATTTTTCTGTGTGGGGAACCTCTTCCATGTGTTTGGAGAGGAGCTGACACCATCACCCACCCCCAACAGGGTGGACATGTGACCCTCTAACAACTGATTGGTTCAAGGAGGGAATGTGACCCAATACAAACCAAAGTCTGTTCTGAGGATTTTCTGCCCCTGCCTTGGGGAAATGTTCTCTTTCTGCTGATGATCCTAAGATGGCAGTATGTAAGTCCTTGACTGCCAGGGGCAATTATGCTCTCCAAATAGAAAGAACCTGACAAGAGAAAGAGATTGCTACCTCATGACATCATTTCAGCCCCTGGATCCAACCACAACAGAAGCCAGTATGAACCTGGACTTGGGAGTTTTGTCAGCCAATTATTTTCCTCTTTTTCCTCAAAGTAGTTTAAGTTGGGTTTCCTATACATAGACTCAAAAAGGTTCTGACAACTATAAATGGCCTACAAGACCCTCTGTCAGGTTCCTAGCCATCATTTAAATTGCCTTCCCCTTGTGGGAGAAATTCTCACATTATGAATTCAGCTTTATCAATGTAGAATCTAGAACCCAAATTCCCAGCTTCCTCTGCAGTTAAGGTACAGTTGTCCGACTTTCTACACACAGGATTCCACATTCGCATGAAACTTCCTTCTTTTCTGGTGCCAGTGGAAGCCAATGTATCCAGCTTTCAGGAGCAGCAGGGGTTGTGGAAATAAGTTCCTGATGCAGAATTAGCATCTGCGTCAGAGCAGTAGAAGCGTCAGTGAAGCAACGTTGCTTTCATTTCTTATTTAGCAGCAGCAACAACAGCAAGGATAGCTGCCTAACCAGATCAGTTCTGCAATGTGCTTTGGGGCATTGCTCATGGATGCTTAGCCTTGAATCTGTTTCTTTCACTCTCAAAATCGGGGAGCTACCAAAATCTTCAAATAAATTACATATCTGCTTAAACAAGCCAGAGTGGTTTCTGCTGTTTCCAACTGAGAATTTTGCTTGACACACCCGTCATAAAGCACAGACTCAATGAGAAGAGGCTGCGTCTTTCATACACATGTCCAGCACATAGCACAGTGCCTGATATATAATGGCGGGTTAGTAAGTGATAGTTCAACCATAGCTGAATTGTAGTGATATGCTCATAGTTTATGGAAAGAGGAAAAAGTAAGGGAAAAATCACACATAATTCCATCTCTGGAGGTAATGACTATTAAACTTTCAGTGACTCTACTTCCAGATTCTCTTTCTTTGTAAATAGATATACAGCTAGACATACAGATATATAGAGAAATAGAAGATTCTTTTTAAGCAAAATGTGATTATATACATATTTCTTGTAGTCTGCCCTTTTTCCCTTTCTTCCTTTCTTGCTTTTTTAAAACTCAGTACATCATAGGCATTATGCCATGTCAACAAATTTTACCTACATCATCATTCTTACGGGCAAATGGCTGCAGGGGATCCCATTGTTTGTATAAACCATAATAAACCAATCTCCTATTATAGGATTTTTAGGTTATTTCTAGAAATATGTGTTATATATGATATATATTTTATATATGTATTAAATTACTATACATACAGTCTCACTATAGCTTTACTTATTGTTATGTAATAATCAGTGCTCTTAGAGAAATATCCTTGACCATATATCTGTTTATTTAATTGGAACCCTCTCCCACTCTCTATTTATCCACAGGAACATTCTTCATTCTTACACCTTTTACTCTAAATTCCTGAAATCAAACCAACAAAGATTAGATGAATACTAAATTATCAACACTAAATATAAAAGTTTCTTTGGATTTGTTTGTTTGCTTGTCCTGTTTTCTTGTTTATTTATTCATTTATTTTGCTAGATTTGTGAAAAATAGTATTCTTTCCATCCTAAGCCTAGATTTTGAGTTATGTTTTCAGGGCCAGACAAGAAGTTTTCTCGGGTGAGTTTTTAAAAAGTCACCTTACTTTTGCATGTGGCGACATATTCTGGGTAATTAAATACAATGTACCGTGCACTGTGGGACAACACTAAATTAAAAAAGAAAAAAACTGGCAAAGAAGAACTGCCTGGAGCTCGCTAGAACTGGGTTTGATAGGTGAGACTTGCCAATGTCCCTGCTTTGTGAAGAGCAGAAAATCCCATTGGGCACTGAGGATTTCCCTCAAGGCTAGGTAGGAAGAGACAGTGCCACTGTGATTAGCAGACATGTGTGTCCTAGGTGGGGCGCCTTGTGGTTAATTGTCTTTTTTATTCTAAGGGATAGATTTTTCTGGCTTCTTCCCAGAAATGAATCAGCCTCTCAAAGATGCCTCAGTATAAATAATAGAATAATTGTAAAAATGAACAAATGTATGCCTCTGCATTGGAGTGGTTGCCATAGCAACGAGTGAGCCACCAATGCAAATTTGCTATCAGGTGAAGGGCTCAACTCTGCATCTCTTAACCAGAAGAAAGGCTGCCTCTGCAGCTGAGCATGTGAGGCCCTCTTGTCATGGAGACAGAGGATACTCAAACCTACCAGAGAAGAGCTGCATGCCTTCCAGATGACAGATCTCTCAACTTCCCTATCTGTATTCCCAAATTGCATATTCAATAGATTTCCTAATGGAGTCGGCAGAGTGATTCATACCAGACTAAGTGTTCATTAGAAATATTGGTATTAATGACCAAGGTTAATTTATTTGAAACATGCACTTAAAAATCACTCTTCTTTCTGTTCCCAGTTTAGCAAACTGTTTTCCCTTTAAGTAGCACATAAAGCTCTCCCTTCAATTGCATAATCTGTTTTATATTGGGGGCTCAATCTCATTCTGCTAACTTTATGCACTCGTATCTTTCTCCTTCTTCTCCTGCTCTCCCAGGCCCTCTTCTTTCTTCTCTATAACATTGTTTACTATGTGTCTGCCTCCATGTCAGCAGGTCAGAATATATTGAGGAAACCACTGCTTTTAAGATCCATAACTAGAATAGACTGAAAAGCCAGTAGAGGCAAGATTCTGGGTGAATGAGGGGGGAGGGGGAAAGCCACTGCCACGCACACTGAGCCTTGGATGTTTGGTTTATAACCATGGAGGGAGATCATGCATATGAAGACCTCAAAGTCTAGAAGTCAAGTTGACGTTCGATCTCTGGCCAACTCAGAACCCTCCTTCCCTGCCCATGTCTGGAAGATGTGGGCTGATTCTGGAAAAGCCCTGAGTCCTTACACTGTCCGTTTGCCAGCACCTAGGGAAAGGAGGGAGCACGATTCCCAAGCTTTTGAAGATCTTGGACCTTTTTGAATCTGATAAGGCTAAAGACCTTCTTTCCAGAAAAGTTCTCAAGCAAGTGTGTGCACCCATATATGCACAAGCACACAGATGTATACACACACACACACTACATTTTGGGTACAATGTCAGAGTGTTCATGGCTCCCCATCAAACCCAAGGTTAAGAACCATAGCATGAAATGTGCCAGTCAGGAGAAAAGAGTAAGACCCCCCGATTTATTCCATGAGCACTGAGTAAAGACTTTTTTTATACTAAACACTTTGAAATGGAAAACAAAACGAAAATAAGCTGTGATCCTAGTTGTCGAAGGTTTTATAGATTAATGTGAGGGTTGTGGGGAGGCAAATATAACAACAGAGCAAATAAAAAACAGTACAGAAGGCTAAAGAAAAAGGGCAACTAATACACACTCCACAGGAAGGAAGACAAGGAAGGAAGAGACCTTGTAGGCTGAAATTAGTCACAGCACGCTTTCTAAAAAGAGTCATTCTTGGATGCAGATCTGGTTTAATGGGAAGAACATTGGAAACTTTCAAAGAAGTTGAGCTCTCTGAGGTCACTAGCATGATCCATATACTTGTCTCCTTATTAATTGCTAATGTTAATTTTTCCCACATCCGGAACAGGGAAGGGAAAAGAACGAACAGTGTATATGAAATGAGGAATTTATCTATTTGCTTAAAAGATGTGGTTCTGCATATTCTCTCACTGTTTTAAAAATAGTTATGGAAAACCAGCAATGCCAAGAAGTTATTTCCTTGTCACCGGTGCAGGGTTACTGAAGTCAGAGAACGGAACAGCTCTGTTTGGGGAAGATTTCACTGGAAGTATTTCTTAGGCAGAGAAAAAAATAACAAAAGGGTTTTTTCCAACTTAAAATATTTATATGAGCAAGAATACTGTGCTCCATCAATCAAACACTATGCTAGGCTGCAAATCTGGGCAACTTTTCTCAGGGCTGTGCCTTGGCAAAGCAGCTGAGCTATAGAAGACGGAGTTTATATAAAAATGCATAATCAGAATGTGATCATCCATATGTAGTAGTCCTGAGAATGAGAGCTCTGCATGTGAAGTATGTCCCATTGGATTTCCAAAACAAGAGGAAAGGATGTATACTTTAGATAGTATGTTCTGGTTTCTATCATTTTTTAAAAAGATTTTAATACAACTGTCTTAGCTGACCAAATAATTTAGACAAATTTAATCATGACAGTAAAAAGAAATTATTGCACTTTAGAGTTTCACTAAAGTTTGCATACCTGAAGTTCAGAAAAGTGACATTGAAGAAACATGAAGTTTTCATAGGCAAGAATGTACCCAATTCAAAGTTTTCTGAGATGACAACTTACTCCCAAATTGTGTGGATTATAGCACTCTTAATAGCTACAGGAATAATCTAACATACCATGTGGGAGCAAAATGAAAGTGTGCAAGATCCTTAGAACTTGCGTATTTCAATTTTTCAGTCAGATTTTTTTAAAGTGGTGACATTATTGCTAAGCCAGGGCATTACAAATTGGGAAAGAAGTCACTCCTGAGTATTACTTGGACGTGCCTATTTGCTTTGGCATTTAATTTAAAGTATTTGTAATTATTTGCTGATTATTTGGGAAAAGGAAGGGAGAATGGTCAGAACACCCTTCTGTCGATCAAATAGGGAGATGTGGGGCTACAATCTAGCTTCCATTGCTGCTGCTAACGAGGCTCCTGGAGGCCAACAGCCCCCCACATTGAAGGAAAAAACACGCTCATCATCCCTCAGCTGTCCTTTTTCTTTCCCAACCCAGAACCTCATTCTTGTCTTGCTAAGCCTACTCTCTCTGCTTGAAGGAGGAAGAAGGGACCTATTGGTTTTAGGGGAGAATGTGCAACAGAGGTGGGTAGTAGGGTGGGGAGGGCTGGGGAGCCTTCCCTTCCAACGGCAAGCTCTGAGGGAGTGGCTAGGGGCTGGGCTGTGCCTCTATCTCCCCCTTCACGTTTTCCTCTCTCAGCAGTGGGCCCAGTTCTTCTGTGATTACAGATAGGACCCAGTGGGGGCAGGCAGGCTCATTCCAGGCCCCATGACTTCCAGATTGCTGAGTCTTAACCCAAACACTACCACCCACATACATCTCTACTGCACCCTTTACGGAGGAGAAGAGCAAGGAAGTGAGGAGAGTTGGTGAGCAGGGGTAAATGAGCCAGAAGAGGAGGTGACGACGGGACTGGGGTGGAAATGTGCCTTCACCACCACTCCAAAGAGGCAGGTTCAGGCAATGCTTGAAAGTAAGAATAAGTCCTTATTTTTGTAAGTGCCTTATAGTTTATGAAGAAATGTTATTTCATCTTTATTTCCCTCCCCCTTTTTGTAGATTACGGTATTGAGGCTTTAAGAAGTTGAGCTGTGATGTTTGACAGGCCATTGCAATCTCTAGGCCCCAGATCCTTTTTCCCTCAAAAGGGGGTTCACATCCACTCTAACTGTACACCCAAGAGAAATAAAGACATAGTTCCATGAAAAACTTGCACATGAAAGTTCAGAGCAGCATTATCCATAATATTCAAAAGGTAGAAATAACTCAAATGTATACCAAAAGACTAATGGACAAACAAAATGTGGTATATCCAAATGATGGAGTATTTTTGGGCAATATAAAGGAATGAAGGGTTGGTACATGCGACAACATGGATGAATCCTGGGAACATTGTGGTAAATGAAAAAAATCAAACACAGAAGAGCATATATTGGTTGATTCCGTTCATATGAAATGTTCAGAATAGGGAAATCTCTAGGGTCAGAAAGTAGATTAGTGTTTGCTCAGGGGTGGGGAAGTTTGGGGAAATAGCCAAAGGTACAGAGTTTCTTTTTAATGAGATGTCACATTCTCTAA
Source organism: Dasypus novemcinctus (assembly GCF_030445035.2). Lineage (NCBI taxonomy): Eukaryota > Metazoa > Chordata > Mammalia > Cingulata > Dasypodidae > Dasypus > Dasypus novemcinctus. The sequence goes on from NC_080673.1 coordinate 153,560,474, forward strand.
TGGGCCAGCAAGAATCTCCTATGTACAATGGCAGTGTCTAGTGAAGGATGACAGACCATTATGCCAGCCCTTGATATTGATGATTGTACTTATAAACCTTTTCTCCTGAAATTAAAACTTAATCTAGTATTATGTACTGCCTAAGAGTTACCTCCTGAAAGCCTCCTTGTTGCTCAAATGTGCCTTTTTTCTCGGCTAAATTCTGCATATAAACATAATACCTTCCCTCCCAGCATGGGACATGATGAGCCTCCCTGGCACCAAGGGATTATTACCAAGAACCAACTAACAAAGCACCTGGAAAAAGACCTTGACCAAAGGCAGAAATGGTAAATACAAATGAGGAGTTTTTAAGGCAAAGAAACTGTAAAGTGAGTTGGGAGGGGATTCCAGAGGCTACAGTGATGCAAGTCTCAGCAGGACCTCGTTGACTGCCACAGCAAACAGTGCTTCAAATAGTGGGGCTTCTGAGGGCTCTAGAGACATCCAGAAACTATAAGCAGGGCAGACAGATCAGAAATTCAGCATCCTGTCAGTAGGTCTTAGTTTGGAATTTATGCTCCCCGGTGTAACAGAATTAGGCTCATTTATAGGTTCTCTACATCTGGCTCTTCTGCCCCTTTTACTTGAACCTATAATTAGTACTGTACTTGATATATACATGTCCCAGGAACTTAAATCTTTAATCCTTCCATATGCCAGTTGAGTCCTGAATTTCAGCCGTTTCCACACCTAGTCTCCAGTTCTTTGGACTCACCCAGGACAACTAACGAGGAGATAATGACGGACAACACCCATCCCAAGAGTGTATGCAACTGCAAGTAAGATGGTTCCATCCATCTCCCCCATGGAATCTAAGTTCCCTCTCAATTAGAAGCAGAGTGGGCATCACCATTCCAAAATCCTCAAGATTGAGGAATGAACAATGGACTAAAGTAGACTTGTTATTCTACTATAGATTTATTATTATTCTAACAATATAAGAACTCTTATCATAGACATAAAGGCAGTGGTCACCAGAGGTTCTAAGGAATGGGAAAGGAAAGAATATGTGTAATATGGGGGCATTTTCAGAACCTTGGAGTTGTCCTGCATGACACTGCAGTGACAGATATAAGCCTTTGTATATGTTGCCATAACCTACAAAATTGTGCACGACAGAGTGTAAACCATAAAGTAAATTGTAATCCATAATTAGTAGCAATGATTCAATAGGTTTTCATCAATTGTAATGAATGTACCACACTAATGAGGGACGTTTATGATGTTGGAAAGTGTGGGGGAGGAAGTGGGGCATATGTGAATCCCTTATATGTTTTATGTAACATTTATATAATCTGAAACTTCTTTAAAAATAAAAGAGCAAGTCATCTTCCATATCTTCGATATCTGATAATGATTTACCAAATTACAATATCTCTCTCAGGCCCATGTACAGAAATTCAAACCATCTGGCTTTAAGGAAGGGGACAAACAGAGACAGAGAGAGAACAAGGTAATTGTGGCAACAGAAAATGTCACAAGCAACAAATGTGTGATTTTGCAGAAATAATGCAGGCCTGGGTGGATAAGACAAATATCAAAGCTGGCACTACTTCCATGCTTCAAGGCCTAGGCTGGGCGGGGGTGGCCGGTGAAGAGAGAGCTAACAGAAGAGTAAATCCATCATCTGTGCTGTGCTGCTTGCTTGTCAGCTTCTGAAGAGTTACATATCTGTGTATGGTTTCAGTACTGCTAGGCTTTATTTAGTAACTGGCTGACTGGGACCCTTCCTTTCGGAAAGAGTTACCCTGCTACTCTTGAGAGTCCTGCCTCATGGTCAGGGTTGCCTTAGGCTCTGGGAGAATCAGACTCAACATTACATTTTTACTTCAATCTTTCATGGTCATCATGATGCTGATTTTTAATATAGATCTTTTTATGATGAGTTTGAGGGAGGCAGAACGACTTTTATGAGGACAAACCTGGTTACTATGTATGTAATTCATTGGGGCTTTTAAGATGTAGGAATTTGATTGCCCGCCTAGCGTGGGGACCTTATTTTATTGCACATCCAAGTATGTTTATGAAATTTTCCACCACCAGATACTATTGCTGTATGATAAGAACAGGCAGTGTTTATGTGACCTTGTAGCAATGGGTTGTTGTGGTCTGAGGGTTTCTCTCTCTCCAACTCTCACTTTATATAGAAAATTCAATTACTCCATGTAGAAATGGTGAAATTTAGTAATGTAGAGAAAATGCTTAGCAGCTCCATAAACTGGAGCTTTCTAGTCCTGACGGACTGGAAAGGAGAGTGTTGGAGTCGCTGTCTTTCAGGAAACCCACAGATCCTCTACTCTCATGCGTCAAGACGTGGCAGACTCTTCCCTCAATCCTGGAAGCCAGTTGGCTTATGGGCAGTATATTTCCAAGTGGGAAAACTCAAGGGGAGTTTGCATGTATTATCTCATCTAATCTTTTTTTTCCTCTCCCCTTCCCCACGCTGCTCCCCACCCCCACTGTCTGCTCTCTGTGCCCATTCACTGTATGTTCGTCTGTGTCTGCTTGTATTCTTGACAGTGGCATCCAGAATCTGTGTCTTTTTGTTGCATCATCTTGCTGTGTCAACTCTCCATGTGTGCGGCTCCATTCCTGGGCAGGCTGCACTTTTTTCATGCTCCCCACATGGTGCACTCCTTGCGCATGGGGCTCCCCTATGCGGGGGGCACCCCTGTGTGGCAGGGCACTCCTTGCATGCATTGCATGTGGGCCAGCTCACCACACGGGTCAAGGATGCCCGGGGTTTGAACCCTGGACCTCCCATGTGATAGGCAGATGCTCTATCAGTTGAGCCAAATCCATTTCCCTCATCTAATCTTTGTAGCAATCCTTACAGAGGGAAAAACTGAGGCTTATAGTGTGATTCAGTAACTTGCCTAAGTTTCTAGAGTCCTGTGCTTCTAACCATTTATACTTCATTAATCTGGTCCCATAATGCCAAAAACCAATCTGGCTATCTGTTTTCTTCAAACTCAACGTACTTTCCATCAAAGTCAACATCTCTCCTCCCAATTTGGCAATTTCTTATGACTTCTTTACAGTTCATGGCAACACCCATTTCCCTCATCTTCACCTTAATTTAGGCCCTTGCCAAAACCATGACTTTCACAATCATCTCTTTCCCAGTCTCCCTGACATAAATCATTTTTCTCATCCATCCTTCTCATCCATGCCACAGTTTGCTTGATCTTCTTAATGTGTCACTTGATTATGTCATGTTCCCAACCCACATTCTTTATGGGCAGTCCGTGTAGTGTGGCCCAAGAGGCATAGGTGATGAAGTTACTGTTCAATGTGCCATTAAGGCCATCAGATGCAATTTTGGTTCTTTGACATAGGGTTTAATGTCAGACAGTCCTGGACAAGAAGCACAGCTCTGCCTCTTATTGCCAGGTGACATTTAAGTGTCAGTTTCCTCATCTATAAATTGGGTTACTCCCTCCAACTTCTGAGAGTTGGTGTGAATATATGTAAAGCATCGAACACAGGCCTTGGCCTTCAAATGCTTGGTGCTTCATAAAATCAATTCAGATCTTTTAAAGAGCCCCCATGGCCCCTTGGATAAATTCTACACTGGAAACATTTTTCTGTAATGTGTTTCTCACCTACCTTCTTTTCTAACCACTACTTGCTGAAACAAAGCCTCTCTTCTAGCTAAACTCTATTTGGACCTTTCCCTTTCCTCAGCAAATTTCTTTGCACCTCCATTTCATTCTTGGTTTCTTCTCTGGCCACGGACACTTTCTTTTTCTCCTCAGTTGCTGCTGGATGTGTCTGAATCCCTCATTTAGGCACTCCTTTTTACTATATTTTGATTTTGGTGTTTTCCTATATCTTCATCTGTTATGGGATGAATTATATCTCTACAAAAGGTATTTTGAAGCCCTAATCTGCAGGACCTGTAAAAGTGACCATACTGGAAACAGGGTTATTGCAAATGGAATTAGTTAAGTTAAAATGAGGTTGTACTGGAGCAGGGTGGGCCCTTAAACCAGTAAAACTCATGTCCTTATAAGAAGAGGACATTTGGACATAGACAGACTGACACAGGAGAGGAGACTGCCATGTGAAAAGACACACACAGAGAGAATAGCCATGTGACACTGAAGTAGAGATTGAGTTACACCAAAACCCAAAACGACAAAGACTGCCAATTACCACCAGAAGGCAGGAGAGAGGCATGGGCAGATTTGATCCTACAGACTTCAGAGGGAGGACAGTCCTTTCAAAACCTTGATTTCAGACTTCTATCCTCCAGAACTATGAGACAATAAATATCTGCTGTTTTAAGCCATCCAGTTTGTGGTACTTTGTTACAGCAGCCTGAGAAATGAAGGTACTATCTATTTTAATTTCCTTGGCTGCTCAAGCAAATCCCAGTGCAATGATTCAGCTTAAGCAATGGGAATTTATTTGTTTATGGTTTTGAGGCTAAAAGAAAGTCCAAATCAAGGCTTCATCAAGGCAATGATTTCTCCCCAAAAGCTATAGTGTTCTGGTGCTGGCTGCCAGCAACCCTTGGTTTTTGGCTTCTCTGTCATATGGCAATGAACATGGCAGCCTTTCCTGGCCTCTCCATTCTCTTCCAGGTTTCACTGAATTTCAGCCTCTTGCTTCTGTGGCTTTCATCCTCTCTGTCTGAATTTCATTCCACTTATAAGCAATCCAGTCATAGGATTAACAGCCATCCTGATTGGGCTGGGTCACACTGTAATTGAAGTAGCCTCACCAAAAGAGCCTATTTACAATGGGTTAACACCCTCAGGAATGGACTGAATTTAAGAATGTTTTTCTGGGGTACATCCAACTTCCAACAACATACTGTCTTATCTCTCTGAATATATCACAAGCTCCCTAAAGGCCAGACCCAGTTCTTCCACACTTTTCTGTGCTTACCCATGTTGCCTTCCATGTTTTCTTACACCAGCTTAGTGCCCAATAACTGTCTGATGCATGATGCATTGAAAGACCGAATCATGCTCAAAATGAGTCATATCACATATAAGTTTGTTCAGCGTGTGTCCCATTTCCCTCCCTGCCATGGTCTGTCTGCTGTGTCTTCCTAGTTCCCCAGCTCTCCACAAATGCAGGATGATGTCTGCTGCTCACTTGGCTCATCATACAGACAGATAGATGTTTAAATAAATGATGGGGTTGATGATGACAGCTTTCACTAGAATTTTAAAAATGATGAGCTATTACTACCCTGGTTCTCATCTCCCAAATAACATCTTTACAGTCCCTGCCAGACCCTGAGCAGTGAATTTCTTCATTGTCCAAAGCAGTGCTGTGGGAATTAATCACTCTCTTCCTCCTCTAAGCTTAGTGGAACTCAGCTGGGAGTTCAGAAATAGTATCTCTTTTATTCTTCTTCTGCTGTCCCTATCTCTCCTATCAGATTGTAAATAACCTGAAGACCAAGTTCATACCTTCTGTGATACCCTGTCTTCTTTATGCCTTGAACAGTGCTTTGCATATAGTTGGTATCTGTGGTTGTCATATAATCAAATTTTTTTTAAGATTTATTTTTATTTATTTCTCTCCCCTTCCTCCTCCCCCAGTTGTCTGTTCTCTGTGTCCATCTGCTGTGTGTTCTTATTTGTTCACTTCTGTTGTCATCAGCAGCAATTGACACTTCTACCCCATAGAGTTTCCTCCCACAAACTAGGGGGCTTAAACCAAGAGAATTTATTCCCACACAGCTCTGGAGGCCAGAAGTCTGAAATTAAGGTATTGGCAGGGCCATCTTTCCTCCAAAGAGTTCAGGGGAGATTCTGTTCCTTGCCTCTTTCAGCTTCTGGTAGTTCCAGGCATTCCTTGGCTTGTGGCGGCATCACTCCAGTCTCTGCTTCTGCCAGCACATGGTCTTCCCTCTGTGTCTGGGGGTCTTCACCTCTTCTGCCTCTGATAAGGACACAGGTCCTTGTAGCTAGGGTCCACTCTAATTCCAGGATGATCTCTTGTTGAGATCTTTACTTTATTACATGTGCAAAAACCCTGATACCAAATAAGTTCATGTTCATGGATAACGAAGGTTAGGACATGGACATATCCTTTTGGAGGCCACCATTGACCCCATTATATCCTCTTCCTGGAATTGCATTTCCAGCTGTCTAGCACTTGAGTGGGTCATGTGACCAGTCTGCTCAATGATTTGTGGGCAGAAGTGATATGCGCTGCTTCCAGGCTGATGCTTTGAATAGCTAGTTTAAAACCATCTAGAACTCTGTTTTCCCTCTGGCCATGGTCAACAACAACCTTCCAGATGGTGTCTGTCCCATATTTCTGGGTCATGGATTGACTTCAATAAGCAGAGACCCTTTGCCAGCCTTCCATGGGCATGTAATATGAATGAGAAATAAACATTTGGTGTTTCAGGTTATTGAGACTTGGAGATTATTTGTTATTGCTGTATAGCAGGGCCTACCTCCACTAAGTATTTATTAAAGGGAAGAATAAAGGAATTTGAGGTAGAATGAAGTAGATTTATTTGTTTTGTAAAGGTTTTAATATTAGTTAATATTAATGAGTATATTGGCTGCAGTGCTTGGCATTAAAATACCATAGTATGGAGTAAAGATAAGGCAACAACTGGGCTCATCTAAAAAAAAAATTAAGTAACAAGGGAAACAGATGTTGCTCAACCAATTGGGCTCCCATCTAGCATATAGGAGGTCTAGGGTTTGATGCCCAGGGCCTCCTGGTAAGGGCAAGCTGGCCCAAGTGACAAGCTGACTGTGCCAGCTCATGTGGGAATGCCATCCCATGCAGGAGTGCTGTCCTGCATGGGAAAGTTGCCTGGTGCAGGAAAGCCTCCCTGCACAAGAGTGCCAGCCAACACAGAGAGCTGAAGCAGCAAGATGTTGCAACAAGAGACACAGAGAGAAAATAAGAAGATGTAGCAAAACAGGAGTTGAGGTGGCGCAAGAGAGTAATTGCCTCTTTCCCATTGTGGAAGGTCCCAGGATCAGTTTCCGGAGCCACCTAATGAGAATACAAGCAGATAAAGAAGAACACACAGCGAACAGACACAGAGAGCACACAATGGGGGAATGGGAGAGGGGGGTAGAAATAAATAAAATAAATCTTTGAAGTAAAAATAACAATTAATAATAATTGTCAGGAAGTGGATGTAGCTCAACAGATAGCGCATCCACCTACCATATAGGAGGTCCCAGTTTTCGATACCCAGGGCCTCCTGGCTTATGTGATGAACTGGCCCACATGCAGTGTTGCTGCATGCAAGGTGTGCCAGCCACACAGGGATGCCCCTGTGTAAGGGTGCCTCCTGCACAAGAAGTGGCCCCTGTGCAAGGAGAGCCGCCCCATGCGAAACCACAGCCCACCCAGGAGTGGTGCCACACACACGGAGAGCTGACAAAGCAAGATGATGCAACAAAAAGAGTGCCACCTGATGAGAATACAAGTGAACAGAGAAGAACACACAGCGAATGGACACAGAAAGCAGATAATGGGGGCAGCGAAGGGAGGTGGTGGGGAGAAAAATAAATAAATCTTTAAAAATAATAATAATAATAATTTTCACTTGTTGAGTGCTCACAGTGTTCCAGGTTTTGCATAGTTATCCCATTTAATTCCCACTATGACTTAATGATACAGCTATTATTAATATTTGTATAGCCAGATCCTATTTTGCCAATGGTGAAATGAGGATACAGAGGGACTAGATAACTTGTAGTCTAATTATCTAGACACACAGGTAGTAAATGACAAGACTCTGCATTGAGTAGTAAAGATACTTGATTTCCGTTCCTACTAAAACTACCCAGAATTTCCCTCTAGCTATATCAGGAGAACATAATGTCGAGCAATGAAATTGATGCCAGGCAGAGAACCCACCTGAATAGTTCAGCTCTATGTATGATGTCAGTCTAATGATCTAGACAGGCAATCTGCAGTGAACCCCAACTTCATTTCATTCCAGTAGTTCTGATTTCTATATCCATGGGCTTCCTAAACAGTGATTTCTAACTATGATCTTAAGGACAAGTGTTAATCAAGGAAAAGGATGAACAAAGGGTGAGTAACAGGAGTGGAATGAAAGTTAGATTTCCAGGCAGAAGAGATGGGCAAGGAAAAACAGAGCATGTAGGTATCTACAGGGCTACTTAATCTTGGGGACACCCTAAGTGAGAGAGTAGAACAGTCAAATGTGGAATCTGTACCTCTGTTCTCTACACTGTGAGATGAACTGTTAGATTATAATAGCTAAGGTTTGTTGAGTGTATATATGCCAGACACTATTCTAAGTGCACCAAATGTATAACTTATTTATCTTTTAAAAATCTTATGAGGTAGTATTATTATTTATTATAATTTTACCTATAAGGAACCTGAGCCACAAGAATGTTAAGTAATTTTGCCACAGTACTACAGCTAATACCTGATGGAGCCAGAAAGTGAGCCCAGAGCCCACTCTAACCACTATGCTCATTCTAAAATACAAATGAGGTAGTGTAACTCAGTGTTTAGCATCTGTTTTGTAGGTACGAGGTCTCACGTTCAATCCCTGGTACCTCTTTGTGGCAGTTGGAGATTATTTATGAATTCCAAAAAAGAGAGAGTATGTTTGTAAACTTGTCTGTTCCTCTGGGTATGATACATTTTGATTGTATTAAATTCAAAGGTTTTATGTTTACCTGATTAAATCAATTTAGGGCTTTGATTCAACCACATCAGTAGGGCATGACTCTGGTTGAGTCCTTACCCCCTTGGTGGGCCAATATAAACTGACACTCTTTCAAGAAGACACGTGGAAGAGGAGAGAACTTGGTCATTTCGGTCCTGCCATGTGACAGAAAGGAGAAGGCTCAAACAGTTAAAGCCCTGGGAAGAGAGAGGAGCCATTTGCCTGATAGTTTGCAGCTGAGAAAGCCTGGAAAGAAACAAGTCCTATGCCAGACTAATATAGGAAGCCCTGAGAGACAATGCAATGCCAGCCTACAGTTGAGATTGGAAGATGCTGGGCCCGTGGAGTCTTAAGAGGAAGAAGGAAGGAGAGACCAGGCAGAGATCACTCACTATCTTCCTTCAACACGTGGCAGCTGTCTTTGGTGAGAAAGCAGCCTTGAGTTGGACCCTTTATGACCTTGTAACTGTAACTTTTACCCCAAATAAATATACTTTGCATCAGCACCCCTTTGGCTGACTAATATTCTCTTAAAAGAAAAAAAAAAACAAAAAAACTCCATGAAGGCTGGACTTTAAATCAATTTTATTTGCTGCTTATATCCCCAGAGTTAGAACAATGCCTACCACAATGTAGGTCCTCAATAAGTAATTTGGGTAATGAATAATATAAGTAAATGTTCAAGTGAAATATTATATTTTTGCTTCCCCAAGAATTCTACAGCTAATTTATTCTTCAAGGTTACCAATAACTATGTAAACCTACCCTAGACATTGAGAGAATAGAACACTGGGTCTTATCAATCACTTGTGGATATGATACTATATCTCTTCTTCAAAATGTAATCTCATTCAATTTTTTTTTTGGTGGGTATAAATTTCTCTTCTTTATATTTTGAAACAAATCAATTTTATGGATACATATTAATAAAGCATATAATTCATCCATATTACACAATCAGTGGTATGTTGTGTAATCACATAATTGTGTGCATTCACCACTTCCATCATTATTCAAGTGTTTTCACTATTTCAATAATAATAATGAACAAAAAGCAGACAAACACAGAAATTCTTCACCTCCCAATATCTCCATGCTTCCCCGGTGGTACATAGCTGCTATTTCTGGCTATTCTTGCCATTTATTTACTTATTTATTTATTTTAAAGCAGTTTTATTAAGATAGAGTCACATACCATACAATCTACCCAAAGTGTATAATCAATGGCTTTTAGTATAATCACAATGTTGTTCATCACCATAAAAAAATTTAGAGCAATTTTGTTACTCCAAAAAGAAAAACTCCACAATTCCATTCAATAAAATTCAGCAAACATTCATTGTGTCCCTACTATGTGCCAGAGTTACAAAGAAGAATATGCTTGGATATTAAGACTAGAGCTCAGAGCCCAGCAAAGACTAGGGCTCAGAGCTCAGGTGTCTGGGCAAATAATAATTCCATCTGATGATGTTATAATAAAGGAATGTACAAAGGCTGTAGGAACAGGATGGCATTCCACCAGAAAGAAGAGCAGAAGCAAAGACACGGTATTAAAATGCATGAGAGTCCTGAATAGTCAAGCACAAGTGAGCAGCAGACAAGAAGGCCAGGAAAGTAAGACTAAATCAGTTTGCAAGGGTCATGCATGCTAAGAAATTTGTGTTGTTTCCTGTTAGCAAAGAAAGTTATCAGAAATTTTTAAGCAGATGGGTGACATGATTAGTTCTGACGTCTTCAGAGGAGATATAGATGGAAATAGTGATATTTGAAATGACTATTTCCATTCAACTGTTCTTTTTTTTATCTCCTTGGGTTACCCAAAGGGACTGATAAGTGCCATCAGAAGATCTGTACAAGATAGACCCAGACCGGTTACAGGACTTCTGGCCATTTCTGATAGTTTCTTAATCTTGCAGGGAATCTGAACAGCCTTTGTATTTGTCATTCACCATATTTTCTAATCCCCACTTTAGTACTGGATTGGTACCTCCCTTTAATCTTTTGAAAGATTTATGGCCACACACTTCTGCATGTGATGAGCTCATCTGATGTCAGTTACCATAGATGAAGGCTGGTAGAGAGATAGCTGCTTACAGTTGGGGACATGTGACAAGTCTGATTGAAATGCACTATGTGGAGGAGACATTACTCTGGGGAAATAACTTGGCATTTTAGCTTCATACGGAGGCCCTTTAGGGAGCAAGGGGATGAGATGCCAATTTGCTAATGGGAATCTACAACCTTGAGCCCCCTCTCTACAGAGAGCTCTAGTGAGTGTAGGTGGAATTGTTTGCATTTAGTTACATCTCAGAGGCTTTGGTGGAAATACAATCTCTAAATATTGAAGGCAAAGCTGAAGACACAAAAATCACTTTGCTTTTATTTGCCCCCAACCACATACACTCAAACAAATGAAATATGTACGAAGCCAGAACCATCTGTAGCATGCAAAGAGGGAGCCCCACTGAAGCATCTGAAGGCCTCATCCTGAGGTTTGGATATCTGGGTGACTCGTGACAGAGAAAGAATGTCAACAGCATCTTTGATTTGGGCTTTTCCTGTTTTACGCAAAATATCTCCCCAAGCATACTTGAAAAGGCACTTTAAAAAGGTTTCTGCCCATATTGTGTTTTTTTATATATAATAAACTTTATTTTAAAAGAGGTTTTAGATTACAGAAAAATTACATTGAAAATATAAGGGATTCCCATGTACCTATCCTTCCCCTCCCACATCTTCCCCTATTAATAGCTCTTACAATTATGTGGTACATTTGTTAGAATTGATTAATAAATATTGAAGCACTGTTATAACCAAGGTCTATAGTTTACATTGTGGTTTATGCTAAAAATGTCCTATGTTCCACCTATTATTCCCTCCCTCTCTCGTCAGAACCTCTGATAACCACTATCTTTATAGTAATGTTACATGTTCTTTCTTTACTACAATATTAATAAGTTTATTTTGTCCATGATTGCATTCCTCCATTATGTTTGTTTATTCCTCAACCTTGAGGACTTTGGGATGGTGATGCTCACTCTGCCTCAGATTGAGAGGGGGCTTAGATCTCATGGGACAGTGGGAAGAACTGTTTTGGTTGCAGTTGTAGATAGTCTCTGTTTTGGGGTCGGGGTTGTCCATCACCATCATTGTGTTAGTTGGGCAAGTTCAATGATCTGGAGAGTAGGTGTTGGCTGCAGCTCTCCTAAGATTTAATCTGCCCATGTTTTAATCTTTGATCACTTTGTCCTCAGAATTCTCCTCTGAAAGTGTCTTTTTTGGACAGGGAACTTACAAAGGAAGACCGGCACAGTTAGCAACTATTGAGGGGCAAGCAAGTGTGGTTATGCAAGTTGTTCACAGCAGAAGGCTATAAAATGTTTCGAAGAAGGGGTGCCTTTAGCTAGTTTGCACAAGACACCCAAGGATCAGAAGGTAAGTGTGGGAGCAGGTGGGGCTGGTGGCTGGTGTGTGTGTTGGTGGCATAGAGGCAGGCAGGGAATACTTTTCCACACACCCCATGTGCACTGACAAGTCTGTGCGGTACCATCTGTATTAGGTTGCTAGGACTGCTGTAACAAAGTACTGCAAATTGGTTGGCTTAAAGCAATAGATATTTATTCTTTCACAGGTCTGGAAGCTTGAAGAGTGAAATCAAGGTGTCACCAGAGCCACGCTCCCTCCTCTAGGCTCTAGGCAAGAATCTTTCCTTGCCTCTTCCAGCTGCCAATGGCCGCAGAATTGCTTGGCTGTGGCAGTCAGATTCCAATCTCTGCATCTGTTTTCACATGCCTGGCTTCTCCCCATGTGTCTCTGTCCATGAATGCCTCTTCTCTTCTTATACAACACCAGCCCCACTGGGTTAGGACTCTAATCCAGTATGAACTCATCTTAACTTAATTACTTCTGCAAAGACCCCATTTCCAAATAACTTCACATGGACAGGTACCGGGGGTTAAGACTTCAACATATCTTTTTGGGAGACACAATTCAACTCATTGCACCATCCTTCAAAACAGATGCCCACGTTTCCCCCATCCTCACCAACCAGCACATAAGAACCCATCTTCTATGTTGCTCTTCATCAAGATTCTGTGGAGCTCACAAACCTCTCATGATCCCCCAACATCAATCAAACTATTCTTCAGCATCTCTTACTGGCCCTAGAGATTTGGGAATCCCAGCTCCTTCTCCTGGCTGTAACTCTACACATCTTCCCTACAGAGAGGAAAAGGCCCATCCCAGGGCTCAACTCTCTACTTCAGGTCTATGTCAGCTTCTCCAGTTTTCTACCTATCCAACCCCTAACAGGTGTGTGCCATTTCAAGAGCAGCAGCACTGTTACAGGGGAAGTGATCACTGGGTGTGAGGGGACACTGTGCTTAAGAAGAGTGACAGAGGGAAAAAGAAAGAGAAAACAGCTTGCCCTTTGGCAGCTCTGCCTGCAAACTGGGCATTGGAAAACTTGCCAAGATGTATCTCTATAACTGGCTCTGCCCTCAGACCTCTAAGGCTGGCACCTTCCTGTGAAGTCATTCGTGTCGGTGGAGAAAGAAATAGGTATTGGATGGAAATGGAGGAAATGTGGGCCAGGATCAGAAGGCCTGGGTCACTGCCTTGATTCTGCCACCTGCCCACAAATCTGGTGGAACCACTGCCCACAGAACCAAGTCCAAGGCCCTACATGATTTGGCTCCTGTTTGTCTTTCCATGCTTTGTGCTCCACCTCCCTCCACCTTGGTCACTGTTTCCTTTCTGTGATGGGTTGAATATTCATCCCCAAAAGATATATTGAAGGCCTAGCTCCCAGTACTTCAAAATGTAACCTTATTTGGGGGAAGTGGATTTGGCCCAACAGATAGTGCATCCACCTACCACATGGGAGGTCCAGGGTTCAAACACAGGGCCTCCTGACCCATGTGATGAGCTGGCCCATGTGCAGTGCTGATGTGCACAAGGAGTGTTGTGCCACACAGAGGTGTCCCCCATGTAGGGAAGCCCCACGCATGAGGAGCGTGCCCCGTAAGGAGAGCTGCCCAGCGCAAAAAAAGTGCAGCCTGCCCAGGAGGGGCGCCACACACATGGAGAGCTGATGCAGCAAGATGATGCAACAAAATGAGACACAGATTCCAGGTGCTGCTGACAAGAATCCAAGTGGACACAGAAGAACACACAGTGAATGGACACAAAGAGCAGACAACTGGGGCAGGGGAGGGGGGAAGGGAGAGAAATAAATCTTTTTTAAAAAATGTAACCTTATTTGGAATTAGTGTCATTTTACAGATATAATTAGTTAAGATGATGTCAGACGGATTAGGGTAGACCCCTGTTTTAGTTTCCTGGGCTGCTCCCATCAAATACCATAAAATGGTTTAGGCTTAAATGATGGGAATGTATTTGCTTATGATTAGAGTCTGGGAAGCTGCCAAATCAAGGGGTCATCAAGGTGATGCTTTATCCCCTGTTGATGGTCCTGGATTCCTCTGTCATATGGCACAGGGCACAGGCACAGGGCACAGGGCAGCATCTACTAGTCTCTGCCTTCTCTCCCAGGTTTCAATGCATTCAGGGTCTCACTTCTGCAGCTTTTTCTCTTTGTCTGAATTTCATTCCTTATAAAAGACTCCAGTAAGAAGATTAAGATCCATTGAGTGAGGTGGGTCACATCATAAGTTGATATCCTACTCACCCAAAGACCCTCCTTACAATGGGTCCAGACCCACAGAAAGGATTCACATTAAGAATATACTTTTCTGGGGCAAATACAGCTTCAAATCACCACATTCCACCCTCTGGATCCCCAAAAGATATGTTCTTTTCATATGCAAGATACATTATTCATCACAATACCCCAAAAGCCTTAAATCATTGCAGTAACAATATTAAGTACAAAATCTCATCAAAATCTGTTATGAGTATGGTCTGTCCTGTAGCACAATTCCCCTCAGTCTATGGGCCTGTGATACTTAGAAAATAAGGTATCTGCTTCTGCCATACAATGAAAGGACAGTCATAGGATAAACATTCCGATTCCCATAGGGAGAAATTGGAAGGATAACAGTAGTCGCGTGTCCCAAACAATTCCTGTAGGACGTACTTCATTAGATTTCAAAGTCTGAGAGTCATCTGCAGAATGATGCTTGTCTTTGGGATCTGAGGGAGCAGTAGTCCCACTATTTTCAAGAGTTTACACAGCAGCCATGCTCTCCCCAAACATTGAGGTGAAGATTCTAACATCTTCCAAGGATTGGGGTGATGGGCAGGCACACAGCTCCACCCTTCTCAAGCATCAGGGTGGCAGCCAGCCTCTCTGCCATCCCACAGGCATCTGAGGAACCTGGTGTGGTGACACTCTACTTGAACAATAGGGAAGAAGGCCCACCCTTTCCAAGCTCCAGGCATACTAACCTTTTCCACATAAATGCATGGGTCTGCTCTCTTGGCATAAGAACATGTCTTCAGTTCAGACCTCAGCTTCTATGATTCTGACTTTGAAGTAATTTTTCCTTCAAACTGTCCCTTTTCTGTCCCTTTTAGTCCAGGCTGGCAATGGTTCCACTCATACAAATCTTGCAAAAAAAAACTTGTTGGTTTTTTAAGCAGTACACAAGTGTCTAAACTATCCAACAATAGAACTTCCCATGGATCCCTTCTTGATAACTGTATTTCTAATCCTGACTTTCACCAAAATTGCTGACTGCTTCCATGTTCAGTTAAGCCCTCATATGGAGCACTGTTGTCTTGTGACTCATTTTTCAGAAGCTCACAGCTGTCTAAACCCATCAATTTCTGGTTTCTTTCTGTCCAAGAGTTCAATTCTCAGCTTACCATTTCCTCTTACATTTTGCCATAAGCTGCAAGAAGAAACCAGGCAGCACTTTCCACATTTAGTTTAGAAATCTCCTCAGCTAAATATCCAAACTCATCACTTTCAAATTCTGTCTTCCATCTAACATCAGTACTTAATTTTGCCAAGCTCTCTGCCAACTTTAAAACAAGGTTCACTTTTCTTCCTGTTTGCAATGACCCATTCATCATTTCTAACTAGGGCCTCATCCGAAGTATCTTTAGCATTTAGACTTCTACCAACAGTCTCTTCAAAGTAATCTAGGCCTTTTCTCTTAAGCATTTTACAATTCTTTCCACCTCTACTCATTACCTAAATTAAAAAGCCTTTTTAATAATTTTGATATATGCAATAGCAGCACTCCACTCTACTGGTGCCAAAATCTGTTTTAGTTTACTAAGATGCCAAAAGCAGGTACCTAAAAAGGGTTAGCTTTAACAGTGAGAATTTATTCACTTACAAGCTTACTGTTTCAAGACTGAGAAAAATGTCCAAATCGAAGCATCACTAGGCAATGCTTTTTCCTTAAAGACTGGTTTACTGGTGATCCTGGACTCCCTTCTCACATGGCAAGGCATATGGTGGCACCTGTTGGGCTTTCCCTTCTCTTCCAGGTTTCGTAGCTTTCAGCTGCTTGCTTCCAGGGCTTTCCCTCTCTATGTCTGAAGTTCATTCTCTTATAAAGAACTCCAGTAAAAGAATTAAGACCCACGTTAAATGAGGTGGGTCACATCTTAAGTTAAGGTCCTACTTACAACGGGTCCACACCCACAGGAATGGATTAACTTTAAAAACATACTTTTCTGGGGTACATACAGTTTCAAACCACCGCAGTTGTATTCTCTGATGAGATGAGCAAATTGAGTCCCTATGTTTATTTCCCCTTTAAGATCACATAGCAAATTAGATATAAACCAGTTTAAGGCTTGGACCTGGAGCACCTCCAACTGCTTAATTTGCTGTCGGACATGCTTCTTCCCATAAACTAGTGAGTGTGGGTGAGCTGAGTGCCAGGTTTCTAAACTGAATTTTTTAAGCAAAGTTAGGAAATTGGGGGGTATTTTCCTGGGGAAATGTGGAAACTGCAAAATTGTGAACAGAATAAAAAGTTATGACTTATATTTGAAGGAAATTGCTTTTCACTGCAGAAAATTGCTGCATGTTCTCCATTTCTGAACACAATTCCTTCAATGATTATAAAATCATATTCTTTCCTATGTTTTTTCTTTTACTTCTTTCCATGGCATGTAGCAAATAAAAGATACTTTATTAAAAAAAAAAAAAAAGGAAGAAGAAGGAAAATAAGAAGATATAGTGACCAGGCAAATTATTTACCAGGTTTCACCATATGCTATTCTCAATAGTCTTTTTAAACAGAGTATTTATCAATATTGATACTGGTCGTATTGACACTGTAGGGGATAGAAAAAGCAGGTAACCAGTGATGGGAAAAAAAAAAAAAAAGTCCCAGAAAACATGTCTGCTTGGCTTTTGGGCATCATCAGTATCTGGCTGTTTTTGATCTGGGGGATGCCTGTGAGAGGTTCAATGGGCTTGAATCCATAAGCTTAAGTAAGTAAGAAACATAATTCTCTTTATTTCTCTTAAAATTTCAGATAGTAAATCTCACCTCTTTGTGAGGTAATGCAAATCAGTTCAATAACTTCACAGACCAATTACAATGCAATTCTGATCCAACTACCCAAAGTTGAGGACTGAATCCACAGGTGAAGGCCATTTCTCTGCAAGATTACCTTTCCTTCACCATCACAAATTCAGTTTGGGAACCTGGGCTACAAATTCAGGGATTCCCAGCACCCCCTCCGATTCTATAGTTCCCTAGAACAGGTCCCAGAACTCAGGAAAGTGTTATAGGTATGATTACAATAAAAAAGGATATGAATAAGAAGGATCCAAAAGAAGAGATGCCTAGGACAAGGTCTGGGAGTGTGTTCATAGGTAAGGCTCCCGTGTCTTCTCCATAGGAGTCAGAATGCATCAACATATACTATCAATCATGGAAGCTCACTTGAGATTGTCCATATTTTTACGGTGTTTCATTTCATGGGCATGATTGATGGAATCAATACCACCAGGTGGCTGAACTCAATCTCCAGTCTCCCTCCCCTCCCATAGATTGAGGAAATGGAACAGATATGAGTGGCTCAAAGCCTTAACCCTGAGCAATCTAATTAGCATAAACTATTGAGGTGTGGTCTGGGGCTAACCATGAATACCAAAAGATACCCCTATCACAGGAAATTTCAAAGATTTAGAGGATATCTCCAGGAACTGGTAACAAAGGCCAGTCAAGTTGTTTATTATATTACAGGTAAGCGCCCTACTCACACAATATTTGTGTCACTATCCCAAATCTTCCAGGTGTCTGGTCATCTGGGATGTGGGGGTGAGAAGGCATCTCAGTCCACATAGACGGCCCTGATGTGGCCCTGTTGACATGGCCATTCAGGTCTTACATGGCTTGCGGTCTTTCAAAGTTAATGCCCCAACAAGTCATTTCTCTTTTGGGTCTCATTACTACCTTTACCACAATGCTAGGAAACCAGTTAGTACAGGGGAGAAGAGTTGGAAGTCCAATTTCTACCATCTTCTGGCCAAGACACTTTTGTATAGGTCAATTTACTTCCTTCAAGGGTTTGAGTTTTTGGAAGCTAAGGACAAAGCAACTTGCCAATTATTCATTTACTTACAAAAACATGTGTCCCCCAAAGCAGTGAGCACAGGCCTGTTACCTACTTGAAGAAGAAGGAAAAAGGAAACAATATTTTTCTCACAATAGAGTGAGAAAAAGAAACCATAGATTAACATCTCAAAATATTATCCAAGCTGCACAGCTTGGACAGGAAGCTCATGGGACATCAACATCTTCAGTGACCCTAATGTATGCATTATAGTGTTTCAGCTGCATGAGATTTGATGTCATTTGGATTAGAGTCAGCACAAGTGTCACTTATGCTCCACTCTCTAATCCAGCAAACTTGGAGATGTTCCTTAGCTGCTCGGTTTCCTCTGGAGCCTGAACTCAGTCTCAGAATCTTCAATGCAAAGGTCTAGGAATCTACCTATGAGCCATCAATGGTGATGCTTTAAATAGGTGAACTTAGTAAACAATTCAGTGGTTCAACTTCTCTGAGCCTATACCAGGTGGCTGAGCTCTGTGGGAGAAAATCAAATGACATCATGAATTGAATCTTTACAAATGGATGGTCTTTGGCTTCATCCAGGTCCTCAATGCTGCCTGCCAAATCATCCGTGTCTCTTTAACCAGCTTCTTATCCCACTCCTATCACAATTTGAAACTCTACTTTCCCAGATTTTCCCTCCATGTCAACAGAAGAATTCACCAGGTACTTTACAAAGAGAAAAATCACCATCAACTTCCTGGTCTTCTACATACAAGTTACCTGCATCTCTGTGTCTTCATCCATCATTTCCTTCTTTACCTTTGTATCAGCGGAGTGGATATCCTTCCTCTTGTACAAGCTTTTTTATTCTTCCTATATACTCTGCCATCCACTTCTCCATTTTCTTGTCCTTGAGCTGCTGAAATATAGGCTCCATGAGGCCCAAGATCCTGTCTTCTGTTTTCTAAGTGCCTGGCACATAAATAATTGTTCCATAAATATTTCTGGGTGAATGTATCACTCGATTATCCTCTTTCTCTTCCATCCTATGTGTGGAAATTTGAAATTATTTATGAATCCCCGAAAGAGAAATATTATGTTTGTAAACTAATCTATTACTCTGGATGCAATACCTTTTGATTGCATTAAATTCAATTGAGGAGCCTTTGATTAGATTACTTTATAAGATCAATTTAGGGTTTTAGATTGGACTGCATCAGTAAGGCATGAATCAGGTTGAGTCTCCACCCGCTTGCTAAATCTGATATAAATGGAAACTCAGAGAGAGACTCACTCAAACAAACACATGAAAAGGAAACCACCAAGTTTGATCCTGCCATGTAAGAGAGAGGACTACAGGATCACGTAAGCACGAGGTCCCAAGAGGTTGGGCCCACAGAGCAGCTCAAGAGGAGATGGTGATACTGGAGAGGAAGGCTGAAACTTCAGCAGATATCAAAGGCCATCTTGCTTCACCACATGGGAACATGCCAGGATCAACAGTAGCTGGCTTTGGTGCAAAAGCATCTCTGATGGTGCTTGTAGCAGTTTGATATTATTTATGAATTCCAAAAAGAAATATAGGTTATGTTTGTAAATTGGTCCAGTCCTCTGGTGTGATAACCCTTTGATTGTATTAGATTCAGCTGAGACATCTGATTAAATTATGTTAAGATTAGGCTCTGATCCAACCATGTCATTAGAGTGTGACTCAGTGTTGAGTCCCAGCTCCCTTACGGATAAAGCAGATGCTCACATGGAAGTAAACACATGGAGAAGGAGAGCACAGAGAAGAAAACAGAGGAAGAGAGATAACTCATTTGACATGGCAGAGTCCCCCAGGAGAGAGATGAGCCTGATAATCTACAGCTGACCTTGTGGAGAGAACAGAGTATCTGAGCCCAGAAAGAAATGAAACCTGGGGAGAGTGATGAGCCATATGCCAGTCCACACCTGAGATTGGAAGAAGCTGGGACCACAGAGCCTTAAGAGGAAGGCCGAACCCTTGCAGACATTGCCTGTCACCTTCCTGCAACACATGGCAAAAGACTTTGGGTGAGAAAGTATCTCTTATGTTACATTGAGTTGGACTCTTTAGGGCCTGGTAACTGTAAGTTTCTACCCCAAATAAATATCCTTTATAAAAGCCAACAGAGTTTACATCAGCACCCCTTTGACTGACTATTACAATGCTTCAGTTTGGACTTTTCACAGCCTCAGAAATGGTACTTTGCATAGGCACCCCTGTGGCAAAGTAAAACGCTGTCTCTATTCGAAATTTATGTCCTCGGCACATAAATATGCTCAAGTCCTTCCCATTACAACAACAATAACACACACACACACACACAAATGCGTCTTTGAACTATGAACACCCTTCCAGCACTCATCTTTATCCTACACCCAACAGCCAAATATCTTAGATGAGCTTCCCACATTCCCTGTTGCTACTGTCTCATCTCTAATTTATTACTTAAGCCATGACAACCTTGTGTCTGTCCCCATCACTCCTTGAAAGGGATCTGTCTCTCCAGATATCCAGTGGCTCTGAGACAGCCAATAGGACCTCTTCCTTCATTACCTATTTTGCTCTCTTGCTATCATTGATACAGCTGAAAAATCCCTCCCCATGGACTCTTCTGTTTCTTGTTTTTCCTCTTCCTTCTAGCACTACTCAGTCTCACTTAAGGCTCCTCTTTCTCATTCTTGTCCTCATTCCTCTTCCTACCTTCCTCTGGACAGTCCCATCTGGACCTATGGTTTCCCTCTAGCCTAGACCTCTTTCCTTAGCTGTGAACACCTATTTCATACAGGACTCCTCTGTAGTTCCAGGCCCTGAATCCCTTCTAAGACCACATGTGCAAAACCAAGCTCATCTTGCTCACCTCTCAAACCTACTCCTCCATGCCCATCATCTGTCTCTGCAACAAGCAACATTTATCCAACTAAGCAAGAGACCTGGCAGTTGCCATCAAGTCCTCCCTCCATCCTACCTTTGAGCACCAGTTGGTCACCAAAGATCTGTTGACCCTACTTTTAAAATATGTGCTTGAATCTATCCATTTTCCCATAGATGGCCAGGTTCTTAGTTCAGCCTTTATCATTTCTCATGTAGAATCCTGCTCTAGCATTCTAAATTAAGCTCTCCCAATCTACCTCTTGTGGTCAGTTATTTTTCAAAATTCAAATCTGATCATCTTATTTTCACCTGTCCATCAAACCTGATACTCCAGCCATTCTTTCTGTTCTGTGCCTCTAACACTTTGGGACTGTGTTTTTCTACTTTCTTTACTGGAACATACCTACTTGTTTATCAATACTGTATTAATAAGGTCTCCTTTGGTTCTTTAAGGGATTGAATCCTGTCCTTCACAAAAGACTCCCTCAAGTGTTTACCCATATTCCTGTAGGTATAAACCCTATTTGTAACTATGACCTTTGAAGATGTTTTTATTTGTTAAGGAACAGACTCATTTGTGAATAGGATCTTCAAAGATTCTATCTAGATGAGGCCAAATTGAATCATGGTAGGACTTAATCCATATGACTAAATGAGAAGAAATCTAGACACAGATACAGATGACTGAGAAGGAGAAGTAGAAAAAAGAAGCAGCAGCCATGTGACAGATGCAGAGATGCAAACCAAGGAACCCCAAGGATTGTGGCAAGGCAGCACCAGAATGCTACAGACTCTGGGAGAAAGTATGGCCTGTCAAACCTTGAGTTTGGACTTCCAGACTAAAACCATGAGAAAACAAATTCCTGTTGACGCCAACCATCGTGTGCCATTTGTCATAGCAGCCCTAGAAGACTAAGGCAGTTTTAAGTGGGGAAAAAACCCTCAAATTAGCATAAGCTAAAATAAGCATTTATCATCAGGATAATGGGTTTTCTCATGGACTCCATGGACAGGAATGGACAGTTCTTGGGCTTCAGAAGCACTTGGATATCCTGACCAGCCATCTCTAACATCTGTTTCTTCATTCAACTCCATTCATCTGCAGACTAGCAGACAACATGGGGGCCCACACCCTGTCTTTTCCATTTTATGGCTTCAGTCATTAGAAAAACTATCACTGTTTTCTAATCCCAATCCCAGAAAGTCCTGAGGAAGAAAGCCATTGGCCTAGGTGAGGTCAAAGCTGCCATGTTGGTATCTCTAGACTCTGAGTTTCCTGGCTAAACAGAATAGAATAGCTCCCACTCCCACAGCCTATTTTGTGCAAAATGCATGTGAAATAAAACCAAACCACTTGTTTCCTAATTGTCTCACAAAATCCAGCTTTTTGTGCCAATCTCTATTCTTCCTTTCAGCAGAATTGATGAAGAGAACATTTATTTTTTGTGTTGACTGCCTTGCAGAATCTATGTTTCCCCAGCCTAGGTTATTTTAGTTTTGACTAAACTGAGAAGATTGGAATCTGGACAGGAGAAAGACATACCTCCAGGTGCCCACTCCAAATAATTGTTTCTCACTTGTAGAAGTAATATAATGTTTCCTTCCCCAACACACATTTCTGCTTCCCTTGCCCCATTCTGTTTTAAGAGCAGTGGGACATTCTACCCAAGTCCTGTGAGGATGCCCTTGGTCATGTGTGAAGTGCCTCACACTATGTCCTTTCTATCCTGTGCTGTAACAGGGTGATTGGTCTGAGGAAGATCACCTTTCCTGGACATAGTGTCCTCCACAGTGTTTTCCCCCTTCCTTTTTTCTGCAGAGGATTAAAGAATTACTTGTGGGTGGGAGAAAATAAAATGTCATATTGAATTATTTGAAGTTTGACTGTTACGAGTTTTTCTTTTAACTGATTTAGTCCTAGATTTTAAAAAAGAAGGGAAGAAAAGGAAAAAAGCTCAGGTCTCAGAGGGAAGGCATAACCCTTCCCACTGGGCTCAGTTTAATCTTTCTCTCTTCTTTAAAACAGGGGTCAGTCTTTGGGTGAGTCATTTCTGGCCAAAGTATTATAGTTGAGAGGCAGAAAAGCACACTGGTGGGCTCTCGAGCCAGTCTGCCTGGGCTCAAATCCTGATCCTGTGCTTTACTGTATGACCTTGGGCAAGTAACTTTCACTCTGTGCCTCAGTTTCCTCATCACCACGGGAAATAATGCTCATGGAATTTTGAAATGTGGCAGTTCCTGTAGGTACCCAATGGATGACATGGGGGACGTGGTGAGTCTCAGGAGCAGGAAAGGGGGTTGCGCAGGCCATCTTTAGTTATTCCCTGTAGCAGCTCAGTGTATGCATTTCCTACTCCAGAAAGCCTTTTGGTACAGAGGAGAGTCTTGATAATCAGATCATAAAGTGAAACAAGGGCAAAGTCAGATCTAAGGACTAGCGGCCTTAGCATCAGTGAGATCATGTTAGGAATGCAAAATCTCAGGCTTTCCAGAATCTGCATGTCCCTTTTAACAAGATACCCAGGTCATTCACTAGTGCATTAAAGTTTGAGACACCCTGCCTTAAACGTGGCCAGTATGTTGACAAGAAATGCTTGCCCTATCACTCCAGGAGGAATATGTGGAGGAAGGTGAAGGGAGTTTCCCAGCTCTTTAAGGCCAATGAAGCTTCCTTGGACCTGCGGTCACTGACCTCTGTGTGTCTGTGGAAAGAAAACCAGGTGAGACCAGGGGAGTACTCCAAAATCATCCCTTTCATGTAGATTTTTGTTATAGCCTCAGCAAATTAAACTGTAAGATATTAGGTTTTAAATACTGAGGTAACTATGAAATTGTGATGTAAGTAAAATGTTTAAATTGATTATGTGGATAAATCTTGATCCTTTCTTTGCAATCCAACCAGTTGGACCAGTTCAGACACATTACATCTTCCCTGAGCTGGATGCCTTCTCCCTTTGCGTCCAAACACAATTATAATCCATTATACCTCCATCATGTCACTTATTATACTGTTCTCTAATCCTTTTCTACTTACTCTCTCCCCCAGTAGCCCAGGAACACACTGGGAACAGGACTTGTGTCTTTTATCTCAGTATCTCTGTCCCACAGCTCTGAAAATTGATTGGGACAAGACAGTAAGATACAGAAATGTATGCGGGAGGTATTTAAGTAAATGTCTGTTGAAATGAAAATTAGTGGCTTTCCACAATTTCACCCATAGAAACAGAAAAAAGGGAAACAAGCTACTTGTTAAAGGTGTAAAATTGACCCTAGAATGTATTGTCTTATGTAGAACTATAAGAAAATTAATCTAGACTTTGTCTACACTTAAATCATATATATAGCTCTATTAGGGATCTGAGGATAATACTGAGGGGAAAAATAAGGGGTGAAAAACAGACAGGTATAAGGTGGCAGGGACAGCCAAACAAGAATTTCTGGATGGATAGTAGGGGGAGGGGACTACAATAGGAAATAGAAGCAAGAGAGAGTCACTCCCCAGCCCAGTAAATACAGCGAAGCAGAGGGGAATACACCCATGCTTGGAACATCCAGGTCATTCTGGGATCTATATATCCCCACCCATGTAGGGCAGAGAGTAAATGTGGACCACAGGGAGCACTCTCTGACAGCAAGAGATCCCATGTGATACATGTCTTATGCTTAAGAGTCCTGGAAAAAGAGTCTGGAATCTCCTGCAGTCATCAGGGTTGTCTGGAACCACTAGGAACTACCACCTTGGGAATGCCTCCTTTACCCTAATCTCCATGACCCTCTCTCTCTCTCTTTTTTTTTAGTTTATTTCTCTCCCCTTCCCCCCTGTTGTCTGTACTCTGTGTTCATTCGCTGTGTATTCTTCTGGGTCTGCTTGCATTATCTGGCAGTACTGGGAAACTGCGTCTCTTTTTTTTGTCGCATCATCTTGCTGTGTCAGCTCTCCGTGTGTGCAGCACCACTCCTGGGTGGGCTGAGCTTTTGTCACTCAGGGCGGCTCTCCTTGCAGGGCACAATCCTTGTGCATGGGGCACCATACACAGGGACACCCCTGCGTAGCACGGCACTCCTTGCGTGCGGCAGGACTGCACGTGAGCCAACTTACCACATAAGTCAGAAGGCCCTGGGGATCGAACCCTGAACCCTTCATATGGTAGATGGACACTCTATCAGTTGAGCCACATCCACTTCCCCATGATCCTCTCTTTATGGTTAGTTACAGCCAGGCATGAAAGAGTCATTCGTGCAATGTACACATAATACTTTGCAACAGGGAAGAGAACTGAGAAATAGACACATAAGCCAGACAGATGGAATTACTGATAAAAAGCAAAACAAAACAAAAAAAACAATGATTGTGAAGAGTGTGGCCCCAGTGACTGGCTAAGTGGGCCAGCTAACTCTGCATCCTTGAATTTAACTAACCCATCAGTCATGGGTAGTACTGGACAACATGGGTGATTCTGCAATAACAGGACCTGTCCCAGTTATCTTGTGGCTGGGCATGCATATCTGAATGTACTTCTCTGCAGATAGCCCAAGAGAGAGAGCCTAAAGTAAGATAAGCCTGCTCACAAATTCACCACTCAATAGGGCAGAGAGAAGCTGGGGAATGTTACACTAATGGCTTGTCCCATTATGGACATATGGAGAGGAGGAAAACAGAATCCTGTTGGGCAGTCCTGTTTCCACTTTCAGTGAGGCCCTCCACAGTACCAACCACCACTGTTCCTTGTGTATCCTCCTGAGTCTACAGGAGGACAGTGTATATTTAGCCACCAGAAGGTTTGCAAATGATCTAACCAGTACATGAATCAAGGATTCAAATAGTACCTTAATCCAAGTTTGAAAATTCATTTCCAATTCTATTTCTCATGCCAAAATACACTGTTCAATACAGTTCATTGAAAGTACTGAAATCAGATTTATTGACAATATAAAGATATTCCAATAATAAAAATGCCTCTTGATTATCAAATTCTGGGGCAGAAATTTAAGTCCAAGGACTAAACCTTCTTGCAAATTAAAGTCCAAAGGAATCAAATTTCTAAAACAAGTCATGTTGCCCTTGTGAGTCTAAAGTTCAAAATTAAGTTAAAGTCAGAGAGTTCTTTATTCCTTAAACAAAACAAAACAACAAAACCAGGGTTTGGTTCTTCCTGAAGCTATGGTCTGCTTCTTCTTCCTGCAGTGGTTATTGCTTCTTCAAGCCTCAAAAATCTCTCATGAATGTCATCTTTTTAGAGTATCCAAAGATTTAATATGACATACATAATTACGATTATACCAACTTCATGCCCACAAAGTAGAAAATTTAGGAAACAAAAGCACTCTCAGCTACTACAGGAAAAATTAGGTTCCTTGAATTCATGTGTAGTCCCAAGGATAAGAGCAGAAACTTGGTAGTTTCTGAGGTAGAAATAGAAAGCCATGGAGTCAATCCACAGAATCAGAAAACAGGAGCCAGGACAAATGCCCAGAGGTGGAACTTAAGTTCATCTGGGAGACTTCCAAGCAAGGTTTAATTGTGACACAATTTATTTACCTGGTCTAGGGTCAAAACATCACCATTCGGAGGCAGGCCTTCTTAGAAATTTGCAATAATGGTAGTATCAGGTACTAGGTCTTATCTGAGACCTTTCTTTTCCTTCCAGCATATCCAAAATCTCCAAGTTTCCATTTCCCTCTGAGTTCAGTGTTTCCAATATTCTTCCACAAATTGTGTGTAGGCTCTTCAGGGCTCTCCTTGGAATCTTAGAACTGTGGGTAGACTCAGTAGTCCTAGTCTGCAACGGTGCTTCAATTATCTCACTCACTATGTAGTTCCTTAGGCCGGCAAACTCTGCTTTGCAGGGGCAGAGCCTCCAGCCTTCACATTTGTTTCTAGTGGAGAACCACACTCGGCAGATCCCTGAACTGAATGTACTCTTGAAGTGTCTAGAACCTGTGGTCAAGGGACCTAGTAAGAACCCAAACCACTGCCATTTGCTTCTCAAGATGTGGCTTTCCTCAGGTTTTGACAGTTCCACACTCTTAGGACCATTACTCCCTGCTCTATTTTTGTCTGCAGCAATGGGACATGTGCTGGTGTTCTGTTTCCCTCTGCTGTTCCCCTGCTTCTCACAGTTTAACCTATTTCCTAAGCTGACTCTTTTCCTCTCCACCCTGTGAAGACCTAACACATTTGCAAGGCCCAAGTGCCTCCTTCCTTTCTTTTCCTTTTCCACAGTTTCTATTTATGTTTTCTAACATAGTCCTCATATTTGGTCTTCCGTAATGAGAGATATAACATCAATGAGTGGTGAGATTGACAAAAACTATCACTGTTCAAACAAACTTTGTTCATCTTTACTCCCTGAGGAGGAGGATCCCTGCTTGGAGATATGTTCCCGTCAGTCTAAGGTCGAACCCAGGCTGGCTGGATCCCTTTGTCATGTTCCATCTTTGCTAGGTATTTCCTTTTTTTTTTTTTTTTAAAGATTTATTTATTTTTTTTATTTCTCTCCCCTCCTCCCCCCCACACCCCAGTTGTCTGTTCTCTGTGTCTATTTGCTGTGTCTTCTTCTTTGTCCGCTTCTGTTGTTGTCAACAGCACAGGAATCTGTGTTTCTTTTTGTTGTGTCATCTTGTTGTGTCAGCTCCCCATGTGTGTGGTGCCATTCCTGGGCAGGCTGCATGTTCTTTCGTGCTGGGCGGCAATCCTTATGGGGCACACTTCTTGTGTGTGGGGCTCCTCTATGTGGGGACACCCCTGTGTGG
Source organism: Dasypus novemcinctus (assembly GCF_030445035.2). NCBI lineage: Eukaryota > Metazoa > Chordata > Mammalia > Cingulata > Dasypodidae > Dasypus > Dasypus novemcinctus. The sequence goes on from NC_080673.1 coordinate 153,588,310, forward strand.
CACGGCACTCCTTGCATGCATCAGAACTGCTCATGGGCCAGCTCCACACAGGTCAAAGAGGCCCGGGGTTTGAACCGCAGACCTCCCATGTGGTAGACGGACGCCCTAACCACTAGGCCAAGTCCGCTTCCCGTACTAGGTATTTCCTTGATATAAATCTGTATATCTCTTGTCATGAATCCATAGGGAACAGGCTATACCTGCATCTTTTACATTAACCATTGATACACACAAAATAATATTATAGTGTTTTATGCTGATCTTTTGATCAATGACTTTCAAATCTATTGAGATATTATTATGTGGATATCACTGTGGACAGTTGTCCTAATCTTCAAGGGTGACTGCCTAATTGCTCTTACTGTGGACTCTATCAATAACTCTAGTTGTTGTTTTTCCAGATCTTAACTCCTTCAGGGAAAGGCATTCTGGTAACTTCTCAGAGAACTTGCCTCTCTTCATCCCTTAGATTCCATTGATGGTCCAGTCAATATTTTCACATATTATAAGAATTAAATTCCTAATTTACTTGTTAAGAGCCACTAGACCTGGACGTACTTCCTTTTCCCATTTATCTTGGACTTGTAGAATACCACCCTTTCAGTATCTGAAAGATAATCAAGTTTTTCCTAAGAAAAATCTTCTCTGTATCCAGCTTTATTGTCTGCTCTCCCTTATTTCATTTTCATTCTTTTAATATTCCTGTTCTGGTGATAATAATGAAGAATACTTTTCAGGCTACTCTAGCGCCACCTTGATTCCAGAGAAATCTGATTTCTAGAGGCAGAAATTTCCAGGTATGGGCCCTTTTAATTCTTCTTGGGCTTTGAGTGTGAGATAATTTTGTTCATTTCTCAGCCTCATCTCAAGAAGATGGCAGATTCTTTTTATACTTCTTTGTTTATCAACAAAATCCACCACCCCTGAGTGGACAAGGCTATCCAAAGCCATGGTCAGAACTTATATAACCAACAAATCCAGAGCTAAAGTGAAACCATGTATTAGCAGCCATTCTGTACAGTGTATACAGAGTACACACTAACACTCTAGCATGCATAAAATTTAGCTACATTTGCATTTTGAAGTCTCTGACTGCAGACACAGCTGAGAAACACAATAAAGGCAACTAATACTGTTCTGCCTACTCATGCCTAAAATGAGCCTTTTGCTGACTTAGCCTTGCCTGCAAAGCAGTGTCTGTGCCAAGCCATGCCTGTGAAGTTGAAAGTCAGATGACGGTATTCGGCACATTGAGACTGAAGAAGCATGTGCTTACTAAGACCTGAGCACTACAAAACCAACTACTCCCTGTAAATAGAATTTCAATAAGCAATGGTGCCACATGCCACACACCTTTATTTTGTTCTCTGTTTTACTTAGCTAAACTGCCAAAGCAATATACCAGAAATGGATTGGCTTTTACAACGGAGATTCATTAACTTATAAACTTGCAGTTCTGAAGTTGAGAAAGTCCAGCTCCTGTGTATCTCTCTGTGGCTCCCTCTCTCCATATTCATCTTGTTCATAAAGGTCTCCACCCTGGGCCACACCCTCCTGAAATAATCTATTCAAAGACTCTTAAATGGAGTAATCTAATCAAAAGGCCCCACTTACACTAGGTTCACACCCATAGGAATGGATTGGTTCTAAGGACATGATCTTTTCTGAGGTCCACAAAAGGTTCAAATTACCACAGTCTACAAATATTCGTTCTGTCTGTGTCTCATGGTACTAGGCCCAGGCAAGATATCACAGTTTTAGGGACACCAAGAAATAACACACATCCTTTCTTCCCAAATCAAATAATTAATTCATTTGAACAGAGGAGTATCAAAATATCTCTTATTAAGCTGTTTGAGAATGTTGTTTGGGTCTGCAGTTATATGGGTTTGCTAGTAACACACCCTTGAAGTAGGTATATTTGCTCATCTGGAGATGGGTTGAATTGGATGACTAGCTGTAGCAGTTTGATATTGTTTATTAATTCCAAAAACGGATATTGTTTGTAAACTGGTTTGTTCCTCTGGGCATATTAAATAATATTGCATTCAGACGTTTTCCTTTTACTTGATTAAATAATGATTAAGGCTTTGATTGGGCCACATCAGTAGGACGTTGAATCCCCACCCCCTCAGTGGGTGAAAATTCATAGAGAAACCGCACCACAGAGAAGTGAGGTTGGAATTTTGAGCTGGAGCCCTGGGAAGTAAACACACAGGAGAAGAACACAGAGGACTAGAGATGGCTCCGAAGACATGAGAGACGCCCCAGGAAAAGAGAGAGTCTGATAGTCTACAGCTGACCTTGTGAAGAGACCAGAGCAGCTGATCCCAGAAAGAAATGAGCCCTAGGAGAGAGAGGAGACTTATCCCAGCCTACAGTTGAAATTGGAAGAAGCTGGCATCACAGAGCCTTAAGAGGAAGAGGAAGCCTGAACCCTTGCCATCTTGCTCTAATACATGGCAACAGACTTTCATGAGGGAAGTAATTTATGCTTTATGACCCAGTAACTGTAAGCTTCTACCCCAAGTAAATACCCTTTATGAAAGACAACACATTTCTGGTATTTTGTGTCAGCACCCCTTTGGCTGACTAATACAATAGCCAAATCTTACTCCAAGAGAAAGAACAACCAGTTTGGGGACCTAGATCTAGGATTCCTACCACTAACAGCTCTGGGACATTTAACCTCTGTGGCTCTCAGGTTAATCAGATGATCTCTGAGTTATTTTTAAGAACCAATGATTCTGTTTGCTGAGGTAATAGGTCCTTTCTGTTTTGCTTTCCAGTCCAGAATTGCTTTCTAGCCTCAACTTCTTGCCAGACCTAAGGCTCTGAAAGATCTCATCCTACCAGCTTCCATTCACAAAACTTCGGATTTTCTACCTCTAACTCCTCCTGACAGTCACCCTATCCTAAGTTAGATTCATTCACCTTGTGCTGTCTTTCTCCTCCTTTTATCCACAATGGCCTCTCCAGACGTCCTGGACATCTGTACCCAGATTCCCCTTTTTCATGCACCATTCGTCTGGACCTTGGTAAATGTAAGTCCCAGCAATTTCAGTTCCTGCTGTTTAACTCTAGGAGCCCCCAACACTTCCCTACTCCCCTCTTTTAAGTCATGTAAACATCACTGAGCATCCCCAGGCCTCAGGTCAGAAAAGGGATTAACCAGAATATACACATCACATATGCTAGTTGTGGAAAGATTTTTTTTTTTAATCCATGTGCTTGCCTAAGACTGCTTTGTCTCTTCTCTGATTGCTAGCTGTTGGGATGAAACTGCTGAACTCTCCTACAGGGGCATTTAAACTTTAAAGACCCTATCATCTGCCATGTCATTAGGACCCAGGGGGAAGCTATTATTATTTAACATGTATCAGGAGCCTTCAACTCCCTTATTTTTCCCACTGATCTCACTGTCACTAGTTATATGCTTTGTCCATCCCCTGCTGGCATTTCTGTATGGTATCGCTGCTATACAGATCTTGATAAATGTTATATAAAAGTCTATTAAATTAATCTAATGGCTGCCATGCTGGTCCCCTAATGACATGCAGATAAAAGGGTCTTTAAAGTTTAAGTGCTTCTATGAAAGCTTGGAATCACTCCTCTCACTGGACCTTGGTTTACATAACCAAATTGCTAAGGGAATTTCCTCATAACCCCAACCTTCTGTGCCCAAACTAGAGGCTGCATATGGGGTTACTACAAGCAAATTTGCAAAGCATTCAGATTTATTTCTTAAATTTCTCTCTTCTATGCTTTTCCATCTCCACTCCCTATGTTTTTCTCACCTGCTGTTGTTTTCTCCTGTCTTTCTGCCTTTTTACTCTAAATCAATGTTGGCCCAATATGGTAGTCATTAGCTACATATGACTCTTTGAATTTAAATTAATTAAAATTAAATAAATTTAAAATTCAGTTGCTTAGTCATACTAGCCACAATCCAAGTACTCAATAGTCAACTGTGGCTAGTGACTAAACTATGGAACAGTGCATATTATAAAACACTTCTATCATTACAGAAAGCTCTGTTAGAGCTTTTCTAAACTGTTTCCCCAAGTGATTGCATCCACCCTCATGGCTGTCAATAGCATCCACTTGCTGATGGTTCCTGTGACAGTTTGAAACTTTTTGTGATCCCAGAAAAGATGATGTTCTTGGAGTAAATCCATTTCTGTGGGTATGGGCGTCTTTGATTGGATTAAATACAGTTGGAGGACTTTGGGGGACTTCAGTGACGTGTGACCCAGAGTGGGTCTTGGCCCTCTTGCTGGAGTTCTCTATAAATAGAAGAAACATGCAAAGATGCAAAGAGAAAAGAGAGCCACCATTTTACCCTGCTGTGTGAGAGAGGATGCCAGGATCACCTACAGCCCAGAGGCTGAGAGACAGTGAGGGTCCCAAAGGCCAAGAAATGAGCCATATGCCTTATTCACCCACAGCTAAACTTTGGGAGAAAGTGAGCCTGGAGGAGAAGGCAGAAACTAGCCACCATTTTGCCTTGCCATGTGGCAGAAGTCCAGGATCCAGTAGCTGATGTTTGATGAGACAGCATCTCTGATGATGCCTTGATTTGGACATTTTCACAGCTTCAGAATTATAACCTTTTACCTTAATAAATTCCCTTTATAAAAACCAGCCCTTTCTGGTAGCAGCCTTAGCAAACTAAGGCATTTCCTAGCATCCCTTTCAACTAGATGTGCCACATGACTGAGTTCTGTCCAAAGGGAGCCAAAGTGTGTCTGTACCTTTTGAGATATGCCTCAATGGAAAAGAGTATGCTCTTCCCTTTCTTCCTTTCCCTTTTCTGCTGGTTCTAAGAAGACTTGGTGAGTGTTCTTGGACTATGTGAATGAGACCCATGCTGTTGGAATGGCCAAGCCACAAAATAGAAATCTGGAACCTTTGATAAATTTGCCAAATCAGCCTGGTTTTAATGTAAAAGAGGAAAAAAAATCCATCTTCTTTAAATCGCTGTTATTCTGGGCCTCTGCTACAGCAGCCAAAATAGCCTATATACTATTATTCCAGTCTACTCCATAATAGATCTTTTTTCTTTCTTTCTTTTTCTATTTTAAGATTAAAAAGGCTGTATATCAAAGTGTTTACATTGGTTATATCTGGATGTGTGTGATTATGAATATTTTAATTTTATTTTGTGGAAGTTTTATTGAGATATAATACACATACCATATAATTTATTTATTTAAAGTGTACTGTTCAATGGTTTTTACTATATGCACAGAGTTGCACAACCATCACCACAATCAATTTGAGAAAATCTTCATCACCCCAAAAACACACCTATTAGCAGTCACTCCCCATTCCCCATCACTACCTTTAGGCAACTGTTACTACATTTTTTGTTTCTATAGATTTGCCTATTTTTGACATTTCATATAAATGGAATCATACAACAGGTTGTCCTTTGGGACTAACTTCTTTCACTTAGTTTAATGTTTTCAAGAGTCTTCCATGTTGTAGCTATCATCACCACTATCCATTATGTACATTCTTTTCAATATGCTGTTGGTTCAGTTGGCTAGTATTTTGTTGAGAATGTTTGCATATTCATAATGAAAATAGGTCTGTAATTTTTTTTTCTTGTGATATCTTTATAGGGATTTGGTATCAAAGTAATGCTGAAATGCTGACCTCATAGATTGAAATAGGAAGTGTTCCCTTCTCTTACGTTCTTTGGAAGAGTTTAAAAAGATTAATATTAATGCTTCTTTAAGCATTTGGTAGGACTCACCAATGAAGCCATCTGGTCTTGGACTTTCCTTTGCTGGAAGATTTTTGATTATTGATTCAATGTCTATACTTTGTTATAGATGTGTCACGTTTTTCTATTTCTTCTTGAGTCAGTTTAGGTAATTTGTAGTTTCTAGGAATTTTTCCATTTTGTTTAGATTATCTATTTTGTTAGCATACAATTATTCATAGTATTCTCTTATATTCCTTTTTATTTCTGTAAGGACAGTAATGATGTCACCATTTTTGTTTCTGAAATTGTTATTTTCATCTTTTCTCTTTTTTTGTCAGCCTAGCTAAAGATTTGTGAATTTTACTGATTTTTAAAGAACTAACTTTAGTCTTGTTGATTCTCTCAATTGTTTTTCTATTGTCTATTCCATTTATGTCTCCTCTAATATTAATTATTTCCTTCCTTCTGCTAACGTTAGGTTTACTTTGCTTGTCTTTTTCTATTTCCTCAAGATATGAATTTAGGCAGTGGATTTGAGATCTTTCCTTTATAAATTCAGGCTCTCACAACTGTAAATTTCTCTCTGAACACTGGCTTTGCTGCATCCCATGAGTTTTAGTAGGTTGTGTTCTTATTTTCATGCATCTCTAAGTGTTTTCTAATTTCCCTTGTAATTTCTTCTATAGCCTATTGGTTATTTAAGTGTGTGCTGTTTTATATCCATGTATTTGTAAATTTTCCAGTTTTCCTTATGTTTTTTATTTCTAGCTTCATTGTATTGTGATCAGAGAAGTTACTTCAAATGATTTCAATATATTTAAGTTTGCTGAGATTTTCCTGTTCCCCAACATAAGGTCCTTCCTGGAGAATGATCCATGTGCACATGAGAAAAATCTATACTTCGCTGTTGTTGGGTAAAGTGTTCTATGTATGTCTGTTAGATCTAGTTGGTTTATGGTGTTGTTCAAGTCTTTCCTTGTTGCTCTTTATCTAGAAGTTCTGTTCAGTATTTAAAGTGGTGTATTGGAATCTCTAACTATTAATGTAGTATTGTGTATTTCACCCTTCAATTCTGTTAATGATTTGTATCTTTTGAGGCCTTGTTGTTTGGAGCATTTGTGGTTATAATTGTTATATCTTCTCATTTAAATGATCCTTTTATCAATATCAATATGTTGTTCTTGTTACAAATTACATCTTTTTCATTGTGAGCCCAGGAACATAGGTTTATGGTTGTTGTCTTTTTAATGCTTTTTTTAAAATTAAATTTTCCTAATATTTGAAGAAGCTTTAGGTTACAAAAATGTTACATAAAAAAATAGGGATTCTCATATGCCCTATCCCCTCCCCCTCCCACACTTCCCCATATTAACATCTTTCATTCGTGTGGTACATTTGTTACTTTTTAATGCTTTTGAATTTTAAACCACATAAGAAGTAAAAGACAGCATTACAAATGTAAAATGCAAATATATTAGGGTTTATATACACCCATAAAGTTACCTATACCAGAGATATGTATTCCGTCTTACAGATTTGAGTTACTATCTTGTGGTTTTTTTCTTTCAACGTGAAGAAATCTCTTTAGCATACTTACAAGATAGGTCAAATGGTAATGAACTCCCTAAGCTTTTATCCAAAAATGTCTTAATTTCTCCCCATTTTTATTAGCTTTTTAAAAAGATACATAGATCACACAAAATGTTACATTAAAAAATATAAGAGGTTCCCATATACCCCCACTCCCCAGCCCTGCCACACCTCCCCCATCACCAAACTCTTTCATCACTGTGGTACATTTATTGCATTTGATAAATACATTTTGGTGCACTGCTACACAGCATGGACTATAGTTTACATTGTAGTTTACACTTTCCCCCAGTCCATTCAGTGGGTATGGCATGGTATATAATGTCCTGCTTCTGTCCCTGCAATATCATTCAGAACAACTCCAAGTCCTGAAAATGCCCCCATATCAGACCTCTTCTTTCCTCTCCCTGCCCTCAGCAACTCCCATGGCCACTGTCACCACATCAATGACACAATTTTTTCCATTGCTAGAGTCACAGTAATTCTATAGTAGAGTACCTGTAAATTCACTCTAATCCATATTTTATTCCTCCATCCTGAGGACCCTGGAATGGTGATTTACCATATATATTATTCTTTGTTGAAATTTTTTTTTTCAGAACTTTAAATATGTTATCCCACTGCCTTCTGGATTATGTGGTTTCTAATGAGAAATTGATGTTAATCTTATTAAGGGTCACTTGTAAGTAATGCATCATGTCTCTTTCTGTTTTCAAGATTCTTTCTTTGTCTTGGAGTTTTGGCAATTTAACTATATATATTGATCTTGCTGTGGATTCTTTGAGGTTATTATGCATGGAGTTACTTGATCTCCTTGGAGATGATATTTGTATCTTTCTTCAGATTTGGTAAATTTTCAGCCATTATTTCCTCAAATATTTTTTTCTACCCCTTTCTCTCTTCTCTTTCTAGAACTCCTATGATGCTTATGGTAGTAAGCTTGATGGTGTTCTACAGGTTCCTCAGGCTCTATTCATGTTTTTTTCATCCTTTTTTTTTCCCCCTTCTATTACTCAGCCTGGGTAATTTCAGTTGTCTTATCTTCAAGTTCACTGATCCTTTCTTCTGGCTGCTCCAATCTGCTGTTGAACATCTCAATTGAAGTTTTAATTTCAGTTATTGTTCTTTCCAGCTCTGGAATATATATTTGGTTCCTCCTTATAATTTCTATCTCATTATTGAAATTCTCCTTTTTTTTCATGTATTATTTCCCAATATCCTTTACTTCTTTGTCCATGTTTTCCTTCAGTTTACTGGTCTTGTTTAAGATAGTTGATCTAAGGTCTTTGATAGGAATTCCTGTAATGAGGCTTCCTCCAGGATGGTTTATTTTCAATTCTTCTTTCCTGTGACTGGGCCATACTTTCCTGTCTCCTTGAATGTTTTATATTTTTTTTGTTGAGAACTGGATATTCTGAGTATTATATTTGGGCCAGCTATTCCCATTATCTGGACACATTTCTGTACTCACTGTCATTTCCACAACCTCCTGCTGCTGGACTGAGGAATGGAGGATGGTTATTGGTCTGCATGTGCCTTTACTTAAGAAAGCTGAAAACTTAATATCGTCTCCCTTTGTCCATACCCCCATGGTTGTTCTAAGTGTCCTATCTGGTTCCAGAGTTATAACCTTGTTAATTCCAATCTCATTTATTCATTTTTCTAATGGAGGGAGAAACGTGATAAACTTCCTACCCTGCTAGTTTGCTTCTGCTCTCTCTTTGCTCACTGGGTTACTTTTGATGACTATTTTGCTGAATATTCAACAAAAAGAAAAATAAGATTTGGCAAAATATGGGTGTTCTAGATATGGGCATGTTTGTGGAAGAGAACTATATCTGCATGCTCAGTGAGTCTCCACTGCACACCTGTTCTTCCTACAACCTGTCACTGTCATTCCAACTTTTGCTAATTGAGGGCAGAGACACATCTTTAATGTCCACTTCCCTGTACCAAAAAAGAGTCTGCATGTGATAGATACTCAGTACATGTTTAAGGAAGGAAGGAAGGGAGAGATGAAGGAAAGAAAAGAGGGAAGGAAGGTTCTTACATTTATTTAGAATTATTTTTCTTTAGAACACTGTCAAGAATTTGAGTTGTCCAATAGGGTAGCCTCAAGTCACAGGACTATTTAAATTTAAATTAATTTAAATTTAAAAGTTCCTCAGTCACACTAGCCATATTTCAAGTGTTCAATAGCCACATGTGGCTACTGGCTACCATATTGAACACACAGATATAGAATATTTCTACCAACACAGAAAGTTCTATTGGATAGACTCTGAATACCTCCTAAATGCCCATAAATATCTTGTTTTGAAGTAATAGAGAGACATTTGGCTGTGGTTTTGCTAAGGATATGATGAGAAACTGAAAATCACAGTTCTTAGACTCTGAACAGAATGTAGGCAATTCTGCTTTTTTAAAGTAGATGAGATGAAAAACAAAATTCAAAGCAAATAAACAGAAAGACTCTTGGTTTATCTGAATTTAAGAGGCTAAAATAACCTTGTGAGTTCATGGATTTATAGAGTAAACTTTTTAAGAATGTAACCAAAAAAACCCCAATGGCAAATTGTTTCTGTTAGTTTTACCCCTAACCTAAGTTTGAAATCTCATCACCCTGCCAAATCTCATCACCCTGCCAAAATGATCACATCAGCAAGACAGATTAGCAAGTAAAATAGACTTTGTGAAATTGTATTTTTAAAATTTACCAATTTAGTTAATTATATAGAAACTCTTAAGGAAATTCTCTTTTCAGGCAATTTTTAAAAAGCATTTTTAGCAATAATGTAAATATATTATGTATTTAACACACATTAAAGTATATTCCAGCAGGACTTCTTGAAATTTTATTAGCTTAATTCTCCCTAATGTATTTACTTAAAAATATATAATAGAAACAAAATTCTTTAGCTCAGAATTTTCACTAATTTAAGGTCATAGCTTCTCTCTCTTTCCCTCCTGAAACCTCCATTCTGAAATGGTGAAATTTCACTGTCTTCCCAGATACTGAAAGATCTTTTTACTCAATTGGAAAGCAGGTTGCAGTTTTCTTTTAGGCAGTTTCTCCAAAACTGGAAGTAAGAAGAGCTTCTGCTGAAAGTTTTGAAAGACAGGAGCAGCTGAAACCACATATCAAATAGAAAGCAACATACCCCTTGTAGAGTGGCAAGAGAACATAAGACAAGGAAACCAGGAGAACAACCTTAACAACATATTCCAAACTTCCTGTGGTTGTTTATATCTTAAGACAGATGAAGAGTTTCTATATATGTATATCTGTGCTTTCGCAAAATATTTTTCAACTTGGGCTGAATCCAAAGGATTATAGGTAAAGCACAATGGATACTTTACATCCAAAGCAGATGCTTTTTCAGTTTGTTAAATCAGATATACAAGGGATTCAGGAACCAGGCTCTTCTCCAAAACTCGCCTTAGTCTTTGGTGATGTGATACCAGACATTGAATAATTAAAGTAAATGCACAAAAGTAAATAATTCAGTCCAGGTCCAAGGCCACAGGGAATCAGAGGCTGGGTTTTGGCCCATTGCTTTGATACTGAAGAATTGGAAATACGCTAGTGGCCTCTTCTACAGTAAGAATCCAGAGTGCGTGGTAACCACTAACCTCATTAAGATAAGATATGCTAGACACTGTGTCTCAAATCTGAAAGCATATGACCTTCTAGAATAAGTCTGTGACCTGAAGGTCCTCAGCCCCTTTGGCAATGCTTCCTTTCCTTGTGGTATCTGTAGAACCATTAATAACTCAATGACATTAGCTTTCAGCTGCTTTCTGCCTTTTCTAAAATTACATAAGCAATTAGTAATACATATTTTTAACTCTGTCTCAGACCTCTAATGTGAACTTTGGACTGCGGGCCCTGCCCTCAAACTTAGTCCATCAATGGTCTTCTCCACCTCAGTCAATGGAGTTCCATCCTTCCAGTGGCTCAGGCCAAAAACTTTGCTGTCATTCTTGACTCCTCTCTCTCTCATTTCCCATATATAAACTGATCACTTCTCACATGTTGACTGGTATCATGCTAGTCCAGTGGTTCTCAACCGGAGCGGTTTTATTTCCCAAGGGACATTTGACAATGTCTGGAGACATTTTTGGTTGCCACTACCGAGGAGGTGCTACTGGCATCTAGTGGAGAAAAGCCAGAGATACAGCTAAACATCCAACCATACACAGGACAGTCCGTTCCGTCTCCCCACAACAAAGAATTATATATCCAGCCTAAAATGCTGTAGTGCTGAGGCTGAGAAACCCTACCCTAGTCCAAGCAACTCTCTCTCTCATTTGGATTATTTCAGCAGCTTCCAAACTGTTCTCCCTGTTTCTATTTTTGCCCACGCCACCCCCCAATCTATTCTCCACCCAGCAGCAAGAGTTATCCGTTAAAATAAATCCAATCATGTCCCCTCCCTACCAAAAACACACACCATTACTATTTGCATGTGACCTTTGGCAAGTGATTCAATTTCATTACGCCTCTGTCTCCTCATACCTAAAATGAGAAGTATATATCTGAGGTAGGCAGAATAATGTCCCGCCAATAGGATCCATGTCCTAATCCCCAAAATCTGTGACTACGTTTGGCCACATGGCAAAGGAGAACTAAGTTTGCAGATGGAATTTAGGTTGTGAATGAAATGACTTTAAAATAGGGAGATTATATCTGATTATCCGGGTGGGCTCAATGACTTTACAAGAGTCCTTATAAGTGCAAGAGGAAAGCAAATAGGTAATATCATGAGAAAGTTTTGCCCTGACATTGCTGGCTTTGAAGGTGGAGAAGTTGAGTCACAGGATAAGGAATGCAAGTGGTTGCTAGCAATTTGAAAAAGCAAAGAAACATATTCTCCCCTAGATCCTTCAGAAAGACCACAGCCCTTCTGACACATTGATTTTAGCCTACTGAGACCCATTTCAGATTTCTGACCTCTATCTCACTGTAAGATTATAAAGTTATGTTGTTTTAAGCTATTAAGCTTGTGGTAGTTTGTTACAGCAGCAATAGGAAACTAATACAACCACCTACTACATTGGAGTGGTATAGGATTAATTAGGATAATGTCTGAAAAATGTTTAGCACAATGCCTGGCACACAGGAAAAATTCAATAAATGGTGATTTTCATTATTGTTATACTGTTCATGCTGTTTTGCATCTTGCTTATTTTCACTTGTTACTTGCATGTTTGTAAATATAATCCTATTTTTTTTAATAGTGCACAATATTCAATCATATAGGTATATCATAACTTACTTAACCAATCCCCTATTACGTAAATAACCAGGTTGACCCTGATTTTTTCTTCTATGATGTTGAGATAAATATCCTGATTGCAATCTTTTCACCTATGACCTCAAGGTAGTAACACTGGGTCAAATATTATACATATATTTAAGGCTTTTGCTATCTAGATTTATCATGGCCCCAGTGAAAAGCTTTTAGGAAATTACATGAGCTTTAACAATTTGGCATTGAGATTTAAGAAAGTGGACACCCAGTTTGAATAAATCATCTCATTACAAGAGGTCAGTGGTGGCTGAGTCTGCAATGTTCATCATAGTAGAAGAGACTGGTTTTAGGAAGTGGCAGGATTCCCCATAAATGAAGCAGTACTAAGGTGCTTCTGGGTTCAGTACTGTGTACTAGTAGGCTTGTAGCAGTCTTCCCATCTGATCCCACCCCACCATGCTCTAAAGCTCTAACCCCGAAAACTCAATCCCAGATTTTGCTCACTCGGCTGTTGAAGCCAACCTCCTATCCCGGATCATCTGCTCAGAGAAGGGGAAAGAATCAAATAGTCAGAGAGGCTAAGGGCAAAGAATTCAGGGATTCCCTTTAATGTTGCTCCATCCTGATTGCTGGGCCTCGGCATGAGGCAGGAATGCCCTGGGAACGGACCACTGGAAGGGGTAGGGGTACTCACTCTTGCCCTTCACCGGCTGCTCTTGAGCCAGACATACTTAAAACACTCCAAAACGTGTATTTACTGCCAGGATGGCTCTGTAGCCAACTTCACTAATAATGTAAAATAGACCATTTACGTTACCACAATACCCATCTCTCCTTAATTTTTACCTCCTTTTAGGATCATTACATTTCTTGAGTTCCTTCAAAATGAAAAATAAAAATCAGAGTGTGCATTTGGAGAGCCACTGGAATATTAGGAAGATCCCACCAATATTGCCACCCTCAGGCAAGTTGTGAGACACACCTATTACTAACAGAAAAATGCTTGATAAATCTCATAACTGCTGCATTTAAAAATAACTTGGAGGAAATAAAAAAGGACCTTATATAAACTGCTAATGAGTTATTGGCATCTTCCGTAGAGATATTCCCTGGGAAAGTTAACACCCATATTAAAGAGAGTATGCTGAGGTAGATACATAGAAGTTAATCAATATTTTAATTATAAATAATGAGGCTAGATTAACCTGCCTATCTAGTTATCTAGTCTCCTTTGTTTGAATGACCAAACAAAGGAACCCACACTTATGGTCCTTCCTTCAAATTCAGGAAGCCCTGGACATGATACATTTTGAAATATCTGGACTATATGTTCCTTCTCTCCATTTTCCCATTGAGAACAAAAAAATGGGAAAAAGGCACAAAACTGCCTTCTCCCCACTTGTCTAAAAAATATTAGACAAAATATTAATTATGGGAGTTTATTGGAGGGGTTTACGATTCATGAATCAGACAGCAATCGATCCACATGAGGAAAGGAGCTTCACCGAGGAAATTTTCAGATTGGCTTACATCAAGCTCCCATTTTACACAGGGAGGTGTCTTACAAAGTGGGGAGCTGATATATATCGATTAGTTTGATATGCTTGTCCATTCTGAGAAGCTGTCTCTCCTGGTCCAAAACTGGCTTATCACTAGGTGTTGCTTATCTCCAACTCTGTGAAGTGTGTCCCCCTGCTCCATTTTCTCAGATAGTCCCTGCAGGTCAATTGTCTTTGTCTTCTGGAAAATCCTTCTCAGAAAGGGGCCCTTCCCAGCAATGCCCAATGTAGGCAGCCATTTCATTTTATTTACCCCATTCCTGGCCTTCCAGGCAACAATAGGTGTGGCACTTGTGCCCAAAGCAATGGTGAAATGATTATTTTCACAAATGGAAAGTAAGTTCAAAATTTGACACCAGAAGGAGTAGATGAGCTGTCCAAGCCTGCCCAGGACTCTGCCTGGAGACCAGCCCCTGGACCTGTTTTCAGGGAAACCCTCTGTGGTTCTTTCTGTTTTGCTCTGAGTGACCCCAAGGGGCCCACTTCCTTTCCCTGAATTCCCACTTTGCCGTGTGCATTTCCCTCCACTTCTTCCCTTGTCTAAAATATTATTTGCCAATATTTAATATGTATACTTATTAGTGTTCTTTTTTTCTCCCAACATGTAGGCTTAATGAGGAATTAAATGACTGTTACTATCATTATTACTACTAATAATAACAGTGGCTTGAACTGTATGTACCCCAAAAAACATGTTGTAAGTCTGATCCATTCCTGCAAGTGTGAACCATTATAAGTAGGACCTTTTGATGAGGTTATTTCAGTTAGGTGTGGCCCAGCCCAATCAGGATGGCCTTATTCCTATTACTGGGGTTCTTTATAAACAGAATGACATTCAGACAGAATGAGAGGAAGCCACAGGAAGTAAGAAGCTTACAATCAATGGAAATGAGAAGGGAGAGAAGAAGAAGCTGCCACCGGCCTTAGCTTGTGACAAGCTAAGGACAAAGGATCAGCAGCAGCCAGCCTAGAACCTATAGTCTTCTGGAAGAAAGCAGCATTGCCTTGATGGTACCTTGATTTGAATTTTCTCCTAGTCTCAAAAAGTCAGCTAATAAATTCCCATTGTTTAACCCAACCCATCTCATGGTATATGCTTGAGCAGCCTAGGAAATTAAAACAGCTACCATTTTTTGACTTCTTACTAAGTGTCAGGTCCTACTCTAAAGAGTCATTTAGTCCTCAAACCAGCTCTAAAACTGGAACTATATGTTTCGGGAGGCCCAATAACCAATATTCTTGCTTCCCTCTGGAGTTGAGAACTAATAGCTAGATAGACATGGGTGTCTGGAAAATGGAGATCAAAATATCCTTTACTACATTATAGCCAATAAGGGAGAACATGGTGTAGGTGTTTGGGAAATTGTGCTTCCTTGGGCTGCCCCAAAATTTAACTCACCCATCCAGTCCGAAGTAATACTGGAACTTCATGGCCTCATTTCCAGAGACCTGGTCCTACAGAATTTAGAGCAGAGTAGTGTCCTTCCTATGAGCAGGAGGATACAGAGCTGTTGGGGAGGAGTAACTAAGAGGGCAGAAAGAGGCCAAGATTATCCACTGCACAGAAATTCATAACCAGAGAATAGAAAGTTCTCTTCAATGCATTATTTACAGGGTCATGTAGCAGATGTGATAAATACAGTGTACTTTTTCCAAACAAAGTTGCCATCATTCCTGAGTCATAAGGGAAACTGTACTCAGAGCTGAGTGCGAGGCGAATTAAGGCTGATGCATCCACACTCTCACCCACCTGGTTGTCAGAAGCCCTGGGAGAGGGGGAGAAGGTATTCTCCTGTGCCTGCTATCATATCTGTGCAATTCCACAAACACTAAATGCCTACTCAGAGCCTGGAGTACTGCTAGATATTTCAGTGATATTTGAGTAAATTTATGAATGAATAAATGAATGAAGGAAGGAATGACTCTTATAGAACACATTGTTTCTATCCCCTCAGTTTTCTCATTTAATTCAACACATTCTGTGCCATATCTTGGTCATGGAGTATGCTGAGAAATCCAGGACCTGCTCAACATGGGAAGAAGAGAAAAGCAGCTGAGACGATAGAGGACAAATCTTCCCCAGGAAGTTCTAGCAGCCCCAGCACTAAGGTGCATATTGAACTCAAGTCTGATGGTGTAATTGAGTTCAAGGGGGCTGAGCCAAGAGTTAGGGGCACGGAAATACAGTAGAGTTTCTTGCCAATAATGAGTTAATCATAACTGGCATAATCGGAGAAGGATCAGGAAGCTGGGTCCAGCCCTAAGTTAAAAGGGGCTGGAAGAAGATGTGAAAGTCAAGGTCCCAGCTGACTGGGGATCTGAGGAATCTCTAGAAGGAATTTGGAATGGAACCTGGGATGTAAGGATGGGTGAGCTAAATACATTACTGTAACTTGTTGAGTGGGAAGATAATGTCCTCATCCCAGCCCTCCCAGTGTCCAGGCACAGCCAGATTCCAGCTCTCCTGTGTAAATGGAAAAAGGGGGAGCTCCTGGCCCTCTGAAGTCCTGGTTCTTTTTGGCTCACAACAGAGGTGCATGCAGAATTTATGTGCAGAAAACTTTTAATGATGATAGCTGCGATGTAGTATGAAATCACAGCTATTATCTAAGAGTATTATGACCAGTTAATTTTCCAAAGAAAAACACTTTTGAGAGTACACGTTGGTGTCATTAATAATTACTAAAACTAATGATTGAAAATACAGACCCTTCTCCAATCTTCTAAAAACATTTGCTGAGCTGCCTCAAAGAAGCAGTTTGATCCCAGGAGTAGGTACATTTAAATGGAAACCAGTGCTCCCTTCCTTTCCCAATCCAGGAGACTGGACCTCACAGATCCTGGAGCTGGCCCACCCCTACCAGAACCCGTGACACCTGAGCTAACTTGCAGCTGAGGTAGACAGCTTGAGTTTACTGACAGTTTCTCACCTCAGGTGTTTGACTCTCTTTGCTTCTCTGCCTAAGGGCTTTTCACATCGTGGATGCCAGGAACAACCCAAAAGTGTGGGCAAATTAACTCCCTTGGGGGGTAACCTTCAACAGAGGGAGAATGGGAGCTAGTGAATGCCCTCCCTCCCCCAACCTCCTTTCCTGTATTCTGATGAATGGTTCTACGGTGGTTCCATGTGCCTTCTCAGAGGACTCACAGTGAGACTGAGCTCAGCTGCCCACAGTGGTAACTCACTCATCCACCCACCCCTCACTGGCTTTCTCTCTTCCCTGTCTTGCTTTTTTTACTCCCTCACTTCTGCCTCCTGGGATACCTCCCAAATAAATTAACTGCATGCAAGTCTTGCCTTAGGATCTGCTTTAAGGGAAATCCAAGCTAAGACACAGGATACCAAAGGAAACTCCATTTCAAACCTACATTTACTGAGGTTCTATTTGTGCTAAACTCTCGGGATACAAAGGTCAATAAAATCCTTGCTCTGGAGGCAAAAAGGAAGAAGCCAAGAAAACATGCATGTCAGGACCAAGTCACCAGAGTGAGGGCTCCCAGATAACCTATGGTTTCCCTTCTTTCATTTTCTAAACAAAGTGTAGTTAAGATTACAGATATAAAAAATCGTATAGTCTAAAATATAAACCACAATGTAAACACAAATGTTACCTTGTTTGAAAGCTATTGTCTCAATATCTGTACATCAGTTTCAGTAAATATGGTATGAATATGTTAAAAGATTATTGCTGTGGAAGGGAGAAGGTTTTATGTTGGATATGTGGGAGTACTGTATATTGTATATATGAATTACTGTGATCTAAGACTCTTGTGAAGATAAGCTTAATAATTAGAAAAAAGAAAAGAAAAAGATAGGATGTAGAATTTTTCCAAATTAATATGTATTCTATCTAACCTTTAAGCTCATTGCTATATTCCATTTTACTATTAAGGGGACCTGACAATATATTGGGCTTCACTTTTCAGGAAGTTTTGGATCACAGAGAGGTTCAACAAAGGCAGCAGAGAAATACTAGTGTGGGATGTTATTGACAGAGGACACTTGGTTGGCAGGGAGTTCTACAGGGCATATATCCAGGGTACATAAAAATGTTTGGATATTTTCATAATGGAAACAATTAAAAACAACAACTGAAGAAGTGCTGAGATTCTAGCCAGGGGAGCTCTATCACAGTCCCTAAAGGAACAGCAACAATTCCCCAAATGCAATGGCAAAGACCAAAAAAGAATGAAGGTCCAACAACGAGCCCCTGATACTAATGGCTATGCTTGTGAGCCTGTGCAACTGAAATAAGAACAAGGCCTAAAGCAGCAGTGTGCCTAAGAGTTACCTCCTGAGAGCCTCTGTGTTGCTCAAATGTGGCCAGTCTCGAAGCCAAACTCAGCATGTAAATTTGTTGCCTTCCCCCCAGCATGGGACATGACTCCCAGGGATGAGCCTCCCTGGCACTGAGGGATCACTACCAAGTACCAGCTGATGATGTAACTAGAAAATGACCTTGAATAAAAGGTTCACCTCGGACCAGCAGAAGATCTCTGTCTACATATAATAACAGGAGTTAAAATGCTTTTTGACCTAAATCAAGGGGGAAATGGAAAGGATGAGTTTATATGGCTATGAGTCTCTAAAAAAGAGCCAGGAGGTTATCAGAAGGATTGCCCTTATGCACACCTGAGCAGAGTCCCAGAGACAGAAAAAGTAGATACAACCCCAGGTATTGGTTCTTCTGAGGGTTACAAAGACCCACAGGTTTTATGGTCATGACAGATGGAGTTCACTGCCATGTCAGTTGGCCCTTCTTTGGAGTTGGTGTTTCTGTGTGATGGAGCTGGACTCAGGTGTGATCTCTTTTCACAAGCTTTTCCTGTTACTTTCCTGTTACAGAATTGTAGTTGGTGCTGGGGTTTAATATATACCCAGGGGATCTGAATCTCTGGACTGACCATATGATAGCCAGGTCCTGAGCCTCAGCAGACTTCAGCTCCTACACTCTGGTTTATTGGACTTACCCCACTCAGCTAACATGGAGTTGAAGAATGTCAACCACCACACCATGGAGCCAAGAGTGCCTGCAACTGAAAGCAGGAGGATTGCATCCAGCATCCAGGTGGACTCTAAGCCCCCTCTTGACATAGATGTGGAATGGAAACAACCAATCCAAGGTACACAGGATGGAGGAATAGAATATGGATTAGAGTGGACTTACTGATATTCTATTCATGAACTATTGTGGTTAGTAATTGAAGAAAATGTGGCATTGGTGTGGAAAAACTGGCCATGGTGGCTGCTGGGTGTGGGGAATGGGAGGAAGAGATGAGATGTGGAGGCGTTTTCGGGACTTGGAGTTGTCCTGGGTGGTGCTGCAGGGACAATTACCAGACATTGTATATCCTCCCATGGCCCACTGGATGGAATGTGGGAGAGTGTGGGCTATGATATGGACCATTGACCATGAGGTGCAGCAATGCTCAGAGATGTATTCACCAAATGCAATGAATGTGTCATGATGATGGAGGAGAATGTTGCTATGGGGGGAGTAGTGGGGTGAGGGGTGTGGGGGTATATGGGGACCTCATATTTTTTGAATGTAATATTTTTAAAAAATGAATTAAAAAAAAAAGATTACAGATAACAGCATTGCTGTGGAGACCCAGCCCACTGCTTGTATCTTTTAGGCCACTTCTCTGAGGCATAGTGGGCAGATCCTTCACCCAGCAGATACTTATTGAGCACCTACCACAACCCAGGCACTTGCTGTGCACTGAACAGAGGTAAACGTTACTCAGTCCTGCCCACAGGGGTCTCACAGTCAAGTCAGAGATCAGCACTTAAACAAATGAGGGGGATGTGGCCAGTTTGAGTCCAGGTCTCACATACGTCTGATTTTGGTTTGGCCTCATGACCTGCAGGCATCTATTTGCATGAGCTGATTTGCATGAAGGAAGAGGCCTACTTGGAAGAGATGTGGGTTTGGAAAGGAAGTCATGATGCCTATTTTCCAAGCCAGCTCCACAAGCTTCTCTCTGAGACAGTAGGGCAGGGGTTCTTAACCTTTTTTGTTCCACAGACCCCTTTGCCAGTCAGGTGAAAACCATGGACCGCTTACTAAGTCCACACTATACTGTGTATTATTTAATAAATATACATGTCCACACCAACATGTCCCCACAAGAACAGTGGTTTTCTTTAAATTTCATTTCAAGCTCATTTACCCCTTGTTAAGAATACTTGCCTTCGGGGTGCAGGCAAAGCTAAGGATTTGTTTGTAGGAGGACTCTGGAAAGCACAGGGTCAAGCTGTGTGGTTTTGGTGACCAGGTGACAAAGTACAGTGCAGAGGGAAGGAAAGGGGCATTGTTCCCAAGCCAGGGTGGAATGCTACAGGTTTCAGCTTAACAGGAAAGCAGCATTGCTCTGGTTCCATGAGAGTTTACAGCTTTGGGAATATTGGGTGACAAGAGAGCAGGTATGAGCATCAGTGTGGACATGGTGGGCTCCAAGAGGGCCACAGAGGTGAATGTACAGTGATATCATTGGAGGGGCCTTAGGTATAGAAAGCAAGAGGCTGCTACTGAACTCCTGGATGCCCTCAAGGGTCCTTGAAACTAAAATGTTGGGCATAAAGATATTGTATTATATTATGTAGGTAAAGATGAAATTTAAGTTATTACAATAAATATGATCCCATTTGTACCCATGGACTGGTAAGGGCTAAGAAATATTGTGACTGCAATTAATTGTATTGCCCTGGGTTCCATGTTATAGAAGAGGCAATTTTTAAGTACTATGGGAACATACCATAGGGAGAGATAACCTGAGCCTATCCAGATATTGGAGTTTCTGTGAGATAGAGTTGGAGGATGAGTGGGATTGTTTTTCTGTGGGAGAAGGAAGAGATGGGCATTCCAGAAAACACTGTGGAGCTGCCAGGGAGAGAGCATGATTTTTTTGTGCATGAGGGTTTTGAGTGGCTGAAGTGTATGAGTAAGCTGAGGCATGGTAAGAAATGAGGAGAAAGCAGACTAAAGACATAAAGAGAAAGGCTTTGAGTGCTGCACCAGGAATTTTGACCTTTATTCTGGAAGCAATGGGGAGCACCAATGTCTTTCAATCAGAAATGTTGTTTTAGCAAGAAAGCACCGATGACTGTGTGGAGGGCAAATTGGAGTTAAGCAAGATAAAAGGAAGGAGTTCAGTTAGAAGTCTAGTTATTTTCCACTTGCTTCCTCATTCCGAACCCACTCTCTCTATCCTTCTCTGCTTATTCTGTGCTGCAAAAGATTGGTCTCTTGGGGATACACCACTCTGCCTCCTCTGTCTTCTGGCTTCTGAAAGGGTTTGACCAATGGGAGATTCAACAGGAGATTGAAGGTTGGGAGTAGAAAAAGTTTGGGGTATTTATTTACCTGCAGTTCCCCCTTTCTTGCCACAATTTTGACAAAAGTTATGTTTCTCTTCTGCTAACAGAAATACCTGTAGCCAGACAACCTCTCTTCTATGATTCCAGCTCTCATCAATTTCCAGTAAAACAATTCCCTCCCCTTGACCTTGTAGGCCTAAGGATAGCACTGGCCTCTTGCTGTTGCTATTTCCTGGATGTGCCCACATCACTCTTCAGTTAAACCCCTTGAGTGTGTTATCTGACTCCTGCTGGAATACTGGCTGAACAGAAGGTATGGTGGTTTGAAGCTGTATGTACCCCAGAAAAGTATGTTCTTTTTTTTTTTTTTTTTTTACAATATCAAGCATCTACTTTATTTTTTTTATTTTTTTTTTACACCTCTCCCCCCCCCAGCAACACTCATTTCCATCATTATGACACATCCATTGCATTTGGTTAGTACATCTTTGGGCACCTCTGCACCTCATGGTCAATGGTCCACATCATGGCCCTTACTCTCCCCCATTCCATCCAGTGGGCCCTGTGAGGATTTACAATGTCCGGTGATTGCCCCTGAAGCACCATCCAGGGCAGCTCAAAAATATGGAACGCTTCACGAATTTGCATGTCATCCTTGCGCAGGGGCCATGCTAATCTTCTCTGTATCGTTCCAATTTTAGTATATGTGCTGCCAAAGCAAGCACGAAAAGTATGTTCTTAAAGTTAGTCCATTCCTTTGGGTGTGGACCCATTGTAAGTAGGATCTTTTGGTGAGTAGGAACTTAAGATGTGACCTAACTCATTCAGGATGGGTCTTAATCCACTTACTAGGGTCCTTTATAAGACAATGAAATACAGATGAAGAGAGAAAGCCATGGAAGCAAGAAGCTGAAAACAATGAAACCCAGAGACTGGCAGACACCATCATGTGCCTTGCCTTGCCAAGTATCAGAGGAGCCCAGGGTCACCAGCAGCCAGTCTTCAGGAAGAAAGCATTGCCTTGATGATTACTTGATTTTGAAATTTTTCTCAACCTTGAAATTGTAAGGTTGTAAACTAATAAATTTTCGTTGTTAAAAGCCAACCCATTTTATGGTATCTGCTTCGAACAACTTGAGCAAACTAAAACAGAAGACAGTTGATTTACCCAGAAAAGAGCTGAAGACAGTTGACACAGAGCAGAGGCAGCCAGAGTATAGAAGAACATAGAGATTCAAGAGCTTTCTGAGAGGCAGACTCAACATGACTTAATGAATAATAATCTAGTGAAGGAGCATGTTAGTTATCTATTGCTATGCAGTAAATAACCACAAAGGTAGTGGCTTAAAACAATGCACACTTATGAGCTTGAAGTTTCTGGGTCAAAAGTCCAGGCACAGACAAACAAAGTCTTCTGCTTTGGTGTCTCTTGTGAGGCTCTAATCAAGGGTTTGGCCAGTGGTGTGTTCTCATCCGAAGGCTTGAATGGTGAAGAAGACACTTCCAAGCTCACATGGTTGCTGACATAACTCCATTGTATTGAGGGCTGCAATTCCTCTCTGGCTACTGGCTGGAGGCTCTCCTCATTCCTTGCCAAGTGGGTTTCCCCAATATGGCAGCTTGCTTTAAGGAACCAGCAGGAAAGAAAGTGCACTAGCAAGACAGAAGCTACAATCTGATATAACCTCATCATGGAAGTGACATTCCATCATTTTTGCCAAATTCTATTGTTTAGAAGCAAGTCACAGATCCTGCCCTCACTCAAGGGTAGGAGATTACAAAGAAAATGAATGCCAGAAGGTAGGGTCCTGGGGTCCATTTATAGTCTGCTTGCCATAAGGAGGGAGAGGGAGGTAATGACTGGGATTTATAGTTTATAAGTGGTACCATTTATCAAGAGATGGAATTAAAGAAGAAGAGGAGCAGGTTTGAGGGGCAAAAGGTGGGATGGTGAATCTTAGCCCCCATGCAATCAGAACGGTAGTTTATCTCCAGAGAAGTTTAGAATTAACCTCAGCCCAACTATGGAAAAAGAGACTAGGGTTTTGGTGGCGAAGGAGAAGAGCAGGCCTTGGGGACTTTGAAGGTAGTTTTGCTGGTCCTCTTTATTTGTTGGAATAATCAATCAAGTGATAAAATTGACCTGTGAGCAAATCATCTGCAACAAGGATTCAGGGGAGGAAAATATACTGGTATTTGCAAGAGCAGGGACTATATTTTTTTTTAAGGATGCATTTTTATGTTTACTGAAAAGGAACAACAACCAGACCAATTATCTCAACTCCTGAATATATTACCTAATGAGAAATATATGGCCTTCTGCTGAGAGATAAAGGATAATTCCACAGGCCTTTGGAGGGCATGTGAGGACTGGGGAACAGGTAGGGAATGGGAAGTTAATGCTTAATTTGTCCTGAATTTCTGTTTGGGGTGATGAAAAAATTTTGGTAATGGATGGTGGTGAAGGTAGCACAACACTATCAATGTAATTAACACCACTGAATTATATACTAGAATGTGGTTAACAGGGGAAATTTTAGGTTGTATAAATGTTACTAGAATAATATTTTTAAAAGCCAGAGGACTGTACAACATAAACAGTGAACCCTAAAGTAAACTATGGACAATAGTTAATAATGCAGTTATAATGATATTGTTTCATCAATTGTAGCAAAGGTATCACATTAATGCAGTGTTAATAATAGGAAAAAATGTGTGTGTGAGGAGGGTATATGGGAAGTCTATATTTTCTGCATGATTTTTCTACAAACAACTTCTCCAATAAAAAAAAAAAGATAAAGTAGCTAAAGGGCTGAACACTGGGGTAGCAGCCTGAAAACCATTATCTACTCCCTGCGGCACCACTTCTTAGCTTTGTGAAATCCAGCCTATCACTCAGCCTCTCTGGGCCTCCCTCTCCAGATCTATTCCATAGGGAGATCATCTGCCTTCCTTAACTTCCAGAAATGTCCTGAGGATCAAATAAAACATTCATTTAATGGAAGTTCAGAAGGCACCTGCCACATGCAAAATACTGCAGCAAGTACAAGGAAATAAGACTCAGGCCTTGTACTTGATTATCTTATAGGCCTGTTGATGTGTGTGAACTTGCTTTATAAACCAGAGTGGCAGACAAATATGAGAAGTTACCCAAAGAATACCTCTTCCATACTCCTAGTGCTAACCCCTGGCCTGATGCACAAAGCAGACATAAGTTGAAAGTTAACAGAACTGCCCACAAGAGTACTCTTTACCCTGACAGAGTCCAACATTTTCTGATATGACCATACTTTTTACCAATACTTACCCATTCGTTTAAGAAACATGTATTGATGTAATTTTAAAAATCCATCCTATCTAATACCATGGGAGACAGAGGAAACAGAGGACAAGGACTCTCATCAGAGAAATGCATACCATCTGTGGCAGTTTGAATTATTTTATGATTCCTAAAAAATTTCTCTGGGTATGTTACCCTTTGATTGCATTAAATTCAGTTGAGAGACCTTTGATTAGATTACCTGATAAGCTAGTTTAGGGCTTTTGCTTGGGCTACAAAATGAGGTGAGACCCAGGCTGGGTCTCTGTCCCCCTTGCTGGGTCTGATGTAAACAGATACACAGAGAAAGACTCAGACAGACAGAAGGAAAAAGGAAGCTGTCAAATTTTGATTCTGCATTATGGGAGAATTACTTAAGCACATAGCCCTCAAGAGTCTGGGCCCATGGAACAGCTCAAGAGGAAACCAGCCCTGCTATATGCCTGATAGCTTACAGCTGAATTTGGGAAGAGAGCAGAACAGCTAAGACTGATTAGGAAGCCCAGAAAAGATATACCCTCTGACAGCTTGCAGCAGAAATCTGGAAGAAAGCAGAGCAGCTGAGCCTGAGAGAGGAAGCCCAGAGGGGAAGGCAGAGACCAGGCAGAGAGCTACCACCATCTTGCTTCAACACATGGCAGCTGACTTTGGTGAGAAAGCACCTCTTATGGTACCTTCAGTTGGACTTTTCACAGCCTTGAAATTGTAAACTTTTACCTCAAATAAATATCCTTTATTAAAGTCAACACAAGTCTGGTACTTTGCAGTGGCAGCCTTTTGGCAAATTAAAACACCATTTATGTGTCCTTGAATAATACAATCTCTTTGAATCTCAGTTCATTGGTAGGCTGGAAAGAAGAGCAATAATAATACAATAATAATAATATACCTCAAATGAGAGGATAAAAAAAGGAAATGGAATAAAATTTTTTTTAAACTCTAAAATAAAAATTAAAATGTGGACTAATTATATTATTTGCTGTGTTTATTTCAGTTCTGTCTAAGGATCCTGAAGGTAAATCTATCTTGTAGCTACAGTTAGCATCTGCAGAGAACTTTAGAATCATTGTTAAGAGTGATTCTCTTCCTGAAATACTATGGCATTCTGCTTCTTCTGATCCTTATAACAGAAATGGAAGCAGAAGTACAGGATGCTGAGGTAACTGAAGGTACAGAGTTAATCAGTGGCAGAGCTGGAATTAGGAAACCTAAGGCCTGATATCCTGGTTGTACTCATCATCAAAGAGGTGCATGGGCAACACCAGTTTTCAGTTTCTGTACTGATCCAAATTATGGCCAAGATTCACAACACTCTCATGAGTTGGGGTAAAATCTTGGTTTTGAGTTTCAAACAAATTTCAGCTGAATGGTAGGAAATAATTAAAAGGCAGTATAGGCATGAAATTGTTTGCCCTTGGTTTTGTTAAATGGGCATCTACTTTTAATAATGATGGTACAAAGGTGTACTTTCACTCTTTACTTAGAAGCCACTATCTTCATGTTAAAAGGAAACTCCTGGGAAGTTGTCAGGAATTGCTTTTTGACCTGTCGTCAGGGTCTCGCCAAGAACCAGCTTGGTTCTCTTCAAACCAGGGGAATTGAAGGGATGACTCCCCACATCCACTCTCCTCTTCTTCCTTTTAGTAACAGACCTCCAATTACCAAGTTTTAGCAGAGCCCATGGCCACCCAGCTAGAAATAAACGTTCTCAGACACCCAAGCAGGCATGGACATATGACTAGTTTGTGCCAAAGCAATAGGAGAGGGCGTGATATGTGCAACTTTCACTCATTTTCTGAAAAGAAATGACCAGCTCTGGACTTCCTCTCTCTGTCCCTTCTCTCAGACTGGAATACTGTAGTGTTGGTGACCTAACTTTGATCATGTGGACAACACCACCACCCTAGGGCAAAGCAGCAAAAGAGAAGGAATCTGGGCTCTCGATGCCGTCTCGATGCCCTCCTAGATTAGAGTCACTAACCTATTTCTGGATTGTTATGTGTGAAAGACATAGACTCCTATCCCCTTTAAACTACTGTAGGGGAGGTATTTTTGTTATAGCGTTTTGGCCTATATCCTAATCTACACACTTGTGCATTTGTGAAAATTTGTGGGGATATGGAGTGTGACTTCAAAACCAAAAATAATTTAATTGATCAGCTCTTGGACATAGTAAACCTGTGGCCAAGACATTATACATCAAAGAACCTAATAAATGATGAACTCAAAGATTATGTGCTTTATTACCACATGCCTCATCACTTGTAGGCAAGTATTAATTTCTTGGACTTTTATAGTGAGATAGATGGAGTAGGGCTGAGGAAGAGAAAGAGGTCAAACATTAGTAGAGCACTTACCATGTACCCAAGGCACTTCACATCCTGTCAACAGTGGGAGGTAGATATTATCCCCCACTCTCACTCCACTGAACTACACCTTAGGTGAGGAAACAGAGTCAGAAAGTCTTGGTTTGTCTAACAGTTATCAGTTGTCAGAACCAGAATTTGAACCATAGTCTACTGGTGTCAAAGCTCTTCTCAAGAAAAAAGAATATATCTTACACCTAATACAAAAATTAACTCAAGATGGATCAAGATCTACATATAAAAGTCAAGACTATAAAGATCTTGGAAGATAATGTAGGGAAGATAAGATCTACAGGATCTAGTATTAGGAAATGGTTTCATGAACTTTACACCCAAAGCATGAGCAACAAATGAAAAAACAGACAAAATTTAAAAGTTTTGTACCTCAAAGGAGTTTGTCAAGAAAGTGAAAAGGCAGCCTACTGAATGGGAGAAAATATTTGGTAACCATATATCTGATAGGGGCCTAATATCCATCATATATCAAGAAATCCTATACCTCAAACCTAAAAAGACAAACAATCCACTTGAAAAATGAGCAAGTGCTTTAAATATACACTTCTTCGAATAAGAAATACAAATGGCTAAAAGCACAAGAAAAGATGCTCAACATCACTAGCTATTAAGGAAATGCAAATCAAAACTACAATGAGATGTCATCTTACACCCATTAGACTGGCGGCTATTTAAAAAAACAGAGGACTACAAGTGTTGGAGAGGATACAGAGGAATGGGAACCCTATCGACCACTGGTGGGAATGTAGAATGATGCAGCCATTGTGGAGTACAGTTTGGTGGTTCCTCAGGAAGCAAACTATAGAACTGCCATGTGATCCAGCAATCCCACTGCTGGGTATATACCCAGAAAAATTAAAAGCAGGGACACAAACAGATATATGCACACCAATGTTCATAGCGACATTATTCACTATTGTCGAAAGTTGGAAACAACCCAAATGTCCATCAACAGATGAACGGATAAACAAATTGTGGTATATACATACAATGGAATATTACTCATCTGTAAGAAGAAATGCAGTATTAGCACATGGGAAAACGTGGATGAATCTTGAAGCAAGCCAGGTACTGAAGGACAAATATTACATGACCTCACTAACATGAATTTAAGCAAATTGAGCAGACTCACAGAGTTAGAGTCTGGAAGATAGGTTTACAGGAGACAGAAAAGAAAGGAAGAAGAAGGTTGTGAGCCAATGTCCATTTGGGCAAAATCTATGATAAGGTGGAAGGGTATGTTTATGCAATGGATGGGCATGACAGTGGTGCAGTGATGCTATTGGGTTGGGCAGTGCTGGTTTGTGAAGGGGATAGGGTGGGAAGGTGCATTGGACCATCCATGAAATTGGGGAGGAGGTTTGGGGAAGAAGCCGGTAAACTTTGGAGATTTGCAGGCATGCTGTTGACACTACAATGTTGGGAATGTTCTTCAGGCAAATACAGCAAGGGAGGGTTATTTGTTTAGAGTATAGGATATTGGGGGCATGTGGCAGGGTGCACTTGGGGCAGGCTTCTGGGGAGTGTGTGAGAGTTCATCTTATCATAGTGTGTTGTATTGGTAGGTGGAGACCCACATAATGAGCAGGAAGGTGTTGGACTCCCATCCTGGGGAGTCCTGCCATGATCTCAAATAGAGGGGCAGGAGTCTCTCGAGAACATAGGCAGCCCTGAATACAGGAGGACAGGCCAGTATGTCAGGCCCTTAATGTTATTGCAATGATCCTCCTGGTGCGAGGTGTCAATGATGGAGAATGCATGGGAAGAGGTTCACCTGAGGTATAACTATAAGGCACATGAATGTGTTCAAGTGTTCATGCGGCATTGTCACAGTGGATGGAGAGTCACACAATAACCGAAAAAATATCCAATTCCCCTCCTGGGGAGCTCTGCCACATTCTCAGATGGGATAGAAAGAATCCCCCAAGTACAGGGGCAGTGACTAGTGAAGGCGGATATACCATTGACAGGGCCTTGATATTGATGACTGTACTTATGAACCTTTCATTTGAAATTGAAACTTTGTGTATTATAGGGTACTTCCTTGTTGCTCAAATGTGGCCTTTCTTTAAGCCAAACTCAGCATATAAATGAATTTCCTTCTCCCCAGCATGGGTCGTGACTCCCCAGGATGAGCCTCTGGTACTGAGGGATTATTACCAAGCACCAACTAGCAATGCAACTGGAAAAAGACCTTGGCCAAAAGGGGGAAAGGGTAAAGACAAATGAGTTTATATGGCTAAGAGACTTCAAAGTGAATCAGGAGGTGTAGCAGTTTAATATTATTGATGAAATCCAAAAAGAAACACTGGATTATGTTTGTAATCTGGTCTGTACCTGAGTATGATTAAGTTAAAATAGGGCTTTGATTGGGCCACATCATTCGGGGCAGGGACTCACAGATAAAAAGCAAGGCAAAGGACAGAGTTGAGGGTTCTTAATGTTGGAGTTTTAATGTTGGAGTTTGATGCCGAAGCCTTAAACTGCCGCCCTAGGAAGAGAGGAACCTAAGCCTAGAGTGAAGCAAGCCCTGGGAAGAGAGGAACCCAGGAAGCTTGAACCCTCGCAGCTGCTGGCAGCCATCTTGCTCCAACACGAGAAAATAGACTTTGGTGAGGGAAGTAACTTATGCTTTAAGGCATGGTATCTGTAAATTCCTACCCTAAATAAATACCTTTTTAAAAAACCAACCAATTTCTGGTATTTTGCATCAGCACCCCTTTGGCTGACTAATACAGGAGGTCATTCCAGAAGTTACAATTATATACATCTCAGCAGGATTTCATTGACTGCCAAAGTAAATACTACCTTAAATAATGGAGCTCCTGAGAGCTCTAGAGACATCCAGACACCATAGGCAGGGCAGACAGTTCAGAAGTTTGGCACCTTGCCAGTGGGTCCTACTTTGGAATTTATGCTCCCCATTGTGATAAAGTTGGATTCAGTTGAGGTTTCCCTACATGTGGATCTTCTGCCCCTTCTGTGTGAACCTATAGTTAGTACTAGAGTTGATAGGTGTATGTTCAAGACACTTAAACTTTTGGGTTGTCCTTATGCCATTTGGCCCCTGAATCTCAACAGAGTTGCCACACCAACTCTCCAGTTCATTGGACTCACCCAGGACAACTAACAAGGAGATGATGATGGACAATGACCATCCCAAGAAACAGAGAGAGTCTGCAACAGCAAGCAAGGTCCATCTGACCCATGGGATCTAAGCCCCGTCTCAATTAGAGGTAGAGTAGGCATCACCATCCCAGAATCCTCAGGATTGGCAAATGAACAATGAACTAGAGTATACTTGCTGTTATTCTACTATAGCCTTATTGTGATTCTAGCAATGGAAGGACTTATATCATTGATGTGGAGGCAGTGGCCACTGAAGGTTCTAAGGGGAGAGAGAGGGAAAAATAGGTGTAATATGGGGGCATTTTTGGGACTTAGGAATTGTCCTGAATGACAGATACAGGCCATTATATATCTTGTCATAATTTACAAAATTGTGTGGGAGAGAGTGTAAACTACAATGTAAACTATAATCAGTGCTTAGTGTCAATGTTCCAAAATGTATTCATCAATTGTAACAAATGTACTACACTAACGAAGGATGTTATGAATGTAAGAAAATGTGGAAGGGGTAGGGAGTGGGGCATATGGGAATCCCCTATATTTTTTATGTAACATTTATGTAATCTAAGTATCTTTTTAAAAAATTAAAAAGTACATATATATATATAAAGAATAAAGAATGCAATCTGAATTAAGAAAGGTAGGACAATTATGACCTTTAAAATTATGAGCACTTGGTGGTAATGTAAAATGGTGTATCCACTGTGGAAGACAGTTTGGCAATTCCTCAGAAAGCTAAAGATGGAATTACCAGATGACCCAGCAATCCCACTTCTAGGTATATATCCAAAATAATTGAAAGCAGGGCCTAACTCAAACAGATATATACATACCAATTTTCGTTGCAGCATTATTTACTATTTCCAAAAGATGGAAGCAACCCAAGTGCCTATCAACCAATGATGAATGGATAAACAAAATGTGCTGTAAGCACACAATGGAATATGAGTCAGCTATCAAAAAAGGAATGAAGTTTTGACACATGCAACAACATGGATGAACTTTGAAGACAACACGTTGAGTGAAATAAGCCAAGTACAAAAGGACAAATGTTGTATGATCTCACTGATATGAAATATTAGAATAAGCAAACTCATCCAGTCAGCATCTGGACTATAAGTTACCAGGGGCTGGGTTGGGGTTAGGAAATGGAGAGTTAATGCTTGAGTTGTACAGCGTTTCTATTTGGGCTGATTGTAAAGTTTTGGTAATGGATGGTGGTGATGATAGTAGCATAACATTGTGAGTGTAATTAATAACACTGAAAGTGGTTTAGGTTGTATATGTCATTAGAATAACAATTTTTAAAAAAATTTAGGACTGTAGAACACAGTGAACCCTATTTTAAATGATAGACTACAGATAATAGTACAGTAATAAAAATGTTCTTTCATGAATTGTAACAAGTATACCACACTAATTTAAGGTATTAATAGGGTATATATGGGAACTTTGTATTTGATGTATTTTATGAATGACTTTATGTAAACTTACAACATAAAAAAATTATGAGCACTTTATACTCATTTTAAAACTCTGATAAGATTAAGAGAATTGTGATCTTGAACAGGTGAAAGGACCCTGTATTTTTCTCCTGTAAATGGTTGGTAAACACCTCCTCTCTCTGCATTTTCTTCTTCAGGACGGTGAACAGTTAGGGCTTGCCTCAGATTCTTTGAACTTGCTATTTCCTCTTTCCCCCAGATACTCTCAGGGCTTATCCCCTCACTACATCAAGCTTTGCACAAATGCCCCCCTTCTCGTCAAGGCCTGCTCTGATCATCACTCTCTTCAAAACTGCAAACGCTTTGGACCCTAGCACTCGCTATGCTCCCCATTCTTCTATTTTCCCATAATATTTACCCCTATCGACTTACTACCCATAAACAGTTTTACTTATTTGTTGTTTATTGTTTGTATTTCTCAATAAAATATAAATCCCATAAAGAAAGCAATTTGTGTCTGTTTTTGTCCACTGATGTGTTATACTCAAAGTCTAGAACAAGGTCTGGCTTATGGAAGGACATCAATAAATATTTGTTTAATACGTGATTCCATAAATGAAATGGAGTTGTTTAAATGCCTCCTGCCAGAGCAGACAATTTCAGGAATTTGGCACCCTGTCAGGGGATATTACCTAAGAATATATGCTCCCCAATACAACAGAGTTAGACTCATTTATAATTTCCCTATACTTGGCTCTTCTGCCCTTTTATTTGAACCTATAACTAGCACTATACTCCCTAAATATATGTACCAAAGATTTAAATCTTCAGTCTGTTCTTATGTTGGTTGAGCCCCAAATCTCAGCAGTATAGCAACACCTACTCTCTAGTTCACTGGACTCACCAAGAACAACTAAAAAAATTCCCCCAACTGAGAGTATCTACAACTGCAAGCAAGACAGTTCCTTTATCTGCCCCATGGGCTCTAAGCCCCCTCGCAATCAGAAGCAGAGTGGGCATCACCATTCTAAAATCCTCTAGACTGAGAAATGGACAAACATATGGGGGGAATGCACCTATGGACTAAAGTAGACTCATTATTCTTTTAGCAATGGAAGATCTTGTAACATTAATATAAGGGTAGTGGTCACCAGCCATTCTGAGGGGCGGGAGAAGGAAGAATAGGTGTAACAAGGGGCATTTTGGGTACATTGGAACTGTTCTGAATGACATTACAATGACAGATACAGGCCATTTACATTTTTGTCAAAACCTATAAAATATGTGTGGTGCAAAGTGTGAGCTATAATGACCATGGTTAGAAGCAATGCTTCAATATGTGCTCATCAACTGTATCAAATGTACCAGAGTAATAAAAGATGTTGTTAATGGGGAAAAGTGTGGGAGGGGGAATGGTGGGTATGAGAATCCCCCCATATTTTCTATGTATCATTTATGTAATCTAAAGCTTCTTTAAAAATAAAATTAAAATTAAATAATAACTAAATCCACAAAATAAAAATAAAAAATAAATGCCTCCTGCCAAAAAGACATAATTGTGCATAATGTATGAGTATAATGACAACTATGTAAAACAACCCAAAACACATATCAATAAATATCAGAAAGATAAGTACCAGAACGCTATTGAAAAGTGAGCAAAGAACATGAACAGGTAATTCACTAAAGAGGAAATTAAAATGGCT
Source organism: Dasypus novemcinctus (assembly GCF_030445035.2). NCBI lineage: Eukaryota > Metazoa > Chordata > Mammalia > Cingulata > Dasypodidae > Dasypus > Dasypus novemcinctus. Next base: position 153,621,728 of record NC_080673.1, read on the forward strand.
GATTAGCATATGAAAATGTTCAAATTCACAGAGAGTTAAAAATATATATTAAAACAATATATTAGAAGAGATTTTAAAGGAAGAATTAATGCTGAAGGTCCTGGCACTCACACTGCTGGTGGGAATCTGAATTGTCACACATTTTTCTCAAAAGCTGTTTGGTAAGAGCCTTGTAGAGGCTTATATTCACAGATTCAGAAATTTCATTTCTAAAATTTCCTAAGGAAATAAAAACAACAGACATGGATGTATGCAGAAAATAGAAGTTGAAGCATTATTTTTAAAAAGTAAAACATAAGAAAGCTACCTAACAGTCCAAAATTAACTAATAGTCAAGAAAAATTGTGAAATGACACCATAGAATATAATACAATCATTACAATTACTTTCATAAAGTGATTGTAGTGACATGAGGATATCTCACAATATTTGCTAATTTTAAAATTTTAAGCAGGAATCAACATTGTATATGAAGTGTCATCCCACTTATATAAAGGAAATCATGAATAAACAAAAGACTGCTAAAAATACACTTGTTTTCATAGCAATGAGCTACAAAAGATAGAATAATGGATAGCATATATTTTTACATTCTTCTGCACTTTCAATTTTCTATAATGAAGATGTATTATTACTTTGATGATTATCAAAGTTGGGAGCAAAAATATTTCAATAATTAAAAGCTAAAAAAATACAAAATCCTAAATGACCAACTACTAACTACAGTAGTGAGACGAGTGTTCCCCTTTCTACCTACTTTCATATATCTTCTAAATTTTTGTTAATATTTTATTTTCATACTTAAAACTAAAGTTCTCGGTATCTCCTTTTTATATTCAGGATTTGGCTTAGGAAATGGGATAGAACTCTACCCAGGGGGAAGTCAGGAAAAAAGGGCTATTGAGCCTGGAAAGCAGAAAAGGTTTAATTGCCACCATCCTTGACTAGGGCAAGCCAATGCTTTCCAAAAGAACTTTCCATGATGAAGAAAATGTTCTATATCTGTGCTGCCCACACTAGCAGCTCACACTAGCAGCACACTAGCCACATGTGGTTACTGAGCACCTGAAGTTTGCCTAGTGCAACTTAAAAATTGAATTTTCTTTTTTTTTTTAAAGATTTATTTTCTCTCCCCTTCTCCCCCCTCCCATTGTCTGCTCTCTGTGTCTGTTCACTGTGTGTTGTTCTGTGTCCACTTGCATTATCAGGTGGCACTGGGAAACTGCATCTCTTTTTTGTTGCATCATCTTGCTGCATCAGCTCTCCGTGTGTGCAGCACCACTCCAGGGCAGGTTGCTCTTTTTTCACGCGGGGCAGCTTTCCTTGCCGTGTGCACACCTTGAGTGTGGGGCACCCTTACACGGGGGCGCCCCTGCTTGGCACAGTTCCTTGCGTGCAGCAGTACTGCACGTGGGACAGCTTACCACATGGGCAGGATGCCCTGGGAATCGAACCCTGGACCCTCCATATGGTAGACGGACGCTCTATCAGTTGAGCCATGTCTGCTTCTCAAGAATTGAATTTTCAGTTTTATTTTATTCACCTTTAGTTCACTTACTTTAAATAGTGGATAATGTCTATCATATTGAGCAGCACAAGCCTAGACTATTACCATGATCTCATAACATATCTACCCCTCTTTTCTCCTCCACGTTTCAAACTGTTACCCCGAAACAAATTTTATTCCATAGCCCCACTTTCAAACTCTTGCCACATTATGTGTAACTATCGCAATTCAGGCCGATCAAGAAATAAGGCTGATTTTCAACTGTGGCGCTGGGGTAATCATGAACAGTGGACTCTCTCATTCTTGAAAGTACCCCTGTTTGGAAGGTAAATTGCGTGGTCACCCTAGTGATGGAGAAATGATTGGCTCAGGACCAGGTGTACAGGCTGAGTCACAGATCTGGGATAGGATAGGACCCCGTGAGGGCACCTGAGCCAGCCAACGACTGAAACCAAAGGTCACAGCACTAGAGGTGGCAGTCAGGCCATCGTGGGTCCAGATCGTCAGCTCTCCTGGCACACAGATTCCCTTCGAATAGCCCTGGGAGATTTGGGAGTCTAAAACTACAGCTCTACCCTTCATAGACGGACCACAAAGACTGGGGTCTGGGCATACGAATTTTTAAAATTGCAGGGAAATACAGGCAAAAGATTCACAAGTTTCAAAATCCAAAAGAGACGAAATGGTACCGAGTGAAAATCCTTCCTCTCTCTCTTGCCATTCAGCAACTTACTCCCTCCAATGAAAGCCACAATTGTTATGCTAGTGTCCGGTATATTCTCCCAGAGATGTTTTATAGCTACCTAACGAATATGTTTATATTTTCTCCATTTTATCCCAAAGAGTAGCGTAATATACATACATATATATGCTCTTTTTAAAAAAAGTTAAATGTCTTGGAGATATTCCCATCTCAGTATATAAAAACCTAAACCACTCCTATTATTAGTAATCTCTTTGGATCTACTATCATGTTTTATTTAAGCAGTTCTCTTTTGATGAACACATGGGCTATTTCTAATTCTTTGTTATTAAAAAAAAAAAAAAAGGTCCTGCCTTGAAAAATCTTGTGCCCGGGCATTTCTCTTTGGGTAAATGCCTTGAAGTAAGATTGCAGCACCCAGGGTATTAGCACTCTCAAATTTGATAGACATCACCAAACTCTCCTGCCTAGGGAACACCTGCTGTGCAAATGTGCATGCGGTTTAATTTCAGCCCTTTGGGGCAAAGAAGGTAAGACTTCTCTGAAATATGAATATTTCTCTCTTCTTTTCTTACATAAAATCCACTGCTTTGGTACTCAGTAGTGTCACCTCACACTTAGAGCTCAATAAATATCTGTTAGATGAATGTATGAGAAGATGAGTAGATGGTAGGGTGGATAAATGGATATATGAATTGACTCATGATTAAATTCAAGACTCCGCTCAAGAGGGAAGAAGAGATATGATGTGGGGACATTTTTAGGACTTGGAGTTGTCCTGGGTGGTACTGTAGGGACAGATGCTGAACAATGTATGTCCTGTCATGGCCCACTGGGTGGACTGCGGGAGAGTGTAAACTACAATGTAAACCACTATCCATGTGGTGCAGCAGTGCTCCAAAATGTATTTCCCAACTGCAATGAATGTACTGCAATGATAAAAGAGGTTGTTGATGTGGGAGGAGTGTGGTAAGGGGGGTGGGAGGTATATGGGGACCTCCTATTTTTTTAATGTAACATTTTTTAAAAAGAAAGAAAGAAAAAAAAAAAGACTCCTCTCAAGTACTACCTCCTTCCAGAAGTCTGCTCTCAAAACCTTAGTCTACCCTTACTCCTCTCCTTTTTGTTCTCAGAACCATAGAGTTTAAGACTTCATTGGTCTCTGTTCCATATGTGTTCCTTTTGTTTTCTCACATTAAGTTTCGGGAGGACTAGAACCACTGAGCATAAAGGGCATGGTGGATGGAATCCCAACTCCACCTTTTTCTAGCTGTAGGATCCTGCGCAAGCGACTTAACTAATCTGGCACCAGCTGCCTCACCCCTCGACCGGTGGTGATAACCATAGAACCTACCCTGTAGGTGGCCTTGAGGTTAGGTGCGCTAATGCAAGAAATGAGCTCAGACCATGCATGGCCAATAGCAAGTCCTAGGTAAATGTTTGCTACTCCCTGTGATTGTGTTTCTGTTGCATTTCCTTCATTGCCCAGAGTAATGTCATGCACACAAGGGCATTCCCCTAATATTTTACCACAGATTCCCTACACTCTAACAATCAATTTTAGTGAATGGATGGATATTATTCTTTCGTTGCTTCTGATTCCTGTTGAACATCCCCAATCGTATCTGCCTAGCTCAGGTCAAGGCAAGCTTTGAGCAAGTGTACAGTAGTTCATTCCATGAATATTTAATTTTATCTACTGTGAGCCAAAATCACAGCCGTGAACAACAAGACAACAAAGTCTCTGCTCACATGGAGGTTTCGTTTTAGCAGAGGAGACAGTAGCCAACAGAGCTAAGTAAAAGAGACACCACTCTGGGGAATGCACCACTTGAAATGACTTTGCTTTGGAAGGAGCAGAGGTAAAATTATCCAAATTGTCAACACCTCCCAGATTTACTTGGCTATTTGCTCTCCTCTCAAGTTCATTCATTTGAACTATGAAGTTTTTACCCCACTACTCTGAATTTCCGCTTTTTTTTGAATATCCCTTTAATCAGATCCACTCTCCTCACCTCTTGATCGTTCTTCCCAAATATAGTTGCTAATGATGTGTGCATGTGCCAGACTTGAACAAATGTTGTGCTGCAAACTACTTTGTGTCTGTTAATTTCATCCTGAGCTGGAGCAGAGATCCTTGAGTTATAACAGATGCTGCTTCCCCAGGGCTTTAGCACACATCGATCAGCTTTGTTGATGAAGAAGGCAAGGAAACTCTCCTCCATGACTGCCATTTGAATATAATTTATTGTATTCTGAAAGAAAAGTGGAAATAAGAAAATGTACTGATAGATGATAACCCAAATGAATTTTGATGGATGATACTCAGATTTCAGCTTCAAAGCCTTTTAAGCCAATAAATGATCACAATAGGGAGGTGAAATTCTCCATGGTTGTGTTAAATGATCTCCTTCTAAATGGCCAGGTGCCTGTCAGAGTCCCCAGGTAATCCAGGTTAATGAGTATAATAAAGATAATTATAATAGCATAGCATAATGTATAATATCACAGCATAACGTATAAACAGACTGCATGAAGCTGAATCCTGGCTCCACCTTGAGCAAGTACTGTTTCTGTGCCTCATTTCCTCATATGTAAAATGGAGATAATAGCAACACTTTACTCACATGGTGGCTGGGAGGATTAAGTGAGTTAATATCTGTTAAGTGATTAGAACAGTGCCTGACACATAAACTCTACGTGAATGTTTATTCTCTTTGTAATTATTAATATTGACTTCTACTCTCTGCCAGGTCCTGTCTATGACTTCGCTTTACTGTCACAGTCACCCTCTGATACCATCTTTGCCCTCAGTCTTTAGAGAAGGAAATGGATGATGGTCCATATGCTTATCTTCCACATCCATTGAATTTCTAGCTTTGTTTTTACCCTGATTATGGTTTTATATGAGTCTTCTGTTTGTTTATTTATTTGTATTTCCAATTATGTACAGAAAAAAATAATGAAAGACAGTAAATAAACTCTGAACTGCTAGTAGTGGTTCTCTTTGAGCAATACGATTATGATGGACTACTTTTTTCCCTTCTGTTTTTCTGTATTTTATAAATTTTCTAAAAAATAATTGTGTGCTTTGATTTTCACAATAGAGCATTTAATATGAACCTTAAAAATGTGGAAAGAGGGAAACGGACTTGGCCCAGTGGTTAGGGCGTCTGTCTACCACATGGGAGGTCCGCGGTTCAAACCCCGGGCCTCCTTGACCCGTGTGGAGCTGGCCCATGCGCAGTGCTGATGCGCGCAAGGAGTGCCGCCCCACGTAGGAGTGTCCCCGTGTAGGGGAGCCCCACGCACAAGGAGTGCACCCTGTAAGGAGAGCCGCCCAGCGCAAAAAGAAAGTACAGCCTGCCCAGGAATGGCACCGCCCACACTTCCCGTGCCGCTGACAACAACAGAAGCGGACAAAGAAACAAGATGCAGCAAATAGACACAGAGAACAGACAACCAGGGGAGGGGAGGAATTAAATAAATAAAATAAATCTTTAAAAAAAAAAAATGTGGAAAGAGCAGTGTTAATTCATTTTCCTTCCTCCTCACAAAACTCAATCAACTTCCTCATCAGAGCATATTAATAAGAATCCAAGACCTTGATCCCTGTACAGGACCAAGACTGGCTGATTCCTATATTGGCTATACTTGCCCTTAGCTGAAGGGTTGTTGCTGGGGGTTTGTTGTGCAACAATGGAATTTCATATGAAGAACCTGGTATGCATATACTGCATTAAGAAATACTAAATCTGAGATAAAGTTGAGTATATACCCTAAATCACTCAAAATTAGAATGAAAACAAATAATAGCAGCACCATCTCCTTTGCTTAAGAATGAATTGCTTAAATTTCAGAGGTTTTGTAAGTTCCTAGGGAGTTGGACACTTCTATCATCAGGGTCCTGGCCTGAATTTGAGGCTAATTAGATGTCACCTTGCAGCTATAGAGACCATTTTCTCCTTAATAAATACCACTCGAATTTTCAATTATTTGTTCCAGTTTCCTTCTCACTTAAAAATCTGTTGAGAAGAATTATAGGCGTGGTAGATGAGGAAAAGTGGGGGAAATAAAATAAGGGCAGTCCTACCTCACACTAAGCCTGTTGAAGAAAACAGCCTCAGGTGTGAAAGCTCGGAGGGGGGTTCTAGGAGCTCCAGAATCCAGTGGGGATTGGAGGCCCTTCTCAGTCAATCTACAGTCTCTACAAATTTTAGACCTTTCTTGGAAAATATGCGATATGGTAATGGGAGCAAAGTATATTCCCTCTCTATGCTGTCACCCCAATTTTTCAACTTATTACAATAGAAATCCAAGGAAAAAATTGAGAATTGTCCAAAAACGTGCTAGAACCTTATGTAATTTACATACTACAAAAATACTGATTTACAATAAATGACTCTACGAGTTAGTGGCTTAAAAATAACAACCAAGTATCATTTCTTAGCTGAGTCGTTCTTTTCATCTTGACCTAGCTCAGCTAATTTTGACTGGATTCAGCTGGTGGTTGGCTGGTGGCTGTCTGTTCAAGGATGGCCTCAGTTGTGTTGACTTAGCCCTACTCCATGTGGTATCTCATCCTCCAGCAGGATAGTCCAGGCTAGTTCACACAGTGGCTGTATAGTATTCCATGGGTAAGAATGGAAGTTTGTGTTAAGTCTAGAGGCCTTAGCTTAGAACTGACACCCCATCACTTCCACTGCATTACATTGGCCAAAACATGCTATAAGGCCATCCCAGATTCCAGGAGTGGGGAAATAGACTCTACCTCTTGCTAAAGAAGAGCCACAAAGTCACTTTACAAAGAGAGTGGAAACAGGGAGAGGTGAAAAGTTGGGGCCATATTTGCAGTCAACCTACCACAATCTTGAAACATGATAGTATATGAAATAAGTAACACCCATTGTGAAATATATGTCATTGTCATAATTGTTCTGAGACAGAAGCCAAAATATTGATCATGGGAAGATGATAGAGTAGGGAGCTCCAGGACTTAGTCCTTTCACCAAAGCAACTATTAAACAGACAGGAACTGCCTGAAACAACTATTTTGAAGCTTCAGAGTCCAGAATAACACTTTACAGCATCCATGGAAGAGTGGAAGGAAGTGGTTGATAAGTTATGGCACAGAACAGTAAATTGCTCTCTCTGCTCAGTGGTTACTGGTGCCCATCCTCCATTCTGGCAGCAGGCCACTTTGGGATCCAGTCCCTGGTGAGCTACTGGTGACATAAAGGGACATAAAAATCCTCTTCCCCAAGACTAGGGGTGATCGTGGTTTTTTATTAGTGACTTCAGATTGCCAAGGTCTGACTCTGAGGGTGACCACTGTTTCAACTTGCCCTGGAAAAATGCCATGGCAGAGAAGACTTAAATATGCTATGCTTCCTTGGGGCTTCAGGATACAGTTGAAGGGCTGCTTCTGCTGGGCAGGCCAAGAAAGCTCAGATTTGCGGAGCCATGAAAAAAGCTTTTGGTCTCCTTCCTGATCCTTTCCCAAGGGTCCTTCATGGGACCCTAGTCCTGTTTTGGCTGAGAAAGACTAACTTGGAAAAGTCCTCTGTGGCATGCCCCTCTTCATGAAAGGGGTATATGAAGCTATAAAGGTGGACAATCTGGGCAAAGGCTTAGCATTTTCAAAAACCCAGGAAAGGGAGTTCTGTCTCCTAGGAAACAGAGGGGACAACCAAACTCCTCTAAACAGGGTAACTCCAAAATAAATAACAAGCAAAACCTCAGGACAAAACACAAAAAGACAAAGGAAATCCTGCATATTGCATTTGTCTTGGGCAGATATCCTGATAGAAAGGCTAAACAGCTCAAGAAAATCTCTAGCATATCACTTGCTGGTTACAAAACCAAGAAACAGACACCTCAGGGAAAAAATCTCATACTTAACATTTTAAAATATTAAAATATGCATTGTACAACAAAAGAGAATAAGACAAACAAAGAAATAGGAAATGATGCCCATCCAAAGGAAGAATATAAATTCCAGAAAGAACTGAGGAATGTCAGGAAAAAAATGAATGAACAATATGAAAATCTTAGTAAAAAGATAGAAATTTTTAAAAGGAAAAAAACAGAACTACTGGTCTTTAGGACAAATAACATGGAGAGGATGATGGACAACTGCCATACCAAGAAATCGAGAGAGTCTACAACAACAAGAAAGGGAGGCCCATCCATCATCCCTATGGGATCACAGCCCCTTCTCAGTTAGAGGTGGAGGGGACATCACCATCCCTGAGTCCTCAGGATTGGGAATGAACTATGGACTAAAGTAGACTTACTGGTATTCTACTATAGATTTATTGTGATTCTAGCAATGGAAGAAATTATATCATTGATGTGGAGGGAGTGGCCACTGTAGGTTCTGAGGAAAGGGAGAGGGAAAACCAGGTATAATATGGGAACATTTTTGGGACTTGGGAATTGTACTGAATGACATTATAATGACAGCTTAGGCCACTATAAATCTTGCCATAACCTACACAATTGGGTGGGAAAGAGTATAAACTACAATGTAAACTTTAATCCACAGTTAGTGGCAATGCTCCAAAATGTGTTAATCAATTACAATGAGCGTACCTCACTAATGAAGGAGGTTGTTAATGTGGGAAAATGTAGGAGGTGTGGAGACCAGGACATATGGGAATCCCCTATATTTTTTATGTGACATTTGTGACATTATTAAAAAATAAAAAGAAGACATGATGACTAAATTGGTGGCTGGAGTAGGGAAAAGACATCACTGAAAAAACTAATGAAAGTTAAAGTGCTTAGCTTACATATAATAATAATTTTTTTAAAACTACTGGACTGGACTGGCCATGTGCCAGCTGGGCCCTGAGCCTCAGCAGAGTTGCAACACCTACTCTCTGTTTCATTGGACTTACCCAGGTCAGCTAACAGGGAGGTGAAGATGGTCAACCACCACACCAGGGAACCGAGAGTATCTACACCTGCAAGCAGGAGAATCACATCCTTTTGTCATGTGGGATCTAAGCCACCTTTGAGTTAGAGGTGGAGTGGTCATCACCATCCCAGGGTCCACAGGATGGAGGAATAAAATATGGATTAGAGTGGACTTATTGGTATTCTGCTATAGAATTGTGACTCAAGGAATGGGAGTTGCTGAGGGCAGGGAGTGGGAAGAAGGGGTGTGATGAAGGGGCATTTTTCAGGAATTGGAGTTGTCCTGAATGATATTGCAGGGACAGATGCAGGACATTATATATCCTACCATAACCCACTGAATGGACTGGGGGAGAGTGTAAACTGCAATGTAAACTACAGTCCATGGGGTGTAACTGTGCTCCAAAATGTATTCACCAAATGCAATGAATGTGCCACAATGATGAAAGAGGTTGTTGATGTGGGAAGAGTGGGGTGGGATTGGGTGTGGGATATATGGAAACCTCTTATATTTTTTAATGTAACATTTTGTGTGATCTATGTATCTTTTTAAAAAAATTTTAAATAAAAATTTTAAAATAAAAAAAAAGAGTATATGCAAAACCAAAAAAAAAAAAAGGACCCAGGAAGATATCCAAAGCAGACTGGAGCTGGCAGAAGAAAGAATCAGGGAACTCAAAGACAATACAATTGACTTGAGTCTGGCTGAAGAGCAGAAAGAAAAAGGAATTCTAAAAAAATGAAACAAGCCTAAGACACATGTGTAACACCATCAAGTGTACCAATAGATGAATTATGGGAGTCAAAAGATGTGAATATTCACATCCAAAAAACCCTGTAAACACCAAACAGAATAAATATGAAGAAAAAATATACCCCATCATATATAGATTACACAATCAAAAGCAAAGGACATGAAGAGAATTCTGAAAGCTGCAAGAGAAAAACAACATGTTGTAACACATATAAGGGAACCCCACTTAGACTGAGTACCTATTTCTCATCAAAAACCAAGAAGGCAGTGAGTTGAAAAACTTATAATGCTGGAAGAAAACAACTTCCAACCAAGAATTTTATATCCAGTGGAACTTTCTTTCAAAAGCAAATGATAGAAAGAAAGAGAGACAGATTTAGATATTCCCAGATAAACAAAAGCTGAGGGAGTTCATCACTACCAAAACTGCCCTACAATTAATGCTGAAGGGAATTCTTCAGATTGAAAGAAAGAACACTAGACAGTGGTTCAAAGTGGCACCTAGAAATAAAAACCTGTGGTAAACTATTTGGGCAATTATAAATGCCAGCATTATTGTAATATATTGTTTGGTATGTAACTCTCTTCTTACTTCTTATAGGGGTAATATGCAAATGCATAAAAAGTAATACTAAATCTATGGTTTTGGACATGTAAGTAGTAACAAGCACAAAAAAAGGTGGGAGACCAGAGGAATATGGAAAAGTGTCTGTGCATGCTATTGAAGTTAAATTGCTATCAAATAACCAAATATGGTTGCTGTATATTTAGGAAGTTAAATTTTAACCCCATAATATTAATAACCTCAAGGAAATCAGATGGAAAAATATATCCAGATAGAAAAACAAAGGTACTCAATATGTCTTCAAATGTATGTAAACTTAGGCATTAAAGGAAGAATTGAGGGACCAAATAAAAGGTATAATATACATAAAAGCTAAAAATCAAAATAGCAGAATATAGTCCTCATATCAACTGTGACTATAAATGTAAATGGATTTAACTCATGACCCATCTATAAGAGACACACTTTAAATTCAAAGATACAAGTAGGTTGACAGTGCAAGGATGGAAAAAGATATAAATAGTAACCAAAAGAAGGTTGGGGAAGCTATACTCATATCAGATAAAATAGGCTTTAAGTATAAAACAGGTACATGAAACAAAGATAGTCATTACAAACTGTTAAAAGGGCCAATTCAACACGAATATATAACAATTATAAATATATATGCATCTTGTGAAGCAGCTGTGGCTCAATCATTTGGGCTCCTGTCTACTGTATGGGAGGACCTGGGTTCACGTCCTGGGGACTCCTAGTGAAGGCAGCCTCACCTGCATGCTGTAGAGAGCCACTGGCCCCAGCACACCAGAGTGTTGCCAGACTGCAAGCACCACAGAGAGCCGACGCAGAAGAACGTGCAGCAAATGGACAGAGAGAGCAGACAGCAAGCAAGCCACAAGGAGGGGGTGGAAATAAAAAATAAACACAAACTCAGAAGAACACACAGAGAATGGACACAGAAATTGACAGCAAGCAAAAAGCTGCAAGAGGGGGAGATAAAAAATACATATGTGTGTCTGTTTGTGTGTGTGTATAGATAGATAGATAGATATGCATCTTCAGAACAGTCTCAAAATATATGAAGCAAATACTGACAGATATAAAGAGAGAAATAGTTCCATATTAATAGTTGGAAACTTTTTTTTTTTAAAGATTTATTTCTTTTTATTTCTCTCCCCTTCCCCTCCCCCCCACCCCAGTTGTCTGTTCTCTGCGTCTATTTGCTGTGTGTTCTTTCTTTGTCCACTTCTGTTGTTGTTGCATCGTCATCTGGCTGCGTCAGCTCTCCATGTGTGCGGCGCCATTCCTGGGCAGGCTGAACTTTCTTTCGCGCTGGGCGGCTCTCCTTACGGGGCGCACTCCTTGCGCATGGGGCTCCCCTATGCGGGGGACACCCCTGCGTGGCAGAGCACTCCTTGCGCGCATCAGCACTGTGTGTGGGCCAGCTCCACATGGGTCAGGAGGCCCAGGGTTTGAACCCTGGACCTCCCATGTGGTAGACGGACGCCCTAACCACTGGGCCAAGTCCGCTTCCCAGTTGGAAGCTTTAATACACCAGTTTCAATAATGGATAGAACATCTTGTCAGAAGGTCAGTAAGGAAATGCAAGGCTTGAATGATACTCTAAACCAACTATATACGAACACTGCACCCAACGAACATAGAATACACATTCTTTTTGAGTACACATGGATCATTCTCCAGAATAGACCATATGTTAGACCACAAAACAAATCTCAATAAATTAAAAAATATTGAAATCATATAATGTATATTCTCCAACCACAATAGAATAAAGCTAGAAACCAATAACAGAGAAAGAGAAAAAATTAACAAAGGGAGAAGTGGAAAATCCAAAAATATGTGGAAATTAAACAACATTCTCTTTTTTTTATCATTATTATTATTTTTTAAAGGTTTATTTTTATTTATTTCTCTCCCTTTCCCCTCCTCCCCACCCCAGTTGTCTGTTCTCTGTGTCCATTTGCTGCGTGTTCTTCTTTTTGTATGCTTCTGTTGTTGTTAGCGGCATAGGAATCTGTGTTTCTTTTTGTTGCATCATCTTGCTGTGTCAGTTCTCCATGTGTGCGGCACCATTCTTGGGCAGGCTGCACTTTCTTTCGCACTGGGAGGCTTTCCTTACAGGGCGCACTCCTTACGCGTGGGGTTCTCCTACGCGAGGGACACCCTTGCATGGCAGGGCACTCTTTGAGCACATCAGCACTGCACATGGGCCAGCTCCACACGGGTCAAGGATGCCCGGAGTTTGAACCGCGGACCTCCCATGTGGTAGATGGATGCCCTAACCACTGGGCCAAGTCTGCTGCCCCAATATCATTCTTTTGCATGTAGTTTTCCAGCTGTCCCAGCACCACTGTTGAAAAGCACTTTTTCCTCCATTTAATTGACTTAGAAGCCTTATGGAAGATGAATTAACTATAAACATGAAAGTTAATTTCTGAACTCTCAATTCTATTCCATTAAACTATATGTCTATACTTATACTCACACCACACCATCTTCATTACTGTAGTACTGTACCATTGATTGAAGTTTGAAATCAGTACAAGTGTGTCTTCTTACATTGTTCTTCTTTTTCAAGATTATTTGGCTATTCTGGGTCCCCTGAATTTCCAGATGGACTTTACGATTAGCTCATCAATTTCTGCAAAAAATAACAAGCTGCGATTTTGATAGTGACTACACTGAATCCGTAGGTCAGTTTGGGGCACATTTCCATTGTAACAATATTAAGTCTAGTAATCCATGAAAATGGGGTGTCTTTCCATTTATTTAGGACTTGTATAAAATTTTCAACAATATTTATGGTTTTCAGTATATACTAGTCGTGCATTTCTTTTGTTAAATTGTTAAATTTGTTCTTCCTAAGTATTTTAATCATTTTAATGCTATATTACATGGAATTGTTCTTCTCACTTGCATTTTCAGATTGTTCATTGTTAGTGTATAAAATAAAACTGATTTTTACATATTGTAACTATATTCTACAAACTTGCTGAACTTGTTCATTAGATATAATAGCTTTTAGGTGATTTTCTGGGATATTCTACGCATGAGACCATATCATTGGTCAATAGAGATAGGTTTACTTCTTCCTTTCAACCTGTATACCTTTTTCCCCCTTCATTTTCTTGCTTAATTACCATGGCTAGGACCTCCCGAACAACATTGAATAAAATTGGCAAAAGCAGACATTGCTTTCTTATTCTGATTTTAGGGGGATAGTTTTAAATCTTTTCTGTTTAAGAATCAAGGGGACTGGTTCCATCAAGGGGACTGGGTCAAGGACACAGAAGAGCATCAACCTCAAAGACAGCAGTGCAAGAAGAGGGGATTGCCCTACGTGTTTAGGGAGCACATGCATGTAGAAATAGTTGCATTTTCTCTCTGTCTCTCTGTCTCTCTCTTTCTGTCTCTCATACCACATACTCACACCAAGCCTAATTCCCACTTCTCTAGAGAATCCTGCCCTTTTATATTCTCCATCTACCTGCCCAAAGCATGCATTTCTTGTAGATGGTATTGAGGAACAGCTTCTCCTGGCAGAAAGAGACCCCAGCTTTCCTTGGCAGCCTGCCTTATCCCTCTCTCTTCTTTCTTCTCCTTGGGCCCTGTGGGCAGGTGGATGCTGCCACTCCTCCCTGCCTGCAGCTGACAACAATCACTGTCCACCCCGGTGCAAAGCAGGTTGCAGAGACATGGGCAGGCACCAGTGTGGGTCCCAGGGAGAAGGAATGCAGAGTGAGGAAGACTGCATTGGTATCCATTCTCACATCCTTGATCTAGGACCAGATCCCCTTCTTTCCCTTGTCTGAGCCTCAGTTTCCACACCTGTCACACGAATGCTGACCCTGCTCTGCCTTTTTTAATGGGGCTAGAGGAAAGCACTAGCACTGTGCCACCTTTGAAATTTCCTATTTGTAAACATGCAAAGAAATATTTAGTGTAAAGCGATTCTTCCTTCTACTCAGATCCCAATCTTTGACCCAGAGCTAACCAGTGTTAATCATTGTTTGTGTATCCTTCCAGAAATTTTCAATGCATAACACAAATATGTGTGTGTCTATTTGTCATAGCACTCCCTACTTCAATGCTGCCAAAGAGAAAGTCAATGAATACCACACAAACATTTGAAAGTTTCAGGGAGCTATTTTTAAAAGTGAGAAGAATTTGGTCAAATTTGTTATAATAATATATTGCATTGAATTCAATATATCAAAAATATTATTTTGAAATGTCATAAGTATGAAATATATTAATGCGATAGTTTATATTATTTATTTCGTACCAAAATTTTCACAATTCTCTCTTCAGATAAGCTGTAGAATAGGAATTGCAGAGTAAAGACTCATGATTATTTCACAGGTTTCTTAATGAATATGTATACGAAACCTGTCCAACTGTCAGTCCCTATGATATCCCCAGCCCTTTTCCCTTGTCCTGGTGCCTAATCATCTTTTCCAAGATGAAATATCCAAGTCCAACCGTCTAGTCACAGCCCTAATATCTCCCTGCCATGTAACTCTCAGGAAGACACTGTGGTGCTTTCTTGGCTGCACAAGGGCCTGCTCCTCTGGCCACAGAGACTGTGCCACTAGAGGGACAAGGAATCTGGGAAAGAGTTGGGCCCTGCCCTTGGAAAGATGAGGTTCCCATCCTGACTCATCACTTTAAAAACATTGCTTAATCTGCCTGAGATTTAGTTTCTAATCTCATTAGAGATTAAAATAGCTCCCTTTTAGGACTGAGATGAAAATTCAGAAAATGACCCCATTTATCTTTGTCTTCCCTAGAGGTCAGTTTTCTGTTGTTCACAAAACTGTTCAGTGGAAAGATAATTATTATAATGGTTTCAACATCCTTGTTTGTAAACTCTATAATCTGTGTTATTTATGGGTCTGTTTCTAATGATTTAATTTTCTCCTCATTTTAGGTTGTATTTCCCGCTTTTTTATATATCTGGTAATTTTTATTAGATGACAGACATCATGCATTGTACATCATTATGTGCTGAATATGTTTATATTCATTTGAATAGTCCTGAGCTTTGTTCTGGGCTGCAGTTTGGTCCTGTCAAGGCTTGCTTTTACTCTTTGTTAGGTGGGACCAGAATAACCTTTAGCTGAGGCCTAATTATTCCCTACTACAGAAACAATACCCTCTGAATACTCAAACTTCTGTAAATAATTCATTTCTCCCATGCTGACTGGTAGAAACATGAACTATCCTAGATGAGTTCTGAGGACTGCCCTGCATGTTGTTTCTCCTGCTTTCTTCCAAGACCTTTGGTAGTTTCCTCCTGACATGGGCTGGGTCAGCTGAAGACTCTAGGGGAGCCCTCTGCAGAACTCTGTAGCTGTCTTTCCCTGCTCAACACTTTCTTCTCCATGCAGCTCTCTCCCTCCGGACTCTGTCTTAAAAAGTCGCTGCCTTGACTACAAAGACTCCCTGTTGCATGTGCTCCTCTCAAGGACCCTGCCAAGCCCATCTGGGATGTGCTGTAGCCTGTAAACTGTCCACAGGCTGGAGGCTGTCACCTCATGGGCCTCCCTGCCCTCAGGATCTCCACTGTTCACTACTTGTCGTCCAGCATCTGACAACTGTGTATTCATATATTCTGTCCAGTATTTTAGTTGTTTAAGGCAGAAGGTCAAAACCAGCCCTCATTACTTCATCATGACCAGGAGCAGACATCCCCATGGATGATAACACATGAGATTTTAGGTGAGCAGCCTCACTTATAAGCAAGAACGTATAAAATCACACAAGAATGAGAGACCATTTTATCCCTATCCAATTGATTTCAGCAGTCTCAATTAAAAGTTACCATGTACAGGCAAAGTGGCAAGGTAACCAGCATACTCATATGCTACTAGTGTCAATGGACATTGGGAAAATGATCGGGCAAAAAGAACCCAAGTAAGGGTCTGTCATTTGCCCTACTCCTAAATTCCCTAGTCCTGTTAATTTATTCCAGGAAAGTAAAATTTATTCCAGGAAAGAATATCTCTCTGCACACACACATATTCTTATGTTATTTGTCATAGTAAGAAGTCAACGTATAAAGGTCCAACTATAGCAGAATCGTTAAGTGCAATGTGGCTTATCCCTTTCTCTGCTTCCATGAAAAACTTTGGTCATAAAAATTGCAAAACAATCTGGAAAAGTTCAAGAGATAAAATGTTAAGTAAAAAGAGCAGAGCGCAAATGTGAATGTAGACTATTACTCTGATTATATGAACATAATATGCCCAGGGCCGAGGACTAGCCTAGAACATGGGAAAAGGAAGCAGAAGAGCTGTTTGGATATGCGACGGTGAGGAGTTGTATTCCTTTTGGAATTCTCTTTACCTGATTAGAAGTTTATGTTATTAATAAATTCGGTTTCTTCTTTTGAAACAGTTTTAAAATCTTATACAAGTAATCTGAACTCACTGTAGAAATCATCAGAAAAAGTAGATGATTAGAATGAAGAAAAATCTTTTCTACCAGAATCAGTCAGCATTGCCAATTAGTAAATGTATATTATTTTAGCAATGCTAAGTATAGTTTATGATTTTTAAGGGAAGTCAGAGGTTACCAGTGACCCCAAGCTTTGCACCGTCCTGACTCACAGGCCTTTCTGTTTATTATTGTTGAGCTCTGACTTTACCTAAGGAGCCATGGTATTAACACAATTAATTTTCCACTCTTTCAGCAGAATGCACATAAAGAGGCCGTGGTCAGGAGCTAAGGATGTCTTTCCTTTGAAGTTCCACTGCCCTTCCCCCTCGGAGAGTGTGACGAGTCTGCAGCAACCTCCAGAGTCCTCCAGTTCAGTCCTGCTTCCTGCGGTGCCAAGTGGGCACGTCTCTGTCCCCATCGGGCCCTCGGTTTCCTCATCTGTGAGATGAAGGCAAAAGCAGTCCCTGCATGGGTGGGTGGCTGGGTGAACCCCAGTGAGACAGGGAGTCTGGGCAATGTGTTGGGGACAAAGAAGGTTTCCTCCACTCTGATACCCCTTTGATCTTTCCATCTCAGATGACATAGCAAGCTGCTCTGGGTGGCAAATAGCATATATTCTGTGTGCTGAGTGCTGTGACTTGACACAAGTTGACACACAGTCCCTGGGTCCCTGCAGAGTCCTGGCTGTGGGTAGGGAGGAGAGGTGAGCCAGGTGCAGCCCCAGCCCCTGATGTGGAGGGACAACCAGGATGGAGGGAAAAACACACACTCCAACAGGGGATCACCACTGCTGTCCTGAACCACGGGGCCTACATGCTAAGGGAAGTGCTGACCCAGAGGTGCAAGTGACTCTCCATGCCTAGGCGAGGGCAGGCATGAGTGCTTCACAGAGGAGTTGACATTTGAAGTGAATCTGGGAGGGTGAGGAGGAGGTCAACAGGAAGGAAGGGCAGGTCATGCCAGGGGGGAGAGAAATGGCCTGAGCAAATGTGCCAGGCAGGAGACTGCATGGTCTTTGGCGGGGGGGCGGGGGGGGAGCGGTTAGAGGGTGATCTGCAGGCAGGAGCAGGCACAGCCATATCACGAAGGGCCTTAGTGAGCACCAGTTCCCCCTGCCACAGCCTACCTTGTCATCTATGTGCTGCACAGCCTGTTTGCCATGGTGATCACAGACAGCCTGATGGAGCCTGTCATCCACATTCAGGGCCTGGAGATGCTCCAAGATACTGTGGCTTCCAGCCCCTATGTGCTCCAAGTTCCCATGCAATGGATGGGTAAGAATCTATCTCTAAGAATCTTTCTACCTCTTCTTTTATAAATAATACATTTTTCAGCTTTACAGAAAAAAAATGCATGGAAAGTATAGTTCCTATATATCACCCCTATACATGCAGTTTCTCCTATTATCATCTTGCAGGTAATGAACCAATATTGATACAATTTTTGTAACTAAAGCCCATAGTCCATATTAGGGTTCACTTGACAAATGCATCATGCCATGTATCCAGCAATCCATAACCCTACAGGACAGTTTTACTGTTCTAATAATTCATTGTTCTCCACCTACTCATCTCACCCATCCAGCCTCCCAGAAACCACTGGGAACCACTGATCCTTTTACTCTCTCTCCACAGTGTCAGAGAGTTGGAAGCATACAGAATTGACTCTTTGCAGTCTGGCTACGTTCATTTAGCCATAGGCCTGGAATGTTCCCCCATGTATTTTATGGCTTGATAGCTCATTTCTTTTTATTATTGAAAAAATATTCCATTGTTTGGCTGTGAAGTTTGTTTATCCATTAAATATGATTGGGCATCTTGATCACTTCCAATTTTTGGCAATTATGAATAAAGCTGCTATGAACATTCCTGTGCAGATTTTTGCATGGACATAAGTCTCAAGTCCTTTGGGCAAATATTAAGGCGTGTGATACCCAGGTCCTTTGGTAAGGCTGTATTCAGCTTTGTAAGAAACTGCCAAACTGTGTTCCAAAGTGACTATACCATTTTTCATCCCCACCAGTAACAAATGAGAGCTATCGTGCCACATCCACACCCACATTTGTTGCTGTTGTTGGCATTTTGGATTTTAGCCCATTCTGCCATTCTGCCAGAAGGGTGGAATCAAACTGTTTTAATTTGCAAGTCCCTAATGATACATTACATTTTTACCATCTATATACCTTCTTTGTTGAAGTGTCTGTTTAGTTCTTTGGCCTGTTTTCTCAACTGCCTTGTTTTCTTATTATTGAGTTTTAAGGGTTCTTGTATATTTTGGGCTTTGCAGCACTTTATACCTCAATTTGTAAGTATTTCAGCAAAAAAAAAGGTCCCATTTGGCAACATGTGACACTGCAATCATGTCATAAGAAGCAAAACCCTGGCAGTCCTGGGGAGGAACAGCCTGGCCTGACATTCCCTCTGGATTTCATATTTGGTGCATGGGTTGGCATGCTGTCTCGGGACCATTATCACACCAACCCTGTGCTCATCAGCTTTTGTTACATCCTGATGACAGGCCATAAAGAGAAGAAACTGTAGGAGGATGTCACATACTGGTGCCTAAATCAATCAGCAGGTAAGTTTTGACGTTTGATGCTACACTGGGGTTGGACAGCAGGAAATGAATCCCTTAAGGCCTCCCTGGGGACCCTGAGATGGCCCAGATACACTGTCCTGGTCCTCCTGCTCCCCTGCCCCTGTGCAGGAGAGCCCCTTCCCTGCGAGCTCAAGGGGGTGAGCTTCCAGGCAGCCTAGCTATGGGGTCCTCCAGGCCATGTGTCTTTGTCCTGATACCTGGGCTGCTCTCATCTTCTGCTGGCTGAGTCCTCCCTCCCCATTTGCCTGAGCCCCAGCTGCCATCCCAGGCCCCGTGCCAGGGGCCCTCCTAGTGGAGCTCAGCACAAGCTCTCCAGGGCACCACCTCAAGCTTCCTCGGGGCTCCAGAATGTGCAGTCCCAGCCCCCATGCCATGAGTAGGCACCCTCTTCCCCTGGAAACCTACCCGGCAGCCTGATGTCAGTGTGTGAACATACCACCAATCTGCACTGTCTTTGTCACTGTCCCAAACACTGCAGAAGCCCAGCTCTGTGGGACAATCTCACATCCCTCCAGTACCCCTCATGTCCCCAGAAGTCCCTGTCCAGGAACTTCTGCCACATCACACTCTTTCCAGGCTACTCTGCTACAGCCTTTTTGATGGGCAGTGGCTCGCTGCACGACCCTGGTCTCTCTGTGCTGACTCATCCTAGGACCCCATATCTCAGTGAGGTCCAGGATGAGGTGGCTTCTTCTGCAGACCCTCATCAACAACCCCAGACTTGTCATACTCAGAAACTCCAGAGAAGGCCACGGGTCCTAAGAGTTTTCCTGGGTCTTGCTGACAAGCCCAGAGCGGTGACTCTGACCCCGCTCCAGACAACTGCTCCAAAACCAGGCCAGTCCATCTGCCCAGAGAGAAGGACCAGGCTAAAGTGCAGCTGTCCCTGCCATTAAAGGGCAAGAGCGCTGGACGTGCAAGGGGCAGGCAGCACCAGTCACCTGGGTAATTTCATACCCTTGGGGGAAATTTTCAAAAACTCAAGAAATGTTCTGTAATCTCCACGGTGCAAAGGCAGCCTTGGAGCCTTAAATATTAAGAAGCACTCAATTTGGCTACAAGACAGAACTTTCTGTCACTGAGGAAGGTTGGAAAATTGCTCTACTGGAGATTTTAACTCTCAGGCCAGATTTTCCCCTGAAAGTAAGCGTGGTCTTCCATCCATAAGCTCTTCATTGTTGTTCCTTTCCAAGCCTCACGGCTGGTAGGAGAGAAGGAAATCTGTGGTCCTGGCCACCAACTTGGGATGACAAACAGGCACAAACTGAGCCATCTGTCCCCATGGCCGATGGTGTGAGCACGAGACAATGCACAGGTTCTCGCTGAGGAGGGGGGCTCACCAGAAGAGCTGCCTGGCAGAGGAAGGCCGGGATGTGTGGGAGCGCCTTGCAGGTGGGGCACTACGAGAGCAAAGTTATGGGAACAGGTAGGCCCAGGGCAGGTTTGACGGGTGAGAGGTGTGGGGAGGCGGGGGCAGGGCCTGGGCTGGTTAGGAGGGACCTGACACCAGGCCATGCGGCCCCACCTTTTCTTTTCATGGAGAGGGCTCAACGCTTACCAAATTCTTTTCTTTTCTTTTCTTTTTAACAGGTCCTGGGGATTAACCCAGAACCTCTTTATGTGAGGCAGGTGGTCACCCACTGAGCTACCTTCACTCAATGTCTGACTATTTAAACTCCGTCTTGAAGCCCATGAAAGGGTCCAGGATGCAAGCAGCAGGGCAGAGGTAAGACTGCCAGCGTCAGCCATTGCAGAGCCCTGAAATTCCAGCGTCGCTATTGAGCACTGGCCGTAAACTAGTCCTGCTTTTATAAATTTAGAAAACTGCGACTCAGAGTGTTCGAACCCCCACACCACCCTTTCTAGTGGTGTGACCTTGGCCAAGTTCCTTTACCTCTCTGTTCTTCAGTTTCCTTATTTCTATGAAAGAAGGGCAATACATTTTGGTTTACAAATTGAGGATAAAAGAAATTAATACATACAAGCACTCTAAAGCTAGTGCCTGACACCCTAAACTCTCAATAAGTATCTGCTATTGGTATCTGGAATGTGATAGTTTGTGATACTCTCTGCAGCGTCTGCCTGCCCCTCTCTAAGCTGTCAGCTCCACAGAGACAGTGCCCTCTCTGGTTTTGCTCCCCAGCTCCAGGTTGTAATGGGGTAGGTCCCTGGAAGGAATAGAGACATGAAGTGATGATGAATGAGTCATTGAGCCATATATTCACTTACTGAAATCAATCATGGTCAAGTGGACAATAGACAGGAGGTCAGGAGCACTGGGTTCTAGTTCCATCCCTGCTGCTAACTTGGGTCTCAGTTTCTCCAAAGGAGAGCTAGGGTTACCACTGCTGGCAAGCCTCCCTAGGTGCACTTAGCCAGGTCTGACCGAGCTCCTGCCCCATGTGGGCTCCTCTGCACAGATGCAGGACGGCTGCCAAGATGCGGTCCTGCCGCCAGCATGTGGCCTCGCTGCAATCATCCATCAGCATCTCTCCCCAAATGGCTTCTGAGCTCTGTTAGCACAGGATCCAGTCCCACTCAGTTCTGAATCCCAGAGCCCAGCTGGTGTCTGTTGCACAGAAGGGCTAGGAGGGGTTTGAATGGATAAAGCATGATTACTCCTTGGAAGTCCACATGAAGGAGGGACAATAGGAAAACAACTGTCTGTGATTCAAGGCCATGAGTGTAATAAATGGCCCTGAAATTTTCTATGGAATCTGGAGGAGGAAAGTATTCATTCTGCCTTGGGTACGCCAGGAAGACTTCCTAGAAGAGGTGACATGTGAGTGGTGATCCCTAGGATGTGCCAGGGGGGATTCCTTACCCCCAGTGGACTGAGGGCAAGGCAATCCTTCCAGCACTGACATTCAGTGATTCTGCAAGTTCAAGGATCATATTAGGCCATACACTCGTCAAGGAGGAAGCTCATCTCAGTGCCACCAGCCTCACTGTTTTCCAGGAATCCAGACAAGGGCAGGCATGCAGTGGACAAGTGTGATGACATTTCAAAGAACTGACTACATCTCAGGAAGTGGAGAGCCAGGATATCTGTTCTTCTGTGTCCCAAGCTCACACCCTGTGTATCCAGGCTGAGACATGACACTCGGGCTGTTGCAAAGACCCTGGGTTCCTCCAGGATGCAGGCACCACTCCTGAACCTCAGAAGGCACCATGGTCTTATTGTCGGAAACGGCTTTCAGGACACACACAGGTAAGCATGGTAGCAGGTAAGCAGGACACACACTTTTGAGCATGGGTTCAAACAGTCCCTGGGTACCCTCTCTTGACCAAGTTACATGCTGCTTGGTAACGCCACAGCAAGAAGCAGCGGCCCAGGCAAACTAGTTCCCGTAGCCCTGGGGTAAGTACAGAGCAGGTGATGGTGGGATGAGGGGACTGGTGCCTGGCTGCTCGCTCTCTCTCCCACGGACACCAGCTCCACTCCTCTCTCCCACTCCCAATCCCAACCTTCCCCTCCCATAGCTCTGTGCCCTTTTTCTCTGGGCCTCAGCTCTGCTCTCTGTGTTGACTGGCTTTCTCAGCTTTCTCCTAGGTTCTGCTCCCTCATCATGTCAGCTTGCAGGCTGCGTTCATTTGACATGTCTCTCCCTGCCCCCACCCCAGCCCTCACATTATAGCCACTCTCATTCTCTTTCTTTTCCATTTCAGCTGTGGTATTAACCTGGGTCAAAATCTCAGGTTTCAAACTCTCCACAGAGAAATCAGTTGCTGGCTGTACTTAGGGCTGGTGTCCAAACCCCTGTAGCAGTTTGATATTATTGATGAATTCCACAAAGAAATATAGGATTATGTTTGTAAACTGATCTTCTCCTCTGGGCATATTAGATTATATCGGATTCATAGGTTTACTTGATTAAGTAATTATGTAAACCTCTTGTGCCAGTAGGGCATTGGGTTCCCACCCTTTGGTGGGTGGGGACTCACAGATAAAAGGTATGGCAAAGGACAGATTTAAGGGTTCTTAATGTTGGAGTTTTGACGTTGGAGTTTAATGCTGAAACTGGAGCCCTGGGAAGGGAGGAACCCTCAGCCCAGAGAGAACAAGACCTGGGAATAGAGGAACCCAGGAAGCCTGAGCCCTGGTAGACATTGGCAGCCATCTTGCGCCAACACGTGAAAATAGACTTTGGTGAGGAAAGTAACTTATGCTTCATGGCCTGGTATCTGTAAACTCCTACCCCAAATAAATGCCCTTTATAAAAATCAACCAGTTTCTGGTATTTTGCATCAGCACCCTTTGGCTGACTAATACACTACACCCTCTTAATCTTTCCTTGGTTAGATTGTTCCTCTTGCTTCTTTCTCTAAGTTGGAATGCCCTTTGGCTTCATTCCTGCCTTCCTCTTTCTCTATCTACACTCAATCCCTAGGCCAGGGGTTCTTAGCCAGGGGTCTGTGAGCTTGAATCGAAAAAACATTATTCTTGTGGGGACGTGTTGATGCATGGGTGATATATTTTTATTAAATAATGCACAGTATAGTATGGGCTTAGTAAGGGGCCTATTGTTTTCACTGATTGGCACAGGGGTCCATGGAACAAAAACGATTAAGACCCCCTTCCCTAGGGAATGTCATTCAGAAGCTTTTAGCTTATCAGGTTTATACAGGATGCCTAAGGATGCCTAATTTTTACTTCTTCATATGGTGGATCAAAGTTTGCATAAGGAACAGAAGGCTGGCCTCTGTCATTTTCTTTGTGTCCCATTGAATTTGGATTATTTGAATGACCTTCCATTTGTGTTTTTTCTGCATGAACTTCTAGCCCTCATCTCCATTTTGTGGGAATCAGTTTAGTTAAACTAGATCAAGTTATCTGTAAACCCATGGACCTGAGCCCTTATTGGCATGATTTTCAATGCACAGGAAGTGATGCGAGGGCTGATTTAGTCTGGCCTGCTGACCCTTGTTAGTGCTGGAGCTCCTTCCCTGTGGATACCTCATTAGCACCATGCCTGACAAGAGACCATCTGGTGTGACCGAGGAAAGACTTACATGTTTTTATGGTGGAAGTGGTCAGTGTTTCTTCCCACATCCCTTGAGTAGTCTCAGGGCATCCCTGGCTGCTCCAACCCCATAGAGCCCTGCATCCACCTCCATCACACGTATAGTTGCTTTTTCATCCACCTGCTCAAAGAAAGTTCCTCCTCAATGTTACCTTCCCTTCCTGTCTTTGTCACACAGGGCTCTTCTCCTTAGTTCCTTCTACAAAAAACCACCCATTAACCACAGGAGTCCGTGGCAGCTTCTAGACAATGAGCAGGAAAAGCCTGAATCTGCTTTGGCCAGCAAAGGGAATAGTAGGGCCATGTGGTCATGCTTTTCCCCTGTTAGCCAAGTGGCCATCTTGGTGGGGCTGCCAGGTTCCAAGTTGCTCTCTGTAGCCTGTGACTGTTAATTCTGGTCAACTATGACCTTCTGATGTGGACATAGGTCATTAATTCTTCCAGGTATCCCAATGACCTGAAATAGCTTTTTTCTTTTTTTTTTTTCAAATGTGGGATAGAAGAATGAACATGTAAAACTGAAATTTAGCTTAGCATTATATACTGTTTAAGAGTTACCACCAGAAAGCATCCTTGTTGCTCAAATGTGGTCTTATTCTCAGCTAAATGTAGCATATAAACTCTCTACCTTCTTCCTGGTACGGGACATGACTCCTGGGAATGAGACTCTCTGGCACCAAGTTAATATTACCAAGCAGCAACTAGCAATGCATTTGGAAAAAGACCTTGGCCAAAAGGGGGAAATAGTAAATACAAATGAATTTTTATGGCTAAGAGATTTCAAAGTGAGTTGGGAGGTCATTCCAGGGGTTATGCTTATGTAAATCTCAGGAGGATCTCCTTGATGCCACAGAAAACATTTCCTCAAGCAGGGGTGCTCCTGAGGACTCTAGAGACGTCTAGGCACTCTAGGCAGGGCAGACAATCTCAGGAACTCAGTATCCTGTCAGCAGGCCTTACCTTGGGATATATGTCCCCCACAGTAACAGAGTTAGGCTCATTTATAATTTCTTTATACATGACTCTTCAGCCCTTTTATTTGAACTTACATTTATCAATATACTCATTAAATATATGTACCAGAGACTTAAATCCTCAGTCTGTTCATTTGCTGGTTGAGCCCTAAATCTCAGCGGTGTTGAAACACCTACTCTCCAGTTCATTGGACTTACCCAGGACAACTAGCAAAAGGATGATGAGGGACAATACCCTTCCCAAAAAAACAAAGTACCTACAACTGCAAGTAAGACAGTTCCATCCATCTGCCCCATGGGATCTAAGCCCCTTCTCAATCAGAAACAGAGTGGGCATCCTCAAGATTGAGGAATGCACGAACATGAGGGGGAATGCAACTATGAACTAAAGTAAACTTATTATTCTAGTAATGAAAGATCTTGTAACATTGATATAAAGGCAGTGGTTACTAGAGGTTCTGAAGGGAGGGAAAGGGAAGAATTGGTACAACATGGGGGCATTTTTGGGACAATTGAAATTTTCCTGGATGACACTGCAATGATGGAAATGGGCCATTACATATTTTGTCAAAACTTATAAAAATGTGCAGTGAAAGTGTAAACTATAATGTAAATTATTGACCATGGTTAGTAGCAATGCTCCAATATGTGTTCATCAATTGTAACAAATGCACTACACCAGTGAAAGATGATGAAAAGGGGGAAAGTCTAGGAGAGGAAGGGGATAGGGTATATGGGAATCCTCCTATAATTTTGATGTATATTTATATAATCTAAATGTTCTTTAAAAAGAAAATTTTAAAAAGAAAATTGAAATGAAATTTGATTCATTTAGCCACACTTGCCTGGAGCCTCACTCTTCCAGAAATTCCTATATTGGTAGAAAGAAAATGGAGCTTTGAGCTTAGAAGCCCAAGTTCCTGAAGCAGCTCCTCTCCTCCTCTGCTGAGTTACAGCAGTTTCACCACCCTGCTGTTTCACAAGTTCCCACAAAGTCATTTTTCTTACCTGTGGCAGATTCAGGATGTCAAACAACTTGCACAGAAGCTCAGGGTGACAAGAAGACTCTCTCTGACCTCCACACAAAGTACCTGAGAGGAGCTGCCATCCCCAGGAGGCCAGCCAGGGAGGGGTGGAGGTTGGGAATGGATTTGGTCAAGGGGAAAGGCCAGAGCCAGGGACTCGGCAACTCATCTGACCCCCCAGTTCCTCCAGTCTCTGAAAACCCCTCCGCCTTTCTCAAGACCTTCAGCAAATGAGCTGGTGTTTTTCTTCTTTACATGTTGTCCAGGCTCCACTCAAGGCAACAATATTATGAAATTCCAGTATCGGCAACATTTTTTTGTTGAGATATAATCATGCCATAAACCTCAGCCTTGTAAAGCGCCATAGTCAGTGCTTTTGAGTATATTCATAAGGCTGTAAAACCATAACCACTCTAATCCCAGAATATTTTCAACAATTCTGAATGAAATCCTGGACCCAAAAGCCACTTCCTCCAGCTCTTAACCACTATCTTTGGTCTGTATGGATTTGCCTAGAGCAGATCCCTCATGTACGTGGAATCCTGTAATTAGTGAGCTCTAGTGCCTGGCTTATTTAACTCAGCATAATGTTCTTAAGGCCCCTCACATTCTATCTTTTAACCCTCTCCCCACAAGAACTGTCCACATCCCCATGACATAAGCAAAGTCCAAGTTTTGGACAATGATGCAGCCATCCCAGGGGGCTGCAAGCTCTAAGGGCTGAGAGCCACACTCCTCTTGAGAACAGTCAGCAGCAACACAACTGAAAGTGTAAACTGGAGATTCCTGAGATGGTGGACCTCAAACAACACGGCCCAAGACTTTACCTTGACCCACAGAAGAGAGCATGGGGGGTGTCTGCCTTACAAAGAATGAGTATTCTTGCCTGGACATTCAGTACTCACACATGATGCTGCAGGCCCCAGCCAGGAAGGAGTGGCCACCAGGTACCAGACATAGAGGTTGGGTCCTGCCAAGGATTTTCTGGGTTATGAAATTGTTCAAGGAATGGCAGGGAAGTGGAAAGACTAGTTCATAGGGAGCAGTAGTTTATGAAACGAGACCCAGCTGGAGCCTTAAAAGCTGCATCTCAGGAAACAGATGTGGCTCAACCAATTGGGTTCCCATCTACCATATAGGAGGTCCAGGGTTCAATGCCCAGGGCTCCCTGGTGAGGGTAAGCTGGCCCACACGGAGTGCCGGCCCATGCGAGAATGCTGCCCCATGCAAGAATGCTGCCCTGTATGGAAATGTCTCCCAGGGTAGGAAAGCCACCCCACACAGGAGTACCAGCTGATGCTGAGAGCTGGTGCAGCAAGATGATGCAACAAGAGACACAGAGAAGAGATAATAAGAAGATGTAGCAGAACAGGGAGATGAGGTGGCACAAGAGAGTAATCACCTCTCCCACTCCGGAAGGTCCCAGCACCCAGCACCACCTAATGAGAATACAAGCAGACACAGAAGAACACACAGAAAGCAGACAACAGGGGGAGCAGGGGGGCGGGTGGAGAAATAAATAAAAATAAATCTTTAAAAAAAAAAGCTGCATTTCAAAACCCCAGTCCCCTCATAAAGAAAAAGAATTCTGGAGTCAGGGATAAGGATTCCAAAGCATGAAATCTAAGGTAAAGATTTGACCATGGGGCTCTAGAGGGGGACTGAGGATGCAAAGTCCTGCCTGCCCTTGGACAATGGGCTAATAACCTGTTCTTTTCCTTTCCACATTGTAAGTTTTGTTCTAAATTTTCCCCTATCTAGTGCTGATTAAATCTACAGTTTGCCCTTGAAACATATAAGTTCCTACTTGGTACGCAAGTGAAACCTCAGCCAAGAAGCATAAAATGTTCCTTCTTCCTCCAAAGCTGGAGAAAGGCAGCCACTGCCCTGTCCAGGGTCAGGAAATGGTCCTTGCTGTGGAAATACCTTCAACATCAAAACTCAATAGCTCCATGGTGGTCCCAGCTCCTTGCCAGGTGTATTGATTTCCTTTCTGAATGACAATGTGAGAGCCTGCACCTCATTTCAATTAACCCAGTAATGAAAGAACCAAACCTCAACTCCAAGTTGTAGTTGAAACAGGACTTAAATAATAATAATAAAATATCCACATCTAACATTTACTATTTCCAATAGATAAATATTGCCCCTCCCCCAAATGTATATGTATTTGCTGCTTATTCATAAATTTAATTATTTTCCAATTTCACCCAAATCCTCCCTCCGACTAACCACGTTTCACGTAGTCTCATAAAGCCCTGGAGGCTGTAGCGTTGGCCCTTGCAGTGGCATGAGATTTGTGGCCACAGCTGGGACCCTCCTCACTCACTGGTGAAGGGTGGGCTCAGTGAAGAGGGTCTCTTTGTGCACTTCCAAGGAGTCGGGAGACAGGGGTGGGAGTGAGCAGAGACTCCCTCACTCCTGAGAAAGGCTAGCATGGGGGGAGCCATGGCTGGGACCCCTGGGAATATCACGATGGCATCAAGGAAATGAGGGGAGAACCTCAGTGGTCCCCTAAGTGAGTGGCTGGGTGTGGGAGCCCAGGACAGCCTGTCAATGAAAGAGTCATGCTGGGCAACAGGATAGGTTCTGGGGTTTAAGTGGAGTCTGGGGTGGCTCAGACTGGCTCGTAGGGAGGGAAGTGCCTGCCTGGCCTGGCCCACTGTGATTGGGGTCAGCAAAATTACATGGTCAGGCAGACCTGGGAAGGAGGACCCTTAGGCTGGCAGGCACCAGGGAACAATTAGAATGTCCTCTTTTGGAAGTTGGTCCCTTCAGCTTCAGCCCCAGAAGGGCTGAGATAGCTCTCGTTTTGGCCTTGGCATCCATGGGTGTGGTCCACTTCATTGTAAGTAAATCATAATTAGCAGCAGGATCCGTAGCGGAGTAAATATTTGCACTGTCTGGGATCTGCAGCCTGGAGGGAATGGGGCAGAGGGGTGGTCAGCTATGCTCTGGGGACCAGAGGACACCCCAACCTTTTGTGCCCCCATGAGACCAGGCCTCAGTCAGCGATCTGAATCCTCCAATCCAACTCCAGGACCAAAAAGGAGCCCTCTGAATGATACCTGCCTGGAGGAAAGACTCTACGGAGACACAGCTACAAAGGAAGGATCCTTGTTTTAAAAGTGACTCTGACTCATAACTGCCAACCTCAAATTGGAGCTGCTAAGAGGTCATCTGAACCCCACTGAACCCCAGACACCTTCACGGCTCAGGATCTCCAAGCTGAAATTGGCTTTCTAGAACCTGGTACATGTTCCCCAAATCTAGCATTACCCAGGACAAGACTACTGAGTTCCAGCGAAGGGCAGCCCTGGCCCAGGCCTCCTGAGAGGGACCCTGAAGGCCTTAATGACCATGCAGTACCTACACAGAGCAACTATGTACACTTTGATCCTAATTTACTCCTGCCTTCTTGGCCTAGAGCCAGCTACAAAGAAATACCCAGCTGGAACTCTGGCCTCAGTGGTGTGGATACTCATCTCCTTTCTTAATTTCTCTAGTCCTCAGTCTTCCACTTCTGTAGGATGGGTCCTTCTGCCCTATTTCCCACCTCACAGCTCTCATTTCCCATTCAAAAGAGAAAGGATTTAGAACCCACTTCTAGGAATGGTGGGAGTCATTTTAATTTGCCTGGACTAATGACTGGGAGAAGGGGATCAGTTCACCGACAAGAAGACAATTAACCTTATTGCGCATATACACACTATGTGTGTGTATTTGGTTAATTTTCTCTCCCCTTCAGGGATGAGAAGCAGGCCCAGGTGCTTGAGAATTGATTTAAGACCTTGGAGGCCAGGACCCCTGGCTCTGGGCCTGTGCTGTTCTTCTGGATTCTTTCCCTTTCCCCTTTCTAGAATACTGAGTTGGCTTCCTAAAACCTCCAAAGAGAATCAGGAGATTTTGTCTAGTTTTCACTGTCATGAAGGCATGGCCTGTCACATACTTGGTGCTTGTGTCCACCAGTCATGGTGCTTTTAGAGGTGCAATCACCCCCTCCTGTCCAGAGGAGGCCCTTCAAGATGAGCACCTCTGCTTGTCCTTCTTGCCAATGGACTAAGTTTAAAAGCCCTTTCTCTGGGTACCTCAATGTTGTTAGCTTTGAACTTGATTCCCCAATGCCTGGATCACGTTAAGTGACGGGTACACAACAGGAAGAGGGAGCATGCAGGGAGAAGATGCTGTAGGTGATGAGGGCTGCCCTGGGCAGCTTGGTTTTTGGCCTGGGTGTCTACCCACCCTGCTGTTAGGTACACCGGGGTCTGGGCGCCTCGGAGCTGCAGGCTGGGGATGTGGTGCTCAGGTCCACCTCTTCCACCACTGCCCTCTCCAACTTGCCCCCCAACTTACTTCAATCCTCTGAAATGGTTTGCACCAGCTTGTAGTCCTCCAGCTTGTCCTCATCCAGGTTGTGTTTGTCCATGGCCTTGCAGATCATGGCTGAAGCTTTATCTTGGCTGGTCACCTTGGGCAGGTCAGGGGATAGGACATCAGGATATTGGTCCTGGAGCCAGCTCCCCCAGAGCGCAGCTGCCACAGACCATATGGAGCCATGTTTGATCAAGACTGGGTCTTTAGGGACCTCACTGTCTTCCCCTCCTCTGGGGAGACCTCCATGATAGAGGGGGGTCTTTTCCAATCATTCCTTACCTCATCTCCTACAAGAACCTACACCTCTGTCTTGAGGTTGTTTCACAGTGTGGGTCCAAACCCCTGCCCTGTAGGCTGAACTCTGACCCCTGGGTCCATGCACTGCACAACAGCTATGGGATTCCAGGGCCCCAGGGAGAAAGGGTGACCATGCAGCAGAGGGTGGGGACTGAGGAGTGAAACCTGGGGCTCTCTCTGTCGTCTCCAGCCTCCCAATCATGAGAAACAACTTGCCCTAGGGAATGCCCCTGTCCCAACCCTGCCCTCCAGGACACCTGCAAGTAGCACTGGACCCCCAGGGCAGAGCACACATCTTATCCAAGCCTGGATGTCAGACAGGAAGAGGGGCTGGATGACGTCCTACAGCCCACCAGGACTGTCCTGGGCTTCAGGATACAGGTGGGGTCAGCAAGTCTAGACCACAGTTGCCTTAACCACTAGGTTCAGTTACAGTGAGGTCTCAGGTCAAAGGTCAAACAAGTGACAGCTTAGTAAAACCAAATTCACTCCTGGTCACAAGAGAAGTGCAGCCCTGGGTAGGTGTGTATCATGGCAGCTCGGACAGCCTGTGTGCTGTGGGGCCTGGGGTGATTCCATCAGCACATCCCATCCAGGATCTGTCCCCTGCACATGCCATCATGGCCACTGTCCTGGGGCAGACCCCATCCTCCCCTCTGGATCATGGCAGGAGCCCCTCACTGGCCAGTGGCCAGTGTCTCCACACACTGGTCCAACCTCCACTTTGAGGCCAAAGCTCACCTGCTATCCCTGTTCTGCTCTGACCCTCCAGTGCCTCCCATCTCTCCCCCTGAGAAAGTCAAGCTCCATCCAGTAACTCACAGGGCCTGATGTGACCCAGTTCCCAATACCTCTCTGACCTCACCTCTTCCCCTTGACCCTGTTCCTTCAGCCCTGGCCTTCTGGCTGCTCCTCAGTGGCCAAGCTCACTCCCTCCTCAGGCCAGGCAGGCTGTCCCTTCCCTCCCCCTCTCTGAGGTGCCTCAGTGAGCTCTTCTGAGGTCGACCTTGCTCAGCGTGCCAGCCTCAGCCCCTATGTCCACCGTCTTGGGCCATGACTGCCACCGAACACACGCTCTTCCTGCCTCTGGAGGTGGCTGTCTGTCCTTCTCCACCCATGAGGAAGTCTGCTCCAGGACGGCAGGGGGGGAACATGTCATGCCTTATGTGTCTACTGCCTGAACCTTTGAGGGGACCCCGGGGGGCAGCTGCACAACTGACTCACCAGAACGTTCTTGTAGTTGCTGTTGTCTTCATCCAGGCTGATATGGATGACGCAGCAGTCACCTCCATGCCGTTTAGAGAGTGACCGTGAGTCGAGGCGCTTGTGGCTGGTCAGGGTGGGCCTGGGTCTCATGGAGGAGGAGGAAGAGGACATTTCTTTGGGTGCTGATGTGACAGTGGAGGAGTAATGATGCAGAGGTCATCTGCCCCAGCTGTGGGGGACAGCAAGATCAGCAGAAGGCCTGGAGCCTCAGGACGTCCCAGAGCTCCTCTAGAAGCTCCAGGAGGCTCTAGAAGTTCTGTCAACAGTCCTTGACTCCTTTGTGGATGCAGAAAGGGAGAGCAGGCACAGGACAGGGAGGGTGAGGGTGAGTGCTGACAGGGAGAAGAGGTGGTGTCACATGTGTACTGGGCCCATGCAGCAATGCCAAAGGAAAATTGTGCCATAAGGGAAAAGTTGGAGCAGTGGACTCAGGCTGCAAGGGGTTTTCATTCTGATAGCAAACACAAGGGGCAGGGTGGCACCCTGGCCTAAAGGGAGTTGCCCTAAGTTACTCCTTGGCGCACTGCATACCTCAGAGGCCCTGGGCCATTCCTGCATGCCTCTGGGCCTCAGTTTCCACATGGCAATGACTAGTTGGAGGTGGAAGTGCATAAGTGTGTGCTCATGACTGACATGGAGATGGGTCCCCTCAAGGGGTAGACCTGGAGGTGGGCAGAATCTTGTGAGTCTGAGCAGGAAAGAAAGCAGGTGAGCCTTGCAGCTGCTTCTCTCTGGCTCCTCTTGTCCTCTCTGAGAAGTCCCCGGGTACCTGAACTCCACCAAGTCTCTAGAAAAGGGGCAGGAGGGAGCCAAGTCTGGAGGCAGGCCAGATCACCAGAGCTCAGTGTTGGGGACACTCACTGCAGCTAAGGACCCATATTGGGGGTCTTTGCCCCACATTGATGGGTGAGCAGGCAGCATCAGTGTCAAGTCCTACAGCTCTAAGGGTGCAAGCCCAGCCTCTGACATGGGGTCACATTCACTGCTCTTTCACATTCCACTTCCTGAGCAGGGCCTTGTCCCCTGGTATGCTCACTGGGCCAGGGGTCCCTCCTGAGTACAAGTTCTTTAGGAGGCTTCAGCTCCCCTTCGTTAATGCCCAACACACACCTGAGGTTGGACTCACTGGCTTCCTCCTGCATTCAAGAAAACTGAGGGTCTGGGTTTGTGACACAGGACTGTAATGTGCTCCAGGTGTAGGTCTCAACCATGACACTCTGACCCTAAATTCCATGATTACAGAAGAGCCCGAGAAGGTGAGTGGGTTACAGGGAAAAGCCATGCAGGCAGGGGGCTCTGAGGTGAGCTTGGCCTTGGCCTTGGCCTGGTGAAAGCTGAAGGAGGTTCCTGTGAAGCTGGAACACAGGATGGGGGAGCACACTGGAGAGGACTCCTTGGCCACAGCACACAGAATGGCGAGACCTGAGGGGGCACAAGCACTCCCCCCACACAGGCCTGGGCCACCAGGCACCTGCTGTGGATGAGGAGGCCTGCCTCAGTGTTCTGCTTTGATCACTGTGGGTCCTACGGTGACCTCCCTGGTTTGCCCAAACTGACTGCAAGCCCCCGTGCTAGGAGTCAAGCAGCTGTTCAGGAAGGTCATTGCCCAGCAAGAGCTTCTGGCCTTAATGCTATTAATATTTAAACCTCATCAGGGGCTCAAAGGCATGCAGTGACCAGCCTGATGGTCTACAGCTCAGAGGTGGTGCTGGGAATGGCCTCTAAATCTGTTTTCTTTCCACTGCTTAACAGTCATGCAGTTGCTCCAGAAACTTTTACGGAGTGCCCTCTGGGTGTCCAGCACCATGGGGCATGGTGTCAGGCACTATCCGTGCCCTGTTAGACCTGACAGCTGGTGAAGGGTAGAGCTGGGCAGAGCAATATGGTAAATGCTGACACAGATGAGGGGAAGTATTATGGGAACACAAAAAGTCACCCAATCCAGAGGGGACATGTCAAGGCAGGCATCCTGGAGTTGACAGCACAGAGAGTCACTGAATCATGCAGGTGGTAGGACGGGCATTGTGGGAAGAGTAGCCTGACCGGTGGGCAGCGTGAGCACAGGTGTGCTGGGCCAGGTCCCACAGGTCGCATGTTTTAGTTTGCCAAAGGACTGCCAATGCAAAGTACCAGAAATGGGTTGGCATTTATTAGATGTATTTGAGGTAAAAGCTTACAAGACCTTGAACAGTCCAACCTGAGGCTCTGTAACAGCAGCTTTCTCACCAAAGTCAGTTGACTTTCTGCAGCTGTAGGCAAAGCTGGCATAAGGCTTTTCTCTTTTTTTTTTTTAAAGATTTATTTATTTATTTATTTCTCTCCCTTTCCTCTCCCCCACCCCAGTTGTCTGTTCTCTGTGTCTATTTGCTGTGTTTTCTTTGTCCACTTCTGTTGTCATCAGCGGCACGGGAACCTGCGTTTCTTTTCGTTGCGTCATTCTGTTTTGTCAACTATCCGTGTGTGCAGCGCCATTCCTGGGCAGGCTGCACTTTCTTTCGCGCTGGATGGCTCTCCTTATGGGGTGCACTCCTTGCACGTGGGGCTTCCCTATGTGGGGGACACCCCTGCGAGGCACGGCACTCCTTGCGATCATCAATACTGTGCATGGGCCAGTTACACACGGGTCAAGGAGGCCCGGAGTTTGAACCGTGGACCTCCCATATGGTAGACAGACGCCCTAACTATTGGGCCAAGTCTGCCGCCCCAAGGCTTGTCTCTTAATGGGCCTCCTCACTCAAGCTTGACATTGCAGGATCAAATATGAGAGCAAACGTTTCCTGTGTCTTTCTGTGAATCTCTTTTTGTGTTTCCATTTATATCAGACCCTGAGTCAGGCCTCACTGATAGAGTCCACACAAAAGTCCTGAAGTAATGTCATCAAGTAATCTAATCAAGGGCCCCTCAGTTGAATTTAATCCAATCAAAAGGTATGACACGCACAGGAATAGATTAGTTTAAAACGTAATTTTCCTCTTTTTGGGATTCATAAAATAATTTCAAACTGCCACACCCTGGGTGGCTTTGGACTGTAACATGAGAGGAGGGAAGCCTTAACCACTAAGGCTGGACTTAAAGATTAAGATGCAGAGGCCCACGGCAAGTGGGGCTGCAGGCATCTGTACATGTTGTTCATTAAGGTGGTACCTCGCAAATGTTAAAGCTTCAGTGCCCACAAAACTTTCATCTCTTCTGACAACTGTACTTATAAAATCTTCAGACCTGATGCTCTTGGGACAGAGATGGGGTGCCCTAACTGAAATTCTGCTCCAAGAGCACTGGTTGGCTTAAATTACAGAACTTTGCTGCCTCACAGGTTTGGAGACTAGAAATCTAAAATCAAGGCATTGGCAGTGCTTGTTTTCTCCCAGAGTCTGTAACATACTGCTGTGATTTGTAGATATATTTCTGTTTCTGTCTCCATCACATGACAATCTGTCTCTCTCTCTCTCTGGTTTCTTCTGGTTTCTGGCCCTATGTCCAAGTTCCTTTTTCTATAAGGACTTCAGCCATATGGAGTAAGGCCCACCCTGATATTCAATTTGAATTCACCTAAAGATCTTACTCAGAAATGAGTCCACACCTTAACTAAAAATAGGACCTTCAAAAGGTCCTGTTAGTAAATGGGGCCACAGCATAGGAATGCTGATTCTTCTGTGAAGTACATGATTCAATTCCGACACTAGGAAAATGCAGTCATACAAAACAGCTCCTACTCTCTTTCAGATGACCATGAAGCCTGCCCAAGGCTTTCTGTGGAAATGAATTTCAAACCTGTCTGATTTGTCCCTGTGTTAAAACCACAAATTCCCAGGTTCCATCTCATACTTCTGAAAGCAGAATTTTGAGGACTTGAGCCCGGACACCCGTCATTTTAAACAGGCTCCCCAGGCTCCTTGGGGACATGTTCTACGGGAACAAAGAACTGATCAGGCAACCTCTATTAGGACATATGAGGCCTTGTGTCCTTCTGACCCCAGCTCTCTTCTCCAGCCTAGCCCAAGGCAGATGGTGGGAAAGGGCAGCTGATGCATGATTATGGGGAAGATGGGGAGAACGATGAAGAGGAGGGAGAGGGTTTCAAGCCATTGGACAGGAGTGAGAAAGAGACGGATATGAAGATTCTGGATTATGTGTGACAGGTCCCTGGACTCAAGGCTGAGGCCTCTCCAACCATGTGTGTCTTATGCCTGGATCTAATGAAGAATTCAAGGCAAGCCATGCCCTGCCCCTAGTGTCAGCACGGTAGCCCCAGTGGCCCTGGGAGGGTCCTCACTCTGAATAGTTGGAATCCCAGTAATGGGTGCAGCTGAGTCTGGCCCTGGCTGTGACATGATGCTTGATGCTGCCTTCCAGCCCTGGGTGGATAGGGACATTTCTTGAAGTAAGGATGGCTTAGTGCGTTTACAAACCAGGCCACTATTCTGCAGGTAGAGCCAGTTCCCACCATCACTCTGTGGCTGACACCAGGGAAAGTTCAAGTTGAAGTTGGTGCAGCTAGGTAAGGGGCAGGTCTTGGTTTGGGTCTCCTGACTCACGTGGCAGGTATGATATTAATAGACTGGTCCATGGTCTAGATGGTCAAAGACTCAGCTTGGTTTGAATACCTTCTATTTGTGGTTGCTTTGGCTAAGACCAATGTTCAGTTGGAATTATCCACCTTTAGTAAATTTTCCCAAAGAGTCTTGATGTCTCAGTGGGGGTGCCAGAGGAGAGTTTTCTGTTGCCTTGGGGCATAGGTCTCTTGTGGTATTGTAATTTGACTGTTCATTCATTAATTCAGTGCTCATAATTGGAAGTGCTTGGATGGTTGAGAGCAGGCCTGATGCCCTCTCCTTCAGTCGATTGG
Source organism: Dasypus novemcinctus (assembly GCF_030445035.2). Classification (NCBI taxonomy): domain Eukaryota; kingdom Metazoa; phylum Chordata; class Mammalia; order Cingulata; family Dasypodidae; genus Dasypus; species Dasypus novemcinctus. Next base: position 153,659,047 of record NC_080673.1, read on the forward strand.
GGTGAGAGCAGCAACAAGTTACCCAAAGCACTGACCCCAAGGAAACTGCAGCCCTTGAGTTCATCCCTCACTTTTAAATAGAGAAGTTTCTAAAAGTTCTCTGTGAACTGGTGCTGGGGAAGGAGGAAAAGAGCCACCTGCTTCTAGGAGAAGCCCTGGCCCAGGAATCTTCCCAGACTGCAATGCACCAGATTAAGTGGACTAAGGCTGCCCTTGGCTCATGATCCTAAGACAAATCCTGGATATTTCTGCCTGTGTGGAAAACCCTATGGGAAGGTGTTGAGTCCTGGCTTGGGGGCCATAGCCCTACCTTACCTCTGGACTCTGCCCACCCCTAAGTCCTGGGCCAATCCCTCCCTCTCTCTGGGTCTCAGTTTCCCAATTTTGTACTAAGTAGTTGGACATGGAAGTATGTAAATGTGCTCTCAGAGAGGCCATGCCAGGTTGACTTCATAAAGATGGGGTGTGGCCATGTGGCTGGTATTCCTGCCACCCACACCCAGGAGATGCAGGACAGGGCAATCATCTAAGAAACCACCCTCAACCTCAGGCTTGACCACTCCTCCCCTGCCCAGGGCAATCTTCGCTGCTCACCACTGCTCACATGCTGCTGGGCTCTAGGCAGGCCCTCCACTCTCCCCACCCACCGCCGGGGTCAGGGCTCATTGCACCTTGCAGCTGACTGGCCACACCACTACAGACACAGCTCCTGTAATTAGCACAATGCCACACTGCTAAATGTTTCTGACTTGCTGCGAGGTTCCACTCTTGTTCTGGAGCTCAAGTCGGAGAGGGCAGGAAGAGTCCTGGCAAGTCTAAGTCACACCCAGGTAACAAGCAGGTGTGAGCAACGGTCTCCAGAGCACTGCTCCTGCTGCAGGATCCAGAAGCTCTTGTACCCATGGCCTAACGTCAACAAGGTGGACTATGAGCACAGGACAGTTATGCCAGGTGGTTGCTGCAGGGCACGCGGAGGCACATATGTGCTCCATGCATCAGCAGCTCTGCTTGCAGGAACCATCAAAAGCCATTTGCCACCAGCCCGCCCTGTGCCTCTCACACTCCTTGGAACTTGGGGGCACCTGGAATACAGCCAGGTGGGGCCATTCTGGTGCTGGCCTTGGTGGGTATGCAGAGCCTGGAGACACGGGGGTGAAGAGGTGACGGTGGAGTGGCTACCAGCTATCTTGCAACCTCCCCCTCTGCAAAGGTCCCCAGATGCCACCACAGAGGACAACCAGTAGCAGGGGGTCCTGGAGGTAGGCAGGTGAGTGTGGGTAGACGAGAAGGTCAGGCAGTCCCCTCCTCTTCCTCTTCTGTCTCCCTCCCCCTGTGTTTTCAACAAGATCCCTGAACCAGATGTCCAGCCCGTCTGCAGATGGTGAATGAGTGGATGTGAGGGAGCCCAAGGAAGGGGGCCCCACTACCAGGGCTGAGTGACAATTAGGGGACAATTACTGTTGTTAAGGAGGTACCCTGGCACTCAATGAGTCATCCCATTTTATAGATGAACAACCAGAAACAAGAGCTCAAGGTGACCAAGCCCAGCTGTGAACCTGGGGCTCAGAGTCACTGTCATAGCCATCTCTACCATTCCTGCTATTGCTTGGAGCCTTGCCCATGTGTTGTGGTCCCTCAGCCAGGCAGGTCTCCTGAGGTCCAAGCTTTTTAGATGCCTTCATCTCTGCTCTAATGCCTAACTGACTCATGAGGTTAGAGTCACTGACATCTTTTCGCATTCAAGGAAACTGAGGTTCTGAGTAATGATGACATGACCTTATGTGTCACTTGGCCCATCTGTGGGTTTGGCCCATATAAGTGTTTGACTCCAGGTCAATCTGCCCACAAAAGCCATGCTTTGCAGAAGTGCCCCATGTAGGTGTACTCTGAGCCCAGTCTCATAAGCAAGTTCAAAGCATCCGTGTGGATTAGAGGGAGGAACAGTGCAGGCAGGGGTGGCTCTCAGGTGGGTCAGGACTTGGTGGGCTCAGGGTGGAGACTAGTAAAGTGGGACCCAAGGTCAGATGAGCATGCTGGAGAGAGCATCTGGATCAGATCACACGGGCAATGGAGAGGATCATTGCACGTTCGGGAGTGAGCAAGGGGATTCTGTGTCTCAGAGCATCAGCATCACAGAGCCGGAGGGAGGTCAGTGGACATATCGGCCACAACCCCAATGAAGCATCCTCCCTGAGCATCAGCCAGGGATGAAGCTGCCTGCCTTACTGTCCTATGTATGGTGGGATGCTATGGCAGCCTCCTGCCTCCTCCAAGGGGTGGGCATGCTGGCTTTAAGCCAAGAGTTGTCTTTTTATGAAAGCCATTAGGGTGACTTTGGTACCCACAGGGGGTTAGTGGGGGGGGAACAGGTTGATGGGGTGATGCAGAAACAACCCCCACTGGTTGTAGAGTAGCAACGAGGAGTTGCGATGCAAACCCCTGAGAAGGAGCATGTTTGGGGGCACCAGGGACAAAGCGGAAGTCCAAGACGAGGAGGTGAGACTGCTGGAAGCCCAGGAGGAGGAGATGCTGTTAGAGACCTGTGAGGAGGAGGAGAAGATGCTGCTGGAGGCCAGGAGGAGGAGGTCCAGCTAGAGGTTGAGCTGACACCTGAGATCCCTGGGCATTATAGAGAGGTCAAATCGTTGGATTGTAGGGACAGTGAAATAAGCAGGAACTGTGGACCTGTGTGTACATCTGAGGGTCTTTGAGAGCTTTATTATGGAGCTGGGACTTCTTGGCCTTTTTAGTGGGTGGAGAGAGTGAATGCTGGCACCAAGAAGGGAAGGGTTGATTGAGCAAGAGCTGTCCAGGATAACAGATGGGCAGTCACCCACGTTTTCTGGCTTCAGGGCACACTGGGACATACTCATTTCCACCACGTTAGAGCTGTAGGAGGCAGCCGGTTGCACACTGACCTGGTTGCCTGTGTCCCTGATGCTCAGAGAGGGGCCACACATGTGTTGGTCACTGGAGTGGGAGCTGTTCCTGGTACTGACCTCTGCTTCGGGGCTTGGTGTCTGGATGGAAGGACCATCCTACCTCTTCCAGGGGCACGGCCGCCACCCTCCCCTGAAACCACTGCACTCTGCATTGGGCACTCTGCTGGGTACTGACAATCAGCAGTATCCAATTTGTTCCAGCTGTCTGAGAGATCATTCAGCATCACCCCATTTCACAGAGATGGAAACCAGGGCTCAGACTGATGAGGCAACTGGCTCTAATCACAGGACTGGGCAGGTGCAATGTTGTAATAAGTACAGGCAGAGTGGAACAGCTGGATCTGGCAATCAAAAGTAGCACTGAGGACAGAAGAGAGGACAAGATCCTAATAAGGACAGGGTGGGCTTGCTGGGTGGGACAGGGCAGTGGCTGGGTCTTTGCTCCTATGGGTGCCTCCTTCCCTCCCCTCCATCCAGGTTCCTACCACTTCTCAGAACTGGGTTCAAACAACCCCTCCTCCAGGTAACTGACCTTGCTGTCACCCCTATACCCCCACTCTCCCTTTCAACGGATCTACCTGGTCTCTGTGACTCGGGATCTCCCCGTAAACGTAAAGGAAGGGGAATGGAGCCAGGGAGTGTCCTGCCCAGGTGGGTCTCTCATTTCCACCACATACACACCCCCAAGGTTAGTTCCACATCTGCTCTCCTTCCTCCTCTTTTCAAAGATGATCAGTCTCCCCTTAAAGGAAGACAGTGTCCCTCAGAAAGGGTCCCCTAGACTCTTTTATTTTTTAAATATAGTTTTTATTTTTTTTAAAAAAGACACTCAGGGGAAGTGGCTGTGGCTCAATCAGCTGGGCTCCTGTCTACCACATGGAAGGCCCTGGGTTCGCGTCCTGGGGTCTCCTTGTGAAGGCAGGCTCACCTGCACGCCGTGGAGTGCCGCATGACCACAGGTACCAGGGAAGGCCGACTCAGCAAGGTGATACAACAAAAAGGGAGACAAGCAAAAACACAGAAGAGCACGCAGTGAATGGACACAGAGAGCAGGCAACAAGCAGAAGCTGCAAGGAGGGGAGGGAAATAAATAAAAATAAATATACAGACACACAGAAGAACACACAGAGAATGGACAGAGAGCAGACAGCAAGCAAGCCAAGGCGGGAGGGGGATTAAAAAAAGCACTCAGGTAACATAAATGTTACATAAAAAAATATAGGGGAATCCCATATGCCCCACTCTCAACCCTTCCCACATTTTCCCACGTTATCACCCTTCTTCATCAGTGTGCTACACTTGTTACAATTGGTGGACACATTTTGAAGCATTGCCACTGAGCATGAACTACAGTTTACATTGTAGTTTACACTCTCTCCCACACAATTTTGTAAGTTATGATCAGATATATAATGGCCTGTATCTTTCATTGCAATATTATTCAGGAAAATTCCCAAGTCCCAACAATGTCCCCATATACACCTGTTTTCCCTCTCCCTTTCCTCAGAACCTCCAGTGGCCACTGCCTCCACATAACGATAAAAGTTCTTCCATTGCTAGGATCATAATAAGTCTATGCTAGAATAACAGAAGAGGTTAGCTCAGGGGGACCAGGCCCCACAGCTACGGACCTCTAATTTAGAGAGTTACACTACAAACTCTCCTTGAGCTCACCTGTCTTAAGATGCTCCAGCTTACCTCCTGGCCCAGCCACTCTAAGCAGGAGGCAATTCCAGCAGCAAATGTCATAATAATAATTAGGTATGTCAGTTTATGCTTATTTGAGAAGTTTGCTTTATTTATTAAATGAAAAAATAAATAAATAAAGTTAGCCTGATCCCTGGACGCTTAAAACTTTTATAAGTTACAAACATGTATAATTATGACAGAGAAAGGACTTTCATTTTTTACTTTATTGACCCACAAATTTTTGTGTTTTACAATGAACGTATATTATATTTAAACAGTAGACCCACATATGGAGGAGAAATTTAGAGCAAGATCGAGCATGAGGATTCTAACATTGCTTCGGGCACCTTCCTGAGTATTTCCTTGGCTTGTATTCTTAGAAGTAGAATTTCTAGAAATGGTATTGCTGCATTCAAAGGTTCTCAGTATTTATTACAAAGTAAACCATCAGTATGATTATGCCTGTTTTCCCTCGTACCATCAGTAAAACACAACTACTTGTCTAAGGCTCAGCCCTGCTAGGGAGCTGTGTTCATTACCTGCAGGGGGTGGGGGACACTTGGAGAGGGACATCCTGGCTTATGCTCGCTGTGACACCCCAATTCTTCATTCGGTGCCTGGTGCCAGCCGCACCCTCCATCAGCTTCTCCTCGCACAGGTGTAGGGCCCTTCTTGAGTAGTCGTGCTGCGTGGTGCGCTTTCTCATCTGACTGTTCTCTGTCTTCCAGGGTATCCTAGTTGTTTCTGAGTCCCTGATAGCCCCCCTCCTGGCTTCCAGGCATGGCTGTGCTTCTGGTTTTTTAAACATCTTTTCTATCATGTTGAGGTTTGTGGATGAGATGAGAGATGGATAGGAATGCTCAGCTGCCCCCTAAAAGCAGCAGCCTGGCGTCTACACTCTACCACATTTCCCATAGCTTGAATCCCACCCATCCCCACTGCACCCCTCCCAGGCAGCTTCAGAGACAAGGTTGGGCATCCCCTGGCAGTACTAGGATTTTAAGGATTGTGGAGGAAGATACCGAGCTCAGGGCTTCCCAGAGGAATGCTCTGCCCTGGAGCTTCTGAAGGAAAAGTGGGAGGTGGCCAGGCAAGGAAGCCTGGGAGGTGGAGCCTGCTGGATTAGGGGACAGTGTGAACAAAAGCCGGAGGTGTGAGGGAGTGTGGGTTGCTGGGCTGGGGAGTGGACTTCAGAGTAGTGAGGGCACAGCATGGGAGGGGGACACCAAAAGGAGGAGGTCCCTTTTAAAGAGAAGCCATGAAGCTACTGTCAGGTATTTTAGACATGAGACAGGCCTGTTCTGTCCTGCAGGTGGAGAGACCTACAGAGGACAAAGTCCGCAGTCCATGGTCCAATTGGCCCAGCAGTGGATCCAGAGTGAGTTGCTGCTTCTCGACCTGTGATCCCAGAAAACCATATCCAAAGACTGGTTTTCCATGAAGCTAATGAAACTTTCGCCTTAGAGCCCTTCACTTGCACAAGTTCCTTCCACCATTCTGAAATGATATGAGGGACCCTAGTTATATGCTTACATGTTCACATGCTTTTGTGAATTTTGGAAAGAAAGATAATTTTGTAGTTTAGTTAAAGAAGGGTCCCCAAAGTAAGCTTTGGGTCCAACAAAACTTGAATCTACCCTGTGTCACCAGGAAATAAAGATATTAGTTCCGGTCATCAAGGCCATTGGATAATCAGGTAGGAGTAAGAAATATGAAAGATTAATCCACTTAGGGAAGATGCATCAGAGTTGGGCTACCATGACCCTGAGAAAGCAACGTTTAAAAAGATCAGATGGTCTTAACAGGCTACAAGCCAGAAACCTAAGTATGATGCACAGGGCTGAAGGGTCAATGATTGCAGCAGTGACTGACCATGTGAAGGTTTCATCCCCATTTTTCAGAACCAGGCAGCTAAATGGCACCTGTGCTAGCTCAGAGGACATGGAGCTCTTCCTTCATTACTCCCTCATCCCATCAGTAAGTAAAGGAAGGGGAGGGAAGGGGAACTGGGCTGCTGCCACCCACAGACTCCCAAAGAAGCCTGAATAGGCCAGGGGAGAGACAGCAGTTGAGTTTCTTTCTAAACCCTTGACTTGCTCTTCTCCAAGATGCACCAAACACGCAGCCAGAGGTGTGACAAGACTACGTTTAAGGGTCCCAGAGTCAGGGAGACAGGCTTTTTCTTTTTTTAACAAATCAATTTTATCAATACATATTAATAAACCATACAATTCATCCAGAGTGTAAAATCAATGGTATTTGGTATAATCACTTGGTTGTGCATTCATCACCTCAATCATCATTAGAGCGTTTTCATTATTTCTATAATAATAATAATAATAAACAAACGCACTAACAAGAAAATTCTTCACCCCTCAATCTCTCTGTGCTTCTCCTGCTGTACATAGCTGCTATTTCTGGCTTTTCTTGCACTATTACTTATTTATTAAGCAGTTTTATTGAGATATATTCATCTACCAAATGATCCCCAAATCAATTGCTTTTAGTATACTCACAATGTTGTGCATTTATTACCACAAAAAATTTTAGAACATTTAATTACTCAAAAATAAAAACCGGGGAAGTGGACTTGGCCCAGTGGATAGGGCATCCGTCTACCACATGGGAGGTCCGCAGTGCAAACCCCGGGCCTCCTTGACCCCTGTGGAACTGGCCCACGCACAGTGCTGATGCGCACAAGGAGTGCCCTGCCATGCAGGGTGTCCTCGCGTAGGGGAGCCCCACACGCAAGGAGTGCGCCCCGTAAGGAGAGCCGCCCAGCACGAAAGAAAGTACAGCCTGCCCAGGAATGGTGCCACACAGACAGAGAGCTGACACACAAGGTGACACAACAAAAAGAAACACAGATTCCTGCGCCGCTGACAACAACAGAAGCAGACAAAGAAGAACACACAGCAAATGGACACAGAGAGCAGACAACCGGGGGGTTGGGGAGGAAGGAGAGAGAAATAAATAAAAAATAAATCTTTTTAAAAAATAAAATAAAAACCCCATACCCCTTAGCTTTCTTCCCCAGCATAACCACTAATGCAGCTTCATCTTTATAAATTCATTTATATTTACATATTATCTAAATGGAATCATACAATATGTAATACTTAGTGTCTGGCTTCTTTTACTAAGCATAATGGATTTTTGGTCTGATATTAACATCGTGTAGTGTTAACATGTATTTGTTCAAATCCAAAGAAAAATAGTCTTTCATATGCAATTTTAATTATATTCATTTTTCACATGTGGTTTTACTATGCTTTAGAGTTCCATGTTACATTTTTTATCTTTCTTTCCTTTTAGTAACATGCATGACCTTAGGCTTTCCCTTTAAGCCCCTTTCATACCCATGTGATAGTACTGCTAGTTACAGACATTATGTTAGACTTTTGCCTTTTTTATTCATTTCCAAAGATTAGCAAACATCTTTTTTTTCTTTTAGGTAGAACTTAAATTTGTTACGTCTGCAGAGGTAGGAGCCAAGGTCAGTCTAAAGTGACACAGACCTGACTTCAGCAAACATCATTTTACCAATTCTACACAAGTGAACCTTCAGCTTTCCATTCTATTTTCTATATTTTACACAATATATTCAGTTCATAGTAGAGCAATCATATGGTATTTGTCCTATTGCATTTGACTTGCTTCACTGAACATAATATTCTCCAGGTTCACCTGTCTTATAATATGCTTTACAACTTCATTTCTTCTCACAGCTGTATAATATTCCATAGTGTGTATAAACCACAATTCATTTATCTATTCATCAGTTGATGGACACCTGGGTTGTTTCCATCATTTGGCTATCATGAATAATGTTGCTATGAACATCAGTGTGCAGATGTCTGTTTGTGTCATTGCTCTCAGTTTTTCTGGGTGTATAACTAGTAGTGGTATTGCTGGTTCATGTGGCAAATCTGTATTCACTTTCCTTAGTATAGCAGTTTGATATGGTTATGAATTCCAAAAACAGATATTGGATTATGTTTGTAATCTGGTCTGTACCTTGGCATGATTGAGTTGTGATTAGGGCTTTGATTGGGTGATGTCATTAGGGCATTGAGGTCCCATCCTTTGGTGGGTGGGGACTCAACAGATAAAAGGCATGGCAAAGGACAGAGTTAAGGATTTTCTGATGTTGGAGTTTTGATGTTGGAGTTTGATGCTGAAGTCTTAAGCTGGAGGCCCAGGAAGTCAGCACACAGAGGAAAGAGAAGCAAGCCCCGGGAAGAGAGGACCTGAGCCAGGAGAAGAGCACAGAGGAATAGAGATGGCTCTTTAGACACAGCAGAAACCCCAGGAAGAGAGACAGAGCTGTTCACCTGATAGTCTACAGCTGATCTTGTGGAGAAGACTGAGGAACTGAGCCCAGAGGAACCCAGGAAGCCTGAACCCTTACAGGGGTCATCCGCCATCTTGCTCCAACATGTGAAAATAGACTTTGGTGAGGGAAGTAACTTACGCTTATGGCCTGGTATCTTAAACTCCTATCCCAAGTAAATACCCTTTATGAAAACCAACCAATTTCTGGTATTTTGCATCAGCACCCCTTTGGCTGACTTATACACTTAGGAACTGCCAAACAGTCCTCCACAGTGGCTGTTCCATTCTACTTTCCCACCAACAATGAATAAGTGTTCCTATCTCTCCACATCCTCTCCAGCACTGTAGTTCTATGTCTTTTTATTAGTGGCCATTCTAATAGGTGTGAAATAATATCTCACTGTAGTTTTGATTTGCATTTCCTTAATCACTAGTGAGGTTGAACATTTTTTCATGTGTTTTTTCACCATTTGTATTTCTTCTTTGGACAAATGTCTATTCATGCCCATTTTTTAATTGGGGCATTTGTCTTTTTATTGTTGAGTGTAGCATCTCCCTATATATCATGGATGGTTAGACACTTATCAGACATGTGATTTCCAAATAATTTCTCCCATTAAGGTGACTGCCTTTTCACCATTTTGACAAAGTCCTTGGAGGGGCAAAAGTGTTTAATTTTGAGGAAGTCCTATTTATATATTTTTTCTTTTGTTGCTCATGCTTTGGGTGTAAGGTCCATGAAATCACTGCCTACCACAAGTTCTTTAGGGTGTTTCCCTACATCTTCTTCTAATAGTTCTATGGTCCTGACTTTTACATGTAGGTCTTTGATCCATTTTTAATTTGATTCTTATATAGGGAATGTAGCAGTTTCTTATTGGTTATGAATTCCAAAAATAGATATTGGATTGTGATTGTAAGCTAGACTGTTCCTCTGGGAATATTAAATTTTATTATCTTCAGAGATTTCACTTTTAATTGATTAAATTATGATTAGGGCTGTCTTTGAGTGTCAAAAACCAGTTGGCCTTAGAGCTGAGGGTTTATTTCTGGATTCTCAATTCTATTCCACTGATTGATATGTCTATCTTTATGCCAATACCATGCTTTTTTGACCATCATAGCTTTGCAATAGTTTTCAAGGTAAGGAAGTGAAATTTCTGCCATGTTGCTCTTCTTTTTCAGAAAGCTTTTGGCTATTTGGGTGCATTTTTCCTTCCAAATGAATTTGATAACTGCCTTTTCTATTTCTGTAAAGTAAGCTCTTGGCATTTTGATTGGTACCGCATTGATCTGTAAATCAGTTTGGGTAGGATTGATATCTTAATGATATTTAGTCTTCCAATCCATCTTTCCAATTTTTTAGGTATTTCTCATTTCTTTTAGCATTGTTTTGTAGTTTTCTGCATGTAGGTCCTGTACTTCTTTGGTTAAATTGATTCCTAGGTATTTGAGTCTTCTTGTTGTTATTGCAAATGGAATTTTTCCCTGATATCCTCCTCAGATTGTTCACTACTAGTGTACAGAAACATTACTGATTTTTCATGTTGATCTTGTATCATGCCACTTTACCAAACTCCTTTGTTACTTCAATTGACTTTGTGGCAGACATTTCTTCTTTTCCTTTTTGGATGTCTTTTATTTATTTTTTGTCTAATTGCTCTCGTTAGAATTTCTAGCACAGTGTTGAATAACAATGGTGACGGTGGGCATCCTTTTCTTCTTGATCTTAGGGGGTGTATTAGTCAGGATTCTCTAGGAAATAGAATCAACAGAAGATACCTTTAAATAATATGAGATTTTATAAGGTTCTCTCACAAGACCATGTGGATGCAAAAGTCCAGGTTCTGCAGGCAAGCTGTAAAACAGGGACTGTGATGGAAGTCCAATAAAGTCATTGATGAGTTTCCAGGAGACATTGGCTGTCCGAAGACAAGCTGGGAAATTCTCTCTGAATCCTGAAATCACTTCCCCTTTTAAGGCATTCAACTGATTGGATAAAACATCACTCATTGCTGACAGCAATCTCCAAGGTTGACTGTAGATGTAATCAGTCATCTATGCAGTAAACTCACTGATGTCTAAAGCCCATAAATGTCCTTGGATTACAATTAGCCCAGTGCTCCCTTGACCAAACAACTGGGCACAATTACCTGGCCGAGTTGACACATTAGCCTAACCATCACAGTCCACCCCTTTTCAACTTGACAATTATAAACATTACTTTAAACCATATTTAGTCTCTAAGTAAAAACAGTAACAGACATGCACATGTATATGCATATATATTTCCACCTAACAATGTTCAACTCTCCTGCATACAACTGGAAATTCATTAATACCCTATAGAATAGGGTGCAAGTCCTTGGGTAATATTCACTCTTAATCTTGACATCCTTAAATGGTATGACAAGAAACTAATACAACTTGTTATATGATAAGGATAAAGGTTTGGGAAGAAAACAAAGAAATTTGTCTGCTGCACATGTACAATCATACTCATAATGAAACAAGGAAGAAAGATTCATGACTATTACAGTCCTCATTTCTGTAACTGGTCACATGGTCAAAGTCCATATTTATCACTACCTTCTTCCACTACCCATTCCATGTTCCTGTTACCCGCAAAAAGCACTTTAACTGGCCATGGTTCTTTGCCTGGTAGTGTGACCCAAACTTTCATTCCTGAAGATTCTGGGTCATTGTTAGTCCTGCTTGGGTTAGGTTGTTGCAATTTTCCATTGACTTTAATCATAGGGCATGGCAGTACTAGGAGACACCCTAGAGGATCTCCTGTATTCCAGGCAAACTCTTCTTTGCCCTCATTATTTCCTATTTCCCCTTGATAGTCAAGATCAATCACCCCAGCCAGTACAGTAATTCCCTTCTTTGCCTGTTGATTCAGAGGTAAGAGGAGCCCAAAGTGGCCAGGTGGCTGTCTTAACTTCCAATTCAATAGAATCATTGTTTTGTCCCCTGGTGGCAGCACACCTCCATTTGAAACTAAGACCTGTAGATCAGCAGAGCTTAAGGTTACAGGGACAGGAAGCAAAAATTTTCCTAGTAGGTCACTAGGGGTAATAATGGACGTTGCCATTCCCATTTCCATGTCTTGATTCCTGGACCCATGAATTCTGGCTATGGGAGAAACAGCACCATAGAGTGAACACTTATTTAGAGCATACACAGCCTCCTGGGAACATTGCCCCAAGCCTGCAAGGTATTGCCACCTAGTTGATTCCATAACTGAGTCTTCAAAAAGCCATTCCACCATTCTATCAATCCAGCTGCTTCAGGATGATGGGGACCATGGTAAGACCAGTGATTTCCATAGACATGTGCCCATTCCCACACATCATTTGCTGTGAAATGGCTTATGTAATTTTGTTTTGTAAGTTCACAACTATTACTATACATTTATTGTTTATGTATGTTTATGTATGAGTGATATACTTCAATAAATTTTTCAAAAACCAACAGAGAGAATCAACAAAACCAAAAGTAGGCTCTTTGAAAGGACCAATAAAATTGACAAGCCTTTAGCTAGACTGACAAAAAAGAGAGAGGATACAAATAACAAAAATCAGACCTGAAAAGGGGAGCATTACTACCAACCCCACCAAAATAAAAAGAACTAAAATAGGATGCTATGAATAATAGTATGCTAATAAACTGGAAAACCTAGATGAAATGGACAAATTCTTAGAAACACACATACTACCTACAATAACTAAAGCAGAAATACAAGATCTCAATAAGCCAGTTACTAGTAAAGAGTTTGAATCTCTAATCAAAAACCTCCCAACAAAGAAAAGTTTAGGACCAGATGGCTTCAGAGGGGAATTCTACCAAACATTCCAAGAAGGTTTAACTCCAATTCTGCTTAAATTCTTACAAAAAGTTGAAGAGGAGGTGTGATAGGCTAATGTGTCAACTCAGCCAGGTAATGGTACCCAGTTGTTTGATCAAGTAAGCAATGGGCTAATTGTAATACAAGGGCATTTCATGGACTTTAATCGTCAGTGAGTTGATTGCATAGATGGCTGGTTACATCTACAATTAGCTGAGGAGATTGCCATCAGCAATGAGTTACATCTCTTCCAAACAGTTGAAGGCCTTAAGAGGAGAAGGGGATTTCAGCATTCAGAGAGAGAACACCCATCTCTCCTTCAGATATCCAGAGTCTCCAGGGGAATTCAACAAGGACCTTCATTGAAATTACTGGTTTGCAGCCTGCCCTACAGAATTTGGACTTGTACATCTCCATGGTCACATAAGATGATTTTATAAAAATCTCATACTATTTACTGATATCTCCTATTGGTTCTGTTTCTTTAGAGAACTTTGATGAATACACTACCCAAAGCAATTTATAGATTCAATATAATCCCAATCAAAATTGCTACAATCTTCTTCCCAGAAATGGAAATGTCAATTATCAAATTTATATGAGGGAAGCAGGCACTCAACCACTAAGCTACATCTGCTTCCCAATGAAAGTTGTTTTTTTCCTTTGTTTTGTGTTTAGGAGATACTGGGGATCAAACCTGGGACCTCATGTGTGGGAAGCAGGAGCTCAACCACTTGAGCTACATCTGCTTCCCATGGATGAACCTTGAAGACAGCATGTTGAGTGAAATAAGCTAGACACAAAAGGACAAATATTGTATGATCTCACTGACTTGAAACAACTAAGGTAAGAAAACTCATAGAATCTAAAATATAGGTTACCAGGGATGAGGTGGGTTTAGGGAATGGGAAGTTAAGGCTTAAAATGTACAGGGTTTCTATTTGGAATGATGGAAATGTTTTGGTAATGGATGGTGGAGATAGTAGCACAACATTGTGAAGGTAATTAATAGCACTGAAATATATCTGAATATGATTAAATGAGGAAATGTTAGGTTGTATATGTAGTAACAGAATAACAGAATAAAAATTATTTCACTCATAGTTCATAAATAGTTTTATAAATCTATGGAACTAGAACCCTAAGTTAAACCATGAAAAAAGATAGAAGCCAAAAATGCACAAAATTATAATCATGGACCATCTGAGAACACATCAATCACCACCATAGCAGAGTTGTTTCCAATCCCAAGAGGGTTTCTCCCTCCTGGAAAAGCTTCCCGTGACTCCTGATAATTCTGAGGAAGGTTATCACCTCCAAGCAGCTTTAACAAAAATAACCAGATCTGCAGCTTCTTCAGAAGGAAATCAGGAAGTGGACTTGGCCCAGTGGTTAGGGCGTCCGTCTACCACATGCGAGGTCCACGGTTCAAACCCCAGGCCTCCTTGACCCGTGTGGAGCTGGCCCATGCACAGTGCTGATGCGCATAAGGAGTGCCGTACCATGCAGGGCTGTCCCCCACATAGGGGAGCCCCATGCACAAGGAGTGCGCCCCATAAGGACAGCTGCCCAGCACGAAAGAAAGTGCAGCCTGCCCAGAAATGGCACCACACACATGGAGAGCTGACACAACAAGATGACACAACAAAAAGAAACACAGATTCTGTGCCGCTGAGAACAATAGAAGCAGACAAAGAAGAAGACACAGCAAATAGACACAGAGAAGAGACAACCGGGGCGGGGGGGGGGGAGAGGAGAAAAATAAATAAATAAATAAATCTCTTAAAAAAAAAGAAGGAAATCACTGCATGCCTGAGAGGGGCTTGCAGGTACTTAAGGCAATTAATTATGTCTCCAATGCCAGTCCTGAAGGAATATGGAAGGCAGTTATTGTACAGTGAGATTATTGAAGTTATTCAGATGTCGTAACAGGGTCTCTGGATCTCAAGGATTTTCTAATTTAACCAAGTTTTGACAAAAGTTTGAAACATCATCCTCTTTTAAGTATAACTCTAAAAATTCATATTCAAAATTTTATGCATACTCTGAGTGCAGCCACGTGAAGCTATGTACATGTAAGAACAAAAATGGACTAGGAATACACAAAAGGGAAAGAGTTAAACTTGAATGATAAGATGCTTGTGTTTGTCTCATTTTTCAAAATGTTCCTTAATGCTGGCGTTACAGTGTTTTACAATAAAAAGAAAAGGGAGAAATGTAAATAGGTTGAAAGCAAAGATTAATTAGCATTTATCTTCAATAGTGTACACATTGTGAAATGAGAAAACGCCGCATTGTCTTTTCATTTTATAACCCTCATGGCAGACAATGAAATATTCAAATGCCAAGAAACACAAAAGTAGTTCAGAATTATACTTAAGAAGGAGTTATGTGACTCCACTATCATTACTTAATTCATACAAAGTGCCTTAAATAAGTGGTGTTATCTTCATCGTATGATTTTTTTATTTAGAAGATTTCTATGAATGTGTCTAATGATGACAAGCCGCGAGGGCCCATGTGCTGAAGCATATCTAACAATGCAATCACAGTAATTTGAAGAAATAATAAAGAATAATCACAGCTATATATTCTCTGTGTGGTTTTGAATATAAATGCAAAAATTTGGGTAAATGTCACAATTAATATATCTGAAACCAAAAGAAAAAGGAAATTGGCTCAGTAGAAAACACTGGAGCTTTGCGTGTCAAATGATAAAGTTAACTTAATATAGGAGCAAAGGAAACATGTTTCATACTTTGTTTTCCAGGGCTGAGCACAAAGCCTTTAATCTTAATTAGAAGCTTGATAAGAGGATGTGGCACTATCTGAATCAGAAACGTTGTTTTTGTTCTTAAGTCTATTTAGGAGCTGGTAAGCAGTGAATTGACAGTTCCAGTCTTTTCTTAGATCTTGCCCTTACCCCATACTTTCCTATCAACACCAGAAATAACCACAATAGGAACATTTCATATCCATGCCACGCTTATTCTTTTTGAATTATTTTTGCATACATTTGCTCATTTAATACTCTTCCAATCCAGCAGATTAAATAGCACAGATATTAACATCTCAATCTCACAAATAAGAAAAAGCAAGGCACAAAGAAATGAAAGCATCTAGTTCAAGGACATAGAGTTTGCAAGTGGCAGACTGGTTAGGCTCACCCTTACCACCAGCAGAAAAGTATCTGTTGGA
Organism: Dasypus novemcinctus; assembly: GCF_030445035.2. Taxonomy (NCBI): domain Eukaryota; kingdom Metazoa; phylum Chordata; class Mammalia; order Cingulata; family Dasypodidae; genus Dasypus; species Dasypus novemcinctus. Next base: position 153,675,061 of record NC_080673.1, read on the forward strand.
TACTGGTTAATACTTTCGAATATCATCTTTACTACCCGGGCATCTCAACAGTAAAATGGCCAAACTCAAATCTTGATTCCTGCCTCTCAGTACACGGTCCACTCAGCATCTTCCTCATTTCAGTAATTGGTCTTGTATTTACTCTTCCCTCTTTCTGGAATTCTCTTGCCCCAGATGCCTGCTCCTTCATTTCATTCAAGTGTCTGTTCAAACATCACCAGTGAGATCATCCCTCAGCACCCTACTTAAAAGAGGAGACCCCACCTCTGGCCCACTGGTCCCTAGTCCTTGCTACTGCTTTTTAACTTCATTGCTTTCATCATTAAATAATAATTATCTGATAGTATATGGTAGGATGTAGTACAGATATGGCAAATAGGCTCATTCATTAGTTTATTTTCAGTCCCTACCTCCACTCACTAGAAATTAAGTACCAGGTAGCAGAGATGTTTTTAAAATACTTGCTTCAGTGCTTTATACACAGGATCTAGAATAGTGTTTTACACACCATCAGCTCTCTGCCTTCTGGGGTGGAGACGTAAAATAAATGAATGAATGAGCAGATCTATCATGTCATATATTATATAATTTAATGATATAAGCTACAAAGAAAAATAAAACAGGCAAGGGAATAAGAATGATGAGAGAGTTGGGGCTTCTAAATACATACATACATACACACATGTTTTTGAAAAATAGTTCCAAAAGTACAATTTGATAATCTTTTTTTTTTTTTTAATTCCCCCTCCCCCGGTTGTCTGTTCTCTGTGTCTATTTGCTACGTCTTGTTTCTTTGTCCACTTCTGTTGTCAGCGGCACGGGAAGTGTGGGCGGCGCCATTCCTGGGCAGGCTGCACTTTCTTTCGAGCTGGGCGGCTCTCCTTACGTGGCGCACTCCTTGCGAGTGGGGCTCCCCTACGCGGGAGACACCCTGCGTGGCAGGGCACTCCTTGCACGCATCAGCACTGCACGTGGGCCAGCTCCACACGGGTCAAGGAGGCCCCAGGTTTGAACTGCGGACCTCCCATGTGGTAGACGGACGCCCTAACCACTGGGCCAAGTCCGTTTCCCTCATAATCTTTTTTTCACTACTACATATCCTGAGTTTCATTTTATATCAATTAGTATTCCTTTACAACATTATTTTTAATGACTACATAGGTTTCCATTGTAGAAATGGACTGTCATTTATTTAACCAATCCAGTATTGTCAAATAGTTAGACAGTTTCCATTTTTTCACCCTTATAAATACAAGTTAGATTGAGGGGTCTGGACCTGCTATCCATTAAATAGCCATTAGCCCAATGGGACAAGTGAGCACTTAACATGTGCTCTGAGTTAAGATGCACTGTAAGGGTAAATTATGCACCAGATCTTCAAGACGTAGTACAAAAAAGCGGGGGAGGTGTAAAAGATCTCATCAATAATTTATTATATGGATTACATGTTGAAATGATGTTTGGGATATATTGGGTTAAATAACATATTACTAAAATTAAACCCACCTATTTCTTTTTTACTTTTTAAATGTGGCTCCTAGAAACTATTAAATTACATGTGTGGTTCACACATCTGGCTCTCAATATGTTTCTATTTAGTGTATCCGAGATTTGACCCTGCAAGTTTGGGTAGAAAATGTGCAGGCTTGGGAAGCACAGAGTGGGAAAGAAATTTCCATTTGTGAGCTGCGTCATTTCAGATAAGGTATTTAACCTCTTAGACCCTTGGTCTCTTCGTCTTCCACTATCTACCTCACAGGCCTGAAGTAAGGTTAAGACGAAATGTGTGTAGAGCACCTGACAAATAGCTTGTCCTTAATAAATATTAGTCTTCTACCACAAACTCTACTGTTTTCCCCTGTCTACCCCACTCTCTATCTCATCCCCCAAAACCTGCACCATAATATGTTATGATTCTAAGTTTGAATTATTAATACTTCATTTGGTTTGATGTCCAAAGTCTCTTATTGATGGTGGATGATTTTTTTTTTAATGGGGGAAGAGGGAGTTCTTGCTTCTGTGATGTTACCAGATTTTCTGGCTAGAGGCTACTCGCTAATCCTATGAGTGATGACTGGAGTGGGCCAGCAGTCTCTCAAATGAAACTTCCTTCTGAATTAAAAAGTGCCTCCTTTGGAGAAATGTCCTCTTCACTGTGTGGTTTTCTGTGTTGAACATCTATCAACAACAGAGGAATCAAAGTCAGGACATTTTTAGCCAGTTACAAAGTTGTCGCTGCAGGTTATGTTGTGTCTTGTTTCCAGTTGCAGTCATTTAATGTGTGAGTTCAAGATCAAGTTCTTATGGCCAAATACCACCCAAATTCACGTTTTGTATTCAGGCCAGACTTCACTAGATTATTCAGTGAGCATTTGTTTAGCACTTGCTATATGGAAGGTACTAAAGTAGGTACTGCAGATCAGTGGTGAGTAAGAAAAACAGTCCTGTCCTCAAAAAGCTTATAGTCTAGTGGCACAAACAAGCAATAAATAGAAGGCAGTAAACAAACCAACATGTTACACAAATAATTGCATAATATAAAATTATAAGCACCACAAGGAGGAAAGGGAATGTCATGACTGTGTTTATCTGGGCACTTAGTCCAGGAAGGTAGGTTCCCACTGGAAGTGAAACCAGACCCTAAAGGATGACTAGTAAGGAAAAGAGTATGAAAGTGTGTGACAGATTGTATTTTCCCAAAATGAACACAACAGTATGACTGTTCTCATACTCTTTCAGAACCTGTCACTTGTCATCAAATGGTGGGGTCCATAGCCCCTCTCTTTGTACCTGGGTGAGCCTCTGTGGTTGTCTTAACCAATAGAATACATTAGAAAAGTTGTTGTCTTAGTTTTCCAGGCTGCTATGAAAATACCACATAATGGGCTGGCTTAAATAATGCAAATTTATTGGCTCACAGATTCAGAGACCAGAGGTCCAAATCAAGGCGTTGACTAGAAGGCTTGTTTCCTCCTGGGGTCCAGCCATGTGGGAGAACCATGATAAGAAGATCCTCCAACCCTCCATCAACCCACCCCTGGTGACCCCATGTGAAGATGAGCCTTCCCTGCCAATCCTTGAAAATTGCAGATTCTTGTAGTTTTATACCACTAAGTTTTGGATGTCAGTTATGTAGCCATAGAAACCAGAAGACAGAGTGTACAATGCAAGAGATAGAATGAAGCAAAAGGGGCTTAGCCTATCCAAAGACCTGAAAGGAAGCTAGTGTGACTGGAACAAAATAAGCAAGGGGAAGTCCCCACTGGAGGCACCAGCAAACAGATAGGAATCCCTCCCCTGTGCTCTTAGGTTCTGTCTTTTTAGTCCCCAGTCTGAGGAATGGTGGCTGCTTCCAGTAATTAACACCTAGGCATCAATATAGCAAAGTACCGGTATTAAATTCCCTGTGTTTGAAATACCTAGGGTGGTGCCTGTTTCTGTTTTCTTAGAAGCACGTCCTGCTGCTCTGGCCCATCTCACAAAAGCTCCCTAGATTCCCCCATCAATCAAGAAGTGATATCTGGTATAACAGGAGCTTCCCAGACCTTGCCTTAGCTCTAAGGCTAATGTCAGTTCAAATTGGTTGGGGCTTGTGCTGTGTTGGTGGTTAACTATTTTGAATATCATCACTCTCAATAGAACATGGTGGGAGCAGATGTGGCTCAAACAGTTGGGTGCCAACCTCCCATATGAGAGTTCCCAGATTCAGTTCCTGGTGCCTCCTAAAGACTAGCAGACACAATGAGCAGACAGAGGAGGAAGCCATCTTGGGGACAGTGGGGAGGGAGTAGAACATGGTGATTTTAGACTCATTCCTAAGGGTAGTGGAAATCCATTAAAAGATTTTAAGCAATGGCCCGAAATAAGCAAACATACATTTTTGAAGAGAAGTTTGAGTACCCTGTGGTGAATATATTGGAAAGGGGCAAGAATGAATGTTCTGAAGCTAGTTCAAATGTTATTGTACTCAACCAGGTGAAAAACGATGATGATTTAGAATAGGCTGGACATACACAGATTCTAGGTAGATTTAGGAGCTGGAGCATACAGTGCTAGGGGACTAAATGAATATAGTGATGAAGAAGAGGCAGACATCAAGGATATGAGAAACTAGGGGCCCAGCATTCCTTTGCTGATGCAAAAACACTTACAATAGAGCAGGCTGAGGGAGTGGATAATAAATTCTCTTTGGGAAATATTTGAATTAATGACTGTAAGCCATCGGTTTGATTTTACGAAAGGCTGTCAATGCAATATACAGAAATGGGTTGGCTCTTACAATGGGAATTTATTAGGTTAAAAGTTTACAGTTCTGAGTCTGTGAAAATGTCCAAATCAAGGCATCATCAGAGAGGTCGTCTCACCAAAGGGTTGGCGGCTAGTGATCCTGGAATCCTCCCATGTGGTAAGGCACAATAGTGGCTCTGTCCTTCTCCTCCAGGCTCACTTTTTCCTCAAGCTCAGCTGTGGGTGATCAGGTACATGGCAGGAAATATGCTAGTGTTGGCTCATCTCTCCTGGCTTCTCTGTCTCTGTGGCTTTTTCCCCTTGTGTCTTCAGCTTTTATTCCTCCATCTATAAAGTACTCCAGTAATAGGAATAAGACTCACCCTGGGCTATGTCCCACTGGAGCAATCACCAAATGGACTGTGATTGAGCTAATCTAACCACCGTTTCACAATAGGTTCAATTTAGGGACATAATTTTCGGGAGTCCATATAAAAGACTCAAACCAAAATAGCCATCCAAGGCCAAATGTAGGTGCTCTGATATATAGATTTGAAAATCAGAAGAGAATTATCTTTGCAAGAAATAAAGTTTTCCACATTATCAGATGATAGAGATAGTATGCAGAGCCTTGGGAATGGGTAAAATCATAAAATCACAAAAGGACGAAACTGTTGAGAGAGGAGAGAGTCCAACACTGTGTCATGAGGAAGCTCCAATAAGGCAAGAAAGAAAAAAGAAAAAAGACTGAGAAGGAACACCCAGAAAGATAGAAGGGAAACTACCAGAGTATTTCAAGAAGGAAGTGGTAGTCAAAACATTTCTGGAATCAAGTAAGATGAAGACTGAAAAATATTCATTGATTCATTAATGACATTGAGGTCCTCTGTGCCTTTAAAAGAGACCATTTTGATGGGTGATGGGTTGAAGAACTAGATTTCAAAGGCTTGAGGGGCTGTGACAGTAAGAGTAGAAAATTTGAGAAGCCTAACAGTGACCAAGACTTAGAGAGAAAACAAAGTAACGGAAATGTGGAAATCAAGAAACGATTTTTTTGTTTTGTTTTGAATTGGAGAAAAATTTAGAATATATTTTAATCCTGGAAAAGTAGTCCAGCAGGAAGAAAAGAGAGTGAGATGATGAAAAGGAATGAGAATCAAATCACAGTGAGGAACTTGTCATTTATGAGAGGATGGTCACTTTGTCCCCTGTAGTAGGAAGGGGAAGAGTACAGCTGCAGTTAGGCGTGTCAATTTGGTGGTGGGAAGATGAGGTCATTCCCCTTGGACAGTATCTATTTCCCCTGTGAAGTAAGTTATCTTCCAGAGTGACAGGGGTTAGAGGAATGGAAAAGCCAGTGCTTTGAGGAGCAAGGGAAAGGTAAACTGATTAGAGACATGCAAGAAGTCTACTGGGTGGTGTTGAGATTACTGAACATTATTGAAATGAATGTAGATGAAATGATACCAGTCTATGAACTTTTCTTCTGCCATCCCTCAATAGTTTCAGAGCAGGTACAGAGAAGGGAGGGGTGGGGGCTGTGTCAGACAAGTAACGAAAGTATAGCGAGTAGAGCGTGTTTCAAAGAGAAGCAGAGATGGACTATGGGATCTAAGCTATATAGGAAGGTCAGGGAAGATGTAAATCTGATGAGAAAGGAGGGGGTTAGCCAGTGGATTGGAGGCTACAGGAAGGGTCAAAGAACGCCTGCAGTGCCTAAGGCCTGAAAAAGCCTGCAGAAAGACAGGCGCTTGTGGCAAGAGAATGGGATTTCAAATTAGGAATTTCAGGTGGGGATTGGGAATCTCTGCATTAACCATTGGCCCATATTTGCAGCCTCATTCCTATCTTAATTCACAAATTTCTAGTGATGCTAAAGGTTGATACAGTAGAAAAACACAGTGCAGTGAAAATACTTTGGAGTCAGGCAGACCAGAGCCAGAAATAGGGCCCCACTGCCCAGCACTGTGTGACTTAGGCAAGCTTTTGTTCTTTAACCCCTTTCAGCCAAGCTTTCCTTTTGTCCATATCAAATTAAAGCAAAGTTGTGAAAATAACTTATATATGCAATGTTCTTGGAACTTGGCAGATACTCCACAAATGTTAGCCTACCCTACACACACACACAACACACACACACACACACACACGCCTAAACACCCTCTTTTTTTCATATGTAAGAAAATAAGAACCAGCTGATTTAAATTACACCCCTCCACCAGTGTTCATGCCTTAAGAATTGGTACTTTCAAACCCTGGGAAGCCTTCTCAGCCGGCTGGAAGACAGAACCAGCACTGTGAGGCTTTCCAGTCACTTCGTTTCCATCAAGCAGATGCCCACAAACCTTCCATTCATAGAGTGCCTGAGCCTTGGGCTGGGGTAGCAGAGCAGACTGGATATAACCAGGTCTTTCATGCACTTAGACACTGAATAGAATTTCTGTTTTTCCTCTGGGAAGGCTGCTCTCGCCTTTGCAGCACTAGATTAAAAACAAAACAAAACACGTGAAGACCAATTTATAAACTATATGTGTATACAGATTTCACCAATGGATATCAAAATTGGCCTCATTGCCTCTGTGTAGTTTAGAAACGATACTACTCAGGAGGTATGTGGGCATGGCAGCTAGGAGGCCCAGGTTTTCTTGGACAGGCACCTCAATTGTAAATATTCTGTCCCATCTGATTCCTCCTCCCCAATTCCAAATGTCCTGCTAGCCTGTGCATTGGGCTATGCATCCAGGTTTGGGGCTTTGAATATATAGTCACCATAGACAGAGACAGAGGATAAAGTAGGACATCCTTTTCTTCTCAAACTTAAAAGAAAATTATTTATTGCAAAAACAACATCAGCCTGACATGACCAGGAATTTTACCGGAAGAAAAATTCACCGCTGAACCAAGCATACCAACATATCAAAATGTTTTCTTTTTTCAATGTGCCCTTCACCATTTCTAATTTGTGAAATATTTGTGACTGTAGCATAAAAATTAAAAAGAAAAAAAACAGGCAGTGCCAAGGCTGTGTGAATTCCCAGATGTGCACTCTCCCACCCTCTTGCCTGTGACTCTCCCAGATAGAGAGAAGTGAACCATGGGGGAGCTTCTCCTCTCCAGCCCACCTGCAGATGGCCCAAATGAAACCCCCGGCTTCCAATCAATCAATGTTTCAAAACATCACCTACTGCGTGTGTAGCTCTCTTCTAGACACAAGGGAGGTAGGTGGGGGGTGGGATACGAGAAAGAAATAGAAGGTCTGGTCCTTACTCTCCAGGGGCATTGTCATGGCAACGGGAAGGAGGAAGGCAGAGGGGGTGTATAGGGCACAATTGCAGAGAGAGGCTGGGGCTCAACTGGGTTCTTGCCCCATCCCGTGTGTACAGGATGCAGCTGTCTCCTTTGTCCTTTGTAAATGAAGCCACTGGTTGTAGTTTCTGGGGCAGAGTTTCCCAAAAGTGTGTCATGAGAAAGAGGCAAGATGTTAATGTGCTAAACAGAAGCAATAGTTCCATGGTCAGAGGAACTGGGGACATGAGGGTTAAAGGAAACAAACAGGTTTCTTTCTGCGGGAGATTTATTATATGAACAGGCCGTGTGAATCACAATGAGAGGTCTGGAGCATGCTGCATTTCCCAAGCTCCCTTGGACACTGAGAAGAACATCTTGAAGAACCAGTATCTGAAGAACACACTCCTGAAAAATGCTGCTTCAGAATATTCATTCCCCTGTCTGCCTAAAGACCATAGACAGATTCTCCCAGATATTTCTAGGACAAAGGAAACTATCCTCTTGCCTTCCTTTCCATGCCTAGGAAACATCAGGACTGAAGGGAAACAAGATGTTGGACTGGAATGCACCCTGTACAGAGAGCCCAGAAGGGAAGTGAGTGGGAAAAGGATTCAAGGAGAGACATCCTTTCCTGAGTGCCTTCTCTCCTTCCAACACAAGGTAGATGTAGCTAAGATCCAGAGCAGCCTCCAACTGGAAGGCTTCACGACCTACTTTCCAAGGTCACCTGCTGAACACCAAGGAATCCCAGAACTTTCCCATTTCCTTCTCCTCCCAAACCCCTTCTTCACAGAGTCTGTGTAAGACATTACATCACAAAAGGCTCTGTGATGGAGGACTTCGAGGATTACTTCGGCAGTTCTTGGTCCCTCCTCTTTCCCCTCAGTTTCTTTCCAAAACTTCATGAAGTCACTCCATCCCTCCACTCTCTAGTCCAGTGTTTCTCAACCTTGACTGCACATTTGAATCATTTGGGGAGATTTTAAAAATTCCTGTAGCCAAGCCTCATCCCAGACAAAATAAATCAATCTCTGGGGGTGAGATTCAGGCATCACCATTTTCTAAATTGTTTAAAAATATGATTCCACTCTGCAATCAACATTGGGAACCACTGACATAGCCCAAGAATTCTGGTCTCTCAGAGAGCAGAATCCTTTTCATCTGGGACCCAACACATCCTTTCTTTTGAGCCAGTTCTCTCTGGTGTACCCAAATCCTAATTTACCTTGTCTCGCAGTTACGAACAAAGAATTTTTTGGAACCAGCCTTTTCTCTGTTCTGGAGAGCCAGCTTTACTTCAGTTCCTCTGGACTACTATATGGTCAAATCAATATAGTACTGAAAGTAGTTAGGAGGGCAGAGCACAGTGCCTGCTTCCAAGGGGCTAATGAGTCACCATTTTTGGCTATCAATGGTTCTTGCTGATTCCCAAGTGTTACTGCCTCCCTCCACCCCTCCTCCCAGCCGTTGTTATCTTCCCCCTCCAGCCGTTGCTGTCCTTTCCGCCAGTCCCGCCCACTCCCACCTATCCACTACCACCCCGTAGCTAGCCCGCCCTAGCTCCAACCCCTCCCTCTACCCAACCCTATATAACCAAGTGTACTTCCGCAATAAAGCAGACCTGTTCTTGCGCTCAAGCGGTCTCCGTGGTTTTTCCCCAACTGCACGTCCCCTATGCCTGGAGAACCGGTGCTCCCTCTTGGGGCACCCCCCGCCGGTGGTTTGGCAGGAGCCAGCCCCCCCGACTCTTGGGCCTGAGCGAGGACGAGACCCTCACGCTCAGCTACACCCAAGTTCTTTTACTTCCCCCAATTTCACCATTTTGGTATCATCACTCCACATTCCTGCTAGGAATGATCACCCAGACATTCACCTCTCACGATTTCTATTTTCAGATCAGCCTAACTGCAGAACATTAAAGAACATTAACTCCCCTGCAGGGTTTTAGTCAGTGCTTAGAAAGCCGCAGTAGGCTGCCCCTGGAATCTCGAGGAATGAACAGAAAATGTCACCTAGGTTAAAATTGAAGCTAATGGACTCAATATAAAACAGATGAGGCAGCCCATCTGCTCTCATCTAAATACTCTACCTTACCTCGTAGGTTATAAGAATAGTACAAATGAGGCTAAATCCAACCAAAAGATCAGAAGATTAATGTGTAGCATTGATCTAGGATAGATTTAAGGCAAAAAATTAAAACTTCTAAAATAGTATTCTTCAAACAGAGAAGAAATAACAATTTGGAGTGCAAGAAAAAAAATATTAGCACTTCTATTTAGATTTTAATCTATATAAAGACAAGGAAGAAAGAAATTTTCATTCATTTTAATATGTGAATTGATAGGAGTACATGTATGTAATTGATAAATAAACATAAAAGGAAGTTATTGTTAAAAAAAATCTTACAGGGATGCATACAAAAAAAGTTTGGCTACCTCTGGTCCAAATAATTTTATTATAAACTCTAATATAGAAAGAAGAGCTGTGGTCAGCTTGGAATCCTGGAGAAAGAGGTAATGAAAATAGTAAGACATAGTCCGTGTTTATTTAGCACTATTGAGAAACAGGTCTTCTGACCAGAAGAATGCTTATCAGGCACATAGAAGTATGCACAGCTATTATGGCTTAAATGTCAATTTCTTTAAAGTTATCCAATCTTTTATGCTTACAGTGTTATTTACAAGGTAACCTCCTGATAGTAATCTGAATTCTCATGTAGACTTTCCTACAGGGAGATAATATATAAATAAGTGGACTCGTGAGTACAGACCTGTTTGGAAGATGCTATGAATCGATTAGAGTCCTGGTGTATCAATCAGTATGGGTTGGCATTTCAGGTATGTTGGGTAAATGTGCATCACGTTCCTTGAGTCTGATTGCCTCTAAGGGAATGTCAGACCTAGACCTCTCCGAGCTTCTGTCCAGATGCTACCTTGACCGCCACTGTAAGGTCCTCTCTGATCCACTGGCCTCTCTCTTTGGCATGGGAGATGCCAAGGTGTCATTCAACATGTCTATAACTTGATTTTTTTTACTCCAAGAAAGAGCAGGGTTTTTTATTCCATGTATATTTTCAGGAAAGGGAAGTCATTCTCACTGTTTGGTGCCTAGTAGTAGAATCCTAGGCCCTACAGAATATACAAAATGAAATAAAAGATGAGAAGGCAGTCAATAGTTCCTTTGACTCTCCTCACTGGTCTTCTCTTTCACTGGTCATTATTTGCTTCCTGTATAACTAACTATACTCTAAGCACAAAGGAGAAATGCGAAAGGCTCATGTTACTCAGAAAACTTAAAATGGAGAGTTCTGATAGAGGTCCACAGAGGTCATCTTCTAAGGCTGACACCCACACCTCACATTCAAAATTGAGAAGACAGTTGTGAGCAGAGGAAACCTGATCCCTGCCTCATAGTAGTTCTCAGTAGTTCCTACAACTTCAATATGACAAACATTTCACAACCAAAAGAAACTCAGAAAATTCCAGCAAAGCCAATGTTTTCATTTTTTGGCTGCTAAATCAAATGCCACGCAATAGGTCAGCTTAAATGACAGGAATTCACCAAAATCAAAGTATCATTAGGACATGTGTTCTCCCAGAGGACTGTGGCCTTCTGGGGCTGGCTGTTGGCCTTCCCTGGTCTTTGGCTTTTCTGTCACACGGCAGCGCACATGGCGGCCTCTTCTGGTTCTTCATTCTCTTCTGGGTTCTGTTGATGTTCAGCTTCTGCCTGCTCCCTCTGGCCTCTCTTTCTGTGAATTTCCCTCTAAGGCCTTCAGTAAGAGGATTAAGACCCATACTGATTTAGTTGGACCACACTTTAACTGAAGCAACCTCATCAAAAGGTCCTGTTTGCAATGGGTTCAGATCCACAGGGATGGATTAAGTGTACGAACATGTTTTACTGCGGCTCATAGCTCCAAGCCCTAGCTACCACAGGGATCCCAGGACCCAGGCTGCTTTTCACTACTGCAAAGCAGGTGAGCCACAGCTTTCCCCCATTACACCAGGGCCTTCTTGGAGATGAGAAGGGAAGGGGAGGATCGAAAGCCTGAGCAGTGAGCAATGGTCCCAAAGACATTTGAGTTGAGCCTGAGTACTGGCTTTCCCAGGACTGAGGGAGGTTCCCAGACACAGGACTTTAAGTTTTTAAACGGGGAAGTTTCTGGCAAGCCAGGACAGTTGGTCACCCCAGCCTGTTTAAGTGATTAAGTTGAGCCTCTGATTTAAATGACATTACACCAAAAAGACACATACGCACACATACACACACACACTACCCACCTCAGGAAGATTACATCAGTAGAGAGAAATAACAAACTGCATTTTCCTTGCTCACCTGAGTTGCAGCACTAATAACTTTGCAGTTTTCAAAGCACTTTCACCCATATTCTCCCAATAACCTTGTAATATAGACAAAGAGATTTTCAGGACCATATTAAAGATGTGTAAAAACACAACTAGTGAGTGCCTTGCGAGGTCAGGATTGAAACCAGAGCCCCTGATTCCCAGTGTTCAGCATATGGTGAATCGTTGGAATCAAAGAAAGTGTCACCAAAACTTGTCTTTTTCAGCGATTTACTTAATTTCATCAATAAATTAAATCCTGACTATTCATCAGTGTTGATCATTATTCTTCGAGGTCCATTGGCTGCGTGGCTCCATTCACAGCCCCCGGAGGCACGGTCACAGCTGAACAACCGCCTCCTGCAGCAGGCACCCCCCACCCCTGCCTTCCCGGTTTTCCTGACTAGACGAAAGTCAGAACAAAGAGCAGGTCAGGCCACAGCACTCATCTCTGTGTGATGCTTCCCCCTTGTGGCCAACCTACCGCTTTAGACGGGACGTGAGAAAATTCTCCACAGGTCTTGCTACTCAGGGATGACTCACCTACTCAGGTAAGACAGCTGAGGCTGGATACACTTCCCCTGCCCCCAGCTCAAAGATTTCCAGTGAAGGATTTGCTTCTTTGTTCATCCTTCTTTCCTTTCCATAAGAGAAGTGGAGGACAGCCTTGCCCACAAGTAATCTTGGAGTCTAAAGAGAGAAGACCACAAAATGGAGTCCCTGACATCTGACTTCCAGACAGGAACTTTATCTTTGCTCATGGACTCCTAAGTCCTGACTCTCTGGGACACATAAGTGCTTGATTGTCAACAAACGTTCAACACGTTTTGAAGGTGTCCGTGAAGGCAATGACCAATGTCAAAGGGTGGCTGGGGAGAAGAGTGGTGGTTGGTGGGTAACTGCCCCATAGTTCATCAGAAAGGTCCCCGCCGCCCGTCCTCCTTGGTGTTCTTATCCTTTCATTATGTCTGTATTCCCACAATTCTATATAAATGGAATAAAAATGTTTTTAGAAAACTGAAATTTCTATTCATTTGGGCAAGCAAATAAAGCTTTTTTTTTTTTTTTTGGTCATTTTCTTTTTATTTTTAAAATATTGTTAAACCTGGTGGAATGCAATCCTGGTATAGGGTGGCATAACAAAATAGCCAAGTTTACCTGTTAAACATTATGATAACTTCAAACATACAGACACACACTTCATGGTCTTTGTCAGAAAATGTTTACAGCACACACAAAAAAATACTTGAAAAGAAATACCAAATATTAATCCAAAATATATTAAGTTGTTGTGTGTTTTTGTCGTTTGTTTTTTTTTACTTTCACAATTTTTTTTCACTTTTTTATTTTTATTTTCTGGCTTTGTAAACAATGCACATGAACCAAATGTATTTTTCAGCTTTAAAGAGGGGTAGGGAAATTTTAAAAATATGCAATTGTCCAGCAAATGCAAATGTTTAAAAAAGAATGTCGAGGAACCATGAGAATAAACACATACAGAACCTAAAAATGATAAAGGAAAAACCAGAGATTCAAAGAGAACAAAAAACAGTCAAGACGAACTGCTAAAACCCACTACTTGCTCTGGGTGCTAAGCTGGGTGACTCTTGAAGACCAGAAGTCAAAAGCAAATGAAGCATTAAGATGAGTTCCTCAGGATCCCTTCCCAAGGTTACTATCCTTAAGCCCCTCCTGTTCATAGTTCTGGGACCATCATGGGCACCAGCTTATCAGGGTCACGACCACAACTATCTACGTTGACCCAATAGAGGGGCCAAGGGACCAGTGCATAGGGGCATGTTTGCTTGGCATCAGGAGCCCTTCTTTTCACAGGCACCAATGAAAGAAGAACTAGCCAAGGACGGCAGAGAGAAACAGAGAGTAGAAATGGGCAGGCAGAGGGAGGCAGAGGTGGAGGGCAAGGCACAGGGATTAGTTGCAGACAAATTAGAAACTCTGAGGAGACAGCACTGGGGTAACTAACCAGTTTTAAAATGTTGCCACTGACCATGTCTCACTCTGGTGAGTTTGGTCCAGTATATTAGTCAGCCAAAGGGATGCTGATGCGAAATACCAGAAATTGGTTGGTTTTTATAAAGGGTATCTATTTGGGGTAGGAGCTTACAGATACCAGGCGATAAGGCATAAGTTACTTCCCTCACCAAAGTCTATTTTCATATGCTGGAGCAAGATAGCTGCCAACAGCTATGAGGGTTCAGGCTTTCTGGGTTCCTCCCTTCCAGGGTCTTTCTTCTCTCTGGGTTCAGGTATCCTCTCTTTCCAGAGCTTGCTTCCTCCTGGGCTCAGGATTCCTCTCTTCCTGGGGCTGGCTTCTCTTTCCTGCATGAGCTTACTTCCTGGGGCTCCAGCTTAAGGCTTCAGCATCAAACTTCAACATCAAAATCCCTTGCATCAAAAGCTCCAACTCTATCCTTTGCCATGCCTTTTATCTGTGAGTGCCCACTCACCAAGGGGTGGAAACTCAGCGCCCCAATGACATGGCCCAATCAAAGTCCTAATTATAACTCAATCATGCCCAGCAATAGGCCAGATTACAATATCTATTTTTTTAATTCATAACTACATCAAACTGCTACATCCAATGTAAGGCTGGGGTGGGGAAGAAGATGAGGGTAAGAGTTGAGATGGCAAAAAAACCTTCTATTTGCTTCATTATGGAAAACTCACCCTCCATTCTTCTCTAATCTCCTCCCAATACAAGGTCAGGTTCCCTTTTATGTACATTTATAATGCCCTATCTTTCTCCCTTGCAGCCCTGATCATAACTCTAATGGTGTAATTATTTTACTAAGTTTTTCTCTATCACTGAACTGTAATTTCCATGAGGACAGAGAAGTCAGTAAGTGTTTTTGAGTTAATGAATAAATGAATGAAGGATTGTGCCACTGAATGAATCAGGAAAAGCATTGCCAAGCACAGGAGATACAGAGAGGAGTAAGACAGAGAAGACATGCCATCACGGAACATACAACTTCAAGAGGAGATGAGACATTGAACAAGTAAGCTGATGAATGCTTCAAAGGACAAGTAGAGGGTGCTGTGGGAGTCATGAACAATCTGGCATGTCTTTGGGGTGCATGGATTTGATACCTCAAAAAATGTTTCAAAGGGAGTAGGTCTAACTCAGTGGTTGAGTGCCTACTTCCCATGTGTGAGGTCTCAGGGTCAATCCCCAGTAACTCCTAAAAAAAAAAATGTATGGTAATCACTAAACAAGTGGGTAGGGGTCAGAGGAAAGAGGCTTTCAGGCAGAGAACTGCATGTGCCAAGGCCAGAGAAAAGAAAGAGCTTAACTCATTAGTGAGACTGAAAGGAAATCATTGTGACTGGAACAGAGTGAAGGGGAGAGTGGCGGGAAGTGATGCGGGCAGGGGCCAGATCACATTGGGCCTTTTAGTCCCTATTAGAGAGCGAGGCTTTTCTCTAAGAGCAATAAGAAACCCTTGATTGGTATTCAGGTATGGAGTGGCACAATTGGTTTTGTGTTTTGAAAATAATAATGAATTATCTGGCTATTGGTTGTTGTGTGGAGAATGGATTGGAGGGAGGAAAGAGTGAGCAAGGTAGACCAGTTAAGAGACTGTGGGGGCAATCTAGGTGAGAAGTGATGCAAGTTTGATCTCTGGTGGTGGTCATGGAGATGGAAAGGGGTGGGAGGGGGGATTCAGGAGTGATTTTAGGAAGAAGAATGGGAAGAGTGGAAGGAAAGCAGGAGAAGTCAGGGATGTCTCTCAGATTTGGAGCTCAAGCAGCTGGTGCATGTCCTGACATTTACTGCAGCAAAGGACACTGGAGGAGGAGCAGGTCTCCAGGAAACCATCATGGATTCATTTGAGGACTTCTCGAATTTGAGGAGCTTAGGTATCCTCCACAAGGAACTATCCTCCACAAGGAACTATCCAGTTGGTAATTGATTATGTGATTCTGGAACCCAGCAGAGAAGACAGAACTGAAAATAGAAAGCATGTAGATAGTAAGAGAAGCTAGGCAAGTTCAAGAAAAGAGCAGTCTGAGGAACTCCACCTCAGACCTCCTGAGTAGATATACATGAATGCATACTCATGACTATATGAAGACAATGCAGCAACAGTCTGTGTAGTAACCATTCTTGCATTTTCCTTTCTTATCTCTGTATTCTCATGGACATCAGAGAATCACATTCTCATATGAGATATAGGATGCTGTTGCCTGCCCTGCATCCATTCTGCCTAAAGTAATAAGCTTCTATGTTGTCTAGGGTCTCAGTGTGCCCAATAGAAAACTACATTTCCCAGCACCCTTTTCAGATAGCCATGGCTAATGGGTATAAATGAAAGGTGAATGGAACTTTGAAAAAAAACTCTAAGAGGGCTGACTCAGCAAGGAGGCAGGTACCTTTTCCTGTTCTCCCTTCCTTTACATCCTGCCTCTAGCTTGGGCATGATGGCTGGGGCTCCAGTTGCCATCTTGGACCAAGAGATAACCTTGAGGATAAAAGCCACACACTAAGGAGTATGTGTGGTGGGGGTGAGGGGATGGACAGAAAGATGGTTCCTGGGTCTCCAGTGACTGTGGATCTACCATACTAGCCTGGGCTACTTGCAGGCTTCTTTAATGTAAAATTAATGAATAAGCCTCTATGTTGTTTAAGTCATTGATACATGGATTTTGTGTTTTATGCAATCAGACCTAAACCTAACTCATAATTCATTTATGTGGCAATCAAAAAGAGAGTGAATTCAAGAAAATGACTGTGAGGAGGCAGATGTGGCTCAGGCGGTTGGGCTACTTTCTACTAATCAGGAGGTCCAGGGTTTGATTCCTGGAGCTCCTGGTGAAGGCAAGCTGGCCCAAGCAGTGAGCTGGCCCACATGGTGAGCTGGTGCCGCAAGATGGCACAACAAAAAGAGACACAGAGGAGAGACAGCGAGAGATGCAGCAGACCAGGGAGCTGAGGTGGCACAAGAGATTCAGCGCTTCTTTCCACTCCAGAAGATTCCAGGATTGGTACCCAGTGCTGCCTAAAGAGAAGAAAAGCAGACACAGAAGAACACACAGTGAATGGGCACAGAGAACAGAGAGTGAGCACAAAAAAAATAAATAAATAAGGTATGTGGGGGGGAGGGGATAAATAAATAAATATTTTTAAAAAGAAAAAGAAAATGACTGTGGAGGCATGTGCAAGAAGGTTAGCCTGGTGCATGAAGGAAGGGATATTCAAACTCAGGATTGTTTGGGGTAAGATCATGTAAGAACTCCCAAGTGGCTTAGGCAGAGCAGAAAAACTGGTCTTCAGGCTGTCATGTTACCATAGAGATGCCTGCCATCCATCAGAATGCCAACAGCTCCAGCCCATGTGCCAGGCTTGGGCAAGGGGGACCTTCTTTCAGAGCTTCCCATGCAGCCAGGTTAAGGTCTCAGTCCTTAGGCATCCACACACACACACAACCAAGAGCCAGATGTACTTGGCCTTCTTTTCTTTGCATATATATTTTGCTAGAGAAGTTGTTGGTTTACAGAAAAATCATGCAAAATATACAGAGTTCCTATATACCCCCCACCCAGTTTTCCCTGTAATTAATACTTCACATTACTATAGTACCTTGGTTAAAATTGATGAGTAATTTTTTTTAAAAAATCAGGATGCCTTTATTTATGTGGCAATAAACCAAGGCTATTGAAAACACATGAGCTTAATGAAGTAGCTTATTCCGATACCAATAAATAATGGCGTAATATCTAGTTACTATATGTGTGATGAGAATGTTCCTGAAATAGTGAGTGCAGTTAGATCTGAGAGATATAGAGGGAGCTAGAGAGACAAAGCAGAGGACAGAAGAATGAAAGAAAACAACTGAAAATATGAAGGAGAGGAGCTGAAAAGCGAGTTTAAGAGCAAGATTTCCAAGCTTCAGTCTGCTTACAGCGCCTTTTGGGTAACGTCTTTTGCCTCCCTTTTGAAGCTGTAAACAAATTATTTGAGTCCAGTAAGAATCCACAGTGTGATGAATTCTGAACTCCAAGGCCCTTAGCCTAAAACTAGATGATTCCAGCCTAGATATCAAGGTCCTGGGCTTATACTTTGTACTGCTCAGAGGGAGCCAGTGAGGGCTGAAATCCAGCCTGAGCTTCAGTCCCCAAGTCTGGCCCTCGGGGTGGAGCGGTGCCAGCCTGGAAGCGGCAGCATTGCCCCATAAGAGGCATCCCTGCCAATTGGCACAAAGATGCTTACTGAGCTGACGGGTTCCCTGGTGACTGGTGGATACACTGGCCCAGCTTACTTGTCTCTTGTGGAAACCACACGATGTAGAATGCCTTCAAGATGCTGAGGAACAGAAAAGGATAGTAGGGGGCCTCCAGACAGACAGCAGAGAAGATAGATGAAGCACTTTGAAAGACTGGTATAAAGAAAATTACTATAAGCAGACAAATTTGGTCAACCTAGGGAAGAGCTGGATCCACTAAGTAAATATAACCCCGAATGAAGGGAAATATCTTTCTTCCTACAAAGACTAAGGAAATGAGGATGTGGCCAAAAGAAGAAATTTCAAGGTTTCTTTGGAGTTTCTATTGCTCTCTAGCATCCCCTTGTGGCACTTGCAACAATCTGCAGCCGGTTGCTATATTCCAGGCCCTGCTCTTAGCAGCAAGAGGTTTGAACTGAATCAAGAAGCTTGAACCTTGAATGTCTTAGAATCTCTGTCCTAACACAGGAAGCTTAAAGACCTTGCAAGAAAAAGTTAACAGTTACCAAAGTAAAACTAGTGATGCATTTTTCTGCACACTACTGAAACTCAATTTTTTGAGTACCAATTAGGTTAAGCTCCTCCACCCCTCTTCTTCCCTCCCTTCCTTCCTCCCTCCCTCCTTTCTTCTTTCTCTCTTTCATTCTCCAGGCATTTGCTATGAGCCTACTGTGTACCAGCCCTATGACTGTGATTCAGGATAAAGTGATGGACACAATATCACAGTTTTGTAGGAGAGATGGCCAAGATGTAGACAAGAGTCCGATCATGAAGGACCTTTTATGTTCTGCTCAGAAATTTGAATAAAATAGGGAGTCATATAAGATTTAAACAAGGGAATGGTTTAACCAAATATTTAATTACCAAAAAAGGCATTCTCTTTTGTAACTAAATATTTGATGAATATTTAATTATTCAGGGTGAATCTGAGTTGATGTGGGGTAGAATGATGGTTTAGGAGACTGAGAAGTAAAAACAGCCAAACCCAGGATAAGGGTCGTGGGAATTAAAAGAAGAAGAAGAATAGAGGAAGAAGAAGAAGGAGGAGGAGGAGAAGCAGAAGAAGAAGAAGATTGCTTGTAGAGATATTTGAGAGTAGAATGGAAGGACTTGGAAAATGGTTTAGATTTCTAACTAGAACAACTAAGTGGCTGGTAGTAGCAATAATTTTGAGTAGGGCAGGGGCTGGGAGATGGGAGGAGGGTGAATTTGATGAAGAATTAAAAATGATTTCATGCAAAGGGCTTTGAATCTGAAGTTAGACTCCTGCCCTGATGCTACCTTTCTGTGTTAATAACTTCTTTGAACATTCTTTTTCTCATCTAAATATAGGAATAATAATAAAATCTACTTCATGTAATTGTTGAAGGGTTATTTATGATGATAATAGTCTTTACACATTTAAAACAATTCATTATTATTTTTACCTTCAAGAATCTGATCTGGGGTAAGGCAGGAAGAGATGAGAGGTGGAGGTGTCTTTGGGACATGGAGCTGCCCTGGATGGTGCTTCAGAGGCAATCACCGGACATTGTAAATCCTCACAGGGCCCACTGGATGGAATGGAGGAGAGTATGGGCCATGATGTGGACCATTGACTATGAGGTGCAGAGGTGCCCAAAGATGTACTTACCAAATCCAATGGATGTGTCATGATGATGGGAACGAGTGTTGCTGGGGGGGGGTAGAGGTGGGGTGGGGGGGGTGGGGTTGAATGGGACCTCACATATATATTTTTAATGTAATATTATTACAAAGTCAATAAAAAAATAAATAAAATAAAATAAATTAAAAAATAAAAAAAAAAAAAAGAATCTGATCTGCTAGTGCCTTTTCCCAGCAAAATCAATTTCTTCAGAGCATGCTGTAGGCAAGGAGTCTGTGTTCATGGAGGACCATTCCTGTCAAGGTGCAGGGAATCTTATCATTACTCAGATAAATCCATGTGATCTGACCAAAGCAACACATATAGAACTATTAGGAGATGGATGGGTTAGTTTTACCTAATGCAATAACTTATGCAAAAATCTGCATTTAACAAAGAAAACACGGTAAACATGATTCCTTCAGTGTATAAACCATGGCTGGATTTATAATCATTCTAGTAAGAACTTTTCAGGAGTCTAACAAACCAGAGCCTACTCATTAAGTCTTTGTTACAACCCAGGTGCTAGTTTATAAAACTTTCCCACCAGGTTTTTAATTGTTGTTCTAACCACAATGATTTGGCAATAAAAGTTGAGTAAATTATATTTTGCAAAGGAAAGGAAGACAATCTGTGGGGATATAAAGCCAGAAGGAAGATGGCCTTTTCCAGCAGCAAAATGGTGTTATTATTCCAAGAATTTCCTCAGAGAGTCCTCTGCAGCTTCAAGATGTTAACAAAGAAAAACTTGTCCAAGACCAGTCAGAGAGTATCACAACCAAGACAGTGACTACTTTAAGGACCTCGGCATGAGGAAATTCTAGATTTCCTGGAGCATTTAGTACTGACCCCACTTGGTTCAGCATGAGGACAGATTACAGTGAGACTAGAACAAAGATGAGGCAAGTGATTCATCTAGGGTACAAAATTTGAGGGTCTCAGGAGGCCTGACTCTGTGACTACCCGTAGTCCCTGCCCTGTGTACAAGGATAAAGAATTTCCATGCTGAAGTCATTAACCTCGAGGAGCTCTATCAAGTGGCCAGCCCTCAGCTTTAGTATAATCTAAATGCAGACTATTGTGCGCCGTACTCCACGCTGAAGCGGGCCTCTGTGGATGGCCTGGGTCCTTTGCCAAGTAGCCTCCATCAGACCTAACTGGAGTCCTGAATTTGAAGAGGAATTGATGCTAAAGAATGTTTGCTTATTCAAACCAGAAGTGGAACAAGTTCTCAATTTTTGTGAGGTAAAAGTCAGTGTTTCTCAGAAAGTCACACCAAGTTCTGCAAACAGGAGTATTTATATCTTAAGAAAATAGCCACCACCCAAGACCACCCACATACTTATTTGCAATTGTGCTCGAGACCAGAAGTTCCTCTGGCTCTAGCTCTTCTTCCTTTTGCCTCACTCCAGGCTTGCACAGGTTGCCAGAAAACCTGTTTTTTGTTTTTTATTTGAAACAAGGGACGTCATTTTTCCCATCAGTCTGAAAGTACTTCTGCAAAGACAAATGAGTGCATTCCATGTAGTTTTTTATTTTTCTGTATTTAAGAAGGGCTTTTTTTTTTTTTAATTAAGGAGCCCTTTTCAGGTATGTCCATGCTTAAAACTTCCCATGCCTTCACAATCATGATTTTTGTCCTTTTTTCATTAGAGGGGAGCACAGCCATTGTGTAGCAGGCATTTTGGATTGATCCACGTGGGCAGGAGCTTTGGGGTCAACACTGAGTTTGTTCTTGGGAATTGCCAGAGATTCAGGGTTGCTTTCTCAGCCTGCTGCCCTGAAGCTCTCCCTGTAACTCTTCCCTCTGTGAATGGGAGATTCATTCAATCCTCAGCGAATGTTTAGTGAGCACTTGCTCTGGTACAGGCACTGCTCCAGGCACTGGAAATACACCAGTGAACAAAATAGATAAGTCATCGAGGAGCTTACATGCTAGCAGAGGAGACAAAAAATAACAGTGAACTTAGAGATAAACTATCCAGAGAGTTTAAAAGTTATAAGTTCTATGGGAAAAAAGGAAAAGTTGAGAAGAGTAAGTGGGATAGGAAGTGCTGGGTGCAAGGGATAGGGCAGGGGACAGAGAGATGGTACAGATGACATTATTAATAGGATGGTCAGGGTGGTCCTCATGGAAAGGGTGAAACTGAGCAGCCACATGAAGGAAGTAAGAGAATTACCAAAAGATCTAAGGGAAGAGCATTCTGGGCAAAGGAAACAGCCAATTCAAAGGCCAGAATGTTGGCATGTCCTTGGTGTGTTCGAGAAACCAAAATGAGACTACTGAGGTTGGAGGGAAGCGAGCGCAGGGGAGAATAGGAAAAGAAGTCAGAGAGGTGACAGGGTGCAGATGTTGGAATGCCTATTTTAAAGACTTTAACATCCATTCTGAGAAAAATAGAGAGCATTGCCGGATTTTGAGCAGAGGAAGCACATGATCTGACTTCATTTTAAAAGGAGCTCTTCAGCTATTGTTTGAAAGTAGTCTGCTGTGGGGAGGAGCAAGAACAAAGCAGGTGAACTTTTTAGGAGGCTATGAGAGTCATGCAGCTGAAAGGTGATGGTGGTTTGGACCACGGAGGTAGCAATGGAAGTGATGAGAAGTGATAAAATTCTTTCAAAGTAGAACCAAAATCTTGGCGGAGTGTAAGAGAGAGGAGTCAAGAATGACTTCAAGATTTGGAGCATGTGATGCACGCAAGGAGTGCCCTGCCACGCAGGGGTGTCCCCACGCAGGGGAGCCCCACGTGCAAGGAGTGCGCCCCATAAGGAGAGCCGCCCAGTGCCAAAGTGCAGCCTGCCCAGGAACGGTGCCGCACACACAGACAGCTGACACAGCAAGATGATGCAACAAAAAGAAACACAGATTCCCATGCCTCTGACAACAACAGAAGCGGACAAAGAAGACGACGTAGCAAATAGACACAGAGAACAGACAACTAGGGTGGGGGGGAGGGGAGAGAAATAAATAAATCTTTAAAAAAAAAAAGATTTGGAGCATGAACAACTAGAAGAGTTGTCATTAACTGAAAGCAGGGAAACAGAGTGGATCAAACTTGAGAGAAGGAGTAAGAGTTAACTTTTGGAGTTAAGAGGTAAACTAATAGACATCAAAATGGAGACGCTGACTAGGCAGGGAGAAACACATGATTCAAAAAGTTTCAGAGAGATGACTGGGTTGGAAATATACATTTATGAGTTGTCACCATGATATAGGTGGTATTTGAAAACACGAGGTGAGATGAGACCAAAAAATAAATAAAATGAGGTTCAACTATGGAATCCTGGGGAGCAAATGTAGCTTAGTGGTTGAGTGTCTGCTTCCTGTATATGAGGCCCCAATTTCAATCCCCAGTACCGCCTAAAAAAAAGTTTTGGGGCACCCCAGCATAAATAGAGGCCAAGAGAAGAGAAGGATTAGCAAGGAAACCAGTGATGCAGGAAGCAATAGAGTTTGAAGCAATAGACTTCAAAGCAATAGAGTTTGAAGTCCAGAAGCCCAGTGAAGGAATTATATTAAACTTTGAGAGAGCAGAAATCCCCACACAACTTTTTAGTTTGTTGCAAAAAGGGTATGTCACTGAGGAATGAATTTGGCTGAAAGTGCAAAAAACACCTGACAAATAGTTATTTAAACATGTATTTTTCTCATGTTTACAAAAAAAGGATTTGGAGATGGTAGGTCAAGTTTGCTGCACCTGTGCAAGAACATCATCAAGGATTCACTTTATGGCCTTTGGACTGGTCTGGATTGACATTTTTACTGTGTATGTTTTAACTTTATGGTCAAAAGATGGCTGTTGTTCCTCCAGTCATTGTCACCAAGTTCCAGGCAGGAAGAAATGAGAAGGACAACATGAAAAAGACAAAATCTTCCTCCAAAGGCTTTACATTTTTAGTGCAGTAAGGGAAGTCCTCCCCAGAAATTGGACCTACGTCTTATTTACCAGGATCATTTCACATGGACAAATTCTATTTGCAAGGGAGGTTGGGCATCTCAGTATTTTACCCTTCAACACTGTGTTAGAAAAAGGAAAAAAAAAAAAAGGATATTTAGAAAAGATGTTGAGGAAGCCAATTTATAGTATCTGCTGCAGACGGCAAAAAATTATGCAAAGATAAAGATCTCTTGGCTATAGAAAATGTAAGGCTGGGGTTTTCAAGGTTATAGCTCTCTGATAAATGAATTTATCTGGATATTACTTTGAACCCATATCAAGAGTTGTAAGCAGATCACTGCCCTATTGCTTCCATTTTGCCTTTATTCTGATCCATACCAAAGAATTTCATATATGGAACTCCTTCCTTTGATTCTATATTGGGCCAGTACTATTTCTCATTTGTAATGGGACCAGCATAAAAGGCAACAAGATGACTTGAAGAGCCAAGAAACACTGTCAGCCCCATCATTACTTTTGGATTATGGGAATGATGGGATCTGTCTCAGCATTTCAAAGAGATGTTCTAGCTATAAACCACAGTTACTAAATATTCACGAGCATATTTTGTAAGGAACAGGTCAATTCATGAATCCTGGCTTATTTTTTCTTGGTTTAGAACTTCCTACCTTCTTTTCTGTCTGGGGAAAAAAAAATCCAAGATAAAATGCTTCTCTGCAACTTCTCCCACCCTGATTAAAGGCTGTTTGCTGTACTCTGACCATAATTTGAATTTTATATCATACTGCATTTTGTCAAAATTTGTAGGAAGCAACTGAAGTATTGCTTAGAGGAAAATTTATAGCATTAAAACCTTAAATTAGGAAGAAATAGCATGTTAAATAAGTGACCTAAGCTTCTATCTTAAGAAACTAGAGAAAGGACAAATTAAACCTAAAGTAAGCAGAAAGACAGAAATAATAAAGTAGAAGTCAATGAAATAGAAATGACAAAGAGAGAAAATCAATGAAATGAAAAGCAGATTTTTTGAAACAATCACTAAAATTGATAAACCTCTAATGAATGTGATGAAGAAAAAAAGAGGGAACACATCACAAATTATCAGTATCATGAAATAGAGGACAATATTACAGATCCTAAAGACATTAAAGAAAAATAAGAGAATTTTATCTACAAATTTATTCTAAAAAATTCAACTTAAATGAAACAAATTCCTTGAAAAACAAACTACTCAAGGAAAAAATAGGGCTACTCAGTTTTATATACATACATATATATATCAAATATGAGTATGTATGAATATAAGGCTATTTGATTTCATATATATGAAAGTGAACTCATAATTTATAATCTTCCAACAAAGAAATCTCCAGGCCCAGATGGCTTCACTGCTGAAATATATCAAACATTTAAGGAAGAAATAAAACCAATTCTAAACAAATTCTTCCAGAAAATAGAAAAGAAAGAAATACTTTCCAACTCTTTCTATGAGGCAGTTTTACCCTGATACCAAAGCAAGGCAAAGCCATGACCAGGAAAGAATATTCAGGCTAATATCACTCAGAAACTTAAATTCAAAAATCCTTAACAAAATGTTAGCAAACTGAATCCAACTACATATGGGAGGAGGAGGGGGAGAATATGTATATAATTTAATCCATGACCAAGTGAATTTTATCCCAGGAATGCAAGATTAGTTTAATATTTGAAATTCAGTCAGTGCAATTCACTGTATTAACAGACCAAAAAAAGGAAAATTACATGTTACTCTCAATAGATGCAGAAAAAAGCTTTCCACAAAATCAAATATCCATCTTAGATAAAAATGCAGCAAACTAGGGACAGAAGAAAACTTCCTTGACCTGGTGAAGGGTTTCTGTGAAAAACATACAGTTAAAAATTCTACTTAATGATGAAAGACTGAGTACTTTCCCCGTTATATGAGGAACAAAGCAATGATGCCCATTCTCACCACTTCTATTCAGCTGTGTACTGACTATCTTAGCCAGGCCAATAAGGCAGGTAAAAGAAATAAAAGACATTCAGATAGGAAAGGAAGAAGTGAAACAGTCTTTGTTTGCAGACATCATCATCTGTGTAAAAACTTCTAAGGGTTTTAAAACTTCTAAGGTCACCAACTGTACAGTCAAGTGCATTTCTATATATTAGCATCTATTGAAAAATTTAAATACCATTTAAAATAGCAAAAAAAAAGGATGAAATATTTAGAAATAAACTTAACAAAATACATGTAAGACCTGTACACTGAAAACTGAGAGCATTACCAAGATGAAATAAGACCAAGGTAAATAGAGTAACCATAAACTCTTCATGAGAAGTTTCCCCCACTGGGACTTGCTGAGGAGGAAGAGCCTACAATGGTAAAGAGATGACTATAGTCCACTTCTTCTCTGTTTCCCCCAATTAGAGCTTTTTTATTCCTGGCTTGCTCACTGTGTTGCCTCTGACCCCTCCAGAGTTAAGGGGGTTATCATTTGAGAAAGCAGAAGCCAAGAGAAATTTAACTTGACTAGTAGTGCTGTAAGTCAGTGTTGAGAACTCTGAAGAGTCTGACCTTTTAAACTATTTAAACTAATAAGTCAGCCTGTCACAATTCCAAGACTGCTGGCAGAAGACAAGAGACTCCTGGTTCAGAAACAAAGGGCTTTACTCATAGTACAGCAAACAGCCTGAGCTTTTGCTCCTGTTCCCCTGTCCCCCAAGTCCTACGGGGAATTGTAAAATAGCATAGATAGATGTTACACACACAGTGGGGTTGATATCACAACTGGGGGTCCCCTAGGTTAGGAACCCCCTTTTATGCTGGGCTTCAAGCAAACCTGACCAAACTTTGTCCCAGAGGGAGACATTATCTATATCATACTGGGCATCAAAGAAATTTGCCTTCTTCTCTGGAGGGAAACTCTATATCTTCCATGAAAGGAGGCATAGTGTCTGTTGTTAATTGCTGAGTCCCAAGGCCTAGAACAGTGCCTAGCTCAGTAACATTGATCAATAGAGATATGAAAGTTTGGATAGATAGATGCCAAGTCAGCCATAGAAGTGTCTGGAATCAAAGCAAGGACTGGGATTGCAGGAAGCAGGGCCACCAAGTCTGACTAACCCAGCCCTAGCTCTCCATTCTCAAATGCTCCATCAGCCCTTTCTTTCCTCTGGTTGCAGAAAAGCATTAACTTTATCCGAAGTCTCCAGGAATTCATACTCTATGTTCTACCCTTTGGCTTTTTATTACTCCCAAATAAGGACTGTGCTCTCCACCTACCACAATTTTCTGCTCTGCACTGCTCTGCTCTGTGAGGTAATATTCCCCTCAGGTAATTAACTCGTTGAAATTAACTCTACCAGCTGCCTCCTTAGGCTTAGGCATCTTGGAGATCAAGTGAACAAAGAGGAGGCTGTTCTCTAATAAATATTTGCTGAAAGAATTAATTTTAAAATCATTTTCTGTGGCCAGATCATTGCATCGTGGTCTCACGTATTTTCTTCCAGCCTTTCTAGGCAGAGAGAAAGGATGTCTAAGAATCTCAGGCTCATGAAAGGAGTATCCATTCTGGAAGTGTCTTTAGTTACTCTACATATTACTGGCAACCTTGTGGAGTAGCAAGCCGAATGAAATGAGAAATGCACTGGAGTACTCAGGACAGAGAAGAAAAAGGTTTTCTTCATTTCAAACAGTTACTTAATTCCTAATCAAGTCTAAAAGTTTGACTCACCAGCCTATCTGCTGCTCAAATACCATATAGAATATTGGAACTGACTCTGTTCAGAGCAGTCAGCGTGAAATGTAATGAAATTCAAAATAGACAGGATACACATGCTCCAGAGGGAAGTCATTAATACCCATGAATAATGATAAAGCAAAATACCATCTGCCAGAATAATGTGGCAAATCTTTTTAAAATTCCAATTAGCCTATAAACTAAAAACAGGGAACAAATACGCTTGCCTTGCCATGTTGAGATCATGTGTCCTTGATATCTCCATCGCATTATATGTAAACTAAAATATGGGTGATGGAAACGTTATCCATGCATGAATATATTTTGGAGAATGCATTTATTATTCTTTAGGACATGGGTGCTATTTTGTGTAACTGCATAGAACAGAATGTTACAGTCTTCTAATTAAGACCACACGTGTATTTTCACATATAGTCTAATTGTGGGGTGAAAAAATTGTGTGTTATAAACATAGTGTATTAATTTTGCTGTAACAATGTGGTTGGATTTAATCCTTCTATGTATTTGGAGTTAGAAATAATGAAGCATTTCTATTACCCTGTTATTCCAGGTAAAATTGCTTAGTTTATGATGGATTCAGATAGTCTAAGTCATTTTTCTGAGCTGTATTTTATGAAGCACATAGCTATTAAAATCATAATACCCATTATTAGAACTGTTTTATTAAAGCCTGAAAAGAAATTGTTCTTATAACAAATGCATGAAATAGTTCTATAGGCCAAATAGTCCATCATGTCTTTTGAAATATCTTAAGAAGCAAACGACCTATTTCTGAATACTGGTATTTTCCAATATCTCTTGCTTTTCCCGTGA
Source organism: Dasypus novemcinctus (assembly GCF_030445035.2). NCBI lineage: Eukaryota > Metazoa > Chordata > Mammalia > Cingulata > Dasypodidae > Dasypus > Dasypus novemcinctus. The sequence goes on from NC_080673.1 coordinate 153,703,285, forward strand.
TTTAATGTCATGTAAATAGCACCGGAATGGGTATATTTGGAGTTTTTAATCCTAGTGCTATCATGCTACCCAGTTGCATGATCTTGGAAAGTCATTTGAGTCTTTCGGTGCCTTGGTTTCCTCATGTCTAAAATGTCTTCCCTGTAAAAATCAGAAGCAGTAAATATTGAAAGGATCTTTGAAAAAGTACATATCCAGAACACTTGAATCATGAAAGTCATTTTTATTATCATGAGATGAAAAAAATTAGGCAGAGTTGTCAAAATTTTATGAAGAGGTAGAATTATATATTTTAAAACATGAATGAAAAGATCTCACCAGACAAGCTTAGAACATTAATGCTACAATGAGTAGCTGTTGTTTAGTCAGCAGAATTATTGTTCTGATATTCATCTCCTTAATGGGGCTGGAACAGAGGAGAGACTCATAATAGACCTTGTAGCTGACCTCCTTCCAGATTTAAATCCAAGGAGGTCTGCGTTGAGTTTCCAGGTCATTTGAATTTGTGTAACAAATTTGTAGAATAGCGTGCTGTATTCTGATTATTAATAACATCGATCAATTTCATTATCCATGAGTTCAAAATGAGATGGGTTGTATGCATACATATATATATTTTTTAATTCCTTCCTCATTTGATTCATGCTTCACAACCCCTCCATACCCACACATGTCAGATTATATCTCCATCTGGTCCTATTTTTAAGACTCTGATTCACGAGCAATGTGGGGCAGAGAAAATCCTACAAAACTGCAGATAATCTGAAAAGCAGGTAATTCACATGCAGACATTCAAGAATTTACTTTGACACTTGTATCTGAAATCTTGGCACCAAAATTGATTTATTTATACTCTCTGGCCTAGCAATTTTATTTCTAGGGATTCATCCTAACAAAACACTATTACACATGCATAAGGTCGGATGTGCAAGGATGCTCATGAAGTCATTTTAATAGCAAAGAATTGGGAACAAACCACAGGTAGGAATGTGACCGCATCAGTTATGATACATTGATATAATGGGATGCTATGCAGTTGTTTAAAATTAGGGAGATCTATCTATATATACTTCTCACAGAGATCTCTAGAGCACAGCATTAAAAGAGCATATTGTAAAACATTCCATAAAGTATAATCCCATTTAGGTAAAATACAAAGAAAAAAAATATACATATATATACAGATGCATAGAAAGGAGACTTAAAGACATCCTGGGAGAGAGATGACGATTGGCCCTCGTGGGTCACGGACCTCCCCCAATTAGCCTAGAGTTATGTGTACACAGGATACCAGTAATTCCTAGAAATAAAAATGAGGTGCTGCTCCAGAGAAAGGGAGAATGGGCACTGGGAAGTCCCCCAAACCTTGATGCCTGATCCTTGGGTGCCTGGAGTTGGGTGATCAGTGGCTCCAAGGGTCTCCTATGAACTCATGTGCATGTACGTGGTGCACAAAGGTGTGCAAGAAAGGCCTGGATCATCCCTTTCATCTTTTTTGAGATCCCCACACACTGAATTAAAAGTTGAAGGAGTGCCCAAACAAATTCATAAGTCATGGTATATTTTAAGTGTGCGCACAAAAAAGAGAAAATATTGTAACAGACACACACACAAAAGATGAAGAAAAGAGAAAAGGTTGCGAAGCATTCCCTAAAACACATCCCAAGTAGGTAAAACACAAAACAAATAGAAACAAGAATAGAGATGTGCATGCATGTACACATGCAGTGGCATAGAAAGGGCACTGAAAGGGAACTGAAAGAATACACACCAAATGATACATTCTGCCTCTGAAAAATGGGACAGGGACAATGAGAGGAACAAAGACATGGTGAAAACAGACATTAACATTTTATTTTACCCATTTCTATATTGTTTGAACATTGTACAAAGTAAAAACAGTCACGCGTTCCTTATGTAGGAGAGAAAAACACCATGCAATAAAGACAAACAAAGATAGGATCAAAGGTAAGTCAACTGCCAGTCATCTTTAAGTCAAAGGCTATGTCTGAGAACTGACTAGCTCAAAGAATGCCTTAAATCTTAAATTTCCTATTGGTTTCATCAGAACCATAAAACAGGGTCCTTTTGAAATATTGCTAAGAAAGTAAGTCAAATAGAATTGCTTTAATTTATATGATTAAACTCATAACAAAAATACAGGAACCTTAACATAACTTTAAATTATATATATATATATCATTTATTGAAATATAAAGATCTTCATTTACACACTTAAAAATGAAAACACGAACAGGGGCATTTGTTATATATTTTGTACCATGGACCGTCCCGCTCAAGTTAGTTCTCACACATTCACCACACCATTGTTTGGGGAACACGTAAGTATTTTTCTCTTTATTATTTCTAAAATATAATTTTTGGACATTCAAAAGTGCAACAGTTAATGTGCCTGTGGGGAATATCACAGTTTAAAAAATATAAACAAAGGCAGTGATACAGCTTGTCATAAATGTTTTGGCAGTATTCTCCAAGTCTATATAGAAATACATATATACATATTGATGTATAACATCATTTCATCTTATGTCCCTCTTCACAAAAATAGGACCATTTTGTACAGATTGGCAGACCACATTTTAAGGACATCCTTGATCATTTAAAAACTCACAAATTGTGTTTCTCAGGCCAGCTTTGATTGTCATCATAAAATAAAAGTGGGAAGGACTGGCAGATTTTCTTGGGGGACTTTTCAGGAGGCCAAAAAGAAAGAAATCTGTGATATACTGAAAACACTGTTAAAAAAAATAAAATGCAGTCACACATATATGCAGGTGGAACATTTGTGAGGACTGCAAACTGCTAGTATGAGAATGTTCATCCAGCCTCATGATGTCATGCAAGACTCAAAGTAACATCAAAACGCAAAGCACCAACAAAAGAAAGCTATGTAGGTGAAAGTGAGTGATAAACAGAATGCTTGAGCTATGATTCTAGAAACACGAATATATTTCAAGTCTAATTGGCTTTACAGAATCTTGTCAGGTTTTCTTTTTTAATTGGCCAATCTGGCTTAGTCTTCACACTTGCAATGAAAAAGGTAGATTAGAAAGTTGGGGCTTGCATTGAGATGACACCAGTAGGTAGTCAAGTATCTTGTTATTGCTTCTACAGCTTCCAAAGCATCACCTGCTGGCAGCACATACAGTGATTGCAGTAATCACAGCCCATGTTTCATTCATATGATGTCAGCAATTAGGTGGTATTGCTAAGAATGCCAATGAACCCACACCAAATAGTTTAACAATTTGGATGAATTTGATGATTCATCCTCCTATCTAACTCCAAAAAACCAGTAAAACTTTTACATTTTTTTCACCAAAATATTGAGGTCATTATACAGATATTTGGCATGCTAAACTGCATCATTTTTGTATATGCCTCCTGTGGAAATGAAAAAACAAAACAAAACAAAAAACAAGATCAATTCCCCATGCAGTGGGAAGCAGTGTCTCTATTTCTTAAATATCTGCCAATCCAAGATTTAGCTTTCTTAGTCTCAGCTAAGACTGGAAAACTAAATTAAGGGTAGAAATTACTAGATATATAGCATTAAATGGGACTGACCTGAAACCAAGGATTTAAATAGTAGGGTTATTACATGGCTGACTTCTAGCCTGGTTCCAAATTTCAAATTATTTTTTTGCCCAGGGCAACTTCCTGTAACTTAAGGTGCTGTTCCCCAAACCTGGCTGATCAGAACAGACAAGGAGTTTATAAAATACAGGTTCATGCTCCCCCCAGGCTTAATAAATCAGAATTTCTGGGATGGGGTCCCAAAATCTTAGGATTCTGGTTATCAACCTCATTTGGGACCCAAAGATACAGGCCAATGCACACACAGCCTTCTCAAAAAATGCCATATGATCTCAGAGTTTCAAAATATTTCTCTTTGGGGCAAGAAATGAGGGAATGGGGTGGATGTTGAGAGTATCCTTCTGACCCTTTGGAGGTTCACAGAATAAAAAATATCTATGTTGAGATCCACCAAAATTTCACTAATTATTATTACGCATGGAAAAAAATCTCTGCAAATCCAATCTTTCTTGCTATTTTTCCACTGGGCAATAATGAGAAATCTTACTTATACCTTTATATTAAGAACATTTCGAGGAGGGGGTTTAAATCTCATTACTTCAGAGGGCAATTAACGGTTTTTAGTACAATTGATTAGGGAACCTATTCAGTACAATTAAAAACTCTGACTTCCTGGAAGACACTACTTTTACATTGTTCTCTATGTTCAACTAAATTTAATCCACTAAAGCTATTACCATATCTTAGAGAAGCATGTTATTTAATAAAAATGCCAAAAATGGGTAAAACTTGTCACCTACTTAGTAAGGGCTTTTTTTAACTTGTGCTTTCTCTGTAGGGAAAACTTGTTACATATTACACATTTAGCATTGCTCATAACAGTAGTGTTATTATAAATGTAGATTACAATATGCAAATGAGTTTTGGGGTTTCTAAACAACCCAAATCTATTAAACAAGGTTGGTTAATCAATATCCTTTATCTCTCTAACACTAAAAAAAGGTAAAATGCTAAAGTACCAGTACCTTTTAAGGTTCAAAAGTGGTTTTGCATGTACTTCATAAGAGAGTTCAACAGCAGCTGACATCAGGTTTCAAGAGGAAAGTACATGAATGGATTGAGTGGTCTCTTCAAAAGTCCAGAAAAGGTATTTAATACAAATCTAAAGACATCCTTGGTTAGAGTTATTTACATAATTACAACGCTGGAGTTTTGTCGCAGTAAAAATTGTGCACGTCAGAATCTCACCAATGCCCTTGAAACACAGTATGTCTTCCGTGGCCTGTTGTTCCTTCGTCCATCTACCTCCAAACTGCATACACCACTGAGATGCTACTGAAGCATTGCAAGAGGCAATGCTGAAAAAGTTCATTCCAAATTATCCCATTCATTCATATTTAGAAGGCTTCCCGAGGCCCTTGGCTGGGAACTTCTCTTTACACATCATCCAAGTTCTCCTCTCAACATTTGCACCGCAATAAAGTGGTTTTCTTGAAGATATCCAGAGGTGGTCCCAGGAGCGAAAGGTACCTCCTGAATCCACCAGTTACAGGAAACTGTCCTCCACCAGGTCTGAGGAGTCTATGCCAATGTCATCCATCATGTCGATGTCCTCAATGGTCTCATCCTCTCTCTTGATGAAGGTAGAACTGCTGGATCCTGTCTCAATAGCACTCTCTTCAGAGGTCTGTGAGCTGGAAGACAGAGAATAGAAAGGCTTTAGACCCACATACCAATAGACTATGGTTGCATTTCTAGGATGACCCCTGCCAAGGCAGAAGTTCTCTTCCTGCAGGATGCTTTGGCAGTCGGACTCAGTCTGCTCTCGTCTGGCAAGGTTCTGCCATGGAGCCTATAGCTAATCATCATCCATCACACTGCAGTAGGTCAAATGGACAAGCAAGGTCCACAGTAATCTTAAACTTGCTTTGACTCTTCAGCTTTGCTTCTCTTCTGCTACATTTTTAATCAAAGTTGCTAACAAGCTGCAATGATTTCTACTTTGCCTACTCAATTCTAGTGGAAGACAAAATAAGCAATGCATGATCAAAAAGCATGGGGAAGGAAAATCAAATGGATTAAATCATCTACAAATTGCAGGCTTGTTCTTCCCAAGCATCTATACATTGTTCTCAGGATTTCATCCCATTCCCCTGGAATACCTTCTCTCCTCCACTTCCTCTTTCCATCTAATCCTCCCCCCCTCCTTTACCCACCAAGTCTTGAAGGTCTAGGTGAAGGCTCTAGACTTACTAAAGCTGTGGTTAAGAGGGAAAGTTCCATAGTCAAAAGACCTTGAATGAGAATGGTTCTGCCACTTCCTTGCTATGTGATGTCACTCAAGTTACTGAACCCCCCTGAGTTCTGTGCTCTTACTTGCAAATTGGGATGTCAATAGTGCACAACACCACCTGTTTTTTAGGAGAATTAAGTAAAATAACCATAAAGTACTGAGCACAATCCCTAGAACATAATAAGATCTGGATTAATGTCATTTTTATCATTCAAACTCTGATTAGGGTCTGGATATTAAATGATATTAGGGAATGAGTGCTAATATTCTTACATGTGATAATGATATCATGGTTAACAAGGAGACTGTTCTTATTTATAGGAGATGTATGTTGGAGTCCTGAAGATGAAGTGTCTTAGTTTTGCACGTAGTTTTCAAATGGTTCCAAAAAAAAAAAAGAATGGGTGTGTATGTGTGTGAGATTACACACATATAGCTAGATAAAGCAAATGTGGCAAAAATGTTAATTGTTAATTTAAGAGGTGTATGGTTATATGGGTATTCGTTATATTATTCTCTCAATTTTTATGTAGCTTTTAAATTTTTTTCATTAAATTTTTTTGGAAAACAATCTTGCCTAAAGCCTCCAAGTTATCATGCTTTACCATCTTCCTCCCTTCTCTAGAATTCATAACTCTTATCATCTTATCATTATCTTGCCTTGTATTGCTATCAAAATTTTTATATGTCTCTTTTACTCCAAACAGATCCTCACCTGCTGGAAGGCAGGATCATGGTTTAGCATCCTGGTTGTGTGGCTATATATAGTGCCACACTATAGTCATAACTCAAAAACAGTAAATATTGGTTGGCCGACCAAAGATGAAGGATCTCTCTCTCTCTCTCTCTCTCTCTCTCTCTCTCTCTCTCTCTCTCTCTCTCTCTCTCTCTCTCTCTCTCTCTCTCTCTCTCTCATACACACACACACCAAACGGGGGATCTCAACCCATTTAGCTAATTCCTGCCTACCTGATTCCTCAGGCTCTCCCTCCACCTCTCCGTATCAGTGCTGGAACAGAGAACCAAGCCTGGTCAAAAAGCTCCCCTGCCTACAGGAAATACTCTGCTGCCATCCACCCAAGTCCCTTGTGACCTGTGAGCACTAGAACCTATGGGGCTACTGAGCTGCGGAGTTCCTAAATACCCCTACAAATGGGTCCTCCTCTATGACTGGGCTTTCGCCCCCATTCCTACTTTGCACTCTACCCCCATCCAATTAACACCCTAGTCCTGGAGCCTCATTCTGAACCCAGTCCACTTGACTGACCTTGATACTCATCCAAAAACCCTTGGATATTGATCCAACCCTCCTAGGGCCCGCAATTATGATGCTTCCTTGGACCCTGTGATTTGGACTGCTGGCCCCCTCCTGGGCACTCAGCAGAGTCGTTGGCTAAGTCATTACCCCGGCACTGGCTCTCTTGGCCTGGCACTGTCCTCTCTGCTGGAGAGAGAGAAGAGCTGGGTGTGGGCACAGAGGAAGCAAACTTCCATTGAGACTCAGCACCAGGTCATCTCCCTGCTGATCTCCAGGCTTCAAAGTAGGCCCTAGAGCTGACAGCTGGGCTTATTCCTGGTTCTCAAGCCACAGTGCCCACCCTATAGCCCAGGCCCGGCTCCCAACGGACCTGGGCACTCCCAAAACCCGCTATGGCATGGCCCTCTCTTCCTCATGCCCTCTCCCCTCTGAGAGCCCAGCGTCTTCAGTCCTGGCTGTGCAGTAAGCATCCCCTTGGTAATAAATGAATGGATCTAGACAATAATCACCAATGGCTACTAGCATCACAAAAAAGGGAAAAGGTCCCTCAGGACTGCCATGCTGACTCCTGCCTGGTCCAGAGCACCCCAGCTCTGAGACTCCATTCACTATGCTCAGGCACTTGTCAGGGATACAGATTTGCCTCCATACCAGTCTGACCTGACCTCATGTAGTTACTAAGGATGTTCTTTGTGCAATTCTAAGGAGATGACATGCATCGCACTTGCAGAGTTCTCATTATCTAATACAACAACTAGGATTTTTCTCTTTGTGGAAAATATGTGTCAAATTCTGCAGCCCAGACTGGTGTATGCCTAGAAAACCTCTGGCCACCATTTTTATGGGATTTATCCCAATATGATTTTCTAACTTTAATTTAGAAGCAGAAGCCTTTTTACAATTGAATTATTCCTAGTCACTAAATACAAAAAACTGAATCAGCTCTGGATGAAACTGCAGTGGAGGGTCAGAGACCCCCTACTCAGCCTTCCCCTGACCCCCTGAATTTCCACCAGAGACCTCCAGCACTTGAAGGAGCAGTTTGCTGAAGAATTATAAACACATATAAAAATTGACCCAAGCAAAGCAGGATTATAAAAGCAAGTCAACTTTGCCACATCTCCAAATCCCATAAAAATGGTAAAACCCCATTCCAAAAAATTCCACCCAAAACTGTACTTTTAATTTTTTTCTGATGCCTTGCAGATAAGCAAGAGCTCTCTACACCTTTTGGTTAAGAGAGATTGTGGTCAGAAGCCTCCAAAATAATGCTAAGGACTTCTGCCTAAAAAATGGTACATAGTGAATGACTGAATGACTGAGGAAGAAGGGAAAAATAATGTCTCAAACAGAGAGGAAGAAAAAAAGGCACATAAGCAACTTAGACCTTGAACCAGGGCCACCATCATCACCTTCCCCTGCTTGTGTTCAAGGGATATTCAAAGAGAATGGGGACGAGGCGCATGTGTTAGCATCGCTTGGGAAGGGAATTAGTGGAAAGGGATAATAATCAGCAGTAGCTGCTAATATCACAAAACGAGGGGACAAAGGACAGCAGGGACCTCCTGATGGGAATACACTGCACCATTTTTGAAGTACACTGGCCAAAAGTGTAACCTGAGCCAGAGCAAGTCTCTAGACTAACTACCCATTTACAACCAGTCAAGGAGACAGAAGCACATGTTAAAGACAGTATAGGGATGTGAGCAGGGAAAACATGGGAATTCTACCAGCAAATGGTGTGGTTACTTTACAAATAATATGCAAGGGGGCAAAAAAGATAGGGGAACCCACAGAGATGCTATCGACCAAATGCAATGTGTGGCTTTTATTTGGATTTCAATTTGAATAAATAAATGTAAAATAATATTTGTGAGACTATCAGGGAAGTTTGAACATGGAGTGGATGCTTTTAATGATTTATTGTCTACTTTTGGAATGGTTCTGTAGTATGTTTTTTTTAATTGAGCCTTACCATTTAGAGATATATACTGGAATATTTATGGATGAACTGGTATGAGTTCCAGGATTTGCTTCAAAATAATCCAGAGAGGGGGCAGAGGAGGAGTAGACAGAGCTGTATAAGAAATGAGGTCAGCCATGGGCTCATCAATATTGAAGGTGGGTGATGGATACGTGATGGTACACTATACTACTTTAATTGTGTATATGTTAGAAACGTTTCATAATACAAAGTTAAAAATTAAGAAAAAAAAAAAAGCCTCGCCAGGGAGCTGGGACCACACCCATGTATACCAAGTATTTTTAAAATCTCTCCCAGGGATTCCAAATTGTAGCTAAGGTTAAGAACCACTGATGCAAAGTCAAATGGCTCAGTCCAGCCCCTCATTCACCTTTCTCATCAGTTAGGTGGCTAATTGAGAACACAGCAGGGAGGCTTATATTATCTCAATAATCGGGTTGCTGTATTAATTGGATCAAATCACTTGAGGACGTAGGTTAAAGGTTCTCCTCCAGGGAGAACGCCCCTTCCTGTCCTACACCCCCACCCACCCCACTCCCGGGGGACATATTAGAATCATCTGGGAAGTGTTTTCAAACGAAACAGACCCCTCGGGGATTCTGCAGCTCCCTTCCCTGGTAGGATTCTCTACCCAGGAGAACCATGTTGTCAGTGACTGCCGGTTGTCTCCTTCAGGGTTGGTGGGGAGGGGAGGATGAAAACCCAGCTGGAAGCTGAGGTTGCCGCGCACCTACCTGTGTCTGTTCCTTTTGCCCAGGTCTTCGTCCTCCGGAACAGGGTCGATGTCAGGCAGGGGAATGATGTAGCCACTGTCGGCGCTCAGTCTCTGCTCATCGAGGCCACCCTCCCAGCCCTTGAGCTTGTCGTCCTCGTTTTTGTAGGTGACGCCAATGTACGCGTTGTCAGAGTCCACACGCATGCGTGCCACGGCGGGGTGGTCACTCTTCAGGAAGTCCAGGTGGATTTTCTCATAACTCTATAAATGGTCATTTAACACATTTCATCATGAGTTATTGACTGAAGTGCAAAAATGAGAGCAGATGCTCAGAACTTAGCATTATTTAACCACCTGTATTTCTAAGCTACCTCACAGATATGGATTGAGACCACTGAAAGGGAGTCACGGTCAACCATCCCCAGAGATGTCTGAAGAGAAAAGACCACAACATCAGAGAGCTCCTGCTGGAAAGTTTCAAGGTGCCAAGAGTCCCTCTCCAAGTTGGCAGCTGTGACAATGCCCCCACCCCTCTCTGGGACTGAGTGCCATCAGATGCTCTTTCCAGGGCTTGGAGGGTCCCCATGGGAGATGGTAAGGACTTCAAAATATATTTTCCCTCTATCTTCCACTTCTTTTTTGATTTTGACTCTAAGCATATAGAAGGCCTACCTTCCCTACTGAAGCTCAGTGTATATGCACCTAAGGTTAAAGAAACACTTTTAAAATTGGAATAAACAATTTATCATGTGGTTTAAAGAACCTGTGCTTTGAGTATAAAATTTACTAAGTTTAAATCCCAAGTGTGCCAATTTCTCTAGTGAGAAACTTAATTTGTCCTTATCTGCTAAATGGGGGTAAGAGGACGTGTCTCTTAGAATAGTGGTAAGGATTATATGAGAGGTGGTATAAATGAGATCTAAAGTCTTCCTGATCCTAAACTTTCAGGAAATCTACCTCAAAACTTAGGGGTCTTTGACCTATAAAGACCCCATTTTCGGCAACAGTTTCAATCTCTTCCCACCAACATATCTTCAACAGTCAGCCTTTGACTGACCTACAGTCAGCTTCCCTCTGCCTCCTGGACTGCCTCGCTTATGGGAGCTTAACAGCCGGTGAAATAATCAACACTGAACTTCCGGTCCAAATGGAGCTCCTTGCAAAGAAGGAAGAGAAGCAGCGGGTATGAAAGACCTACCTAGTGACTCACTGAGTCTCAGAAATTGAGTTTACTATACAAGCATGTGTGGGTTTCCTTCCCCACAGTTCTGCAGAAAGTCATTCCATTCATTCTCATATCCTGCTTGGTCCCAGAAACTACATGTGTTCATTTGAACAATGCTTTCTATCCCACAAAAAAAAACAGCTGGAGACACAGATAACAACAGCTGGCGGTGCTCCTTCCAGAATGCCTGTAAAAGCCAATTTTATATGGATTTAAGTGACTAGCGATTTGATGGCTGTGGTGGCCCTGATACTTCAAACTGTTCATACAGTAGCTTCAGAAACGCAAGCACCCGAAGAGCAAAGTACTTGCAGGTGCTGCATACTTCAGAAAGAAAATGAAAGCGGAGCCTTACGGGAAGGGGTAGGATTTTCACTCATCATTGCGCCCAGGGGCCTAGGCAGCACTCCACGAAGCCCACACCTCTGGATCACACAATCTAAAATGTTCCCAGAGCAGTGCTGCTCCATCACAGAACTGCTCGCCGTCCTCTTCTACCTGTCCCCATTCCTTTCCACCCATCTCAACAGGCCCAGACAGACCTTTTTATATTGCCCAGGCAACAGCGTCTCCACAATTTCACTCAGGTGGTAAAAGGAAGGTCTCTTCTCTGGCTCACTGTTCCAGCACTTCACCATGATTTCGTAGCTGGAGAGGCACAGAATGCAGAGTGGGCACAGGAGAAGGGTCAGAGGGCCCTCCCCCATTCCCCACCGACCCATCAGGCAGGCAGGCTCAGCCAGCAGGACCGCAAAGAGAGCTCACACTTCACTGGTGGCGTGGTCGGGCTTGGCCATCCGGTACCCACTCTTGATCTTATTGTAAAAAGTAGAATCCACCATCATGCCAGGGTAGGGTGTGCCACCTAAAAGCCAAAGAAGAAATCAACTGCTATTGGCAAACACAGGTATAGTCAACTGTTGATACGTGGGGTGATGCCATCTATAGAAAAAGTGGAGCTCCTAAAGCCTTGAAGGACGAGTTCTCTCAAGGAAATTCATTGTTACCACCTCCTTGACTTCCCAGCCCTGCTCAAATTTTAAATGTATAGATTTCTACATTGATCAAGGCCAAGCAGCCTGGGCAAGAAGGCTACATCTTTAGAAAAAGTGCTAAAGTGTTTTCCATGTTTCTGACTACTGGATTTACATACACGAAGTGAAATAGATGCATAAGGAGAAATTCCTTATCATTGAGGCCAAGAAAATCATTTTCACTGGAAATGGTAAAATAACTAGAGCAAAAGTCAAATTTGGGCTTATGGATAATTCTCTGCTTTTAATAGAGTTCAAGACTAGAATGCTGTAAGCCACAAACTGGGACAATCCATGGTGACTCTCCATGAAGGATAAACTAGAATGAAGATCAAGGAGGGAACACTCAGCTCACTATCACATGTGGATAACAGATATATCAATGAAACGGTTCACATTTTTATGGTCAACCCCCAATTAAATTCCGCGTCCTCTCTAAAGCATTCCAAAATCACTCCAGACCTCTCCGTTCTCCCTTCTCTGGAATCCTGTCTCAATTTGAAATCAGGACCACACAGGTAATCACTGAGCTGTGCCACCTGGATATCAGGGTCGTGACTCACCCTTCTCTTAGAGCCTCCTGTGGCAGCACATGGCACTTATGTCACTCATGTTTGGTGACTGACCAACAACTAGGACGCTTCTAGGTTCTGAATGAGGCCCTGGAAGGGGAGTCACACCCTTTTCCTCTTCACACTTTTCACCTGCACGGTCACCACCAGGAGAGGGGAGGGCAACTCTGCATTGGTGATCCCACTCAACTCAATGTCCAAAGTGAAAAGGTAGCCGGGGAGCGGGTGTCATCAGGAAGGCACGCTTCCAGAGGGAGAAAGTCACTCAGCATAGCCCAAAGGAGGCAGGGCGGGGGGTGGCAAAGCCAGGGGTGAGGAGACACTTCCCAAAGATCCCCATCTCAATCCTCATGGGCACATCTTAAATGCACAATGCGTGGTGGCAACTGGCGGTGGCTCGCTTGCCTCACACCAGGTATCTGAGCACTGTCTGCAGCCTGGAGCTTGGAATAACAGTTTCCCTCTCCGGGCTGCTCCAGAACAGCCCAAATAAGCAGCGAAGCAGGCCCGTACCAAGGGAAAAGATCTCCCAGAGCAGAATGCCGTAAGACCAGACGTCACTCAAGGTGGTGTAGAGGTTGTCGAAGATGCTCTCAGGAGCCATCCACTTCACAGGAAGAAAGGTCTGCCGGGAAGAAGGGAGGAAATTAAACCGGAGTCCCATCCCTGATGATCTGCAACAGCAGAATTGGAAAATTGTTCTCTCTGGGCTAACAAGAACTCGTACCAAAAGTCCTGCCCCACATTAGTGTCTCTTTTGGTGTGTTGCCCACTGCCCTACTCTCAGCACTTGGAAGGGGGTCTGGCACCTCGTGTGTGCTCAATAAATACCTGATGAAGGATGGAAGGAAGAACATCTAAAAATCCTGAATTTGCCCCCAAAAATGTGAGTTCTGAATGACCCGCACCCCATTGCCAAGGAACAAAATTAAGAACATATCCAGTGATCCATGAGCTTTCAAACTTTAAGAAATAAATAGCAATTTCCGACCGCTGCAGTCAGAAACATTACGATAAATTTCCCAGCCTTTTTTTTTGTGAGGCTGGGCCAACCTTCATGGTAATACTAAACTGAGGTAGATACATAAAGAAGCCAGATTAGCATCCTTAAGCCCTCAAAGAGAGCCTGTGGAGAGAGCAGAGAGTCATAACCTTATTTCAATAGGGTAAAAAAAATCAGCTTCACCAAAGTCCAGTGATTTGTTCAAGATGCCTAAAGTTGTAACATAAATTCTACAAGTCAAGGCCATGACCACATGAAGCACACAGAGCATGGTCACAGGCCAGTGTTTTTCTCTAAGTGGATACAGAATCCCTGTGGCTTGACTCACAAGCAGAGCAGCTGGGGTGATTTGGAATTGTACAGACAAGTGGCAGAGGTATCCCAAGGTATTTCCTCTGCTTCGAGGTGCAAGGAGGAGGGAGAAGGGTCCAAGTAGAAGACAGAATGGTTATCTTTAAGAAAATTGTGCCCCTAAGATGTATTAACTCAAATGGTCTTAACATTTTGCCGGTTACAGATGCCTTTTGGAAATTTAATAAAAGCTAGAGACACTCTCCCTGGAAATGCATACATGCACGCACACAATTTACATATTTCTAGCTAATACAGACTTATATGCTGGTCTCTGTCCTAAGCCCTATACATGAATTCATTAATTTAATCCCCACAGCAATCCAGGAGAAAGATATCATTGTCACCTTCATCCTTAGGGAAATCGAGGCACAGAATAGTCTAGTAACTTGCCTCAAATCCCACGCCTAGTCTGTGGTGGAGCTCAAATTCACTTCCAGGCAGTGTGGCAGCAGAGCCTGTGGGTTTTTTTCATGTGGACCCCCTGGAGCCCATTCACAAGTCTTAAAAGTATGGGCACCAAATGGCTAGAAGTAACATCCAATTTCAGAGATGAAAGTGAGGGAGGGTGAGCATGCAAAGTGAGGGGAAAGAGCAGAGAAAGCACGTACGCTGCCTTTTGACACGTAGTTGGAATCATGCATGATATCCCTGGCCAGGCCAAAGTCACAGATCTTCACGATTTTCCCTTGAGCCAGGAGGACGTTGCGAGCAGCCAGGTCCCGGTGGACGCACTGCGTGGAAAGGGGAGAAACGACTCAGGATCAGTCCAACCCAGAAAGACCAGTCATTGCGTGGTGGTGCTTGGAGCTTTCTGGCACATCTCAGGAAGGCTGCCCTGGCATAAAGAGATAACGATCCCCACTGAGCTCTCATCCCAACCACTCCCTAGAGAGAGAAAGCACTGGAGAAAGAGGACACTCTGATGATGTCGGAGTCCCTGCCCTGCTTAGGGGAAAAGGAACAGAGCTAGAGAAATGAGAAGTAGCTGTGCCACTGGCCTCTCTGAAATCTGTCTCCTAAGTTCCCCTTCCACGATCAGCCTCACTCTGAAATCCGTAACCTGGTTCTAAAGAGGTCTCTGTTCCTTAAACACACTTACATTTTTCGAAGCCAAAAACTCCATTCCTCGGGCAACTTGATAGGTGAAGCTTAACAAATCCAACAAAGTAAGGCCTTCTGAGTTATTGTCCGAAAGGAGGTTCTTGACTTCGGAGTCTGCAGAAAATTAATTAAGTGTGTTGGTGCATGGATGCACAGCAGGAAATGGATCACCGGGTGACACTCCCTCTGGGCTGGGCTGCTTGTCAGGAGAAGGGTTGCAGAGGGTTGCCCAAGGATCATATCCAAAATTATTTTCTTACAGTTTCTAGACCTCACAGGGTGGGTGTCTAAACTATGCAAAGACTTTCTTAAAAAAGAAAAAAAGGGTGAGCAGATCTGGCTCAAGCAGTTGGGCGCCCGCCTCCCACATGGGAGGTCCCGGGTTCAGTTTCCAGTGCCTCCTAAAGAAGATGAGCAGATGCAACGAGCTGATGCAATGAGATAACACAACAAGCTGATGCATGAGCAGACACAACAAGCAGGGAGCAGATGTGGCTCAAGCAGTGAGGCCCCTGCCTCCCACATGAGAGATCCTAGGTTTGGTTCCTGGTGCCTCCTAAAGAAGACGAACAGACAAAACAAGCAGATACAAATGAGCAGACAACAAGCCACCGTGGGGGCGGGGGCAGGAATATATTGGAGAAAAATGTATCTAGTCAATATATGTAAATACATGTTACGTGTATATACAGAAAAAGAGTGCTATACAAGGGCCAGTCTAAACCGATCTAATGGGTTCTCATATATGTTTTCTGTTTGCCACTCAAATTTCTTCTTTCACCCTGAGTTAGCAAAACACCTCAGCCACCTTTAAAACACACATGTACCCACACATCTTCCATGCTAAATATACGTTAGAATATTCTGAAAAAGGAGCTTCTAGGAATTGCTGGGTTTTTTCTTTTTAAAGCCACTTGGTTTATTTTGAGAAAAGAAAAAAAAGCCAAACACCAGTCAGATGAGGCAGCAATGTGAAAGACCAGTGCCAGTGGCTTTGTGTTTAGTTCCCTTTGTTTGTAACTCATCCACTTTCCCTAGTTAGTCCCATCTGGAAGGGTCCCAGGGTTTTCTAGGAAGGAAACAATCCAGGCCAGCAGTTCTCAGTTCTTTCTGAAATATTTCAAGCCAGTGAAGAGTAGCTCCAGCCATTCACATTTTTTTCAGCCAGCTACAGGAGGGCCAGAGCAGTGGTCTGTCTGCCAAGAGGGCCCAGACCCAAGCACGACTCAGGCTCTCCTGACATCTGGAGCCAAGCCTACCAGCTCACCCTGGGAAGCGATGTAAACTATTTTTAACAATACGAGAGGGGAGAGGAAGCACTGGTTCCGATCATTCTCATTGGCTAATTTTTAAAAAGGGCTTGGATGTTCACCCAGTTGGCAATGGCAAGCGAATAGAACTTGGAACCACAGAAATGGAAAATATTACCACGCACTGAGCTATGCAAAATAAGCACATTCTTTTTTTTTTAAAATGGATGGTACCTTTCACGTTAGAACCCTGAAAGCATTCAGAGCACATGAGTGATTTTCGAAACAATTTCCAGAGCTGCTCAACACTCTTTGCATTGACTAATAGGAGGGCTCAGACCCAATAAGACAAGATCACAGGACAAGGCAAAGTCAGACCCATCTAGCAGTCACCCTCCTCTCCCCACTCCAAGCCTGTGATTAGACTAGAACCCTGGAGGGGCCACGCCCGAGCAGGTGTGGAGTTGTCCATCTCGTATGAGCATCTCCAAGGTTCTCCAGAGTTTACAAATCAATTCAAATCTGCCACCTGCTCAAATGGAATGGCTCTTCCTACAAACAGCATTTAAGAGACACACTCAACACCTTGTCAGAAAATATAATCTCAAATTGTCTACTCTCCACTTTCCATCACAACTTGGATGTTAGGAAAGCTAAAAGCAAGGGTTACTGATGCATAGATTGCATAGACTTCTAAAAAACAAAAAGTATTAGGAACTAACACAGGGTTGCCAACTTCTAATTTTGCCAAATAAGGGTACAGGGAAAAAAGTCAATTACCACAATGCTTTCATTTATACACACACACACACACACACACATATATATATATACAGGTTAACACCAAAAATGAAAGTCATTACACAAGACTTTATTCTTTCTCTTTTCAATTCATAAGTGACAAACCTATGAAAACATGTCACAGGACTGCATTTAGGGACCTCTTAGCCTGGGAGAGCTACTTACCATCCATCCCTACCTCCCTCCGAGTATTTTAAGTATCAAATTAAGCAACTGGAAGATCACAACACCCAAAGAGTGAACAAACACTTTTACCTAACATAGATTTCTTCTTATATGAGGCTGGGCGATCATACAGCGATCTCTGGATATCCGAATATTTGGAAACCTCTTTCCTTTCTAGCATGGGGACATATTGGGTGGTGTCAGCTTGCTTCATGTCCATGTAGTCACCATTGTTCTCAAAAGATAAAATAACATAACTGCAAAACAAAAACAAAAACAGAAAGAGAGACTTTAGCCAGGTTTCCCCCAGGAGTGGCCATTCGACATTTAATAGATGACTGGGTGCCACACTGTGCCAGGCTGTGTGGCTCCAGGGGTGAACAAAACCAAAACCAAGCTGTGCCCTTCCTGTGGGGCCGTCTAGTCAGGGAGATGAGCATTAGTCAAATGATCTCATAAATACACAGTCATCTCAACCTCAGCTGCGCTGTAAAGGAAAGAAGTTTATAGATAACAGCATGTAACTCCATCGCGGGCTCACTCCTAAGGATAAAAATGAAGCCCATTTACAAAAATGGGAAGCAGTAGGGGAGCATTTGGTAAGGTATCTGACATTGCTATTATTTACTCATTCATATTATTTGTTTTCAATGCCAATCCCCAAAATCTCTTCAGTAGGAACCCAGATATCCTGAACAGCCACATCTAAGACAGTAGGACTGCACTCCCATAGCCTTTACAATTTTTAAAAGTTTACTACATTTAAAGTTTGAAAAAGTCATTACATTATGTCTCAGACCTTGGAACCAAGTTCTACTTTTCAATTCACAGGACACAATGCCCAGCCATGTGGTCACATGGCCTGGGCAGCCAATCACTGATACTCAATAATATCGGGCCTCTGTTTGGTATCCATCGAGTAATTTAATATGAAGGGAATTCACTGTACCTTCTGATCTTTACAGAGCTTCATATCTACTGAGATATTTATAGCCGCCTGTTGGTTTCTGCCATGGGGAAGGCTACCAAGGGCTTGGTTTATAGGCCCAGGTTTGTCAAGGGCCAGTATCTTAAGCCAGGAGATTCTCAGATGGCTACTCTATAAGGTGCAAGAACTCCGGCATCACTGGCCAGAACCACATGTTATAGGTCCTAAATGGCACATATAACATGGCTCCCAAAGCTATCCCAACTCTCACTCTCATTCAAACCAGTGAGCAAGTGCAAAACACCTGCAGACGTCATGTATCCATCTCCACCATGCCACGGATGTCTGGGCAGGGAGATTGACTCTAAGTCTCACTACCTCCTGGCACTGAATCTGCAGATACAGAATCCATCAGGTCATGGGTTCTTTCATGGATGAAGCTTGGAAGACAATGATGCACACAGCCCCTCTCCTTGCACTCACCTCCGTGTGCTTTCATCAGTGGGGTTCAATCCAAAGATGTCCAGCTCTTTCTTTGGCTTCTCTGGATGGTGGCTCAGGAAGCTGTCCCTATTTTTATGCAAATAGTTGACCAAATCCCCATAGAAACAGTACTCGGTGATGATGTAAATGGGTCCTGCAGAGACCAAAACCAGTTAGGAGATGGGTATGAAAATGAAAAATAACAACAAAAAAAGCCACAAGGAGCCACATGTGGACTGGCAAGAGACATTGCTTGAGAACAAAAGCAAAAAGCAAAAATGAGCTTTCATCAACTCAGTGGAATCCAATCAATCATCCAAGGTACTTATATTCACTGGTATAACTGGGGATGGACAGTGGGAGATTAAAAACCTGGTTCAACAGTTTTCACAACTATAGGTGTTCTGTGAAAACATTCACTTCCAGATTCAAAAGTCTACCTGATTTGGTACAGGCTCCCAGCAAGTTTACAATGTTTAGATGTGGCCCCAGGTGAGTCATTATCTTTAGTTCAGACATCAGAGCTTGTTTTTCACTGGATCTGGCTGTGGCTGCCAAAGAGATAAATCACATAGCAGTTCAACTGAGCTATCTATTTCCAGTTCTCAGAAAACACCGAAATCATGCTTAATCCTGTAATTGGATATTGTTTTATATACCAAGAGTCTAAAAGAGAAGCAGAGAGTGACTAAGTTTAAACTCTAATAACTAATTCCTAGTCTTCAGGTAAAAAGGAGTCACTAAAAATAATAACTCTTGATTTTCCAATATATAGGCAACACGACCCATCTAAACAAACCTAATTAGCAAAATAGTCTCAATACACATAAAACCTAGAGTCAAAAAGAACCAAGTTCCAGTCTTAAATTTCCCATTTACTAGTTGTGTGATTTTGAACAATTCACTTAATAGCACCATGTTCCAAACAATCCCCTGGGAGAGGCACTTACGTTTTAGCATCTTCACTGCTACTTTCATGACAGGCTGGGACCGGCTTAATCCATAGGCAGTTCCTTCAACCACTTTCCCAAATGCACCAGATCCAAGGATACGACCTGTGGGCAACCAGAAGCATTACCACATGCTTTCCTTACCACAGCCAGCACGCCTGGGTGCTCTGCTGGGGTGTGTCTCTTTTCTATATTGAGTAAGCATAATTATTCCTCCAAGACATCATGTCAAAAACAGAGTTAAACCCACAGGAAGGAAAGGAGTGCATTTGCCTTTTTCAAATAACATTTGCCAGGGAAAGGAAAACACAGATGGAGAAAGTCGGGTGGGGCCCTCCCTGTGTACCAGCTCCCACACTGGGCCAAACCTTGGCTCCTTAGCATTTGCTTTCTGTGGCTCTTGCCCCAATCCCTACTAGGGGTTTGGACCCCAGTTCTCTATCCTTCTGTTTTCCACATGCAAATAGGGGCATATCTTTTTTTTTAATTTTAGGAGGTACCAGGGATTGAACCCTGGACCTCGTACATGGGAAGCAGGCGCTCAACCACTGAGCTACAGCTGCTCCCCAGGGCATATCTTTTGCATTGATAAATTCTTATCTCCTGGAAATACATCAGTATTAAAATAACAAGGATTCCAAAAAGTGATTAAGTAAAAACTTGACACTCTTGGTCAGGAAGGCTCAACATGCCCCTGGAGCGTGTTTGCTACAATTCAGGAGATGGGGGGAAAAGTACACCAAATAAGGAATATAGTTGATAGGAATATTTTGACAACACTCTTGCGTAGTTTGTAACAAATGTTTCACACCAATGCAAAGAGTTGGTGGAAGGATGATGTATGAGACCCCTGTGTGATGTTATGTATGTTTATTTTGTAAGTTCACAATCTTTACTATACACTTATTGTTTATGTGTATTCATGTATGAATAATATACTTCAATAAAAATTTTTAAAAAAGATATCGAGACTGCTGTCACCCCTCCTTAAAGAACTCACAGTCCAAGAGGGATGTTTCCCAGGGTGGTCAGACCCACAAGGGAGAACTCAGCCAGGGAAAGACTCAACTCAGAAAGGACCCTGGAGGGAGTTAACAGTGTCTCCCCAACACTCTTGTCCATTGGGAACCGGAGAATGTGACCTCATGTGGAAGTAAGTCTTTGCAGCTGTACTCCGTGCAAAGGATCTCAAGATGAAAACATCCTGGACTGAGGGTGAGCCCTAAATCCAATGACTGGTGCCCTTAAAAGAGAGGACACAGGGGAAGTAGATGAGGCTCAATCAGTTGAGCACCTGCCTACCACATAGGAAGGCCTGGGTTCAGGTCCTGGTGCCTCCTAAAAAGGACAAGCAGATACCACATCAAGCAGATGCCTAAACTAGCAGATGCTACAAGCCAGCAGTCGTTGCAGCCCACGGGGAGGAGATAGGGCTCAGGCCACTGGGCACTTGCCTCCCATGGGGGAGGTCCCAGGTTCAGTTCCCAGTGCCTCTTGGAGAAAGCAAGCAAACAATGAGTAGATGAGAGAACCATGGGGGGGGGGAATAAATAAAAAAATACAAGTAAAATAAAATAAATCTTTACTGAAAAGAGAGAGAATGAACATAGAAGGCCATGTGAAGACAGAGACAGAGATTGGAATTATGCTACCATAAGCCAAAGAATGCCATAAGCCACCAGAAGCTGAAAGAGGAAAGGCAGGCTTCTCCCCTGGACTTCTTGGGAGGCAGCACGGCCCTGTGACACCTTGACTTTGGATTTCTAGTCTCCAGAATTGTGAAACAATAAATTTATGCTATTTTAAGACACCGAGTATGTGGCCATTTGTTACGGCAGCTCTAGGAAGCTAATAGAGGCACCAAGAGCATGACATGGTTTCTTACTACATGTCTGCATTGCTGGAAATTTTACCTGGAAAGGTACTGCTTCACCTGAGACACTGGAGCAGAGAGTCACAGCAATGCCTTCTGAGATATTAGGGATCTTGCCCTTTTTCCCCACATATTATATGGCACTTTTTTTTAAGGAGGCAGAGGGATTGAACCCCAGACCTCGTACGTAGGAAGCAGGTACTCAACCACTGAGCTACATCCACTCCCCTATATTACTTTTTAACTTCCCTAAGCTTCTCCTTCCTTTTTTGCAAAACAGGAAAAATAATAATGAAGAAGGCTTAGTCCCCATGTATAAGTATTTGAAATTGGGAGCAACTAGAGTGCTTTCTTTAGTTTCAGTTTAAGTAACTCTCTAAGAAGACCTAAACTTGGCTCTATTTTGGAGTGAGTCAGGTAGATAATAAAATTGCATTTGGCATCCTTCAAAGCACATGCCATTAGAATATTCATGATGATACAACCACTAGTTCAACCTTCATTTGTCTTTGTCCTGTTTCCATTCACTCAGAATGCAATTTAAAATATATATATATTCCCTTAGAATAAAGTTTCACTCTTGGTCTCAGTCCAGGATTGAAGTATTTGTAAAGTTTGTGATAAGTTGGCTTGGCTATTTTTACATTCTTTGCTTTGCAATGTACCTATATTCTTATATTCTAAATTCTAAACATATTCTAAATAAGTATCAAATACATCCTCGGAATGTATTGGATCAAAATATTTTTTGTGACTGTCTTCATTTATCATCTGTTCCTTTTTAGTCACAGAAATTAATCTCATTTCTCTTTGTGCAATTTCCAAAGCTAAGCCATTTTGGTGGATATTTTTGCCAGGCCTTCTCATTTTATCTTCTCCCTTTGTGCAATTTTCTTTAACTAAAATTTGCTAAGGAGCCAGATAAAAAATTAGTGCAGTGATCCAAATAACTCATTTCAAAGGCTGAAAAATATTTCTGTAAACAAATTTCTATTATCTAGCTCTTACTAATAAGCACAAACTCAACTCCCTTATTTCTCCACATACCTGTAAATAGAGTACAAATCAAAAGGGAGCCTTGGCATCATGTTGAGTTCCATAAGTCAGACACAAAAGGACAAAAATTGTACAATCTCACTGATATGAAATAATTAGACCATGTAAATTCATAGAGTCAGAAACTAGAATGCAGGTTACCAGGGGCTCAGGGGAATAGGGAATGGGGAGTTAATGCTTAATTGGTACAGAGTTTCTGTTTGAGGTGGTAGAAAAATTTTGGTAATAAGTGGTGGTGATGGTGGCACAACATTGTGAAAGTTATTAACAGCACTGAATCACAGATTTGAATGTGTTTAAAGGGGAAATTTTAGATTGTACATATGTTACCGGAATAAAAATTGTTTAACACTGTGGAACCATACAACACAGTGAACCTAATGTAAACAATGGACTATACGTAATAGTATAATTATGACAATATTGTTTCATCAATTGTAACAAAAGTACCACAATAATGCACAGTGTTAATAAAAGGGAGCATTGTGTGTGTGTCTGGGGAGGCGGGGAATCTATGTACTTTCTGCATGATTTTACTGTAAATCTACGACTTCTCTAATTATAAAAAAGATCACCTCACTAGGAGCTTACCAAGCACTAGTCCATCTCTTGGAAACTCCCATCTCGAGTCATAAGGCAGCTGCATCGGGTCGACATAAATATATTCGTGTCCATCAGGGCTGATTGATTCAATGACCCTCCAGCGAATTTCATACCTTGGTTTCTATAAATGAACAGGACGGGTCACCGGTGAATCGCCAAAGTCTAAATGCACCAGAATATAACTGCAGCAGCAAAAGAACTGGATGCAGGAGGATTCAACGGCTAACCGTACCAAGCATTGACCTAGCTGCTTTTCTTGTTCTAACCGGCTCCAAAGACTTTGCATTTTTTGACAAAATATCTACCTGTTTCCAAATGACAACCAGGACAATAAGGGAGATGATCACGATCACCAACAGCACCAGGACGGCAGCGGCCACAGTGAGTTCAGAACGCAGAGCTGGAGGACGAGAGAGAGAGTCATGGTGGAGACTGTCCTCGTGAAGGCGCAGGAGGGCAGAAAGGGAGTGCGGTGGCGCCTGGACCAGCAGCCTCTCACTGGAAGTGTGAGGGCTGCTGGCCCATTTTATGGGCAGCCCACAGCCCCTCTCAAATGTCTACGTGTATTAAACCAGCTACTCCAACGCTTCCCTTAGAAAAGAAAATGACGAAAATCAACCAGGGGAACTCATCACTTTCTCAAAGGATGCTCCAAAATGAACCTTTGGGACAAAATCGGAATTGGAACAGCCAAGACTGAAAAATGAGATGGATAGCTAGTATAAGCTCAGAAACCTCTACTTTACAAGTGTTATTATCGAGAGATTACGCTTTGTTTATATTGCACACGGTTTCTCTGAATTTTTTTTTTCTTTTGAAGAATTGGACCTGTCTCAACTGCTGTAAGGAGCTACAGGTTGAAGATTTTCCTTTCCACCCTTCCTGCCCCTCCCCACTGATGCTCAGACTAAAGAGATCGGGCACCCACATAATCGGGCAAGAGAAATGCCGAGGGAGGCTCTGCAAGATACAGTTTTGGATCTGAATCTTGAAGAAAGGGCCCCCATGCAGATGCCCAGAGAAGTCCCTTCAGGAGCATTTACAGGTCAATTTCTGCCTTGGGACCTTCATTTCCTAAATGACCCCATCTGAGATTCAAAGTTCCACCTGAGGGAGACAGAGCTCAGTTGGTCACTTAGAGTTGTCCCGACTGTTGAGCAACTCACTGGGAGCCACCAGCTTCAGTTCCCGGTTCTCAGCCCCAAGAAGATTCTTGGTCAGGCACCGAACTGCAATGGTCTCTTCCACTTTCATGAAAGTCACTTGGCCCTCCATGGTATTCCTGTCTCGGGGGTGGATCTCTGTGAGGATGTTTGAGACGTTGTTGGCCAAAATTGTCCATGAAGTTTCATTATTACACCTGGAGAGAAAAAGGAGGTGAATGTAAGAGTCATTTATTAGAAGTGGAAGTAAGTGCAGCAGTGACGATAATCTAAAATGGCCAGCAATCGCCTACATTTGAGGGTATTGACTTTCTAATTTTATATGCATATTAGCATTAAAACTTGTATGCATTCTCTGGGAACATACCCAGAGAAGGAAAAACCTGCATGTGGATAATTGAAAATGAACTGTTTTCGAAGGAGAGGCAGAGATAAATAAGTTCAACAAGATACAACTACTGGTCTCAAGTCTTGAACCTATGACCAAACTAAATAGTTCTACTTCAGAGATGTTTAACTATCTCCACCCCCCCCCCCAACTTCCTACCCCTTCAAAAAGGCCTGATGTCCTCCCTCCTTGCCCAGGATGCTCTCCCTCACCACCTAGACTGTGGAGGGCCCTAAGGTGTCACTCGGGTTGGAACAGTCTTCTGGCTGAGTGATGAGACCTGGATTCCAGCTCCAGTCCTGGACCATTAAGCCCTAGGAGAAGGTAGGACCAGGGTCTCAGCCTTCCAGAAGAAGCAACGGAAGCTTCCAAACACAACCGCTTGATCTGGGTGGAGATGGGAACATGTAGCTCATTTGAGAAGGTTGAGGAGCAGGGGAGCAGTCACATGGGCCCTGTTTTTATTTATGCAAGTCTTAGGAGTATGTGCGGGAAAGTTGACCAAATAGGAAATATGAGGTGAAAAGTGAGCTGGAGTAGTAAAAATGCTTTGAGAAGAGTAGTTGCTAAAATTCATTTTCTTTTCAGATTAGAGATCCTGTGAAGATCTGATAAAAGCCAAAGATCTTCTGCCTAGAGCTCTTCATGCACACACACACACACACCCATACACACACATGCAGATACCCCGACACTGGGGTCTATGTTCGGAACTCCATATTATAGCTTATTTATTTGTCATAAATACCAAAAGGGCCAAGAAAATAAATAAAATGCATTTGAGGCCCTCTGTGTCAGGGAGAAACATTTTGACTACACAAAAAAGGAAGATCTGGTTTCCATACTTTTTAATATCCTTGCAGATCATCCACTCAATATCGGGAAGAGGAGTTCCTCCAGCTGTGCACCGCACAATCTGTGCCCCCGTGGGGCCGTGGTGGTCATCAGCCAAGTCCAGAATGGATGCGGGAACTGCAAGAGGGTGAAAGAAGTCAGAACTGAATGGGTCATGCCCCAGAACTTCTGGGAGCTGCAAATTAGAAGTATGATCTCAGAACCTGTCCCCAGAGCATCTGAAACTACAGACCACCCTGGGTGGTGAAAACAGTTGCATGTGTAATTACACGCCAGCCTGGACAGACCCACTTTAACCTGGTAATGAGCATTTTTGCAGTTTTGGAGTTTTGGGATTTGGATCCTGTGGTGTTTGAAATCTGGAGTGAGGTAAGCGAAAAGACCTTATAGTCATTTGGTTTGAAAGTCAGGCAGTTCTTAAAATTACATTAGAGTTTGGGATTCGAACTAATGGATTCTGAATACAATTCAAACCAGGATTTCCCTAAGAGCATCTGTGGGATGTTATTAGGTTTTAAAGAAATTTCTTAAAAGTCTATGGCCAAATTAGTTAGGAAAATGCTAATACCTATATCACAAATTCACTGTGAGAATCAAATAAACCCACTTTAGATGGTACCTGGAGGAGGCACTCAGTGAAGAGGGGCTAAGCCGGAATGTGAATAGACTTGGGCATTCCACTCTGGAAGGGCCCTCTGTATAATGAGGGAAACTAAATGAAAAGGCCCAAACTGTCCAGATTGATCCAAGGTCATACAGATCAAAAAACATCACTTCACTCTTCTCAGAATTAGAGGTGAAATACTGAGAAGAGAGTGCCAAGGAAGCAGTTGGAGCCCAGGACTTCCCAAGGAGACTGATCTAGCATAACCCAGAACCTCCCAGAGTAACCCAAATTTTGAAGTCCAACAATGATATCCCCAACATGTGATACATCCAGTCCCAACTTCTCCTCCTCAACCTGGGAGAAAAGTCCTGGCCTCTCTTTGTGAGGTACTCATTCCCTGAGCTGACATTAGCTTTATGTCTTCTTTACATACCTTGAGTTAATAATTCAAAAGTATACCTCTTCTCATCATCTTCATTTTTAACTACAATAGTATAATGGCCACTGTCTTCTTCCTTAGCACGGATCAACTTTAATTTGCTTCGATACCTTTTTTTTTAAAAAAAAAAAAAAAAGGACTTGTTTTAACAAGTAATAGCTAAATAAATCCCAATCATTAAAGCAATTATAGTCGTCAATCTAAAACCTTTGTAAAAAAAAGTCAAACTTCTCCTTTCTTTGGTCTGTATCATCTATTTTTCTGGGGTTTTCCATGCACTTTCCATATGATGAAGGTCCAAGACATAGACACTTAATTCTTACAACAGAAAACCAGACATTTTGAGATGAACAACAGCTTATGTATATGTATCTCCAGGAGCGATGAGCTCTGGTAGGGCTTGATTTCAGGAGGGCGCTAAACACACCCTACCGGCTGTTCTGTAGGGGGTTCTTTTTTTTTTTTTTTTTTGGACCCTTCATTTTTTACCTTTAAGAAAATATTTGTTTCCCCTAAATAGGCACCATTTAAGTGGTTCAGCCAAACAAGGGGAACCCTCAGAAGAAAGAATAAGGATATTTTCTGCATGTTGATATGGAGATTTACACCCTGACTTGATTGTATTTGCTTAAAGAAACCCGGGAAGGTTTCATAAGAACCTAATGAAATATTGAAAGCGTCCCTGTGCTAAGCGGGAAGGAGGGGAAGCGGGTCTATGGGGACAGGAGTGGAGTGAAACTTCGTACGTTATGTTGCTTTTGTCTGTTTTTAAACCATGGCCTTTTATCACCTATTCAAATAATACAGTAGAAAAAGATATTTCTTCATATCTTATTAAAGGGAAATTTCCCTCAAAAAGTTTTTTTTCATGCATTACAAATGACATTTGGTTGTGTGTGTGCATGCATAAATATAGCACTTGTGCATTTGATTGCCCTTCTTAATAAAAAATCACTGTAGAAAAACAACTGGAGCAGAAAACAAAGAGCACTGGTCATGAAGTGTTATTCAAATTCTCTGTGCCTCAGTTTCCTTATATTCAAAAAGGAAAAATTGTATGAATAGCACAGAGTCATTTTGAGGGTTAATTAAATGAGATTGTAAATGAGAAAGCATTTAGTAAGCTCGAAAGCACTCTGTAAATGTAAAACCTCTCAGCCTAAGATGTTGGGCACTAGAACCTGTGAAAAAAGCACGCTGGGCTGGATTTTCCTCTGCTGCACCATATGGACATACTTCAGGATAGGATTTCCTTCGAGTCCACACAGACACTCCTGGCTTCTGAATACCGAATGATCTGTCATTCATTTTCTACAAGTGTTCCACCAAGAAGGCCACGGGGTATACTGGCTTTAAGCTCCAGGAAACCAGAGACCCCATCCTTCCCTGGCACATAATTGGAACTTAAAAATACATATATACTCAAGGAATTCTTCAATATATCACTTCAACTGGCTGTTTTCCAAAACCACTTTTGGTGAGCTTGCCTGGTCATTCCTATTGATTATGGCTTGTAGATTGTGCTAGTACAAGTGTTTGAAATGTTAGCTTTGCCAGCAACATCCAATTCCTGTCCCACCTCACAGCCTGGTGGAAACCTCATTGGGAAACTTCACTTCAGGTCTTCAGAAACCCTTCCAGGTTCGGCACCCCACTTTCTTTTCCTTTTGGTTTTCAATTTGATTTTAATCAGAGAATAACAGTAAGACATTGTACATATTTAAGTTCAAACTACAAAGTCCCAATCTGTCACTTATCTGGTGGCATTCAACTAACACAGGCCTCACTCACAGGCCCTGGGACATGGAGTGCTGGGCTCACTTTGGCACAGAGGACACAGCCACTTGTGACTTCTTCAGCACAATGCCCTTTCTGCTAGCAGAGTTGCCAAGCTCTTTATAAGGGGCAGGACTTAAGGATGCTCTAGTGGTTTTTCATATTACGCATGATAAATTGTGGCACAATAAACATATAACCACTGACCAGCAAAAATAAAACAAACAAATGCATTTTACATCATTTGATTACCACACAAAAACAGGCACATCTATTTTTAACACAGTATTAAAAGTACCTAATGTTTTAAAAAATTATAAATTAATGAAATACTAATGAAGTTGAAATGAATTTTTGAGAGAAGAAAAGTATAAACAAATGCTCAAGCCAAAAAACAATAATGAATCTAAAACAATTTGTAATAAAAGAGCAGTTTAATGAAAAAGGGAGAAACATTATACTTTCAGTGGCAGGGAAAGCTCTTAAACTTTAAGGGGATTGGGGCTACTTTACAATCAAGGACTATAAAATGTTTAGTGAAAATAATGCTACTTTCATTAATTGAAAATGGTACTTAATTTCTAGGCAACAAGTTGGTAGAAACATTGGGTTTATCAAGAAGATGAATTTCCTAAGACATTTTAATAAAAATTCCTATCTCTTTTAATACAGAGACATTATCATATAATTTTTTAGTATTTTTTACCGTATTTTTTTAAGATACATAGATCACAAAAAAATATTAAATGAAAAAATATAAGAGGTTCCCACATACCCCACACCCACCCCACCCCACTCCTCCCACATTAACAGATACAACCGCAGATACTGGTGCTCCTGAGGGCTAGGAGACCCGCAGGTGCTACAGTCATGGCAGTTGGCTCTGGAGTTCAGTGCCTTGTCAGTGGGCCCCATTTTGGAATTTGAGTTCCTGAGTGTGGAGTTGGACTCAGGTGTGGCCTTTCTACACATGCCTCTTCTGTCACTTTTACTGAACCTGTGGTTGGCAGAGCCTACCCACTTCCTTTTCAATCAC
Source organism: Dasypus novemcinctus (assembly GCF_030445035.2). NCBI lineage: Eukaryota > Metazoa > Chordata > Mammalia > Cingulata > Dasypodidae > Dasypus > Dasypus novemcinctus. Next base: position 153,732,755 of record NC_080673.1, read on the forward strand.
TTTTCTACAGAAGTCATGGAAAATTCCCTTTTCTCAATTGCTGCTCCTCAGTTACTCAGGGAATTTAGCTCAGAAAGAAGTAAACAAATTCTGAGTGAAGGGGAACTGATAAGAGAAGTTCTGGTCTCCTCTTCCCTGAGGGCCTGAGGAATAAGACAGACTTTTTGTCTCTGGGGGTGATTTCTGACAGAGGCATATCAGCCGAATCCTTCAAGATGTTCCCTTCTGACTTTTAGATTCTAGTCACAGCTTGAAACTGCAAGAGACTTCAACATATCATCCCATTTCTTGCTTTCAGGAACTTAAGTGTTACCATCCCTACTTTAGATAAGGAAACTGAAGGGATAAGAAGCAGTCTACCACAGAAGGTAGGGACCCAAACTATTCATTGTATGTCTCTCTCATAACCAAATTAGGCAGACTCTACTCCTATTTTCTGTGGAGGCTTTGACTGGGGGCAAATGTTTCAAGTTAAGCCAATGGTGTTTAGTTTCATGTAAGTTTATACGATAATTGCCTTTTAACTGGTGTTTCCACACATGTCAAGGAATATATTCAATCCAAGAAGGTTCAATTTTACTTTCTTTCCTCCACCCCTAACTGGAACCAGTAACCTGTCATTCACTGAGGGACAGAGCTTTTCATTTCTTCTTTCTTTTCATTTTATTGTTAAATACTTACCAACATACTATTAGCACTGTGCAATGTTATAACTAAAGATACTTGTTTTCAAGTATTTCTTAAGTTGGATTTCTATGTATTCTAGACAGACCTTTGGTTTGGACAGTAAGAAATGCATAAATCTATCTAGGGACGTATGATTAAAAAATTAAAAATAAATAAATAAATTTTAAAAGATGTAGTTGGGAAAGATCTTTCTTTACCTTATTTCCTGAGTCTTTTCTACGTCAGTCGTGATCTCAGTTAGATTTTCAATCAGAGTCAGATTGTCCTTCAGCCAGGATATCTTGGGAGGGGGGTAGGCCTGCACGTCCACCACAAAATGTTTGACTTCATGCAGGTTGACGGCTTCCAACTGGCTGAAGTTGGGTTTGATTTCAATGAACCCTTTCTCTGTACAGGGAAAAGTTTCCATTAAATAATAATTACCTATAGTGGATATCAAACAGCATGGACGAAGGGCACTTTAGAAAGCAAAATGTACCGTGGACAGCAATGGTGACTTTCTTCATTTCTTTGACCTCCCTGGTGGCCTGGCGGGCTGCACATTCGTAATCTCCACTGTCCTTGACCGTGGCCTCGGGGATCGTCAAGGTGTACAACAACTTAATGAGCGGAACTTTGATTTCATCGAGCATTGTGATGCCTTTGCCTCTCTACAGCAAAAGAGGAGGAAAACTGACGTGTAAAAAAAGTTAGCATCTTAGAAAATCATGGTTTAGAAGAACATTTAATGACATGGCAAGGTGCTTATACTTTACTGCTGACGGAAAAAGATATTTAAAGTATAATGCCTATTAAATATTAAACATGTATGTATGCATAAAAATATTTAAAGGATTTATTGCCTCAAAATATTAACAGTGATGCTCTTGGAAGTATCTTTTTTCTGTTTCTGTATGTTTCATAAAATTTCAACAATAAACCTGCATGACTTTATAATCAGAAAAAAATGTTTCAACAAACAATACTTTCAATATCTACTTTTGGGTCAAACAGCATGTACTTTGGCTTGAAATAAAAGGCCTTTCTCCAAAAAACAGGGGGAAAACATTTCTGTTTTAAGGATTAAAGGCAACAGAGTTTGAAGAGAAAAAGAGTTTCATATTTCAGGGAAGATGTACAGATATTGGATGGTGAATGCCCCTTTAACGAAGGAGCTTTACAAGGCAATATGCAAAATTGCCCAACTTCTCATCAGGTGCCCCAAAAAGAAAGGATGAGCAGCAGCAAAAGTCTGGGAGAGAAAAATGGAAAAAAGGAGAGAGTGCAAAAAGTAGAAAATTACAACTCAGGAATGAAGGGAAAAACATATATATCTGAGTTTTGTTCTTCATGAGGCATCTGATTCAAACACAGGTAGATACACAGGTAGTTAGTCATCATTTCCACCTTGGGCGTTCATGGCCTTGAACACACCGTTTACCACAATGTATTCAAATGAATGAAACACGCTATGTACCTCTCCAGTGATCTCGAGATAGCATGGTGACTCACATCCCCACTTCCACCTCCACCACCACCCTCCCAACCACCCCTTCCCTTCCTTCTGGGCAGGGATGGGTTTCTATCCCAGTGCTTGGAGTTTAGCAAGAATCATGAAATCTTTGCCGAATGATTAAAGCAGTAAGGGTCCCCTTAAGGTGAGCCACGCAAGGAAGGCCAGGTAGGTAGGAGGCAGAACAGGCAGGTATAAGAGCCCAGGAGGCCAAGGAAGCAGAAAAGGGAGGGGCTGGGAGCACTCAACTCCATCACGAGCCTCGAAACATAAGGAAATGAGAACTCAAGAAGGCGGCAGCATTTAGCAAAGTTTAAGTCCATTCGTATTTTTGTTTTCCTAAATTTTGGGTTGTTAGCTTGGAGCCCATGAATCCTCTTATTCTTTTTGACTTCTGAAAAAGAAGGTGCTGTGAACAATCTTGCTGCATTCCAAAGGTCCTGATCCAGCTACTGTTCATCCCCAACTTTCCCACTGATCCAATATTCTAACCGGTCCTTGGGACAACATATTCATTGTAGTAATGGGAACTGAGGTCAAGAGAGGCTCAGCGACGCACCCCAAAGAGAAGGCGTGGCTCCAGACAGGTGTTTTGCGCTCCACTTCACACTACCACCAGCCTGGAGGGTACCTACCACTTCGCCCGGATAAGTCCACTGAAGGTCAACCACCTCATTATTAAAGACTGCGCACGTGACCACAATCGTCTCCCCCGCCTTATATACAGTTTTTAGCGCTTCCATTTCTAGATCAAGTTTGGATGTTGCTAAAAAAGAGAGAGAAAATACAAGGACTTAAATATCCATAGCCTACTTAGACCTTATAAGTTTGTTTTCATTGCTTTTAAAGAAAACACTGAAAAATAATTTGTGCACTAGTTCATTCAAGACAAAATTTTGAAGATCTCAGAATCCTTGATTCTGAGTTCATATTCACGATTTGTCATGTAGTTATAGTATAGAAATACAAAATAATGATGATAACAATAATAATAAATTCCAGTTAAACACAGCACCATATTCCTGGGCATTTAGATTAATCATGGTTTTACTGCTTTACTGATGTATTTATGCATTCACTCAAGCACCCTTTACTGACTAGCTTTTCTAGGACTTGGCTTCTACCGCATCATTTAGTTTCCTCCTCTCTTCCACTCTGCTTCCCGGGAATTCTCAGCACTTCTCCAGAACCTAACACAGTGTCTGGCGTGAAATAAGCCCTTGATAACAGTTAAAATGGCATACCCAACATATAACACAGTAAGTGCTCACTAAGTATACCTTGACCTGAACTTGTATTCTACTTTCCTATTCACACTAACCACTCACATGAAAGGGATGAAGTCTGCAACTACCAGCTTTTCTCGAAATCAAAATCCCTTTCCTGAAATGACTAAAATCAGTCTAGGCGTCCAACCCCCACAGGTTTATGTTTGTTTTGGGGGCCTCTGTAATCAGGAATGTGAGAAAAACAGTAAGAGGCTTATGTAAGAAAAGAATTCCTTACCATGTTTTGAAGTCTGACAAGGGTAAGAAAGCGTTTGCCTTTAGTAATTTTAAGCTTAGCCCCAGAGGTCAGTGTAATAATGCACAGTAAAAGTCAGGTCTTAAAGCCCCAAATCATAATTCAAGATCTTCATCACCAGTGACCATGATAAAAAAAAAAAAAAAATCCTACATACATCTGATTACTTTGCCTGTTGCTCTTTCAAAGAAAGGGAGAGCATGTACCTTTTAAGGCATAGACATTGAAGGGTATGGTCTGGAACGTCCTCCCGTTGATGGTGGCCTCACAGACATAGGGCCCCACAGAGAAGGTTCCGTTAAAGCCCTGTCTGCTGTCATAGGAGGCGTGTACCACCCCATCGCTGTTGCGTAAGGTCACCGGAGTGTCAGGATCAGTCGTGCGGCAGGGTATGATAGCAGAATCATCATCCTCCACGATGACCAAATAATCCGTCATTCCTAGAGGCGCAAAGGCTACATCTGGGTCTGTGGTTTTAAAAAAAAAAAAAAACTTGTTAATTTTATCTTGACACATACATCCAGAAAAATCATCCCATGTGCATGTATCTCACCAGGTTAAATGTTTTGTCTTTACACATATATCCAGAAGAGTTACCTCACTAACATAAGTCATCATAGCGAAGTGATTTTAAAGTATGACTAATACCACATTGCCATCCCCTAATGAAAAATGTTGAGGATACATACAAATATTAGCCAGGAATTCCAATCCAAATTTGAGCAACAACTTAAAACAAGAATGGACAATAAAGTAATAGCATTCAACTCTGTTCAAAACAAGAGAAAAAAGTCATCATTTAAAAATTATGAATAAAAAAGGTGAAAAAAATAACAGAACTTTCAAAGAAATTCTTATCACCAATGAAAAGTAGTACAGAAATCCATTGATTAAAAAGTAATCACCGAGCTAATAAATAAAATGTCTAATTCCATAGCCTGAGAATTTTCTTTCCCAAAGAAAACTAGCCACTTAATCTACTATGGTAGGAAGTGCTGAAAGCCTCAAGCATCAATTTCAGAAAGGGCCTTCTACTCTCCAAAAGCGCAACTAAAAAGATCTCTGACAGTGCAGGGGCCACTTGGGTGGTGTTTGTGCTGGGAGGTGGGAGAGAACAAGAAGTTTTTTTACAGTCTTAAGCAGATTAAAACTAGAGGCCTCATCTACCTTTAACAAACCCACATTCCTGGTGTTCTCAGCAAGAAGGAACCCAAGTGTAGCATTTGTGTGTGAATGAAGCTGGAGTGACCAACTAAATACCCAACTCCTTGTGAAACAAAACTTTATATTAATTAGGAAGGAGGATACAGACAAGTAAATGTCATAAAAAGTGGGGGAGATGGTCCAGGATCCTTGGAGAGGCCCAAAGTTGTAGAGGGCAAGAAAAGGAGCCATATGAAAAAGCAAATCTCTGTTGCAAAAAGGATATGGAAAACTAGAGGAGTTCGGGTAGAAGCTGTCACCACTCTGGCTCACTCTAAGCCGTGGCCAGGAGTCGGAGCACAGAGGCAGCATATAACATAACTAATATGAGAGACCTTGCTGGGTCTGTGGACCTTGTGTGACCATGGGCAAGTTTACCTCTCTGGTCCTTAGACTCTCTCAATAAATGATGGAAGGCATTTACCTTCAAGAGCTATGAAAAAAAAAAAAAGGTAGGAAGATACACATCACAGGAATTATTTACTCAAAAGGCATACTATTCCAGGTAGAAACCTCCTTATTTTACTGCTGCCAAAACAACAAGGATGGCAACAGTTGTAAACAGTTTATGTTTGTAGGGTTTTGTTTTGTTTTTTGTAAACCCAGTACTTTCACTTATTCCCCTTAAATTCACCTCTACATACTAAAATTGCCATTACTTTAATTTGTTTGTATGAGTTCCAAATTCTTCAACTCTGTTAAGCAAAGATTTCAGCAAATACATCTGCAAGTGAATTTCAGGTTAAAATATACAGTTTGGTATCCATAACACATCTGCCTGGTCTTTCTCTAAAATGTAATTTTTCCCTACCCATCATGTACTATCCATGAAATGTCTGAACAACATCATGGTTTTTCTAACAGTTGGTAAAAATCAACACTAGGGCTACAACTACAACTAAAGATATAATCACAAAGGAGGACATGGAATGCTAGGTGGGTGGACCAAATACATCTCAAGCTCCTGTCTAAACCTAGTCCATCAGTGTAGCTGCAGTGAGAATAAACCACATTTCGCCGACTACAGAGAACATAGACCAAGGGTCACAGCTGTGAAATCCATCACTACCTTTACACAGAGCCCACGCCTCCCAGGGAGGCTTCCAGCCATGACCAAGCAGAGCTGGGGTCCTGAAGCAGCCCAGTTCCTAGCAGGGCCACGAGGTCTCTGCCAGCCAACTTCAGCCGAGGACACTGGGCTTGCCCAGCCTTCTTTAGAGGCACAGAGGTCTAGAATGCTTCCACCCCATCTTCCCTTCCCCTCTCCTTTACTCAGGCTCAGGGTGTGCCAGAGTCTGATAGCTCCCCTAGTCTCTGCTGGACCTCTCCCCATTTTCTCTCACAGGCTTTTCCCTGATAAGACCCTTGCATATTTAGCCCCATTTAACTCCAATGCTTATCAAAGGACATGGGATAACATCATTAATTTGGGATTTCTCTCTAACTTTTAATTAAATAGAAAAAAATCCCTTTCAATTCATCAAGAGTAAATATGTTTGACCTAAATCTGAAAATCGACATGGTTATTTGGACGCTAATATAATGAGCTATAAGTAATTCCAAGATAGGACCTACCTAATTAATCTTTGTGTCCCCAGCACTCAACACAATGCCTGACACACAGTAAATGCATAATAAATACTTGCTGAACTTGCTCGAACAAAATAGAAATGAATATATTTCAGATTCTTTGCATAATACTAATCCCAAAAGACACACCATGATAAAAATGATTTTCAATACATAACATATAGGGAATGGAAAGCTAAAGCTTGATAATAGCACAATACTGTGAATGTAATTAACACCACTATGGTTAAAGGGAGACATTTTAGGTCATATATGTTACTAAAGTAAATTTTTTTAAAAAGGTATATGGGGGATAAGTAGGAAATGTTTAACATGGACCGCATATTAGAGAATACTTGGAAATAACAGTAAATTTCTTAGGTGTGATTATGGTTCAGCAGTTAGATAAAAGAATGTTTTTCTTCTTAGGAGCTGAATATTTAGGGCTGATGTGTCATCATTATGTCTGCAACCAATTTCTATATGTTTTAGAAAATATATGCATGCATAGGTATATGAAGCAAAAAAAAAATCATATGTTCATTGCTGAATCTATAATATGTAAATAATTGTTGAAGCCATGCTAATAATTGTTGAGCCTAGGTGGTTGGTATACGGATGTTTATTGTATTAGGCTTTCAAGTATTTTGTATGTTTGAAGTTTTTCATTAAAATTTTTGGAGGCTGTACAGCACAAAGTGTAAACCACAATGTAAGCTACAGACTTTGGTTAATAGCAAAGCATCACTGCAGGTTCCTCAATTGTAGCAAATGTACCACACTAATCTAAGATGTTAATAATAGGGGAAACTATGTGTGTGGGTATGGGGGAAGGGTTATATGGGAATTCCCTCTACTTTGGGGTGTAATTTTTCTGCAAATCTAAAACTTCTCTAAAAAGAAAGTTTAATTATTAAAAAAAAAAAAAAATTGGGGAGGGGGAAAAAACATAACTCCAAAATGTCAACAATAAATATTTCTTAATAAGATGACAGATGATCTTTATTTAAGTTTGCGGGCTCTCTTGTGTTTTCCAAATAATAAATTTTTGTTATTTTTCTTCTGGAAAAACCTTATCACAGTTAGCCTGAGACAGCAGATACTGGCAAGCTGGCTTGGTGCAGGGTAGCCATCTACTCACCTGGCACATAGATATAAATGTGTCTGCCTTCGATCTCATTTTCTTCTGTCTGAGTGTGGTTGTAATAGCAAGTGTACAGTCCTGTGTGGGCCGCCGAGGCACTGACCACATCCAGCACGGTCACAAAAAGGCCACTGTTGTTTTCCTCACTTCTGATCTCTACATTGGGGTTCTCTTCTTCAGACAGGGGGTACTGCCAGCTCACTTCACTCTCCCCAAAGCATCTCAGAGAAAAGGATGAATTCAGCTGCACAACCTTTTCATTTTCATTTGGAAGGATCGAGGGTAATGAAAGCTGGCAGAGTATTAGGCCCGGTCCTGTAAAAGGAAACATGCTCTGAATAGGATGTGGCCAGAAGGGACGGTCTCACCCAGAGAACTGAGAGCAGCAACAGTAGCAGCTTATCTGAACAACGGCCATTTCTGTGCAGAAAATCCGTTTGCCTGGATCCCCATGAATAGCCCCCCATTATGACAGCCACTGCATCTGCTGAGAGCAGCAAATGGTTCCAAAGGCTCGATAACAGCACCGAGCCCCCGCCCCCTGGATTCTCCCCTCCAAACACTCAGCTGGATAGAGGGCGTCTGACTCCAATTCCATATTTTAGGCTCTTATGTGTGACCATAAACTATCCCAAGATGGCATAGGCTCAAGCCTATGGGGTTCTTTATTGTCCACATTCCCTGCAGAGGTTTCCCTTAGGGAAAAAAATGGGATGAGAATGGGGGCGGGCAGTCCGACCCAACAAAGCACAAAGCAGATTTGTACTCGGGCATTACACAGCTTCCACTTCTTACAAGATTTGGGCATGCCCCCTCTCCCTAGTGAGTTCCAGAAACCACAGCAGGGTGATGTGGACTTTAATGCAAAAATAAGAATAAATAAAGGCCAAGAGTGAAAACTCGAAATTCATCTTAGAACCTAAAATTTCACTCTAGCCTACCCTTCTTGTAAAACCGAAAGAAGAGATGTTATGGCTTAGTTAATTATCTAGTAATGGTCTCAGTCTTCCCCAGAGGCAGATGTGGGAATCACATCCTGCTTCAATATTTGACCACTGTGATTCCTGACGCTCGTTAGGTAGGAGCTGTAATGGCTTACTATCACCCTGTAGGTGGGGCATTGTCAGTGAACTTCAGAACCAACGAATCATTGACCTTTTTTAATTCCACCATATCCATATGGATATGGATAAGACCTAAGGACACTAACAAGCTCAACTAATTCCACAAACTAGAAAAGCATGGATTCCTGCTGAAAATCTGTGATGCAGACATACCTGGACCAGAGCTAAGAAATTCCAATAAATACTTTAACATTCAGCCCAAAGGCATTCTCCTGGCGAGGATGAATTAAAGAGATTCCCCAAGAGTCAGACATTCATCAGTCAGTTTCTAAGGGAAAGGGTAGCTCTGAGATTTCCAAGCAATTTAAGCATCCTGAAACAGGTATTGTTTAGGACAGGTATGACGGGCCAGGCTAGAATTTTCTATTATTTCTTTCCTTTGAGCATTTCTGAATTTATCTATCTGATCCATCTCTACTAGAAATCTTTGTCCCAGGAAAAGGAAGAGGAGGGTGGAAGAATTTGGACTATTACTAAGAACGACTGAATGCCAGGATTAAGCAAACACTAAAACTGCCACTGGATGGGCACTCTTGAAATGAGACTAGTGCAATGCAGCAAAAGGAACTGAAGGTCTGGGGTCATTCCAGATAACGCTCTACAGTTCTCCATTTCTCTTCATTCTTCTGGACTTGCAACACAGACTTCACTGCAGAGCATAGAACTTGGAAAGCAAGGCCTCCCCCAGGACGCTGCTCTCAGCAAAGAGCGGGATCCGTACCTGTGAGGAGGCAGCCTAGAAACAGGAATGCCCGGCGAGAAGGCCACATCGTTCTGGAAAACTGAAAAAGTCCAAAGTCAAACAGAAACAGCGTTAGTCAAGAGAAATCATCAGTGAGCTTAGTCATCTCTGTGCTTTGCACTGTGGAAAATGGTAACAGCATCATTATAGTCATAAAAAAAAAAAAAGAAGAAAAGTCCCAGTTTAAGATTTAAGATGCCCAGGAGAAGAAAATCAAATAGGCCAAGGGAGCCCCGTGGTCATGACAGAAGCCATGGGAAGCTGAGGGCTTTCCAATTGCATGCAAAAGTCCACATTTACTGTCTCGAAGGTATCTGAGAGTAGAGGATAACTGCTCCTTTTGGAGGTTAAAAGAAAGAATGTGGGAAAACGAAGAAGGAAACGTATGTATTTTCTCAACTTTCTCAGGAAAGGTTGTCACTTGCTTTGTGTTCAGCTGCACAGAGGTCACACTCTCTGTAACCACTGGAAAGGCTACTTAGGCAAACATGCTCATATTTAAGTGTCACTCCGATCTACAGTTTTTGAAACCCAACTCACTAACGTCCCTTAGAGCAGACCTTTGTGATACAGAGACAAGTACCCAGGCCCAGACCTGGGCGCTGAGCCTGGATTTTCCTAGGACCTGCTGCCCTCACAACTAGGCTAAACCAGGCATGGAAAACCAAGAACACTGGCGTGAAAGGAAGAGCAAAAAAATAATAATAATAAACAAAGGGAAGAAAACGGGAGAGAAATGTGTGACTAAACTCCTGTGTTTGGGGGCATTGCAGTAGACAATAGGATAAAACATGAAGCTTCCACAGAAACTGATCCTACTTTTTCTTGTTAAGTTTTCCACCCTCTGATATCCCACAACAAAATCTTAGGAGGAGTGGAGAGAGGAAGCGTGAAAGAGGTGAGTAGGAAGAAAGGAAGGGAATGGAAAAGAAAACAAAGGAAGAGAAGGAAATTAAGCTGGGATCCATGTTGCCCTGGGGGCAAACCACTGCAGGCTCTGTTCTGGCCCACTCTGAAAAGGCACCTTTTCTCTTTGCCTTTTCGTTTTCATTCACACTTTTGCACATCTTTATTTTACCTCCCCCTTCACTTCTCACAGGAAATCCTTGGAAATGATCAAGGAAAAGGAACAGAAAATGGGTTTGCAGATGGTGGGACCACTGAGCACCCAAGTTTGGATGGAAAAGGCCACACCAAGGGACCTTGGCAGGGGCACAGGCCTTAAGGTAACACAAAATCCCCACCTTGATCCAACCTATGCACCTGGCCCCTGTGGTCACTCAGAAAACCCCGTCAACCCCAATGGAATGACGTAATGCAATGGAATGACGTAATGCAATGGAATGACGTAATGCAATGGAATGACGTAATGCAATGGAATGACGTAATGGGACGTACCGGGTGCCATCACTGACTTTGGAAATTAAGACTATGGTGCATATTTCTGAGTAAATTGCACCCCCCCCCACCCCCAAAAAGGAGAAATTCGATGTTTGCCTATGTTTACATTTTGGTTCTTTTTTGCTTGGTTGATTGTTGTTTTTAGAGAGGCTCCTATAGCTAGCAGCCTAACGGTAGCTTTTGGTGGTGCTTGATCACACATTTTTGCTCAAAAGTGGCCTACTTGCAGAAATCAGAGGGAAGAAAGAGAGGCAATGAAAGATGGGATGCTGGTGGCATAGTGTGGGTAGGGAATGGGGAATGAATTTGGGGCAAAAAATAGAAGTAGTAATTCTGCTCTCTCCAAGAGAGAAAATGAGAAATCAATTTTTACTAAGCCAAAGTTTTCACATGTGTGTTCTGAGTTTGTTCTAATAATCCTGCGACATAGGGATTATTAGATTTTAAGAAGTGGCTGTTCAAAGGACTTGAATAGACATTTCTCCAAAGAAGATACACAAATGGCTAATAAGCACATGAAAAGGTGCTCATCATCAATAGCCATTAGGAAAATACAAATAAAAACCACAATAAGATACCACTTCACATGCACTAGGATGACTATTGTTTTAAAAAGTGGGGGTGGGTGCGGTTAAGGGAATAACGAGTGATAGCAAGGACATGGAGAAATTGGAACACTCCTGCATTGTTGGTGGGAATGTGGAATGTACAATGGCTGTGGAAAAGAGTTTAGTAGTTCCTCAGAAAATTAAGTATAAACAAAATGTGGTATATACATACAGTGGAATATTATTCAGTTATAAAAAGGGATGAGGTTCTGACACATGTGACAACATGGATTAATCCTGAAGATATCATGTTGAGGGAAATAAGCCAGACCCAAAAGGACGAATATTGTATGATCTCACTGATCTGAAATAATTAGAATAAGTAAATTCACAGAATCAGAAATTAGAATATAGTTTACCATGAGTGGGGACTGGAGGTTGGGGGTTGGGGGTGAGAGAATAGGGAGTTAATGCCTAATGGGTACAGTGTTTCTATTTGGGGCGGTGGGGGGGCAGAAAAGCTTTGGTAATGTATAGTAGAGATGGTAGCACAACACAGTGCAAGTAATTAACCCCACTAAATCGTATGCTTGAAAGTGGCTGCAATGGGAAATTTTAGGTTGAATGTGCTATCAGAATAAAAATAATTTTTTAAAACACCACAGAACAGTACAATACAAAGAGTGAATGCTAGTGTAAAATTATAACAAAAGTCCACACTAATACAAAATATCAATAAGGAAAATTTTGTGCATCAGGGCGTTAACATGGGAACTCAGTACTTTCTGCATGATTTTTCTATAAACCTACAACTGCTCTAATTAAAAATAAAATAAAGCAGCTATTGATGGTCAGAGAGGTTTAGCAAAAAAACTGAAGTCACACAGCTGGTAGCAGAAGCAGAATTCTAACACAAGGCCCATGTAATGTAAAAGCTATACTCTTTCGGAAAGCAGATGTGGCTCAACTGATAGAGCATCCATCTACCATATAGGAGGTCCAGGGTTCGGTACTTGTGATGAGCTGGCCCACATGCAGTGCTGCTGTGTGAAAGGAATGCCGTGCCACGCAGGGGTGTCCCCTGCATAAGGGACCCCACGCGCAAGGAGTGTGCCCCGCAAGGAGAGCCACCCCACGAAGAAAGCACAGCCTGCCCAGGCATGGTGCCGCACACACGGAGAGTTGATGCAGCAAGATGATGCAACAACAACAAAAAAACACGGATTTCCAGTGCCACCTGACAAGAATGCAAGCAGACACAGAAGAATACACAGCTAATGGACACAGAGAGCAGACAACAGGGGGAAGGGGGGAAAAATAAATAAAAATAAATCTTTTTAAAAAAAGGCCATCTCTTTCCACACCACCATATGGCCTCACTCATGGGAAGATCACCTCCCAACTATTTCCTAATGCAAACTGGGCCGATGTTTTCCTTCTCTGACTCACCACAGCAGGAAGCAGCACAACTGCAGTGCTGTGGACCCAAATGCAATGCCCACAATGCCGGCTGGCTGCTAGCTTCTGAGGGTCCTGGCATGAGTCCGGGGATGCAGGTTTCCACCCTGCAGCAGCCGCCAGCCCTGGCGGCCTCAGAGCTGGGCTGGCAAGCCTGATTTACTGCAATTAGCAGAAACAGGCCGTGTATACATAGAAATATCAGCCTTCTACTGATAATCCACTTAGCAAACTTCAAAGGAGTCCTCCAGAGCCAGCCTGATGTCTTGGGTTTTATCACATTTATATCCTGTATTTCTGTAGCAGGGCTTGCCAACCATACATTTTTAAAGCATTCCCAAACTTAAAAGAGGGGCTCGCTGCTCTTACAGCACAGCTCACGGGAGCATTTTGCCCTGACCAGGCCCCACCAGATTTCCTTCTGTGCACCCAGATATGGCAGGCCTTCTGCCAGTGAGGATTATTTACTGACACACAAAGTGGGCAGTGAAAACAGGGTGTCTGTGCAAGCAATGATGCAAATATGGAGAATCAACATGAGCTTGCCCAAGGTTTTAAGCTCCCTTTTCTGATAGCAGTTGTTCTCCGGCTAGAAATCCAGGCATAGTGCGACGTTTCATGCAATCTATAACTCAGACAATTTACTCATGAGTAATTGCAGCACATTTACCCCACAGGGTGGGGATGAAAAACAGCAGGAAAGAGGGAGACTTCCCTCTCCTTATTGGTCTCAAAGAAGGAATCTCTGGAAGTCAGTCCTGCTATTTCTGGAGTTTGTCTACTCTGGGAGTAAACGCTCATCCTTTATCGCTAACCCCTATCCTGGTGCTCATTCAAAAGTCAGATGGGCAAATTTTTTTTTTTAAGATGTATTTATTTATTTCTCTCCCCTTCCCTGGTTGTCTGTTCTCTGTGTCTATTTGCTGCGTCTTCCTCTTTGTCCGCTTCTGTTGTTGTCAGAGGCATGGGAATCTGTGTTTCTTTTTGTTGTGTCAGCTCTCCGTGTGGGCGGCCCCATTCTTGGGCAGGCTGCACTTTCTTTCGCGCTGGGCGGCTCTCCTTACGGGGCGCACTCCTTGCACATGGGGCTCCCCCATGCAGGGACACCCCTGCGTGGCAGGGTACTCCTTGCATGCATCAGCACTGTACATGGGCCAGCTCCACACGGGTCAAGGAGGCCTGGGGTTTGAACCGCGGACCTCCCATGTGGTAGGCGGATACCCTTACCCCAGATAGGCAAATTAAAGTAATTGATACAAATTCAGAGGAATAAGGCATTGTAAAAGTCAGTGAGAACTAATCATTTTTTGCAGGGAGGAACAATGGATTTCATCAGAATCGTTTCTTTTTTATCCTTATTATTTCTCTCATGCCAGCAACATGTTGGACTTTAGACGCAATCCTCTATAATCACTACTCGAGGCATATTTGCCACAAGTCAAAGAAACAAATGGGGAAGAGAGATCTGTCAGGTTCCCTCTCAGGCAGGTGACTTGTGTTCTACCCTCCCTCCACACCCATTCTCTTGTCCTTCTCTCAGAAGATTCTCTGGAAATTTCGTTGGATTAGATTCTGATCCCAGAAATGATGCTTAGTCCATCTCTCTGAACCTCAGTTTCTTCTGTAAATGAAGACTAATAAATACCTGACTTGTTTCCTTGCTCTACTGACTTATTGTAAGGATTAAACTACATAGCTATATATAATTCTATAACTGAAAGTGCTTTGTAAACATCAGCTAGGGATTTTAATACTGGGTCTGTTTTGTTTTGTTTCTCCCTGCAGCATCCTATGTTTTAGGTGACAGGGACATCTGAGGTGGCTAAACACTTTACTGAGAAAGTGAAGTCCCAGAGGCCACACAACTTGCCCTTCATCACCCACCTAGTGGAGAGCAGGATCTGAACTCTGATTCCTGACCCAGGCCAGTAGTTCCCTCCTATACTCTTGATACTGCAGCCTGGAAGGTGTATGGGGACTATTTTAAGGTGAACCAAAACATACAGTCATATATGCAGAGATACAACACTTTTTGTAGCTAGTATTCTTTCTCTTTAACTTGACCATCTTGTCCTCTGCAAATAGAAGTGAAGAACCATTGAGTGTGACTCTAGAACAAAAGACAACATGACCTCCTAGAGACTAAACAGAGAGCAAACAATGCAAGGGCCTTGTTTCCAGAAGGAGTAACAGCACAGCGTCCTCATAAAACCAGAAGGCCAGCTTCCTGATCACCAACTGCACATGCATCCCACTGCAGGGCCGTTGAATATTGAATTTCACCCCACCCTGGCATGATTAAAGGCCAGAGGAGACGCGCTCGCAGCCCCAAAAGCCACTGATGACTTCAAGATTCAGTTTTCCGAGGTTTGGTAATTTCGGCCCTCTTGAGTTAATTCTAACTGTGAAAATTACATAGCTAGCTTTTTCCCTGCTACAAATGTGCTGCCCTTTCTCATAGCTTCAGCCCAGCCCTCTAAGTTCAGATCTGCATTGGCCAGCGGCCCTACCTTCCTGTTTTCCACCAGGGGCTTGTTGACCAGGATCTCTGCTCAGGCAAGGACTGTTTTGTTGTTTTGGTCTTCCTGAGTTCCATTACACATTCCAAGGTTGGGTGGGGGCTGGGCTGTTTTCACATGGGCGCATTTTATGGGACAACAGAAGCTCAGAAACCTTTCTTCTCTCCCTGCATCAGATATTTAACCACAGGAGGCTAAGACACTTTCTTTTGATTGTCCCCCTACTGATGTGCCACCTAATGAATGGGACAACCTTGGGAAGGAAGAGTAGCTTGTAGCACACTTGAGCCCGAGGTCACCAGTCTCAGATCTGGGTCTGCTCACGATTAAACGGAAACACAAATACCAGCCTACCTTCCTCACAGGTCTCTCTGGCAATTAGATGTGTAGGACTTGGAGGGCTACATAGCTGCTAAGGATTAACAACTAAGGCAGAAAACTATACAAACGTCTATAAAACGAATGTTGACCGTGCAATGACTCTTGCAGCTTCATAAGAAAAGAAGACCAGTCATCATATTTTACTTGGGTCTACCCAGCGAAAAATGCCTCCTCCTGAGGCCACTGCTTGCTTAGAATCTGCACGAAGGGCATTTCCGCCGCGGGTCATGCAGTTCAGGAACGTGACCAGCAGGTGGCAGTGTTGGTCCAAGGACTTGGGGTTCGCGTAGTGGCCGGCGCAGCTGCTGGGAGTTTTGTGCTAAAACGCCCCAAATCTCAACTTCCAATCTCATCCTCTCTTAGACTGTGCTTTTAGGTTTCTCTGTGACCTCAATTCAAAACCCGTGGAATGGGAGCAGGAAACGGAAAACTGCTGCCAAAATGCGTAAATCTCCACGGGTCCCCAAAAGAATTTGGTGAGGGAACCGCCCCGGGCAGGCATCAGCATCTTTCTCCCCCCTCCAAGCGGGTCCGCCGAGGCCTCGGGGCCTCGGGGCCTCGGGAGCCGGGAATACAAAGCAGGAACAGCTGCCAACCCTGGTCGCAAGGGTTCCACGGTGAAAGCCACTCGAGAGGAGGCTGGATAGTCCAAGGTTTTGTTTAGCCAAAGCTCTCCCCACCTCGGAGATTCCGCACACCCATAGGAGGGAAGCCAGGCGCGCGCGCCCGTCCGTGGCCTCCCTCCCCGGAGAGGGGACCACCTGGGCCGCGCGAGCTGCGGGGGGCCACGCCGTCCCCCAGCCCCGCGCTGCCCAATCCGTTCGCACGCCTTTGTCAACCCTCATAAACCCGCCCGGCGGGGGACGCCACGCAGCCGGGGAACCTCGGGCTGATTGGAAATGACTGTTCCCGTTGCACAATAACGCAGGGTCGTAAAACAAACAAACAGCAACAGGCCTCCTGCGCGGCAGGGAAATTTGCGAGGGGTTTGCAAACAAAAGTCAACGACTCTTCCCCCAAGAGCGTCCGTGACTCATTTAATCCTCCACTTTCCTCAGCATCTTCCAAATTTAATTTTGACACCCCCATTTTCATCCCCGAACTCCGGGAACTCAGGTCCCTTCGCTCACGCAGCCCCTCCAGTGCTACACAGGGCTTGTCAGGCGTCTATTCGACGCCCCCTTGAAAGGATAAAGATGACCCAAGCTATTCGTCCAGGGAACCCCTTAGGTCCCAGCGGGGCGCTCGGACGCGACTGGCGCCGATCGCCTGGGGCTGGCCGAGAGCTGGACCGCGGGTCGGGATCCCGCTAGAGGGCGCGGCAGCCCCGCGAATCTTACCCGCTGGATCGCCTGCCTCTCGGGCTCCGCGTCCGGGGCAGCGCAACCCGTGCGGCGACTCGGAAACCCTCTGCAGGAGGCTCCGCGCTGGCACAGTCCGGCCCCCTGCCCCGCCACACCCACACGAATAGTATTTGCGATGCTCCCCCTCCTGTCACTTCCACGCCCTCCGCGGCTCTGCTGCTCCAAGGTTGGTGGCAACGCCCCGCACGTCCCGCGGGTCCGCGCCCCTGCTGGCTGTGCTCCCTGCCTCAGCGATGCAGAGGCCACCCGATCCCAAGCACGACGCTGGGCGTTTGCATTGTTTTCAGTTGAGCCCTGAGAGGGGGCCGGGCGGGGTGGAGGGAGAGAGGCCGAGGGGTTTAGAGTTACAGCCGCGCTCCAGCGCCTCCTGTGGGTCAGAAAGAGGCACGGCCGCGGGCTACAACTTGTCAGGAAGGCCGGGATGCGCCGAGGCTGTGACCCCCCAGCTTTTAGGAACCTGGGTGCTCACCTTGCCCCACGCTCCCTGTGCCACGGCTGCCCCGCGCACACGCGCATCCCCTCGAGCCTGCACCTCTCGCTCCTCTTTCGCTTGAGGTTGAGGTAAAGGAGTCAGGGAAGGAAGGAAGAGCCCCAAATTCAGGATCCCCTATATTCCACCCACACCCCAACCCCACTCCTACAGTCTACTTTTCCAAACAATTCCTGCGTCGGGGTTGTGTTTAAAAGAAACGCAAATGCCGCCGAGCCACTGCAGAAGAAGACAAGCACCCGCAGGGTCTGGACTAGAGCTCAGGCTGGAGAAGTAGTTTCTCTGGACCCCTGCACCCGGGACAAGCCGGACAGCTGGTACTGTGGGCAGACACCGCGAGGCCGGACCTGAGGGACACTGAGAGCCTCACCTTTTGGTCACCTTTTGGCCTTTAGATCTTTCCCCTGAATTGCTACTTCTCCACCAGTAACACGTAACCCTGTCGCAGCTGCCCGGAGGCCGGACCCGACCGCCAAAGTCTGCAGGAGGTCGCTGGCCACCACGTCTCCAGGACACGGCGCAGCGTGCCGCCCACGGCCGGTCCCCAGCAGGCGCACGGCAGGCCGGCCTCGGCGCCAGACGCGTTTGCAGCTGGAGAGCCCAGCTTGATGCCCCTCCCCCGCACCCCTCCCCACCCCGCGTCCCTTCGGGAAGCAGCCCTGGGGCGGACAGCTGGGAGTACCGGCTGTGCTTCAGGTCCCTCTCTGTCTAAAAGCTGGTGCAAGGACCCGGGTACAGGCGGTCGGTGGCGGGCGCATTCTCGGAGCCCCCACCACCACTCCCTCCCGCCGACCCACCCCCGAGCTCTCTGGACTTCAGTTTTGGAGTCCAGCTGCACTTGGATCAGACCAAAAGCAGGAGTGTGCAGGAGTCCCGAAGCAGGGACCAACCGCGGCCTCCAAGCAAGGCCGCTCGGGCCCCCGCCTGTCGGGGCACAGTGAGGACGGTGGAAAGCGGACGGTCGAGAGGCAGTGGGAAGACGAGGGAGGGGATACAGCGCAACCACGCCCGGGGCCTGCCAGTCGGAACGGGGGCGTGGGTGGGGCGTGTGTAAACAAGACCCTGGCTCTGCAGTGGGTGAGGCTGCAGTGGGTGAGGTGCGCACGCCCGGGGCTCAATTCTCTCCTGCGGCCCCTGGGACTCGGCCGGCTCTGAGGTGCTGCTCAAGTGAGCTGTGCGGCTGGGTACTGTGGTTCCCGGTTTGTCCTGGATGCCTTTCCCTGCTCCAAAAAACTGACTAGTTCTGGTCGGAGTGACCGCGGCGAGGCGAGCCAGTCCAAAACATTGAGCAATTCGGCCGCGGAGCCAAAAAGCCATTTCCCACACCGCCCGGCCCGGGGCTTTTCCAGGGAGTGAGGGCAGGCGTGGGGCGTTTCGAACCTGATAGGGGCCACACACTCCCCTCCTAAGCCCCGTTTGCCTCCCTCCCATCCTTGGAAACAGGAGTCCCGGCTGGCAAGTTCTGCCAGGCAGTCTTTCTGCAATCCGGAGATCTTAGCCGGGCCGGGGGAGCTAAGTGCGGGAAAGACCAGGACAGCCCAGCCCTTCCTTCCCGCCACCAGGCCACCCCGCAGCCCCGCACACCTGGCTGCGCGGCCGGGATTCCTGGCCTCCTCGCGCTGTCCGGCTCCAGTGGGGCCAAACTCCCTTTCGCTATGAACTGGCCGAGACCCTTGCGGAACAGAATCCCAGCCAAGTGGACGCCGCCCGCTCCCTTGGCGCTGCCTGGACAAGTTAATCTCACGTGTAAAAGCCGATTTCCATGGGGATAGGCAGCGGAGGAAGGAGGGGCTCCAGGAGACGGCTCACAAGGGGCCAGGGAGGCTGGCGCAGAGAGGGGAAGAGAGGAAGGAAGCGAGTAAAGAGGATGAAGCAGCGCAGGGCGAGCGCAAGCGATGAGTGCCACATATCCCTGCACGTAGGAGGGCAGAGGGCGGAGGGAGGTGGGGGAAGAGGACCCAGGACTCGTCCTGGAAGGAAGAAGGGAGACGGGAGGGCGCTTCGCCTCTCACCTTTCTGTCTTACCTGGAACCAAGTTCCTCTGTTCCAAGCCGCCCCTAATTTCCCCAAAGAAGTTCGGCACTTTTCCTGGCGACTTCCTCTCTTCTTCCTTGTGGCCGGGACTGGCCAGTAGCAGAGCCCCGGGGTTTGCAGCAGTGGTTCCACTGGATGCAGGGGGAGGGGCGCTCAGTGACGGGTGGGGGCTGGGGAGCCACCGCGCACAATGAGGACCCCTAAGAGTGCAGCTCGAAATTCCTCAAATCCCAGTTGCTGGAATGCGAGGCGACGGAGTTCTTCACTCCGGGCCAAATGTGTTTGTCATTACGCAGACCGCCCGTCCGCCTGCGCTGCCGCCGCCCCCGCGCCACGGCGCGCAACCCGAGAGCACCGCGGCCGGCGCCCGCGCTCACCTCCCTGACCAGGCAAACCGCTGGGAAGCACCCCAAACCCTCGCCCGAGCCCAGGTCTTGTCTGCTCGTCTGGCAGCCACCGCAGATGTGCTGAGTCTGGCCCCGGCTCGCACCGGGCGCTGCGCCGTCCAGTAATTACGCGCGCTCCGCCGGCGCCATGTGTACCCGTCAGGCTCCCGAGGTCCGGCTGCCTCCAGCCGACCCCTTCACGCCTCCCCCGCCCCGCAGCCCCGCAGCCCCTGCCCGCGCCCCTCTCGGCGCTCTTTGCTTTCCCGGGTCCCCCAGCCGCGCTCCACCCCGCGAGCTGCCGCTCGGTCCCACCAAACCACCGGCGAGGAATGAAAACATTCATTAAAAACCTGTCGCCTTCCAGGACCGGCTGCCAAGAAGAGGGCAACACACCTCTGCTCCCACCCCCCAGCATTACTTGGTACTCGTCCCAGTGTCCACGAATATCACCCACATCCCCAAAAGAAACCTCAAAAATGCCTTCAACAATTTCCTTGGGAGGCCAAAGGGTTGTTAGAAAAACACTACGTTTAAAAATAGGCCGAGAAAATGTGTTGTTGTTGTTTTTAAAATCCCCAGACTTTGTAACTCGGTATTATCTTCCTCCCTAGTGAAGTTTATTTGGAATAAATTATTCTCTGGGCATACAACAGGAATTCAGCTTCATTTTTTTTTTTTTTTCCTTATCGTCCAAAGTTTGAGTGAAGTTGCTTGCTTCTTCCAGCCCTAGAGCCCGATCAGGGACTTTCTTTGGAAACAAAAATCATTTTTTTTTCCCTCCCTTACCTTCTCCTCCTAGTCAATCAGCAATGAAAATCCTACACATTGAGCAAAAACTGTCCACGGCCTTCAGTCCTCTCCTGCGATCCCCTCCTCTGTTTCTCTCCCTCTTAGCTCCAACTGTAATGGGCTCAAAAACCGCGTTTTGTAATTGATTCAATGTTATAGTCCATCCTTCTAAAACTAATCATTTGCGCTAAGTAAATAGCTGTCAGGAAATGAAGCCCCCCCTTGGCCTCTTCAAAATAAAAGTTTCCTTCAAACTCCCGGCGCTCTGAACGTCCCAGCCTCGGGATTGCGCCTTCGCATTTCGCTCTTATGCAATCAGGGGGTCCAGCCCCAACCCCCAGATTTCAACAACTGGGGGGCGGGGAGAAACAGACCAGATGGGATGGGGGTGGTGGAAGGGGGAGGTGTTGGTGCTCTGCCGGGAAAGACATTTCGTGAAAATACAAACTGCCCATCATTTCCAGGAGTTTGCCTCCTCACTTGAGGGATATTTTCCGCCGCGCCGATATTGTTTTGTGTTCTCTTTAAAAAGAAGAAAAATAACATGTAAAATTGCTGTTAGTGCCCCCAGAAATGTCCCTTCTGGAAAAGCTCCTGGTCCAACTAGAAATGAGACCGTCAGGAGGGCTCCAAGTGGTTGCGTGGTTTGGAACTTTGGGTCTTTTAGGGAAAGTGCCCCGTAATTGTTAATCCTTTAATGGGATTAGGCAAACTGTTGAGTCCAATATGACAATGATGAGTTTGTGTGTGGTGGGGGGTAGACTGAGGTCTGAAAGGGAACACAAAGAATCCCGGGTCTGCGTAGGCTTGGAACGTACTCCTCCAGAACGACCTTTACTCCCAAGGAGCCACTTATCTTGTCGAGCCTTTGTTTTCGGGGTTATCGGGGTGAGGTTGCCCTGGCTGTCTCGCGGGGAGACTCAGGCTTGGGTGACTGAGGAAGGGTCCACCTCAAGCCCGCCACCTCTTCATCCTGGGGATGGGAGCATTTTGACGCCACCCGCGCTCCAAGCCGCCGCGTGGGTGGGATCCGACGAAGACCTGGGGGTTGAGAGCGGAGCCCCAAATCCAGTGTCCAAGGCAAGAGGCAAAGAGATGGTGTCGGGAGAGAACAATCCTGCCAGTAAGGGAAAGGGGGCGCTGACGCTCCAGGAACCAGACCCGGGTGGATTGGGGCGTCTGAGCAAGCGCGGGGGATGGGAGTTTTCACTTCCCGGCTTCCACCAATTTTGAATTCTCTAGCTGAGGACACGGGGGCATCCTTTATCTCCCCCCATCAACACACGCGCGCGCGCATCCACGCGTGCGCCCTCAGCATGGCCAAGGCAGCCAGGCTGAGACTGGCACGTCGGAAAGCCATCACTTTTTCCCTCCCCGGGTGGTGGACCCAGGGCCACGGGCGGGAGAGGCTCACAAAGAAGTAGTGCACCCTGCTGGGTGCCGAGGTTTAACCTGGGCGGGCTCCCGGAGTGCCAGGCTCGGGAAGAGGGTGCCCGGGGCTGGGCTTTGGGGCCCCACTCCCCTGGCCCTTCTGCGGCGCCCGCCTCTCGTGCGTCTTCAGCTCGGGTGACTGCACAGCCCGCTATTACTTCCACATGTTCCTTCAGGAAATCATTGAAGGCAAATATATGAACAGCCCCTTGTTCGGAATGCTAACAGGATACCGTAATGTTTGTAGATAATGAACGGGAACTAACACCCCGTCTCCTCCCCAAAATCAGAGCGCAGAACAAGGGTAAAAGTCGGGGGCGGCGGGGAGGCTTTCATGCTGTTATTAGACACAAGTTGAGGCCCGGGTTTTTAATATCAGGTGCCCAACAGGGCAGGAGGCGAGACAGAGAGCCTAGCTTGGAGGGCGTTGCTTTGCTGCCGGGGAAACTGCTAGAAGAGCGCACCAGGGTCTCCCGGCGAGCAGGGCCCCAGCGCTCCCCGCCCACAAATGGTAACTTCACAGTTCATTTCAGAGCCGCTGAAAGGGGCCCGAAAAGCAGGCTGGGAGGGGGCGACTTCGGGCCGAAACTCTAAAACGGGGAGAATGGATGAGCCAGCAAGCACCCAGTTGTCCTTCTGGTAGTGATTACCTGCCTAATTTGAATGATGCCTTTGTTATGACCATTAACAAACATTTGCTAAAGGTTTCCATGTGTGACATTCTCGAAGGTTTAACGGCCTGGGCAAGCTGACTCCCAGCACAGCGAGCCGGTGGGGGGTGATGCAGGGAAGCAAATGGCTCGGGAAAGATTTCGTGGAGTCTGGACACAGCAAAGATGGAGGGAGGGCAACATCTGCCTCCCCTGCAAAAGCAAAATAAACCCAGTGGTCAGGAGTAAGCTCGGGGCAGGAGGCCCACGAACCAAGGCGGTTGGCTCCTTGAACCGCGGCCTGCCCCGGCAGGCCCCCTCCTCTCAGGCGGGGTTTCCTCTCTTCCCGGAGGGTCAGTGGCCCTGGGAGAGGTCGGTGGGAGTCTGTCAGCCAGCCAGGGGTGTTGGGGGGAGGTGGGGCGAGCAGTGCCGCGTCTTGCCGTGGTGTTGTTCTAAGAGCTTCCCAGTCTGCTGCCCAGCCGTCCAGGGTCCTGGGTGGTCCTGGAGCCGGAGCCAGCAAGCAGCGCCGCCTGGCCCCAAGCGGGCTGCGGGGCTTTTCTCCCCTTCCTTGGCTTCTGGCCGGGGCACCGCGGAGGACCAGGCCGCCCAGTGTGCCCCGCGGAGTGACCTTCGCTGGCCGGGGCTGCTCTGCTAAGGTCCCAGCCCGTGGCCGGGCTTTGAACCTCCTGAGTTGTTTTTTGTTGTTTTTTTCCTTTTAAGAAAGCATCAAGGGGTTAAGAAATTGTGGTCTCGTCCGCAACAGAGTTGGGAAGGAGACCTAACTCCTAAATTGAGCCTGGCTGGGAAGTTTGGGGACACGGGTAGGGGGTGCGGCGTTGCGGGCACGGGCCCGCAGTCGACGTGAAATCCGGAACAGGTGGAGTAACCGAGCCAATCTTCAAAAAGAGAACCGGCCAACATTTTTCAAACAAATTAAAATGGCGACTGAAAATGAAAACAAAATTTCGTCCTGCCCTGCCCTGGCCCAACTCCGGGTACGGGGAGTTGCCGCGCAGCGTTCGCGCCTTGGGCTTTCGTGCGCAGTGCCCGCCGAGTTGGCTTTTTGTTTCTTCTCCGCAGCTTCTCAACTCGACCCCCCAATTCTGCCTTCCTGGGACAATTCAGAAGGTCCTTTTGCTGTAGAAGACTTGGGATGGTGGCAGTCATCACATTTAAACAAACGTGTGATCTTTTTTCAAATAGAGGCGACTGGGGGTGGGGACACATTTCTGGCTTCAGGGTTTGCAAAGGACAGGTTGGTGGCTTGCAAACACTGACCGCGCCATCTCCCCCCTTCAGCTCTCCACTGCAGCTGGCAGAGCCGCCTTCCTGGGCCCAGGGAGGGAAGCTGTGCTTGCAAAGACTCTGAGGAGCCTTGGGGATGGGGCCTCAGCGATGTGGGGGTCTCCGCTCGCAGAGGGGGACGGACTCCCCCCTTGCCGCGGGTCTACCTCTGCTGATTCTCGCAAGCTTCCTCTGAGCCTCCTTGCACATTCAGAATTCAGAGAGCCAAAACCTGGAAAAGGAGGAAGAAGAGGTCCCTTGGCTGGCCTGCCACCCTCTCTCCACCACCTGCTCCTCCCACACCTCTCCTTGGTGTCTTGCTAGCTGCATCTAAAAGGACAGCCTCTCTTCAGGGTGCCTTGTGGCTCTCCATCTTCCCCCCCTCAGTAGAGAAGTAGAAAGCAGTTTCCAGTGAATCATGACCTACTGTATCCTCTCCAAGGTGTTCCCACCACCCACAGCCTGGTTACTGGCCTAACTGAGCACCAGGACTGCAAACAGTGCTTTGGGATTCCTCCAGCTGAGCTGGGGGAAGTGTAGTAGGACTAACCTCTGCAAGGTCGAGATACCGTGATATCCTTTCTATGGGTGGGAGGGGCATCCTCAATCCGGGGTTTTTCTTACTTCCCTCTCCTCCTCTCTAGGTCTTACTTCTTAGTTACTTTTAATTTGAAAAACCATGTGAGGGAGGGAGAGGGAATGATGAGGTTGGGAGGTCTGCTCTCTATTAGGGGCCTCAGCTGTCCAGCTTTCCAACACACAGCTGTGGTGAGGGAGGGAACGGAGGGCTGGTCCTGCTGAGGTCAGCCTGACTGAAGAAAAGGCCTTTTCCACTGAGTATAGCAGGGTTCTGTGATTTAAGAAAGAAAAAAAAGTATTGAAGTAGAAAACCAGGTGAACCTGGGTTCTACCATTACTTTATATATTTTTAAGATTTATTTTATTTATTTCTCCCCGGTTGTATGCTCTCTGTGTGCATTCACTGTGTGTTCTTCCGTGTCCGCTTGTATTATCAAGCAGCATTGGGAAACGCCGTCTCTTTTTTTGCTGTATCAGCTCTCTGTGGGTGTTGCGCCTCTCCTGGCCAGGCTGCGCTTTTTTCATGCAGGACAGCTCTCCTTGTGGCGCGCACTCCTTACACATGGGGCTCCCCTATACGGGGGTGCCCCTGCATGGCATGGCACTCTTTGTGTGCAGCAGCACTGTGCGTGGGCCAGCTTACCACACAGGTCAGGAGGTCCTGGGTTTGAACCCTGGACCCTCCATGTGGTAGGCATTCTCTCTATCAGTTGAGCCACATCTGCTTCCCTACCATTACTTTAATTATAGTGCATATGTTTGAATATGAGCCACATTACTTATTAGTGAGATATAATTTAATCTTCAAGACAACACTGGAAGATAGGCTTGGTTAATCTCATTTAATGGATGCAGAAACAAAGTCAAAGGGGTTAAACAATCTGGCTGCAGCAGCACCAGGATTTGCTCCCAGATCTGTCTAATCACATCCCTCCTCAGTTCAAGTCCTGTGTGATCTGGTCAAGTCAGGTCTGACTGGAGTCTCAGTTCCCTCATCTGAATGCTTGGGCAAAATTCTACAGTATTTCTCTGGATTTTTGTAAAAAGTAAATAATATAATGTATATGATGGGGTCTGACCCAAACTAGGGACTAAATGAAATTTCTCTTTCTCTTTCCTTCTTCAAGCTTTTCCACAGGACCTGGAGATCTGGATAAAGGCCAGTCTGGTTTTATTTATCGTTGTTTGTTTGTTTTTGAGGTACCGGGGCCAGGGATTGAACCCAGAACCTCATATGTGGAAAGCTGGCACTTACCCACTGAGCCACATCATCTCCCCTAAATTGGTGCTTATGTTTTGCTTATTGTTTGTTTTGTGTATGTTTGTTTTTAGGAGATACCAGGAACTGAATCCAGGGCCTCCCACATGGGAAGCAAGCACTCAACTGCTTCAGTCACATCTGCTCCCCTGGTTTTCTATTTTATATTCCCAATTTAAAGTATGTGGCAGGAAAAGAAGGGAAAGGAAAAGTTCTGCTTCCCAGCTTTCTCTCTCTTTCTCAAAAAAAGGGGGTGGTGTGGGGGATCAAGGCAGGTATGCAGAAGGAGGAGCCAAGAAGGAGCAGAGAAGGCAACTGAAAATTAGAAGACAGGCCAGGCATTGCCAACCAGACGAGCTGTAATCTGGAAAGCTAACGTCAAGGGTCCAGGAACATGGAATAGGGTGGGTAAGAGAAGCCTTGGGTATCTTGTTTAGGCTGTCCAGTAGATGCTGAGACCTTGAAAAGATGCCCTTGGTAGAGCAAGGCTCCTCATGCATCATCTCTCACACACGGCCACCCTTCCCACTACCTTGGTTTTGAAAAAGTTTATTTTCCCATGTTTTAATTTACCACAAATATATGACAGGTACGTCAGAGTTTCTTCTCAGCTTTGGAGAGTTAATTCATTGACTAAAGAAATATTTACTGAGCATCCGCCTGCTATCTGGCTCTATGCTAGGCCTTGGGGATATGATGGTAAACAGAATGGACATGGTCCTTGCCTCCAGGGGACTTGCTAGTATAACTCTCATCTAGCTGTCAAGGTTGTCCCCATTGCAGCATCACTGCTGAATTGAGTGTTGAGAGAGCACCCATTGGTACAACACTCATTTCTTTGTGAGACTGTTTTAAAGAAGATACTGGGGAAGAAAGATCAGACAGTGTCTTGAATGATGGACCACTGAACCTCCCCAAACTATCCAGAGTGTGTACAGCTGGGAACAAAGTACTTACTGAGCCTAAAATGCTCAAGACTCTGTGCCAGGTGCCAGGGATATAGCCCTGTCTTCATAGTGTTTATAGACTAGTTGGACAAACTATCAGTTAAGCCTAGAATTGCAGTACAGTGAGATAAGCACCATGTTACATGTACAGAATTATATCAGAGAAAATAGGAGGTACCTAATCCCCACCTGACTGCTTAGAGGGAAGGGACACCTCTGAGAACCGAAGATGAGTAAAAACTAAGTGGGGAAGTAACCTGGTGTGCAGGAGGTCAGAGGTGAGAGGGCACAAGGTCATAAGAAGAAGCAAAAGAAGTTTGGAATGGCTGGAACTTGTGAAGTTCCATTTAAGGAGGAACAAGAACGAAGCCAGATTGTGGAGGCCTTAGAAGCCATGTTCGGATTCTGGACTCAATGCTGTGGAAGTACCAGAATTTCTTTAGGGAGGGGTGGGGCAGGAGCAGAGTTGAATTTTAGGGAAAATGAGCATGGATGCTCCTTGGTGTCTAGGTGGTCACTCCTACAATCTATCAAGAGAGGATGCTTCCCTGTCCAGGATGATGTCAGAGAGGGCTGGAGAAAGTGATAGGAGAGGGAGAAGGAGAATACACAGCACTTACTGGTTGGATCTGAGCTATGAGGAAGGGCAGGGAATAAGGATGGACAGAGGTCCCGGGATTAGGTCATAGCCGAGGCTGTTTGCTTGGGTGGTGACAGGAACAGGTTGGGGAAGGTAAAGGATGAGTCCACCCTAAAACATGATGCATTTGTAAAAGCTCACAGAGAGAATTAACATAAGAAGAAAATCTAGCATTTTCTGGTAGGCAGAGAAGGTGCTGGAAAGAACAGCCAGGACTCATTTTCTCCCAAATGTTTAAATGTTGCCTCTGAATCCATATAATGGGAATTGGTTGAACTGAAAGGCCTGTCTATATAATTTTTAAAATATTTATTATTATTTTTTTTATTTCTCTCCTCTTCCCCACCCTCCCCACCAGTTGTCTGCTCTCTGTGTCCATTTGCTGTGTGTTATTCTGTGACCACTTCTATCCTTATCAGCGGCACCAGGAATCTGTGTTTCTTTTTGCTGCGTCATCTTGCTGTGTCAGCTCTCTGTGTGTGCAGCGCCATTCCTGGGCAGGTTGCATTTTCTTTCGCACTGGGCGGCTCTCCTTACAGGGCACACTCCTTGCACGTGGGGCTCCCCTATGCGGGGACACCCCTGCATGGCACGGCACTCCTTGTGTGCATCAGCACTGCGCATGGGCCAGTTCACCACGGGTCGAGAAGACCCGGGGTTTGAACCACGGACCTCCTATGTGGTAGGCAGATACCCTATCTATTGGGCCAAGTATGCTTCCCCCTAAGTTCAATAGTATAAATTGTAGCCAAGACATATCTGGTGATTTTGTATTTAGGAGTGATTATGAAAATTCTATGAAAACATGAGAACCTTAGATATCAGATGATTGACAGAACTGGTGACACTAGCGTGTTTTTTCCTCCTCATTCATACTCTTAACCATACATTTGTATTCATGTTTGGGATTTCAGATCAACCAAGACCCAAAGTGAGTAAAAGCCAGATCTTTGTTCTAAGGACATGCAATAGTCGTTTCTTTGTCCTGCACTCTCGCCCTTCACTAAGTACTGGAGAGACTGAGGGACTGTGCATACTCAGAGTGAAAAATACATATGAAAAACAAGTATAGTTCCACTGACAAAGATTGCTTATTGACATGCAGTAATCACTTGCCCCTTCCTTCTCTGTACTAGAAACTCTGATGTTTTTGCTTCCAGGAAAAAAGTCTTTGTTTCAGTTTCTCCTCTTGCACCTAGATGTCATCCAGAAAAGTTCTAGCCAAAAGGATAGAAGCAGAGTTGTGGGTGCAACTTCCAAGAAGTGCCCTTACACAAACAGTGCACCCTAAATTAAACCATGGACTGTAGTTAACATTGCAATGATAAAAACATGCTATTATTATTTGTAACAAATGTTCCATACCCAATACAAGGTGTTCTTAATAGGCTTGTGTGTGAGAATCCTGATTGTTCTGCAAACACACAACTTCTCTAATAAAGGGGGAAAAAGTAAAGGGCATACTTTCTTAGTCAGGTTTTTTTTTGTTTTTGTTTTTGTTTCTGGATGGAAAGCAGATGTATGATTGGAGCTTCAGCAGCCAACTTAGACTATGAGGCAACCTTGAAAATGGAATTCATGCAGTACAGTGCAATAAAATACAAGGTCATCAAACAAACCCAGCTAAACTACCTTCTGTCTTCTTGAAAATGAGAGAAAAAAAAGTCTATCATTTTAAGCCAGTTATTTTTTCCTTTACTCACAGTCAAATTTGATCCTAACTTATTAAGTCAGAAAAGGTTTACTCATTCTAACAAATACAACCACACTCGCTCAAAAAATGAAAACGGTCTGGTTATAGAAGGGCTGAAAACACGTACACAGCTGCTTGACATCCCATTAAGCCTATTGAGACTAGATGTCTCCCTGCTGACATACTTACATTTACAATTTTCCTGTGGCATTTTAAGCATGTGTACGTGTTTTAAAACACTTGATTCAGACATACTGCTTGTTCAATTTAATTTGTCTTTGCATAGTCAGTGATACAAAAGGAAACCTGAGGGAGACAAAAGAAGATGTACGTTGGTTCTCTTTTCTGTATCCTTTTTCTTGGTCTCATAGTTTCATGCACTGAATTCTTACTCTTACCCTTCATTACATTCTTGGGGTCTGCACGCACTTCTGACCTTCTCTCTGCTGCCTCCAGAACCCCAAGGCATTATTTACATTATTGTTTGGTTTTTAGTGCTTCAAGCACTCTGCCTTCAGAAAAGTAAACTGTCCCCCCATACTTTGAGGTAGTAAAATGACCTTGAGTGTAAACAGCCCCACAGAGCTTAGACCAGCTTTCCCCCAGCCCTTGACAAAGAAATGCAGGCTCAGGAGATAAGGAAATGATGCAATGAGACATCTCTGGGTTTCACTCCTCTGGCAGCATTTATGTGGCTACAGATGTGCTTTGGCCATCTGGGTGCTAATTTCAGCACCCCAACCCAGCTGCCATTGATCTTCAATCATAATTCCAGTGACGGGTCCCCTCGCAGCGCTAATATTAGAACCGAATCAGCAAATGGTCTAGGTGCTGTGCTAGACTCCCGGATGCTGCGGTGGACAAACAAACAAGGCCTCTGTGTGTGGGGCTTAGCCTCTGGTGGGAGAGACAGTCAGACAACAAACCAGGCCCTGATGAAGTGGCAGGGGTGCTAAGTGCTTTGCAGACACCCGGGGCTGTGGAGGCTATCAAGGGAAGCGCAGCCGGAAGGCTTCCTCGAGGAAATCTTCCCTAAGGAGGTGATATGTAAAGCTGCGTGCAATTCTGAGGGAAGAAGGCTCATTCAGCTATTATTCTGAAATCATTCAGCAGGATAGGTCACACACAAAAATT
Source organism: Dasypus novemcinctus (assembly GCF_030445035.2). Taxonomy (NCBI): domain Eukaryota; kingdom Metazoa; phylum Chordata; class Mammalia; order Cingulata; family Dasypodidae; genus Dasypus; species Dasypus novemcinctus. Next base: position 153,763,226 of record NC_080673.1, read on the forward strand.
GTGTTTCTTTGGCAGAACCCAAGATAGCAAAGCACACCCTCCTGTTTGCGGGGATAACAGTTTTTACTGTTCAGTGTACAGACCAAAGGAACTGAAAGTATCTGATCTCAAATCACAAAATGATTGAACATACTTACCTAAGGAATCGGCTTCGTTCAAAAGAGACAGTTCGCTTTCCCTGGGATTGGCTATCATGAAATTCGAATGTTACTGAGACTCCTGACACCCCCAGATCTGGCGCTTCTGTCATCCCGGGACTGCACTTATCTCAGGGAGATATGAGGAACATGCGCTGTTGTCCTGCTCCCTGAGCTAATGTTTCACAGGCTGACAATGACAGAGTGATTGCCTTTGATTAACGCACATTTTCAATGATCCATAGCCTTTTAGGGTTTGCACTGAAAAATAAAGAACCAAAGTCCTTTAAGGACTTAGATGTTTCGAGTTCCTTATAGTGTGTGCACTTGGTTACTTATTTTACTGCTCCATAAGCATATTTGCGGATTGACCTCAATAACTGGTAGATGCCTAAAAGTTAGTATCAATTCCTCCTTGGAGAAAAGTTGAGTTCTGGCTCTGCAAGGCTGCCACTTTGTACCACTAGAGGGCTCTAGAGGCCAGCTCAGAATTGAAGTCTAGCCTGTGCCAGTGCACAATTGGTGCCTGAAACAAAGCCAAGCACTATATTCCCAAATGCCCTGTAGAAGAGCCAAGTCAGGACCTCTCCCATCCCTAACCCTTCCCAGTCACCCTTAGAAACTGGTTCAAGTCCAGTCTACCCTTCAACAGGCTTGAGGTTCCACTTGAAGGAGCAACCTGGTCATCCTCAAAACACTGAGGTTTCTGTTTATGTGCAATGAGGGAAGAAAAAGGGAGCATGAGACAATTCCAACCACAGTCAGCTAGATGGACATAAAAAGGTCATGCATAAGCATAAGTCATGAACTTAAAGTCCTGAAAGCACAAAATCAGGGCACTTTATCCAATCTAGAATGACCAGGGAAAGCTTCCTGGGGTGGCATCTGAGGAGTGAGTTGAAATGAGCAGGGAAGAAAGGTGAAGAGATATGTTCCTAGTAGAAAAAGTGGCCTGAGCAAAGGCATATAGGCAGGAGTGGGAAGAGGGGACCCCCATCCATCATCCTGCCACCCCTTCCCTACCCCCTTCTGTACTCTAGAGCAAATTTGAAATCCTGTATCATCTCAGGCCCCCAGGGGCTTAAAAGAGATAACTCAGGACTTGAATTTAAGTTCAACTCAAATTAAATTGTCCAAAATTGGCTCTTGTAACATATATTATTGCCTAATGTCTGCATAAATTGCTAGAATTACCAAACATTAAAACAAAAATCTCAAGTGCTGCTAATGAATATCATAAATGTCATATAAATCTTGCATTGGTTATCACAAAAACAGTATTTTTGATAGACTGTCCAGTATTGAGGAAAGATTTAACTTTCTGTGGCTATTCCATGTAAACATTCTACAATCGGCAGGTATTATGGAAATATTTCTTTCAAAATGGTTTTCCTTGGCAGCTCTCTGAGAAACTTGATATTATTTTTGTGGTATAGTCCCTTTTGGTCCACTAGCAACGTAAAGGCCAAGTGAACCAAAGTAACTTATTCAACTAAAAGATTTGTGGTTGAGTCATGTTTCTGGTATACCAGTAACACTTGACAGACATATACCATACATCTTTAAGAAGAATCCTGATATTTCAGATCCAACATTACTGAATTCAGGCATGAGTGTGATGATTTCCAATCTCCACATTTAGTTCTCCAACACCATCCCATCTTTTACAAAATAAAGGTGCAATGGCAAAATTTTATTTGTAAATACACAGGAACGTAAATTTGCTTTAAGATGCACGTCAATACTCTTTGAGATAATTAGAGATATACAAGACTACCACATACACACAAAGTAGGGAGTGACTAATATAAATTCTATCAAAGATTCCTGCAGCTCAACTAAATATTCCACCAGTGGAATCTGGATTAAATTTGACAACTCTGGCATATGTAATTATCTTTTCTGTTTCCTGATATTTAACAAAAATTTTTTTAATAATAGCAGTTTCATATGGCTTAATGTGATATCTAGCCCACTATCTATTATTGTTAGAGATTCACATTATATATTAATTCTGCAAATTTAATAAGTGAGCTGTCTGTCGCTCCGTGTTTAGATACTTAAGTTGTATGCTCAGCATTCAAATAAGGGTGAATGAATGTATTTCTAAATAAAAGGCAGTTTAAAACATGAGGCTCCCATTTCAAAGAGTGGTTATCTTATCTGCCTGTCTGAGTGCTGTTTGCTTTCCCTAAAGGCCACCATTAAAGCCTGAGAAAGTGGAATTGGCCTCCCCTGGATGGTAGAGGTAGCGTTTGTCTAATGGTGCTGCTGAACACCTTTTGAGCATGGTGAGGTACCAAGATGAGTGGTTTAAATGCTGTAGAGACTTTGCCAAAACAATATTATTCCTTTGATTTATAGTGGTGGAAATGGAAATTTCTAGTAAACCTTTCTATTTCATTTTCTACTTAGTGAACTAATGTGGGACAAACTCGAATCCCTCCAATCTAGACTACCTTAAACCCTCAATATCTTCTTGCCTACCTCTCCACCTCTTTCTTGTGGCATTGCATAGTCCCAGAGGCCTATCAATCCAAATGATCTTTACTTTAGGAAGTAGTTATCAAGAAAAGACTAGTTCTTAGTCTTTCATGCCTATTGGTAGTATACATTAAGAAATGTGATTTTTTTTTCTTTTTGTAACCACTGTATTGACAAATGTCAGTGGTAAAATCAGACCGATGAAAAGACCAGACAAGACAGCACCTAAGGCAGACAGTGTATACATGTGGTATGTATATGTATTTACAAGCACAAAGGAAAAAATTGTATTTGTAGCATGAGCAAAACTAATGATACTTATAATCTACCAAGCACCTTAGAACAGGTATAAAGTTTCTATAGAAAAGCACATAGCCCTGTTGAGTTTAATATTAACCAGGCCTTTTATTTCTCTTTCTTTGTAAAGAAAATGTATGATGTTGTGTAATGCTTCACCCATTCCCTCTTATTACCACTGTGAAACTTAAGAGGCAAGAGGCACAATGCGTATCTTGAATGTTAACCAGCGCAGAAAACCGGAAAAGTTCTCCAAACCTTTTCCTAAGGATGTCAAGTGTATGATTAATTTTCTTTGTTTTAAACCTGTATAAAAACTGTAAGAAAACCCCTTAACAGGGAGGCAGATTTGAGATTCATTAGCTCTCCTGTCCTCTGTAGGCTAATAAAGCCCCTCTTCTCCTTCCCAGCCTAGTTCAGTGTGTTGTCTATTCTGCCTCATTAAGCGACCGGCTTGGTCTCCTTCAATTTGGCACCCCAGATAGGACCGGCGTGCTGCTTGGTGGATTCCTGGACCCTTGAGGTAAGATGTCCATGACCTCCGGCTCTGCAGCCTCCAGAACGTTTTACTCTGAGAGGTGGAATGGCAGCAGGCTGAGAAGGAAAGCAGGTTCTGTTCTGTGTATTGTAGGTGAGAATCATCTTGTTCTTCTCAGCAGCACGATAACTCCTGCCAAAGCTGTAAGCAGCAATGTTGCACTTGGTTCTTGGCTTCAACTGGGAAAGAAAGCAGTCCCAGGTGTGAGGAGGTGCTGCTGAGATTGGCTGCCTAGCCCTTGGTTTCTTGGTACTTGTTTTGATTAAAGTTTAACTAGAGGGAAGTGGATTTGGCTCAACGGGTAGAGCATCCGCCTACCACATGGGAGGTCCAGGGTTCAAACCCAGGGCCTCCTGACCCATGTGGTGAGCTGGCCCGCGCACAGTGCTGATGCATGCAAGGAGTGTCCTGCCACACAGGGGTGTCCCCCGTGTAGGGAAGCCCCACACACAAGGAGTGCACCCGTAAGGAGAGCTGCCCAGGGCGAAAAAAGTTAAGCCTCCCCAGGAATGGTGCCACACACACAGAGAGCTGATGCAGCAAGATGACGCAACAAAAAAAAAGAGTCACAGATTCCCGGTGCCACTGACAAGAATACAAGCAGACACAGAATAACACACCATGAATGGACACAGAGAGCAGACAACTTGGGGGGAGGGAGATAAATAAATAAAAAATAAATCTTAAAAAAAATTTTTTTTTTTAACTGAAATGGAAATAACTAGAATTCAGACGTAAATGGAAATAACAACTTCCTAGGTTGTATTATTAAGCTCTGGGAATAATTTGGGTATAAACCTATGACTAAAAAGAGAATGGTACATCTTTGTAAGGAAGCCTGGCCTCAGTATGCTTTAGAGGATGAGCAAAAATGGCCAGCCCAAAAGTTCTTAGAATATAATGCTATTCTACAATTAGACTTCTTCTATAGGAGATTAAGTAAATGGGATGAAATTCCTTTTATTTGATGTTTTACACACTAGCCCAAAATGAAAGTCGTTAAAGGGAATATTCTGGGCACAGTATTTGCCAGTTAGTCAGGCCCCAACTCCCAATGTTCAAAAGCCAGAGAAGATAAGGGCTCACTGTATCACCAGCTAAGGAATTGCTTAATCAACTCTCCACCTCAAAGCAAGAGTTTAATAATTATAAAAGTGAGGGAAGCAAAAATCAGAAAAGTCCTCTTCCTGATTCTAACCCCATTGATGCTGATGAAATTTTAGATATCATCATTGTTTCAAATACTTCTAGGCTTGGAATTGCCACAGCCCCAGTACCTCCTCTACGCCATATTAGTGGGGATGGAAGCAAACCTGAATTGCCATTAGATCTTCCAGAAATGGTCTCTCCATCTCATACCTGAAGTGGTACAACTTTCAGCCAGGGTGCCTCTGCTTCAGGAGGGCAAGGCCAGGGCAAATTTCTCCTCCAAGTACCTGTAGGAATAGATGAGCAGGGCCAATCAAGGGGCTACCTATATGTGTATTCTGCATTTTCAACATCATATCTATATAACTGGAAAGATTGGGTCCCTGGCTACAGAGAGAACCCCAGAAGGATGAAAAATCTTTTCAAATCTATATTTGGAACTCACAACCCTAACTGGACAGACATTCAGTCTTTACTGAATACAGTTTTAACCTCAGAGGAAAAGCAGATTGTACTAGAATCTGATGCTGATTTTCTAGCCAATAGTATCCCTAATAACCCCATTCATGTCGTGGGAAGCTAAGCAGTACCAGTCGGAACCCTAGTGAGCAAGGGAACTGAACTAACCTAGATTATTACAAAGTTTGCATAATTGTAGGACTCAGGAGTAGAGTCCCTAATAAGAAAAATTTAAGTAAAATTGAGGAAATTGTCCAGAAACCGGGTGAAAATCTGTCTGTATTCCTTGAGAGGCTCCTCGAGTCTTATCACTAGTTCACTGATTTTAGACCCAGAAGAATCTGTTAACTGGGGCAATGTGAACCAGTCATTTAGCTGCTAAAGTGCTCTTGACATCTGTCACAAATGACCAAAAGTAGAGGGAGGGCTAGGACTGCCACTTTTGGCTCTAGTAGAAATTGCTTTCAAGGTACATTACAATTGGAAAGCAACCCAATAAAAGCATTATTAGAAAATAATGGTGGGATGCAGATGCAGCTCAAGTGGTTGAGCACCTGCTTCATATATATGAGGTCCCGGGTTCAATCCCTGGTACCTCCTAAAAACAAAACAACTACACTAACAAAAGACATATTAGGAGAACTTAAATGCTAACCTTTCAGGAGCAGTTCTGAGGAAAACTCTCCAGCAGCAGAGAGAACCAATCAAAGGTAATACTTCCTGGGCGCCTAGAAAACCCTAGGGCCCCGAGCAATGTGCTTGTGGCAAAGAAGGACATTGGAAGCAAGAGTGTCCCAGGCTTGCAAAACAGGAGCGCTAAAGCCTCCTGACCTCTCAACCCAAAGCCCAGAGCTTACAGGAAATGAGGACAGTGATATGGAATGATGGAGCCCAGGGGCGCTTTCCGCCAGTCGGGAAACAGTCCCAATCACCCACAAGGAACTGTGGGTCTCTCTCCAAGCGGGTAAGAAATTAGCACATTTTCTGGTGGATACAGGAGCAATGTTTTCCATTTTAAATTTTTAAAACTCACTAATATTACAGATGAATCTATCCCAATTATTGGAGTTTCAAGAATTACTGATGACTGATTTTATCTACAACCCCTCCAGTATCAGTCCAGAGACACCCAATCAATGCCCAAGTTCCTCAATACGCCTGAATGTCCTAGCCCTCTCCTTGTCGGGACTTGCTTTCAAAACTACAAGTCTCACTCTCCTTCTCGCCCAAAAACATCAACATACAGGCTCCAGAAGCGCATGCCTGAGCTCTCCAAGCAGCCGTGCTAAGTCTAGCAGAGAGCACCAAGAAGTTGGAGTATCCAAAGAAATAAAACAACAGGCACCAGCTGAAGTACAGGCCATGGAGGAACCTCTGGGAAGAGCCAGGGATGCACAAGAAGTGAAGGGAAGGCTGTGGCAGAGCAGTGCTTCTCCACACTTAATATCTACTCAAAGGTGAAGCAAAATAGGCACTGCACACCTGATTAAAAAGTTCCTCAATTAGGGCCAACTCAGACCCTATCAGTCAGACTTCAACACACCCATCTTACCAGTCCTAAAACCTGGCACACAAGAATACCAATTTGTACAAGATTTAAGAGCGGTCGATCAAGTAGTAGAAGACATCCATCCAATAATGCCAAGCCCACAGAGTCTCCTTATCAGCATTTCAGATGCTTACGCTTGGTTCTCTGTTTTAGACTTAAAAATGCTTTTTATTGCATACCCCTGGAAAGGAAATCACAAAAACTGTTTGCTTTTGAAAGGGAAAATCCTGATACAGGAACAAAACAACAATATTGTTGGACTGTGTTGCCACAAGGATTAAAAAATGCCCCTCCTCTTTTGGGTAAGCACTGTCCAAGAACTTAAGTACAACTCCAAGAAGGACTTTTCCTTCAATATGTTGATATATTCATAGCCAGTAAAATCCAAGAAGCCTCAAATCAAAACACCATAACAATGCTAAAAACATTAGCAGAAAAGGATATAAAAAATCTGAAACGAAAGCCCAAATAATGCAAACCCATATTAAATATCTTGAGTTCTAACTGCCAGAAGGACAATGGGCCTTACTGCCCAGCAGGAAGGAAACTTTATTGGTAGATTCAGAATCTAGAAACAGAAAAGAACTTAGAAGATTTCTAGGCCTGGCTGGCTATTGCAGTCTTTTAATACCAAATTTTGGACATATTGCAAAACCTCTATATGAAGCCTTAGAGGGGGAAGAAAAGATCGTTTAGAATGTTCTCTAGTATTTCAGAAACTTAAAATGAACTTCTCTTGGCCCCAGCCCTTGTACTCCCTGACCTAATGAAAGAATTTGAACTATTTGTACATGAACAGCAAGGCATTGCACTAGGAATCTTCTGGCCAGTTTACATACTTATCAAAACAACTTGACTTGGTCACCAGAGGCTCACCAGCTGTCACCTGTGATCTTCAGGAAGCAAAAAGTTCACACTGGGCTCTCCCACCCAAGTCCTCACCCCGCGTTATGTTCTTACCATACTAGAACAAAAAGGGAGTCAATGGTTAACTATGGGTCGTCTGAAGCCATCTTACTAAACAACCCAAATGTCACATTAAAAGCTATAGATAAGCTCAACCCAGCTACCATACTGCCTGGATTTAACGAATGACCAGAATGGAAAACTCCCAGGCATGACTGTGTACAATGCCTTGATGTGGTGTACTCCAGCCATCCAGGACTAACAGACACCCCATTACCAGCCCAGACCTACAATTATTTTCAGATGGAAGCAGCTACATAGACCATGGAAAATGCAGAGCAGGCTACTCAGTAGTCACTCTCACTGAAATATTAGAAGCAAAACCTTGCCCAGAGGAACTTCAGCACAAAGAGCCAAACGAATTGTTCTCCGAAGGGCCCTGCAACTGAGTACAGGGCAAAAGGCAAACATAAATACAGACTCTAGATAGGCTTTTTCCATTCTACATGCACATGGAGCCATTCGGAAAGAACGCAGTTTACTAACCACTGCCGATAAAGGTATTAAACATGTAGACCTGATCTTATAGTTGTTTGATGCAGTTTTACAACCAAAAGAATTGGCGGTTATTCATTGTAAAGGACATCAAGCTACTAATGGCAAAGAAGCAAAAGGTAATAGACTGGCAGAGAAAGCTGCCATCAAAAGGGAAATCCCCCCACAACCCTTGCTTTGTTTTACCCAAATCACCTACCATTACCTCACAGTGAATGAGGACCTGAACTAGAGACATTTGGAAAACCTCAGTACTCAGAAAAAGTCTTAGCAAGGGCAAAAGAATGGGGGTTTTCAAGTCTAATGAAACAGAGGTGGTTTAGTTTGACTTGTAAAATGAATGCACTGAAAATGAATGCAGTGAAATAAGTAAAATTCTTGTCTCAGAAAAGCTCCTCAAGCCCATCATAACACACTTTTACCAAATTACACACTGTGGATGAGAAACCCTATACAAATGGCTCAGCCAGTTTCTAGTCGAACCTAACCTATGTGAGCTACTCAAGCAGTAACTGATCAATGTGTAACATGCACATGAGTCAATCCACTGTCCCTCCCAAAAGTATCAGCTTTAACAAAAGGAGTACAATATTGGGGATTAGGCAGAGGAGAAGATTGGCAAGTTGATTTTACCATAATGCCTAAGACCCCAGGAAATTCCAAATGTCTGCTAGTATTTGTTGACACTTTTACTGATGGGTAGAAGCTTTCCCTTGTCGAACTGAGAAAACCCATGAAGTTGTTAAATGTTAGCTAAAAGAAATTATTCCCAGGTTTGGACTCCCTCTATCCTTTCAAAGTGCCAATGGCGCTGCCTTCGTCTCTAAAGGTAGTCAAAGACGTTTCGAGTTTATTGGGTATTGATTGGCGGCTTCACACTTCTTATAGACCTCAACCCACAGGAGGAAAAACAGAGCAAGTGAACTGAACATTCAAAGAACATTTAGCGAAAATGTGCTTGGAAACTTAGTTAAAATGGGATAAAGCCCTGCCCATTGCACTCCTGAGGATAAGAGTGGCCCCCAGAAAGAGACTAGGTTTAAGAAATGACACACAGAAGGCCATTTCTAAAAGTGGAATATGCTGGAAATATTCATACTAGTTCTGAATCAGCCACTTTTTAATCTGTAAAATCCTTAGAAGGAATTTTAAGTGAAATCAATAACTATCTTTAGTTAGTTAGTTATTCCAACTATCTTTAGTTCCCCACAGACACTCCTTTATACAACGGCCAACCTGGAGATTGGGGATGGTTATGTACATGGAAAACCTTACATCCCCAAGCACAACTAAATTCCAAATGGGTAGGACCATACCTCGTATTACTTGCCACTCAATCTTCTTTTAAGTTATAGGACATCAAACCGTGGATACATCATACTAAAGTCAAGCTACAACAAATCCTGCAGTGGCTCTCCCCCACTTAGCCAGAAAGCATCGTTGCCGTAGACCCACCTAAAAATGCTGAACATAAACCTCTAGATGGACTCAAATATTTGTTTAAAAGGAAAAAAACTTCATGAGTAACTGGAGGTTATGTTTACTATTGATTGCCTTTTTTTTCATTTTCATTTTCCTGGTTAACTTAATGCTTTTATTTGTTGAGAATTAACTCATAATTAACATGATTACCCAACTTTTCCTTATAGTCTCCTTTCTATCTTTAATTATAAAACCACAAAATAACTTTGCTCATTCTTATGCAAACGATATAAACCAGTCTAATTGTTAGATTGCGGACAGTTGCCAACCTCAAGCATTTCTAGATTACCCTGGTAGGTATCACCATTACAGGGAGATTGAAAGCATTAAAATATTTTATAAAAGAAATGCAACAGCAGCAAAGAACATTAAATGCTAGAGATATAACCAGAGCCAACCACACCTATTGGCTAGTAAACTTAACAAAATCTGGTAATCAGCTCCAATTTTCATATGGCATTGTTACTAAAACTGCTTTACAATATTCATTTTAATTTAGATGATCAAGCTGAAAATTGAATCTTAAGAGAAAGATGGACATTTCCACCTTTGGAATGGAATTGTTTGGCTTACCCCAGTTTATGGAAAACTAAGGCAAGTAGCATCCTACACTGGGAACAAAGTAATCACTCCTGGCAATACAACCCTTCTCTCAATTGTAAATCAGAATATGTACTAATAGAAAACTCACCAATCACCTTACAAGCAAATGATTGATTTGGCACTGATTGGGAAAATAGATCTGGAATTTACTGGGTAGCCCCAAATGGCACGCAATGGATTTGTGGAACAAATCCCTGGCTCCCCCCAGGCTAGCTTGGAAGATGTATCCTAGGTTGCCATGGGCCCAATGGACTGTTCATATCACGCTCCCCTCTATTGCATCTAACCTAACCCTGTTACTCGTTCCATCTTTCATTGGTATGATCATCTTGCTGCAATTTTTTGCTCCTTCCATAGGAACTGAGGATGTTATAGCAAGAATAGGAGCGCTAAACAATTTTATCTCTCAAGCCTTAAATGATAGTTACCATAGTATAAATCCTAACACTGAAACGACTCATGTGTAAGGCTGTTCTCCAAAATCAAATGTCCTTACACATTTTAACAGTTTCTCAAGGAGGCACATGCACTATAATAACAGCTGAGTGTTGTACTTAGATCCCTGATGAGCCTACCCATATATCCACTCTTTTAATTCATATGCATAAACAAATTCAACCTACATCAACACCATCCACTTCATTCAAATTCTTTAATTTATTTAGTTGACTTCTGCCCGGTATTGGATCCTAGCGACACACAATTCTCCAAACTAGCCTCACAATTATTCTACTAATAATCATAAACTTCATGATTTAAAATACACTATCTTCTTATGTACTTGAATAATTTTTAATCTGTTTTCTTCACCTAGAGCTACTTGAGACTCCCTGAATCTCCTGAACAACAATCACCATTACTTACATACCATGGATCAATGTTTCCACCAGGAAACTGCATTACTATTACATCCCATCTCAGCCAGAAGTAGTCAGATCAAACAATGATCAAATCCGCCCCCCCTCAAATTAATTGCATGATTGGAAATAAAAGAATAATCAAAGGGAATTTGTAGCATGAGCAAAACAAATTGTACTTGTAATCTAGCAAGCACCTTACAATAGGCATAAAATTTCTATAGAAAAACACATAGGCCTGTTGAGTTTAATATTAACCAGACCTTTTGCTTCTCCTTCTTTGTAAAGGAAATGTATGACATATCCCTGTAATGCTTCACTCACTCCCTGTTGTTACCACCGTGAAACTTAGAGGCACGAGGCACAATATGTATCTTAAATGTTAACCAGAGCAGAAAACCAGAAAAGCTCCCCAAACCCCATCCTAAGTATGTCTAGTCTATGATTAATTCTCTTTGTTTCAAACCTGTATAAAAGCTATAAGAAAAACCCCTTAATGGGGAGGCAGATTTGAGATTGATTAGAACATCTGTCCTCTGCCAGCCAATAAAACCATTGCTTGGGCTTCCCATCCTAGATCCATGTATGTTTTACTTTGCCAAAGGGTTGCTGATGCAAGTACCAGAAATGTGTTAGCTTTTATAAAGGGGATTTACTTGGGGTAAAAGCTTACAGTTCCAAGGCTGTGAAAAGTACAAACTGAGGCATCAGCAGAGATGCCTTCTCACCAAAATCAGCTGCTGTTGATCCCAGTGTGTTGCCATGTGGTGAAGCAAGATGGCTGCTGATCTCTGCTGAGGTTTCAGCCTTCTTCTCTGGGCTCACCGTCTCCTACTGAGCTTCTCCATAGGCCCAGCCTCTTGGGACTTAGTGCTTAAGCAATCCTGTAGTCTTCTCTCTTACATGGCATGATCAAACATGGTGGCTTTCTTTTCCTGTGTGTGTCTGAGTGAGTCTTTCTGTGTGTTTCCATTTATATCAGACCCAGCAAGGGGGCAGAGACAACCTGAGTCAAAAATCTAAAGCCCTAAAGCAATCTTATCAAGTAATCTAATCAAAGGTCCCTCAACTGAATTTAATGCAATCAAATGGTATCATACCAGGAAACAAGTGGCCATGGAACCCTACCTAGAAACCCCTTGAAGGAAAGACCACCACCAAGAAGGCTGCTGGAAGGACCCCACAAGAACCCATTTGGAATGAGATCTCATTAAGGGTCAAGGGAAAGCCCTGGACACCCTCAAGGGGCCTCATTTTTGGACCACCTGTGGAACTGTCAGTGGGGTGATCAATCAGAACAGCAAACAGCTGGACCCCTCCCCTGAACATTAGCAAGGGAAGGAATAATTAATAGTTTAAAAGGTAGCCACACAAGTCAAATCTCTCTCTCTGCCTGGAGGAGCCCTCACCTACATCTGGGAATGCATAATCTATTATTTCCTCCTGTTTCTGTTCTCTTCATCCATTTTCTCAATAAACTACTGGCCTAACTAAACTGGCATGTTTTAAATTCTTTTATGTAACATAGCCAAGAACCTAGAGAAATCTGGCTTCAGAAAGAGGAATGTAAGGTTATCCTTGTCAACTTCCTGGTGACAAGAGCTTGCTAGTTATATCCTGAGCTAAGGAAGTGGGGAGTAGTTATAGATGAGAATATGGAATGCTGGGATCCAGCCTGAAAAATGAAAGTTTACATTAAAAAAAAAATCCCAATTTTCACTTTTTAGGTCAGCTGTATGTGTCACTGAAATACATACACAAAAAGAGCACAAAACATAGTGTATAGCTCAGAGATTTTTAATAAAGTGACTACACCTGTATGACCAGCACACAGAGCAAGACATAGAACATGTAGAGAGGCCCCCTCGTGTCCCTTTTACTCACCACTTACATGATCTATCCTAACTTCTAACACCACAGACCAGTTTTGACTGTTTGAAAATTTTGTATGAATAGAACCATATGATATATAGTCTTTCATATCAGTCTCCTTTCACTCAGCGTTTTGTTAATGACATTCATCCATGTTGTTGTTTATAATTGTAGACTGTTTAGTCTCATCTCTCGGAAATGTATGAATCCACCATTGTATGAACACACCACAATTTTTTTACCCATTCTACTGTTGCTGATGGCTATTTGAGTAGTTTCCAGATTTTAGCTATCATGATAATATTTCTATGAAAAAATCCACATGCCTACCTTTTGGTAAGCACATGTATGCATTTCTGTTGGGAATATACTTAGGAATGGAGTTGCTGGGTCAGGGGGTATGCATGCTTGAATAGATACTGCCAATTTTCCAAGCTGTTATACCAATTTGTGCTTTCACCAGCAATATATGAATAGTCCATTTGCTCTGTATCCTTGTCAACACTTGGTACTGGTCTGTCTTTTTAATTTTAGTCATTTTCATGGGTGGAATGCACTTTTATAAATCTGATGAATGTCATTTCCCTAATTATGGCCTTCAATAGCTTCCCATTGAATTTAAACAAAAGCCAGACTCCTGACTTTGATCCATAAGACCTAGTATCCTCTGAAACCTGCCCACTAATCCAAGGCCCTCCCATACTACTCTCTTTCTACACTGGTCTTTTCCTTCTTTAGATCCCACTTCTGGATCTACACACTGCTTTCCCTTCTGCCAGCCGCACACGTACTTCACAATTCTTCCTTCTTCCTTTTCCCATCTTAGATTCAAAGTCTGTCCTTTCGACACCCATTGAGGGAAGGAATCTTTGCCTGGGTGCATGGAAAAACGTTGCCCGAGGAGATAGGATGAGGGTTGAGAGATGCATCAGACAACCTGTAGCCAAGCAGTCCTGAAAGCACTTGTCATAATTAAATGGCCGAGTGCAGCCCTGAAACTGGGCACAATTGCCTGACTGAGTTGACACATTAGTCTAACCATCACAGCAGGTAATAAGAACTGTAGACCATGGGGTCACCAGGGGAAAAAAATTGAACAGAATTGGGGTTAATCCAAAAAAGGTTTTCTGAAGAAGGAAAGTAAGACTTATTCCCTAGATTAATCTAATTAATTGGACAGGGTGTTCCAGGAAATGTATTTTTAAAAAAGCAAATAGCCCTCAATATCCCCAGGAAATACCCTCATGTCTTTAGAGAGGGAATGCCCTTTTTTAGGGGCTTATTCTTTGGGGGTGGCTTTAGGAATCAGCTAGCCCAAATCCTAAAGCTAGAAATTTAGCATGAGAAAGCACATGCTGCAAATATTAACAATTCAATAACAATGGGGACATAATTTGATAATGTGAAAAACAGCATTCCTAGGGAGAAGAATTTTTGAGAATACATTATTATAAATTGATAGTTCTGTGCATTTCTCAAATATGTTCAGCTTCTCTTATGCTAAACTGATTTTCCTCTATTGTCTACTCCATCAAATAGCACCCATCTGACAACCAATACTATGTATTCATACTGGCTAGAGAGGCTAAACATCCTTGATGTGTGACTAGAATAGAAAAGTACAAGTATTCAAATGAGAACAAGAGCAGGATTTCTTGTCATTTTCATTTAAAATGCCATATTAACTTTCCAGATAATTGGAAGGCATTCATCCTCCATGGCATATGCATTTAAAAGGTTTACTTTGGCTCCAATAATCCTACCGATTTAGCCACAAAAGTATGTTTCATATAATGAGCTGCATATTCAACATATCTTAGCACTACCTAAATGGGCATTTCCATGGGGCATATGGTATTTTAAATTACATGAAGTTATTTTACTGTGTAAAATATCTAATTACAGAAAAAGAGTAATTGGTAGCAGGTCATGGAATGACGCCCGTGAGGATGTCCTAGGTGCTCAGGATACAAAGATATCTAGGCAGGTCTCTATCTTCATCGAGTTTACAGTTAATGGGGAAAGAGACAGATAAGCAGGTGAACAATAAATGTTCCAAGGGCTGAAATGTAAGAGTTGACATGGGAGCGTGGAGGCATTTTTCCTAGGGCTGGTGGGAGTAGAGATTATCCATCAAGGCTCTTAGAAAGCTGTTCTCCCTTGCTTGGCATTTCTTTCCCCCGTCTTTCCAAATTCAGCTAAAATGCCCTTCCTCAGCGAAGCGTTCCCAACCCCTTGGCTGGAATGTTCCCGCAGCAACCTTAATACACTGCTCAGCATATTATGCTTGTATTACTGTTGGTTACACAGCTTTAGGCTAGGCAAGTTACATGTACTATATTACTTATATCTCACTTAAATAAGCAAGGCACTTTTTTTTAACTCTCATAGGAAACCTTAATATGTATGTCATGGTCAGACTGCCTGGGTTATTAGCTGTGACACCTCTCTCCCCTTTGCTGTGCCTCAGTTTCCTCATCTCATGAAGATTAACTGAGTTCGTTTGAGCACACTTAGAACAGTGCCTGGTACATAGTAAGTGCTCAGTGAGAATTCTATTTATTTGTCCATGATTTCCTTATCTCTTTCACTTAATTGTCAATTTCTTAGGAGTAAGGGCTATGTTATTCACATTTGTGTCCTACCCATGCCCACCCAAGAACTCCCCATCCCCTCCAGTGTCTACTAAAGTTTGCTGTTATTAATAAGAATCCACAGGGTGCCATATGATCCAAGTTTGAATTCCTTGGGGTCATTTATCAAATGCATAGAGAGCATCATTTACATCAAATGCTTATTAGTTATTGCCGTGTGCCTCATTAAACTTACCAAAATTCTTTAAGATTGCTGCTTAAATAAATGATGATACATAATACTGATTGAGCACTCTGACACTTGGCTAGGCAAGTTACATGTACTATATTACTTAAATCTCACTTAAATAAGCAAGGCACTTTTTTAAACTTTCATAGGAAACCTTAAAAATTGCCATATACCCATTTCTTTCTGGCATCAAAAATAAAATATTGCCAATAGAGTTAATTTTTTTATCCTCTAAATACAATCCACTTAGATTATAGACTACTTCAAAGACATTTCTTCTGCAAACTTGATATAATTACAGCAGTATTGTACTTTTCCATATTATAATTCTAAAATTACCATGTGCATTAGAGGAGAGATTTCTTTGTACCTTCATAAAAGAATATTTCTCCACCACTCTCAAGAGTGCACATGCACAAATGCACAGTCAGCTATGTTGCTAGAATATATTGTACAGGTCAAACTGTAATTAAAATAATTATTATTTATCTAGCACCATAAATGTATCCGCCACTCGAGTCATAATCACAGT
This sequence comes from Dasypus novemcinctus, assembly GCF_030445035.2. NCBI lineage: Eukaryota > Metazoa > Chordata > Mammalia > Cingulata > Dasypodidae > Dasypus > Dasypus novemcinctus. The sequence goes on from NC_080673.1 coordinate 153,779,469, forward strand.
AGTTAGAGACAGAAAACAGCAATTATATAATCTAGTCAACCCCAGCAAATGTATGTCAGCCAAGATCCCAGCAGAGAAGATCTGAGAATCAATTTCAAACAAAAATAACAGGCATGTGAAATCCTATTCCATTCTCAGAGTTCCACATTTTCTGTACTTCAGTGAGGTTTGCCTTCATTCATTCAACAAACAGTTTCCACATGGTTCACCATGTGCCAGGCCCTTTGCTAGGAACTGGGACCAGTAACTAGAGAAACAAGAAATGCTTGTTGCCTGCAAGAAACTCTCAGTCCTCAAAGAAAGACAGAAATAATTATGCTCAGAGCCTGCTTTCAAGGGACTTACCATCCAATGGAAGTGACTTGTAAATAATTCTAATACAAGTATCCTATGAAATAGTCATAATAACCAACATTTGTGGAACCCTTCCTCTATACTAGATACCATGCTAGGTGCTTTACACATGTTTAATTTACTGCTCCCTTTCAACAGATCATTAGGCAGAAATTATTTTTATTCCATTTATTTTTAAAAGATTTATTTATTTCTCCCCCTGCCCCTTGTCGTTTTGCACTCACTATCTGCTATCTGTGTCCATTCTCTGCGTGTTCTTCTGTGTCTACTTGTTTTCTCTTTAGGCAGCACAAGGAACTGATCCTGGGACCTTCCAGAGTGGGAGATAGGTGCTCAATCTCTTGCACCACCCCAGCTCCCTGGTCTGTTGCATCTCTTACTATCTCTCCTCTGTGTTTCTTTTCATTGCAGCATCTTGCTGCACCAGCTCTCCGCTCAGGCCAGCACTTTGCGCAGGCTGGCGCTCTGTGTGGGCCATCTTGCTGCGCAGTCCAGCTTGCCTTCACCAGGAGGCCCTGGGAATTGAACCCTGGACCTCCCATATGGTAGACAGGAGCCCAATTGCTTGAGCCACATCCACTTCCCTTATTATTCCATTTTACGGATGATCAAAATGAGGCCTGGAGAGGTTAATTAACCTAGTCTCAAACCACCTCCACTTTCCCTCAGTCCCCTGTCCATTGACATTAAATGTCCATGAGGACTTTAAGGATCCAGGGGGTGCACCTGGGATATCTAGAGGGACCTGACTAAAGGATCCTGCCTGGGTGAGGGGCCACAGAACTTGGTCCCGAATGGGTTCCCTATTCTGATGCCTGCCCTGGGCACTGCCTTCATTGTAGTACTTTCCTCTTCCTACAGAGCTGGCTGCCGAATGACCCAGAGATTCAGAGGTCAGTGTCCAGGTGGACTTGAGCAGGTGATACCTAACAGAAGCTGTCCCTTTCCTCCCAGCACCCCCACCTCCCTTACCCCACTTGGAATCCACATGGGCAAACAATAAAATTGTCTCTGATGGCCTGTCTTCCAGGCAACCACACCTTCAAAACACAACAGGTTTTTTATCCCATCCCCCAGGAGAGTAATATCCTTTACCAGCTCAAAGAGGAATTGCCCTCCCAAAGGCCACAAAGAGATTTTTCTGAAGTCCTTTTTTTCTTAGACTGGAGAGAAAACACATACATGCACAAGTTTCATCTCCAACTGGGCTTCTGCTCTGAAGCAGAGAGTGAGCATATTCCAACATTGGAATGGTTCCTATTCATGAGGCTACCTTCTTCCGTCAACTGTGGTGCCATGCCTTCTGGCTGAGAGGGCAGTGTGGGAAGTGACTTGTCAAGATGCCCCTGGGCCTGACAGTTCCCAAAAATCTTCTACCTGGTGGATCTTGCCTATGCCATCTCTGCCAAGGCTTCTCTACTTCCTTATTCCTTAGGAATAGCTGGACAAGTGGATGAGCTCCCTGCCTGCTTACCTTATAGCCTTCATACCTTCAGATAGGATCTCGTGATGTATCCATAGGAGGTAAGGGAGGAGGAGTACATGAGGTGGCAAAGGGCTCCTCTAGCATGTCCTCACTTCAACCATACCCTCACCTTCTAATTTAACCTAGATCCAACTCTCAAAGCCTTCGTTTGTACAAATGATGCTGATTTCTGGTTCTGAAGATAAGGGCAGCTGGGATGTCATCATCGTTTTATCCTTACAATTCTGTAAGAGATGCTTTGAACTTCCTTGGAAAAACTATTCAGGTAACCTGGCAATTGTTTCTGCAATTACCAATGACTGTAAGTTGTTCTGATGGCTGTCAACAAATAAGAAATGGAATGTGGGTGAGTAATCAACAGTTATTATTTGCTCTTGGTCTTTACTTGGCCACTGACCAACTGTTATGAATTAAAGAACAATAGTTCAGTTCTTATTTATACATTTTTTCCCCAGTGGGTGCCAAACGAGTAAAATCCTTGCCATCACTAGCAAGCATGCGCTTGGTTCTCACTACAATGGTACAATTCCATGACAGTGGAATGATTATGAATGCGCTAAACTCATAACTGGGAATTTTATTGAGAGCAAAAGACGGCATTTACATGATTCCTACAGCAACTTCACTAGGGCCATCAAAATTCTCTTCTTAGATGTTCTTACATATTCTAAAACAGCAAACAAATGTGTTTTTATGTTGCCCTGTTTCAAACAATAAGCCTCTTGTGTAGACTTCATGTAAATGACATACAAAATGTTTCATCACTACCCTTTCACACTGCCTTCTCTTTTAAGTTATATGACATCCTGATCTTTCACCTACAAAAATTTTAATTGATACAAAGACCCTATGCAGTAGGCAGGGCAAGTAGAATCATCTTCATTTAATGAATGGGACAACTGAGGCTCAAAGAAGTTAAACAACCCACCCATAGTAACACAGCTAGTGACAGAATCGGGCTAAAATGCAGATGTCCAATTCCTCAAAAATTGTCACCCTCTCCTCCCATTACTCCTCAGCCCTGAATTTGGGATTCCAATGGCAAATCCCTCTCCCCCATAAATTAAAGGCTTACACAACCTTTGTCCTCTAACAGGCCATCAAAGATATGGTCAATGTCAAATACTACAATTATCAAGTTTAATCAAATATAAATGAGGTAAAAATTTGTCTCCTGAAGACAAACACACAACTTGTAACTTTTGAACTCTATTTTTATTGAAACTTGGGCTTAAAATTGTCCTCTTGTTGACCATACTCTAAGTAGTGAATTAACTCAAAAGTATTTATTAACCATTTAACATGTGGCTAGAGAGCAAAAGTATAAGAAGGTATCCTTGACTTCAAGGACCTTTGGTCTAAGTGGGGGAGATAATGCAAACAGAGAATTAGTAAGTGATGTCCAGAGCTCCTGAATGCTGGTTGTCATTATGCATAATGGGAAAAGTGGGCTCAGGACCTAGATGAGCACACCATCAGCCCAGTTAAAGTGAGGCTGGAATGAGGTCTTTGAAGGAGAGGTCGGCCTTTTATCTTTATAATCTTCATGCCTAGCTATCTTAATAGATTGACATCTCCTTAAGGGAGAAGACTATTTGTTGATCTATCTCTTTATTTCCGTAGCTCCTATCTCTGGGCTGGAATCCTGGCTCTACCACTTACTGAATCTGTAGCCTTGGCAAGTAAATGAAATTCTCTATGACAGTGTCCTCACCTGTCATCAGAAGGCATCAGAAAAATTACATTCAAATTGGGCTTTCATTAGGAAAAATCCTGTCCTGACTAAAATGAAAACGTGTTCATAAAAAGGTCATCAATGATACTTTTTTTTTAACCACTCTTCCAGAAACCCAGCCGAGGCCTCATGCCTGAAGAACTTTACAATGTCAGTTAGTCATCCACAGTGATGACTTCATTTTTGACACACAGCTGGTCAGCCTGGGTGAAACGTGGAAGACGTTCTGCATCAGAATTAACTCGGCTCCACGTCTTGGGAAGGGAGGAAACAGGGAAAGCTGAAGGGAGGACCTAAGCATGGATGTGAACCAGCTGAACATTTTCCAGGACAATTTGAAACACTCTTTTTACACTTGTGACAAGTGACAGGGGTTCTCTTAATGAGCTCCAGCAGCCAAAAACCCGGTTCATACATTGGAAGGAAAACCATCTAGAACAAGCGCTGCTCTGAGGAATGAGTAGAGAAACGATTCCAGACTCCAGGATACTCAGAGTTGGCTTCTGAAAACCCTGTTCTCAGACTACCTGGCAGGGAGGGTCCAGGGCTCACCCTGGCCTCAAGAGAATTCTCAGGGCTGCCTTACAAGGTAGTTTATCAGCCACAAAGAATAATGTCATTAATGTGAAAGAAAACTGATATCTAAAGCCTTAGAGTGGAGGAAATGTGAAGAGTAATATTTTCCACATGGCTGCACTGAAGAGTTCATTGATGAAAAAAAAAACTCCAGTTGCAACTGCTATGGAAAATTCCAAGTTAAATGTACTTGGAAAATACAAAAACTGGTTAATACTTTGCTGAGAAATTCTCATTTAAAGAATTCGTCTTTGAAGCTTTGAGGAAGACGGTGAAGGGTGTTTATCTGACAAATTTTGAAAAATCAAAACGGCTGCTCTAAGAACATATATCTTTGAAATAAACACTGATGATAATCCTATTCTGTGCTGAGAAGTCTCACTACCTGCTAATAGAGCCCTATGCCAAGGAGAAGTCAAACTCTGTAGAAACTTAACTTGATCCTTATTAGTTATGGCCAGTGGAGAAAGCTGTGTAGCACCTTGTTTTTTTGTTGTGTTCTGTTTCCTTTTTTAGGTAGTGATGATCATATCTGTTCCTTATCTCCCTATTTCCGCAGTGATTTTGTTCACAAGGGTCACAGGAACAACAGAGACTGTAGTTTCTCCACACAGACGACAAAAGGCATGGCTTATAGTTTATAGGCACTGCGTCTGCAAACTGCCAGAGCCAAAGGTGGGGTTTTCAAAGTAGCTGCCAACACACATCCAAGTTGCTTAAGCTCATGGGACTGGAAAGGAGACTGCTTTGTCTGGGAAAGATCCAGAAACATAAATGGAATTTTTCTAACATAACTCCTTTTCAAGTGCTTGCCCAGTTCCTTCCCTCTCAGAAGCTCTCTTGTTTTGTTTGGGGCTTTCCAACCAGGGCTGTATGCCTCAGATTCTGTCCCTTTCATTCTCTCCTGCTCTCTGTCCCTTTTGATCCCTATATTCCAAGAAGTCAAGGTCAGGGCAGTTTTGCCAGTTCTCCAAACACCATTATTTTGGTAAAAAATGTTTTGAAAATGGAATGAAGGCCTGCATCTGGAAGCCGCCTCCAGACACCCTCAAATTCAAGGGCACTCCATCACTTTTCAAAGGAAAAATCAGGCTCTTGGTTTTTTCAAATGCCCTATTTCAAGCATGAAAATGTCTTCACTGCCGTGCTACTCAAATTGCAAGACATCGACTGCTTCTGGCCCACCCAACCATTCTACTGGTCAGTGGTAAGACAAGTGCAGATACAGACAGCCCACGTCTAGAAACTTTTATAGCAATTTCACAAAGTAACCTGTGTTGAATTCAATAATAAGCTTTAGAGCTTTGGGTTTGGCTTTTTTAAGGAATAAACAGCCTTTATTGGGCTCAAATCAGGAGTCCAAGTGTCTTGAGGACCTCTGTGGATTTGTCAGTTTTCTTCTCCACATTCCTCTTGGCCTGTGTCTGCAGCATCATGATCTGCTCCCTCTGTTGTACATCTTGACTTTCTCCTCCCTCTTCTCCTCCAGAGTGACTGTCACAGCTAGATACTTCCAGCCAATTCTGTGAGCCAGGTGCCCCACATAGACAAACTTACATGTGGGCTTCAGACACACAACCTTGAGGGCAGCAGGAACCACCATCAGCTTTTTCCTCTTGTAGGGGGGTGGGATCTCATCAAACACCTTGAGGGGGTCCAGGATAGCCTGGCCATGCACAGTCTTGTGGGGCAGCATGCCTTGCATGGTCCACCAGAAGATGCTCATGACCACCTGCTTGGCCTAAGACTAAGGAGATATTCCATACTGGAACAGACTAAAGAGACATGACAACTAAATGCAATGTTGGCTTCTGAATTGAATCCTTTGTGAAATAAGTGGCAAAACCTGAATGCAGTCTGAGGATTAGATAGTAGCAATGTCAAAACTAATTTTATCATTTTGATGATTGCATTGTGGTTATGTAGGAAAATGTTCTTGTTTATAGAAAATATACAACTAAAGTATTTGAGGATGATGGAGCCTCAGATTATCAACCAGTTACTCTTAAATTATTCAAGGAAAAAAGCATATTGTAATTCCCATTTTTGTATAAATTTGTGATTGCTTCAAAACAGAAATAATTAAATGCAGATTCTTCCCCTTTCTTTCCCCCTCCAGTTCCCCTACACCCTCCCCAGAGGTAGTGACTACCTTAAATTTGGTATTTTTATGCACACACATGTTTTATTTTATTTTTATTTTTGTCTTTTTTAAAGAAAGATAAACAGATCACACAAAATGTTACCTTAAAAAACTTAAGAGGTTCCCATATAAGCCATTCCCCACCCCAACCCCCACCCCACCCCCACTCCTCCCACACCTACATCCTCTTTCATCAGTAAAGCATAGTCATTGCTTTTGGTGAATACACCCTGGAACACTGCCACACTGCATGGATCATAGTTTACAGTGTAGTTTACACTCTCCCCCAGGATATACAATGTCCTGCATCTGTCTCTGCAATATCATTCAGGACAACTCCAAGTCCCAAAAATGTTCCATATCACACCTCTTCCTCCCTTTCCCTGCCCTCAGCAACTCCGGTGGCCACCAGCTCCACATCAATGATACAATTACTTCCATTGCTAGAGTCACAGCAGCTCTATAGTAGAATACCAGCAAGTCCAGTCCAATCCATATTATATTCCTCCATCTGGTGGACCCTGGGATGGTGATGTCCACTCCACCTCTAAATCAAGAAGGGGCTTAGATCCCACATGGCTGATGGATGCGATTCTCCTGCTTGCAGTTGAGGACACTCTCTGTTCCCTGATGTAGTGGCTGAGCATCTTTACCTCCCTGTTAGCTGACCTGGGTAAGTCCAATGAACTGGAGAGCAGGTGTTGCAATTCTGTTGAGGCTCAGGGCCCAGCTGGCACATGGACAGTCCAGAGATTCAAGTCTCCTGAGCATATGCAAACCACAGCACCAACCACAGGTTCAGGAAAAATGACAGAAGAGGCATGTGTAGAGAGGTCATATCTGAGTACAAATCCATCACATTCAGAAGCACAAATTCCAAAGCAGGACCCACTGGCAAGGCACTGAACTCTAGAGTCATCTGTCATGACCGTAGAACCTGTGTGTCTCTGTAACCCTCAGGAGCACCAGTACTTGGGGGTGTATCTACTTTGGCTGTCTCTGGGGTCCTGCTGAGACATGCATAAAGGTGACCCCTCTGATGACCTTCAGACTCATTTTGAAGTCTCTTAGCCATATAAACTCATTTGTCTGTATCATTTCCCCCTTTTATTAAGGTCTTTTTTTAGTTGCATCACCAGCTGGTAATGGTAGTAATCCCTTAGTGCCAGGGAGGCTCATCCCTGGGAGTTATGTCACACGCTGGGGGGAAAGGTAATGCATTTACATGCTGAGTTTGGCTTAGAGAGTGGCCACATTTGAGCAACATGGAAGCTCTCAGGAGGTAACTGTTAGGTACCTGCAGCTCTAGGCCTAGTTGAAATTTCAAGCATGCAGGCTCATAAGCATAATCATCAGTCTCAAGGGCCCATCATTGGAACATCTTTCTTCACCGGTCTTTGTCCTTACACTTGTAGGATTGTTGCTGTTCCATTGGAGAATGCGACAGAGTTCCCGAGAATGAGAACTCAGCACTCCCTCAGCTGACATGTGTAAGTCTATCCACTACTAGGGAAGTTGTAGGTTTACAAAACAATCATGCATAAAACACAAGATTCCCATATACCTTATTATTAATGCCTTGCATTGGTGTGGAACATTTGTTACAATTGATAGCACATTTTTATAATTGTCCTATTAATTAAAGTCCATGGTTTAACTTAGGGTTCACTGTGTAGTGTAGCTCTATGGGTTTTTTTAAAAAAATTTGGTTACCATAAATATGGCCTAACATATCCCCTCTTAACCACATTCAGATAGATATTTCAGTGCTGTTAATTATGCTCACAATGTTGTGCTACCAATACCACTATTCATTACCAAAACATTTCCATCATTCCAAATCAGAACCATTTACATTTTAAGCCTTAACTTCCCATTCCTTATTCTCACCCCATCCCCTGGTAATCTGTATTCTAGATTCTGACTCCATGAGTTTTCTTATTCTAATTATTTCAATTCAGTGAGATGTTTTTATCTTTTTATAATCTAATTTTATATTTATAATAAGACATAGCATTGTTTTTCAGGTTTTAAAACTTTATAACTTGGTATCACCAAACCATATAATTATGTTTTCTGCTTTTGTTTTCCTTCTTTTTTTTTTTTTTAACTCAATGTTGTGCTTTTGAAATTTATTCATTTTGATGTAAGCAGATTGAGGTCATTCATTTTCATTGCTGAATGGTAGTTCATAGCATAAATATACCACAATATATTTCTCTAATCTCCTATTGTTGGATATTTAAATTGTTTTCATTTTTTCACCATTACAAACAACACTTCAGTAAATATTGTACTTTTTTCCTTGATCACATGTACGGGAATTAACCATGCAGTAGAATTACTGGGTGGTATGGTAGGAATATTTCTACCTTAATATAAATATTCCAAATTGCTCTACAAAGTCATAATATTTGTTTGCACTCTCCACAAGTTTACATAAATGGCCCCACTGATCCACATCCTGACTAACACATGCTATTGTGATACTTTAAATTTTTGCTCATCATATATATGCATTAAATGTTGTCTTGTGGTTGTATAATTTGCATTTCCCTCATGAGGAATGGCATTGATCTTCTCCCTGTGTTTTCTGGTCACTCAGCTTTTTTTTTTTCCTATGAACCGCCTCTTCATACCTTTTGGTTATTTATCTGTTGGGTTGTCTTTTTTCTTATTGATGAAAAGAATTCCTATATATTCCAGATATTAATCCTTTTCAATTATGTGCATTGCCATGATCTGTTTTTTCACCTTGTTCATAAGGTATTTTGATCTTCAGAGACTTTACATTTTATTATAATCAAATATATCTCTCTTTGCCTTTATGATTCCTGTAATGAACATGTCCCCAGGACAGGTTCACCTGCTAAACCTGTGGTCCAGTAGATACGAACCCATTTCAAATAGGATCTTTGAAATATTATTAAGGCAAGGCTAGACAGAATCAGAGTAGACCGTAATCCAATATGACTAGGACCCTCACAAGCAGAGGAAATTTGGACATAGCAGTAGCAGAGAGACAGCCATGTGTCAAGATGGAGCCCCTATCAGCTGTGGGTCATGAGGGTCTGTGATGAGCAGAGTACTTCTGCTGATGCACATTGGACATTTTGCTTCAGTGAGAAATGGATTGTGCTTGGTCATGTTAAGCATTGGGGCTACTTGTTACCACAGCATAACCTAGCCTATTTTGACAGATACTATGATGAACCAGCTCAACTTTGCCAAAATCGAGGTATACCTTACTACAGGATAAAAAAAGTTTAAAAAAAGAACAGGCTTTGGAGATTGAAAGCAGATGGTTCAGTACAAATTCAGGAAAGTTCCCCTTATTTTCCATTTAGCTCGTGATCATAAATAAAGTAACAAAATATCCAGCCTTGTGCTGCTCACTACAGTAACCACTAGCCCCCAGTGACTACTGAGTGCTTGGAATGTCATGTGGATTGTAAATGTAAAACACACGCCAGATTTCAAAGACTTTATATGAAAAAAGAATAAAACAACAATTCTTTTTCATGGTAATTCATGTAGATGAAATAATAATTTTGCTATATTAGGTTAGATAATGATAGTATTAAAATTAACGTAATTGTATTCTTTTTACATTTTTAGTGCAGCTACTTGAATTTTTTTTTTTTTTTTTTTTGCTTTTTTTTTAATTAGAGAACTTGTGGGTGTGAAATGGTATTATATTGTGATTTTGTCTTGCATTCCCCTACGGCTAATGATATTGAGTGTCTTTTCATATGCTTATTGGCCATCTGTATATCTTCTCTGGAGAAATATCTATTGAAGTCCTTTGGCCATATTTTAATTGGGTTGTTTGCCATTTTGTTTTTAAGCCTGTAGGAATGCATACATTCTGGGTATTAAACCCTTATCAAATGTTTTCTCCTATTCTGTCCATTGTCTTTTCATTGTCATATCCTTTGACACGCAAAAGTTTTTCATTTTGATTACAGTTATATTACAGATGAGAAAGCTAAGATTCAGGGTGATTTAAAAACTTGCCATGTTCACTGAGTTCACAAATAAAGGATCAGGACTTGAACCCAGACCTGCCTGGTCTCATTTGGTCTGATGTCAGAATTTGGTTTAATTGAAGGACTCAATGAAGGAGACAGAGAAGCAGCTTGAGAAAGAACATTGTAAAAATGTGGGCCACTAAGTGTGAAGCAAGAGAAAAAAGAAATTTCAAGAAGGGGAAATCACCAGCCAGAAGCTGCAGAACTAAGAAAAGGTAACTGGGTTTGGTTTAGTGGCCATTTCAGGGGATGGAGAAGGCAGAATCCTGAGGGGGATCTGGACAGAAGCCAGGAGTGAAAAATGCATGAGGGTGGTACCAGGGCCACCAACTGTCCCATTTGTCCAAGACTATCCCTGTTTTAAACACCGAAAGTCCCAAGTCCTGGGAAACTCTTGTGTTCTGGGCAAATTGAGGTAGTTGGTCATCCTAGTGTTGGCTGCTGGTGTAGACCACTTTTAAAAGAGGTTGGGCAATGAAGAGCAGCAAGATGAGGCTATTGTTTGAAAGTGTAGCAAGGTCAAGGAATTATTTTTGATTGTCTTTTCAAGGTAAGGAGAACTTCAACGTGCTAATAAACTGGTCAGAGAAAAATGGAAAAGTCCCAGAGGGAATGAATATTTTCTCCCAAAAGATAATCCTCACAGTGCTGGCTTGGTGTTCCCTAAACCCTGGGACTCTAACAGGCTGTAGGTTCCTGGATCCCAGTTGTGTACACGCTTTCACCCAACAGTACTATATTAGAAAGAGTGCTGGCATTATTGTCAGACACATTAGGGTTTAAATTCCAGTTCTGCACTGCTTGTGTGACCTCGGAAGTCCCAACCTCTCTGGGTCTCAGTTTCCTCATCTGTAAAATGGAATGATATAAGCTTTGCTAGGGCTGTTTGTTGTAAAGGTAGAGTACTGGCATTTTGTAAATTCTCAAGCACTCACTACTTTGATTATTTCTCCTATCTCTTGCTCAGGAATGTTCTCCATTTATTAATATTTTTTCCCTCATTTACACCATCCACTTCTGTCCTGAGATCTAACCCAGGTAATGGCAAAGTGGGGGGTGGGAGGGAAGGGATAGGGGGGTAAATCGGGTAAGTTTTAGGTAAGCCTCTTCAGTGACCCCACTAACCAAGAGGTGGGCTTTGGGACTGACCTGTCTGCCTCCCTTTCTGCTGCCTGATGCAGTGTCTTTTTGTGCAGGTGGGAGAAGAGTGAGATTTGTGTGCATTTCAATGGAGCCAGCACGGGTGGGGGGCGGGGTGGGAAGAGGTGGCAAGATGGAAACCCAGACAGGAGTACCTAGTGCTGCACCTGACACATAGTAGGCATTCAAAAACTTTTGCAGGGAGTGGATGTGGCTCCAGAGGTTGAGCTCCCACCTCCCACACGGGAGGTCCTAGTTTGATTCCTGGTTCCTCCTGAAGAAGCAAACCGCAAGCAAAAAAGTGAAAAAACCAGCTCAGGGAAGCTGATGGAGCTCAGCTTCCCATATATGAGGTCCCTGGTTCAATCACCACCTCTACTACCTAAACAAATAAACAAACAAACAAACAAATAAATAAAACACTGTTGCAGTGAGCTGGACTCTAGCCTTCCCAATTCTATGCTTAAACTGCATTTATTTTTATAAAAATTTCCCTATATTTGAAGTGCCCAGTTCATCGTCCCAGGGCAGATCCCTACTAGGCTCTCCATTGAGGGGGACCCATGGTCCATCAGAATGATACCCTGCCTTTCAGATAACAGACTCTACCTTATGACTGATAGGTAGATGCCTAGGGCTTATCTACATATATAGAGTTTAAATCATTTTAAAAGAGAAGTATGGAAATCAAACTGATGCTAATAGCTGCCCACTGGTCTTAGAAAGGAGAAGTCATCTCATTTCCTGGAGGAAAGAAATGTTTTTGATTGCTAAAACAGCTTCTTCTCCTTCTTCTTCATCGTCCTCTTCTTTGAGGAAAGTATTTCCTGTGGGAAATTAGAAAAAGTAAATATGGTCTTGAATTAAATTTTACATTATTATACAATCAGAAGTTGGTGTTATCATTTCCATGCCTTACCAGGACAGTAACATTGAAATTCATAATCTGACCAGTGGCCATACACCACTGTGGTTAAATCTACTGATTTTGGAGTCAGAAAACATGGCTTGTAATTCTAGTACTGCCTAGCTGTGTGCCTTTGTGCAAGTTAACCTTTCTGAGCCTTAGTTGCTTTTACTGCATAAAGGGAATAGAGGATAATAGCACCTTTCTCATAGGAATTCTGTGAGGATTAAATGAGATAATACCTGTAGGGCACTTAGCATGGTGCTACGGACAGTATTAAGTATTAATAAGATCTCACAATATCTAGAAGTACGTATAGTGTGTTTTTGGCATTAAATATAGTTATTACGTGTTAATTTTTCAAACACTGATCATCTGTATTTGATATAAAGCCTAAAACCCAAATATCTGAGATAGCCTGTTAACATGATACTCTGTGCCTTGACATGGGGAGTAGTCACTTATTAAATGAACCAGGGGGCTGAAATCAGTGAAGTTCAAGTTCTTGGCTGTCCCATCTTCTGTATTAGCACAGCTTTGAAACTGCAGCTTATTGAACAATACTTACATGGCTAGAAAGTGTTAATAAAGGCTTCCAAGAACCTTGATTTGCCAGCTAAGAGAAACTTAGGTACTGGAAGGTTCTGACTCATTTACCTCAAAGACAAAGGCTGAACTAACAATCAGCCCACATTTTCTCTTGATAAATGGCATAAATTTTACTTTTAAGAGCATTAAATGAAAATTTAGACTACATTTAAAAGGATCTTATCAAAAGAAACCACACGTAATGAAAATTGTTGGTTTATCATTCAAATTTTTAACTCGTAACATTGTATTTAGCAATTGACTCTCTGTCTACATCACCTAACTTTTTTTTTTATCAGCAATTCTCTCCACTGTAAAAAAATAGGGACAAGAATAGAAATTTGTTTAAGCAGTTTGAGGGGTTTTACTTTTCTGCTTTTCCAGATTTATTGCCTTATAAGAGCCTTATTTAAATAATGGGTTTTAAATATTCTTTTAAAAGGGGCATCTATATAAGCTCTTTATTTTATAAGCTAGAATTATATTTTAAGTAATTTATATTGTGAAAAATATTTACTTTTCTTTTTAGTTTATTTCCAAGCTTTTACATTTATGTAAACATGAAGTTTTTAAAAAGAGAAATGATTTGTGTTTAATTTTAGTTAAGTATCCAAAAGATGTATTTGGGCTTTCGTTTTCTTTCTCCAAAGTTTTTTGTTGTTGTTGTTAAACAGGAAAATAAAATTTAAAGGCAAATGTTACAAGGCAGACATCGACCCTAACCTCATGGAGTTCAAAAGGAGACACATTGAACAAGTCATGACACTTGTGAGGAGTATTAGAAAACGGAAGGTCCAATGTAATGTGGGGTGTTAGGGAAGGCTTGCTGAGAGCCTGGGGGCATTGGGGAAAGGACCTGGAGCTGGGGCCATTGAGTATGGCTGGCAGGTAACAGCACATGTGCAGCCTGGGAAGGAGGAGGCACGTGGTAAGCAGAGAGAGGGAGGCTGGCCTCCAGATGAGGCTGGGCAGCAGGCAGGCGGGGGCCAGGGCGTCAGAGCCTCATGGGCCACGGCGTCAGAGCCTCATGGGCCACGGTAAAACTTTGGTCAGGAAGTCATGGAGAGGTTTTATGCAATGGAGAGGCAGGACCAGTTTTCTGTTTTTAAAAAATAATACTCAGGTGGAGAGAGGAAAGAAAAGAGGCCAGTGGGGAAGCCAGGAGGCCAGTTAGAAGACTGTCGCAGCTGTCCAGGAGGCAGGTGACTTTGGCTTGAACTAGAGGGGGACAGTAGGGAATGGAGAGAGGTGACAAGGTCCAGAGATGTGCAGCAAGAAGAATTGACAAGGATTTCAAAGGACAAGAGGAATTCAAAGGATTAGGAAAGTGAGAGAGTGAAGAATAAATTCCAAAAGCCTGGAGTGAGCACCCAAATAGATGTAGATGCCATTTATGGGGTTCCGGAATCCTGAGGGAAGGGCAGGTGTGAGGGTAGAATGACCTGCCTAAGGTCAAGATGTTCAATGGGGAAGGAAATGTTGGGGTCTGAAACTCAGAAGAGAATTTCTAGTTGGAGGCTTAGATTTAGGTTTCATTGGATATTTAAAAGGAATTTTAAGTCGTGGGAGTAGATGAGATGGTCAGTAGATGTGTGTGGACTGGGAAGAATGACAAGTCTAGGATACAACTCTGCAAAGCACCAGATTGGGTAATGGACAATCTGACCAAAAAAAAAAAAAAAAAAGGAGAGTATTTTAATCACAGAGACCAGGAAGAGAATATTCTAGGAGAGAGCAATCAGCAATGTTAAACAACAAGCTGTCCAATAAGAAAAAGACTGAAAAGCATCTTCTGTGCTTACCAACTTGGAGGTCACTGGAAGCCTTAAGGAGAGCAGCTGGGACACATTGAGATGTCCCTCAAATGTCAAAATGAGATATTTGTTTTTAACACCTAAGGCACTGGAGAACCACTGAAGGTTGAGGGATTATAACCTTGCTCAGGAGATATTAAGTCAGTAACAAAGCATAGATGAGTGGCACAGACTGGAAATTAGTGTAGTTAAGAGGTTATTGCAATTGTTCGGTCAAGGAAAAGAAAGCCTGGCCTAGAGTGCTTGAAGCAAAGTCAGAAAATAAGAGACAGATATTAGTGACCTTTCAAATGCAAGGGAAGGAACTCAATTTCACTTAAATAATAACAGGGATTTATTGGTCACATGATTGCTAATTTCAGAAGCAATGTTAGCTTCAGACAAAGCTGGATCCAGCAGCTTAAACAGTGTTTCCAAGGGCTCTTTTTTCTTTATAATTCTCTTTTCTGTTTTCTATGATATGGCTTCATCCTTAGACTCCATTTTGAGCTGCTCCAGGATCTCCTCTCCTTGTAGAAAATAATTTTCATAATCCAGACTTTACACCATACAGGATAACAGGGAAGCTTCTCCATATCAGAAACCCCAAATCCAGCTCCCTGCATCTAATTGGCTCTGATTGTATTGTGCAATACTCTGGAACCAATGCAAGTGGCTAAGGGGGCATAAGTAAATGAGGGCCCCACCTGTAATTTGGAGTAGGGTTATTCCTACCCACATCACATGGCTAGGAAAAGGAAAAAGAAATGCTGGAGGAAAGATACAGGGCAAGTTGGAGTATGGATGCTAGGGAGGTAACTAACAAAATGATCACCACAAAAATGAAAAAGAATTTTTTTTTTACTTTACTTTTTGGTATTCAACATCAGTCACTGTCAGGTCAACCTGCCAATGGCGTTCATACAACCCAATTAATTCAGTTACAGTAAAACTGTTCTAATTGAGATTAATTAGCCATGAAATAAGTAGAATTAATTCATAAATGAATTAATTGAGTATTTTAAAAGAACATGTAGCATGTGGAACCAACTGTGGAAATAAGAAGATTTTACTAGGAGGAAGGATGGGTTTCAACAAAAGATTAGACTCATTTGTAATTATAATATGTTGAACTTATTAAATGTGTTGAACTTATTAAATATGTTGAACTTATTAAAAATAGATTATCTTCTTTAATAGGTTAGCCATATTCCCACACCCACTCAGTGTGGTTTTTGCCTTTCATTTATTTAGAACCTCCAGTGTGCAGATTAAGATTTACTTATAAATTCTAGCATCTTCTCTTTTCTTGAACTACATCTCTACAAATGTGCCTACCTCCCCATATTTAAGAAGATAAAAGGACAGCAGCCAGAAATTCCCAAAGTTCTTTAACAGTAGTATTGGATTTTTTTTAGGAGGTACTAGGGATTAAACCCAGGATCTCATACATGGCACTCAAATCGCTAAGCTCACACGTCCCCCAGTGTACATCACCCCCTCAATCACAAGGCAGCAGGAAATCAAGTGCCCTGCTGTAGGCAAAGAGACAGAGAACATGTGATACAGGCAGCTCTGCCAAGCTTGGCTGGCTCTCTTACAGGTTAGAGAGTCGGTTGGCTGTCAACCACAATAGTATCGCCTTAGCAGGCATAACTGGGCTCTCCTCCATGTGGTCTTTCATCCTCCAGCAGATTAGCCCAGGTTTGTTTCTATAGCAGTGGCAAGGCTCCATGAAAGAGAATGGAAATACATAAAGCCTCAAGATCTAGGCTCGGAACTGCACACTGTCACTTCCACTCAAATTCAAAGGATGGGGGGAAAATAAATTCCACTTATTGTTGGGAGTTGCTGCAATGCCATATTGCAAAGGACATGGATATACGGAGGCCATTAACTGGTGCCATTGTGTAATGCATCTACCAAGGCTGCAAGGATTAAATCTGTTTAATTCATATTGTGGAGTATCTAATATGTGGTGATCAGCAATTAGACATTGTTATTGATGGCAGGGACAGTGGTAATGCCTGTTAAGGTTTTGTGAATCTCTTTGAAAATGTAGATTATGCATCCATTTTGAAAAGTTTTATCTTTTAAAAATTACAGGTAAGCAAAGAAATCAGAAAACAGACTAAGCTTTTTAGAAGCTCACTATTGCAAACCATCTACCTTTATCAATATTTTTCTAAATAGTTTGGCAAATTGACTATTACATTTTTATGGAAACTGCCATACTTGTTTATAATTTGGTACAGAGATTACATCTTTTAAAAGAAAGAAACAGGTGCATGCTTACCTTCTTCCCATTATAAATGGTTCCAGATGGTAACTATTCATTTGAGAAGCTTCCTAAGAAACATCTGTTCACAATATTTATATTTAACTTTATTATATTTTCCAAAAATTGCATTTTAAATAGTTTCCTTTAAATTTAAAAAAAAAAAACATTCGTGTTTTCCTATTCATAAGAAAAGTCTTCACAGTAGTTTTATCTCACTTTGTACACAATCACTATATTATTATATCACAAACAAAGCTACATTTAAATGGTAAGTTTGTGAAGGAAAAGGGAGAGGGCTGCACTGAGCTTTTTTTATAGCACATTGATACTGTCATGCACAAATTAATTTCTTGAATATGAGAATCAATTTGTTTTCAGTTTTCCTTTTTCAATTGCCATCTATCAGAGTTTTGCGACTTATTTGAAATATTCTTAGAAAAAAAATCAGGTTGTGACAGGATATTGATAGTGAAGCTGATCACTCCTTGAGTTGTGTGAAGAGCTTTTATGACAAAATGCATTCTCCCCAAACAAAGTACATAATGATTCTAAATGCAGCAAAATTGCACACTATGAAAAGCCAAAATGCAATGAGGGAGGGGGGAAAAAAGAAAACCTTTCCAACATTTAAACAATAATGTACAAAAATCTCATTTACAAGTTGTAAGAAGCAGCTTTCCTGAGGATTTATAAGAATTCTAACTTGAGATAAGACGAAGATAAGCGAGAAATGGACAGTAGATTTAATGAATCGTCAGAACAAGGTTGAGTGTCCCACCTAAACCACGGGGGTCTCCCAGTCCTGTCTGCCCCCATAGACCCCTTCCTCTCGCTTCTTATTCTAAATGAAAAGATTCATGTTGTTGGATAAAGAGGATGCTGTTTCTCTCAGCCTGCCCAGGTCACACCCTTCTTAAGGTAATGATATCCCTCTTTTCTTTTGGGAAATGTACTCTTCCCCTACTACTCTCCACTCTGCCTGAGAGCGGTGGGGTTGACTACATTCTCAGCTCCTTACGTTGACTTCAATTAAGATCTGGCCTATCAGAAGATTCCTTCCCTCAGCCTGTTCAGTGACTGGTTTAGTGATGGAAGCCGACCTGGGGACACCCACTCTGAGGGCCCAGGTGATAGGTACTCTCTTTTTTGCTGGATACAAGCTGTGAGATGAGGATGGAAGCCATGGCCTTCATCTTATCAACTAGAGAGCATAGTCAACATGGGGCAAATTCAAGTGAAGATAAGGACCTAACTCCAGCGACCCAACTGTGATCCTAAATCCAGCTGATTCTGAACTGTACAGTTTTAGAAGCCAAAAGGAGTTTCCCATTTTGTTAAGGACACTTTTTTTAAGAAGACGTAAAATAGATAATTTTATAAAAAATAAGCAAATTAAGCAGATGCAAAGAAAAAACAAGGACCCAAGATTCACATCATGATGAAGTAGCCTTCTCTTGATAAGATTTCAATTTTTTGCATTTGTTTCTTTTTAACTTATCCTGCCATCTTTTTCCCTGTGCTGTTAAGGGCAATTTTAGTAAGAGTTTTCTGGCCTTTGCAACTAAAAGGGCTGTAACAAAGGGAAGGAAAGAGGAGAAGAAGCTGTATATCCTAAAGAGAAAATCACATCTGTCTAGGGCCACCCAAATCTCCCTAGGGTAGGGACAGTGTCTTTGATTTCAATGTATTCCTCATCCTGCTTATACATTTCTTCTAGAAATTTGCTGCTCATATATTCATTTAATTTAACAGCGAAGCAGAGTGTAGGCAGCCATTCATTGCTCATGTGGCACACAGTAGAGGTTTAGACAATTGGTTAACATGCCCAGGTGCGGAATGAAACAGAATAGCCAGGCACTTCTACAGCTCCTTATTCTTACACTAGCTGTCAGGCAGCAATTCTGCTCCTGCTCATTCAAACAATTTTTCTCCACGGAGCATCAGGGTGCTAATTTGTGACCCAGACTGGTCAGCTGTCCCTTTTGTGTGAGGAAACAGAAAGCAAAGAATTTTTTTAAGAGCAAAGGAATCATTAGATGCCCATCCAAAACCAGAAGGGAAGAGACAAATATAAAGAATCTGAGTTCACATATTCTCTTGTGAGGTGTGGCTTGGTTCCAGTCTGTTGTTAAAAAAAAAAAAGAAAGAAAGAAAGAAAATGAAATAAAGAAAAGAATCATGGTATGCTATGATTAGAACTCAAAGAAAACTTTATGATCTTTTGGTTCTACCTCATCTTTTTTTGTTTGTTGTTCTACCTGTCCTTTTTTATGGTTTTTAATTTTCTAATTGAAGTAACATATATACATAAAATGTTCCATTTAAACCACTTTTGGACATATAACCCAGCGGTTTTATTTGCATTCACAGTGTTTTACTACCATCATCCCCACTTCATTTTTTAATTTTATTTTTTGGTTGAGGAACTGGAGCTGTAGCAGTGACTGAGGTGCCCAAGAGTGAACACCTAGTTTTCGGGAGGACCAGGATTTGAGCAAACTCAGCTGACTGCTGTTTCCTCCACACTCTGCGTTGCAGGCTACATAATGAACACCCCAAGGTGCCCACATCCTAATCCCAGGAGTCTGTGAATATGCTACCTTACATGGCAATACGGACGTGGCACGTGTGATTAAATGAACAAGAACCTTGAGATGGGAAGATTAATCCAGACTATCTATGGGGAGATGCTCAATGTAATCACAAGGGTCCTTATAAAGAGAGGCAGGGGGGTCAAAATCAGAAAAGGGAGATATAAAAACAGAACCAAAGACTGGAAAGATATACTGTGAGTTAAGTGATGCAGGCAGCCTCTAGCAAGTGGAAAAAGCCAAAAAACAGATTCTCTCCTGAAGCCTCCAGAAGGAACGCATCCTTGCCAACACCTTAATTTTAGACTTCTGACTTCGAGAACTGTAAGAAAATAAATTTGTATTGTTTTAAGCCACTAAATTTGTGGTAATTCGTTACAGCATCAGTAGGAAGCTAATATACTTGGCTTGCTTCATATTTTGACAGGAACAAAGTAAACAGAAAAACTGTTCTAAATGCATGAATTACCCAATCTGTGCCCTAAAGGCAAAAAAAAAAAAAAAGGTGGGGGGGGTGGAGAGAAATAGTCTAGTATTATATACAGGTTAAAAGGATTTAAAAACTTTTCAACATAGGATAAACCCAGATTTCATCCTTTCTTTAATTTTTCAGGACTAATATTAGATCTGGGTTTTCCTCAGAATTCCTCATAGTTCTGTTTGTTCCCCTAGGAAACATTGTCAGGTCACTTTTCTTCTCAGATTTCATTTCATTTGCAAAATGGGAAGTCTGTTGACCTGAGCATGGGGTGAGCTCAGCTAGAGCTCCCAGAAATAGCACTTTCTACAAAACAAAATATTACTAAATACATTTGTCCTCAGGAAAATAAGACCGTTTGTATTTGCTGGTAATTGGAAGGCCTCAGATGACAATTATTTTGGGAATTTAAAATATTTATTGTAAGAAACAGTCTCATTTTAAAGAGGTCTAGGTTAATGGGTTGTTGCCACATCCAATCCTGACAAGAATTTTCTAATTTAATTTCTGCTGCAGCAGGTTACATAAGTTTAACAACCAAAACAAATTTAAACATGAAAATATTTCACTGACAGTTTCTGAAGGAAAGCATACTTAACAACTATTGCGAGAATTAGAATGTCAAGACATTTGAGAAAATATTACCTACTGTCTTTTTTTCCATTGCAAACTGTAGTCCCTCTTTCTCTTTTGAGCTTTTGTTTTCAATGTTACTGCATTTGTAAGTATCATATGGCTATCTATTTCAGGATTCTTTTGGCTGAAGCTGACATATTCTTTTGGAAACAGCATTGTATCCATACATTTGAAAATGAAGAAAAATTTAGGGGGAAAGCAGCCTTTGGGCTTCAAATACATTAACAAGGAAAGAGAAAACACATCTTGTTGGAGAAAAGATTAAGAATTTGAGGAAGGGGAGTAGCACAAGTGGTTGAGCACGTGCTTCCCATGTGTCTAGGTCCTGGGTTCAATACCTGGTACTTCCTTTAAAAAAGAATAATAAATTTGAGGAAGACAAGAAAGAAGAACTCGGAGATAGTGGAAAAGCCAAGAGGCAAAAGTGAACAGGGCAGAAAGGGTGATTAGGAAAAAATATCCGAATATTATCCATTTATCAAAAAAATGTACCCTGAGCACCATCTAAAGCTTGGCACTTTGTTAGATTCTGGGACACAATGCAAAACCAGTTTTGGACATTTGCTCAGAGTTTATGGCATAGCAGCAGAGAAAAGAGACTTTAATGCAAATAACCACATAAGCAAATGTAAAGGAGTTGTTATTCAGTAGCTAGCCAGATGGTCTGTTTGAGACAATGGGGGGAAAGGTACAGAAGCCAATTAAGTGGGTCCATTGCAAATCCTGAGTTCAAGAGTAGGAGAATGGTTGGAATGACAGATCTGTCAGAAGAGGTGCTACTGGAAGAGGTGTGCCAAGAAGCACAACAGATTTGGCTCTCATTCTAGAAATGGTCAACTTCTGGGATTTCCAATCCAGGTAGGCTAAATGGAAGAGAGTTCAGTGGCAGACAAGACTCAAAATGCAGGAGGGAAGGCCACGTCTCTGGAACTGTTTCCTATAAGTCTATCCCCTGAACTGGGGCAAAGAACTAGAAGTTCAACTGTGGGCAGAGGTTTACAGCATGGTTTCAGTCCTGGAGGGGCCTGGGATCCCAGGTAGTGACAAAGGCCAGAGGCAAAGGTAGGGACACACAGACTGGGAATGTTTGGAGTGGTAGGTACCTGGCCAACCCATCTCTCAGACCACCAGGCTCAGGGCCTGGGTCCTCAGGACTTCGGAGGTCCATAGAAATAAGTTCAGACTTGAAACATACAAAAAGATCATCGAGGGAAGCAGACATGGCTCAACTGGTAGAGCATCTACCTACCATATGGGAGGGTTCAGGGTTCGAGACCCAGGGCCTCCTGACCTGTCTGGTGAGCTGGTCCATGTGCAGAACTGCCATGCACAAGGAGTGTTGTGCCACACACAAGGAGTGTGCCCTGAAAGAGAGCCACGCTGCATGAAAAAAGTGCAGCGCCCAGTAATGGCACCACACACATGAAGAGCTGACACAGCAAGATGATGCAACAAAAAAGAGGCACAGTTTCCCAGTGCCACCGAGGGTGCAAGCGGACACAGAACACACAATGAAACGACACAGAGAATAGACAACAGGGGGAAGGGAAGAGAAATAAATAAAAATAAAATGTTTTTAAAAAATCATCAAAATCAAATGAATGAACAACTAACTAAATGTCTACAAAAAAATTGCATCATATCACTGTCACCTACTGCGGTCACCCCTCGGGCTGAAGTGTGGTTTGCTGGCCTGGCGAGGGGAGCGGCCGCGGTAGGCCTAATTCCGCTGCCCCCATAATAGGGTGGTTGGTCGGGCCCACCGCCACCCCTGAAGGAAGCTCGGCATGGGCGCAGAGTGCCCTCAGGTCTCCCCTTCTCGGCAGCCATGCTTCCGCGGCCGCCCCTCCTCCCAGATGGCACCACCCAATGCCTTGTGGGGCGGCACCCTTCTTCTTCCTTCTCCCTGCGCAGGTGCAGGGCAGAAAATTCCAGTCTGCCCTTTTCCCCTCCCCCGACAGCAGCAACAGCCAGGTGTGGGCGGAAAAATCCAGTCTGCCCTTTTCCCTCCCCCCGACAGCAGCAACAGCCAGGCGTGGGTGGGAAACTCAAGTCTGCCCTCCACCCCAGCAACAGCAGCCACCAATCCCTAAACCCTGCCCCTTCCCCCAGCAACAGCGACAGCCAATCCCTAACCACCACCCCTCCCCCGTCCAGTACCACCCACTGACCTTTCGCCGGCAACCAATCAGAACAGGGCGTGGCTTCGACCAATCAGCCTTCCCCAGCCCCTATAAAACTGTTGCCTCTCCCTCAATAAAGTGGACTTGCGTGTTTACCTTGTCTCCGCGGTAGTTCTTCTGCCGTGCGCCCTCCAGTCCTGAGAGCCCCCGACAAGGGCCTGGCCTCCCTTGTCCCCAGTTCGTCGCCTGCTTCTCCGGGCGACCCCTTCGTCGCCTGCTTCTCCGGGCGACCCCTTCATCGCCGGCTTCGCCGGGCGACCCCGTCAGCCAAACCGCGCAACCCCTTGTGAGACCGATCCCTCGTCTGCTGCCGGACCAACCCCTCGTCCCAAGTGGGACCGACCCCTCGTCCCAAGTGGGACCGACCCTTCGTCCCAAGCGGGACCGACCCCTCGTCCAGAGCTGGACCGACCCCTCGTCCGCAGCCAGACCCCACCTCTACCGACCGAGCAAACCGTCGCAACCTACAGTTAATTTAGTATTTACAAACATTTTAAAATCAGTTGTAGGTTAGATTTTCTCATTTGTAAGATTTCCCTTGTAAGCACAGGGATTGTTTAAAAAAGATGGAGGATTAGAGAGACAGAGGGCTGACTTCTCTCCAGAAAACAGTCAGAGGACAGGCAGAAACTGATCAGAAAACTGTTCTAGGGTTTAGAACAACAACGGAAGGCAAGACACCACCCAGAAGACAGAGGTGAAGGAAAAGAGTCCTGGCTATCTGGAAAAATACCATGCTGCCAGTGCCCGTCCTTCCACACTTGGAGCAAATGGCAATGGGTCCTCCAGCCCCTGGCCAGCAGCTACAGACTAAGGGAGTTGCTCGGGTCCTCTTCCCCAAGGAAGGGGAGAAGGAGGGGCATAACCTAAGGCAAATTCAGATTTTGGCCAGCAAACTTGGTCTTTTGTGTCCCAGGGGTGGCACATTTCCAGACATGGTGGGGCCTTGACATTGTTTTTTGCCCTGAAAGACACAGGATAAAGATAATCTGTCTCCTCAAACCCTCCCTGCCACCATGGATTGATCACTGAAGATGCAGAGTGAGGGAGGGTACAATAGTCATGGAGGAAAACAGCTTCTGAGAAAGTTTGATTTGGGATGCTTGGCCTGCCTTGAGGACATTGCTTCTGCATTGCCTGCTAGGGCAGGGTTACAATGAATGCATTCCCCCTATCATCTGGGATGTGAGCTGAGAGGTCTGCCAAAGAGCACCATCTTCTGGCAGACCAGGAAAGTGCATGAAAAGAAGAGAAAAATAATAAATAAAAGAGATAATCTGGTACCTTTACTGCCCTCCTCTCCAAGGCCCTTGGAAACTGGCCTGCACCCCATTTACTGGGTCCTTAGACCTGATTTGAAACAGTTAAACTGGGGCAATTCTAAAGATATAAAACAAGTTGACCCAAGAACAAAAGAACAGTGGTAATACACAGCTACCTAACAGTAAATCCCTAGGCAAGAAAGCAAAATTGACTATGAGAGTAAACTCACTCATAATCAGATGCCTAGACATCAGCAAAAAATTACAAGCCATTTTAAGAAAAAAGAAGATATGGTTCAGGCAAAGGAAAAATTCAAATCTCCAGGCAAGACACAGGACTTGAAACAACTAATCATTGGTGTTCATACAAGTCTCCTAAATCAAATTATGGAGTTGAAGGAGACAACATGGCAAAAGAAATAAAAAGCATTAAGAAGATACTAGGTGAACACAAAAAATAATGTGAAAGCTTGAATAGAAAAATAACAGAGCTTATGGGAATGAAAGACAAAATAAGTGAGATTGAAAATACAATAGAAACATACAACAGCAGATTTGAAATTATAGAAGAAAGAATCAGTGGTATAAAGGATAAAGCAAATAAAATAAAAAATAAAAAATGAAAAGACGAAAAAAAAAAAAGGATAAAGCAGCTGAAATTGAAGAGACTGAAAAGAATGCAAAAATTGAACAGGGGCTCAGGAAGTTGAAGGATAGCATGAAGTGCAGCAATGTATGTGTTATGGGGGGATCCAGAAGATGATAAGAAGGAAAAGGGACAGAAAGAATATTTGAGGAAATAGTGACCTAAAATTTCCCAACTTTCATAAAAGACATGGATACATGTGTTCAAGAAACACAATGTACTCCAATCAGAATAAATCCAAATAGACCTACTCCAAGACACATAATATTTAGAATGCTAAATGCCAAAAATAAAGAGAAATTCTAAAAGCAGCAAGGGTAAAGTGAAACATCACATACAAGGGACACATAGTAAAGCTTAGTGCAGATTTCTCTTCAGAAACCATGGAGGGAAGAAGGCAGTGGTATGGTATAATTAAGATACTGGAAGAGAAAAATGGCCAAGCAAGAATTCTTTATCTGAAAAAATTGTACTTAAAAAAAATGGTGAGTTTAAAATATTCACAGGTAAACAGAAACTAAGAGAGTTTGAAACAAGAATCCAGCTCTGCAGGAAACACTAAAGGGAGTTCTGCAGGCAGAAAAGACAAGAGAGTGAAGCTTGAAGGGGAAAGTAGATATGAAGACTGTCAAAAAGAATAATCAAAAAGGTAAAAAAAGACAGACAAAAAAAAAGGACCTATGAAAGTCAAAGGATAAAATGGTTGAAGTAAGTAATGTCTTTACGATGATAACATTGAATGCTAATGATTAAACTCCCCAATCAAAAGCTATAGGCTGACAGAATGGATATAATAAAAACATAAGCCATCCATATATTGTTTACAGGAGACTCACCTCAGACCCATGAATGCAAATACTGAAAACAGAAAGCTGGCAAAAGATATTTCACATGAACAATAACCAAAAGAGAGCAGGGGTAGCTATACTGGTGTCAGACAAAACAGACCTTAAATGCAAAAAAGTTATAAGAAATGTAGAAGGCCATTATATATTGATAAAAGAGGCAAATAACCAGGAAGAAGTAACAGTCATAAATATCTAGACACCTAACCTAAATATCTAGTCCCCAAAATACATCAGGTAATACTGGCAAAACTGAAAGGAGAAATAGGTGTCTACACAATAATAGTTGGAGACTTCAACACACCACTCACATAAATAGATAGAACAACTAGACAGAAGATCATCAAGGAAACAGAAAACATGAACAATATGATAAATAAGCTGGACCTGACAGACATATACAGAACATTGTACCCTAAATTAACAGGTTTTACATTCTTTTCAAATGCTCATTGATCTTTCTCCAGGATAGTCTGTGTGTTGGGTTGCAAAACAGTTCTCAATAAATTTTAAAAGATTAAAATTATACAAAGCACCTTCTCTGATCACAGAGGAATGAAGCTGGAAATCAATAATAGACAGGAAATGGAAAATTTTGCAAATATATGGAGGTTAAACAACACACTCTTAAATAACCAGTGGGTCAAAGAACAAATTGCAAGACAAATTAGTATATATCTCAAGATATGAAAATGAGAACAACACAGCAAAGACAGTGTTGAGAGGGAAATTCATAGCCCTAAATGCCTATATTAAAAATGAAGAAAGAACTAAAATTAAAGAACTAACAGAACAACTGGAGAAACTAGAAAAAGAACAGCAAACATCCCAAAGCAAGCAGTAAGAAAGATATAACAAAGATTAGAGAAGAAATAAATGAAATTCAGAATAACAACAAAAAAAACAATAGAGAAAAGCAAGAGCTGGTTCTTTGAAAAGATCAATAAAATTGACAAATACTTATCAAGACTAACAAAGAAAAAAGAAAGAACATATAAATAAATAAAATCAGGAATGAAAGGGGAGACATTATGACTGACCCCACAGAAATAAAAAGGATCATAAGAGGATATTATAAGAAACTGTATGCCAACAGATTAAACAACCAAGGTAAAATGAACAAATTTCTAGATATGCACAAATAGCCTAAATTGACTCTACAAGAAATATAGGAACTCAACAAACCAATCACAAGCAAAGAGATTGAAACAGTCATCAAAAATCTTCCAACAAAGAAAAATCCAGGACAAGATGGCTTTACAGGTGAATCCTACCAAGCATTTTGAGAAGAATTAACATCAATCCTGTTTAAACTCTTCCAAAAAATTGAAAAGAAGGGAAAATTACCCAACACATTTTATGAAGCCAACATCACCCTAATACCAAACCACATAAAGATACTACAAGAAAAGAAAATTACAGACCATTCTCCCTAATGAAAATAGATTCCAAAATTCTCAAAAAAAATACTTGCAAATCAAATCCAACAGTATATAAAAATAAGTATACATCATGATCAAGTAGGTTTTATTCCTGGTATGCAAGGGTGATTCATCATTTTAAAAATCAGTTAACATAATACACCACATTAAAAAATTGAAGGGAAAAAAAACCCACATGATCATCTTGATTGATGCAGAAAAGGCATTTGATAAAATCCAGCATCTTTTATTGATAAAAATGCTTCAAAAGATTGGTATTGAAGGAAAGTTCCTCAACATAATAAAGAGCATATATGAAAATCCCATAGCCAACATCATACTCAATGGGAAGAGGTTGAAAGTTTTCCCTCTAAGATCAGGAAGAATACAAGGACGCCACTGTCATCACTGTTATTCAACATTGTGCTACAAGTGGTGACTCCTAAAAGAAGACAAGCCACATCCTGCCACAACAAGCTAGACACCACAAGCCAGCAGACATAGTAGCTAATGTGTAATCCATATAGCTCAGGCATTGGGCACTCACCTCTCATGCGGGAGGTTCTGAGTTTGGTTCCTGGTGCCTTCTGGAGAAGGAAAGCAAATAATGGGCAGACAGACAAGAAAACCATCTGGGGGAGGGGAAAGGATAAATAAAGAAAAATAAAGCTAATAAATAAATCTTTTTTTAAAAAGTCATCAAATTGGAAAAGAGGAAGTAAAACTCTCACTCTTCACGGATGACATGACCTATATTTAGGAAATCCTGAGACATCTACAACAAAGCTACTAAGCTACCTGAGCTAATAAATGTGTTTAGCCAAGTAGTAGGATACAAAATCAATGCACAAAAATCAGCAGTGTTTCTATACACTAGTAATGGGCAAGTCATGGAGGAAATCAAGAAAAAAATTCCATTTACAAAAGCAACAAAAAGACTCAAATATCTAGGAATTAATTTAACCAGGAATGTAAAGGATCTGTATCCAGAAAACCACAAACCACTGCTGAAAGAAATTTTTAAAGACCTAAACAAATGGAAGGATTTCTATATGCCTATGAAGTCTACTCTGGGACAGAACAATCTCTTCAATAAATTGTGCTTGGAGAACTGGACATCCATAACCAAAAGAATGAAAGAGGATCCCTATCTCATTCCTTATACAAGAATCAACTCAAAATATATCAGAGACCTAAACATAAAGGCCAGGACTATAAAACTCATAGAAAATAATGTAAGGAAACATTAACAAGACCTTGTAGTGAGGGGGAAGGGTTCTCTTAAACCTTATATCCAAAGCATGAGCAACAATAGAAAAAATAGATTAAACACTTATGCTCCACAAAGGACTTTGTGAAGAGGGTTGTAGCAGTTTGATATGGTTATGAATTCCAAAAATAGATACTGGATTATGTTTGTAATCTGGTCTGTACCTGGGCCTGATTAAATTATGATTAGGACTTTGATTGGGCCATGTCATTAGGACTTTGATTGGGCCATGTCACAGGTCAAAGGCATGGCAAAGGACAGAGTTGGGGTTTCTTGATGTTGGAGTTTTGATGTTGGAGTTTGATGCTGAAGCCTTAAGCTGGAGCCCCGGGAAGTAAGCTCACAGAGGAAACAGAAGCAAGCCCCAGGAAGAGAGGAACCCTGAACCCAGAGAGAAGCAAGACCCTGGAAGAGAGGAACCCAGGAAGCCTGAACCCTCGCAGATGTCAGCAGCCATCTTGCTCCAACACAGGGAAATAGACTTTGGTGAGGGAAGTAACTTATGTTTTATGGCCTGGTATCTGTAAACTCCTACCCCAAATAAATACCCTTTATAAAAACCAACCAATTTCTGGTATTTTGCATTACCACTCCTTTGACTGTCTAGTACAAGGGTAAAAAGGCAGCATTCTCAATGGGAGAAAATACTTTTGAAATCACACATCCAACAAGGGTCTAATATCCATGATATATGAAGAGATCCATCAACTCAACAATAAAAAAGACAAATGACCCAATTAAAAAATGGGCAAGAGAACCTAATAGACATTTTTCTAAAGAGGAAATATAAATGGTGAAAAAACACATTTAAAAAATGCTCAGCATTGCTGACTATTAGGGAAATGCAAATCAAAGCTATAATGAGATATCATTTTACACCTACTAGAATGGCCACTATTAAGAAAATAAAAAAACTACAAGTGTTGGAAAGGATGAGGAGAGATAGAAATGTTTATTCACTGCTGGTGGGAATGTAGAATGGTACAGCAACAGTGGAACTCTCTTTGGTGGTTCCTAAGGAAGTTAGACATGAATCTATCATATGACTCAGCAATACCACTATGTACCCAGAAGAACTGAGAGCAGTGGCAAGAACAGACATCTGCACACTGATGTTCACGGTGACATTATTCACAAGTGCCAGGGGAAGCAGCTGTGGCTCAGGATACTGAGCTCCTGCCTACCACACAGGAATTTGCTGGTTTGGATCCCAGTGCCTCCTAAAGAAGACAGCAAGCTGGAACAATGGGCAGGCATGGCGGCTGACACAAGAGACACCAGAAGGAAAGAATATAATGGGAGACACAACAAAGCAGGGAGCAGAGGTGGCTCAAGGGATTAGACACCTTTCTCCCACATCAGAGGTCCCAGGTTCAGCTCCCGGTGCTCCCTAAAAAAGAAACAAGGAAGATGAACAGACTCAGCAAGTGGAACATTGCCAAAAAATGGAAACAGCCCAGCTGTCTATAAACTGACAAATGGATACACAAACCATGGTATATACACATGATGAAATATTATTCAGCTGTAAGAAGAAATGAAGTCATGAAGCCTATGAAAATGTGGATGAACCTGGAGGACATAATGTTGAGTGAAGCAAACCAGACATAAAAGGATAAATACTATTTCACTATTATTTTGCCATTGTAAACTAAACATAATGAGCAAACTCGTATAGTTAATGGCTTGAATATAAGTCACAGAAGAGAATGTGGCTTAAGAATGGAAAACTGATGTTTAATCTGTGCAGAATTGGTAAAAAGTTTGTTTGTAAATGTTCAGAAATGAATAGAAATGGTGGGAGAGAATCAAAATCTTTGTAATTAGCAGCACTAACAGGGGTAAGATAGTGATTGAAAGGGAAAGTCCAAAGATGTGTCTATCACTATAAGGAAAGCTAAAAAATGAAACATGGGACTATATAGTATAGCAATCCTTCTTGTGAAAAATTAATATGGTTAATAGTGCATATATAAGTATGTTTTTCTTTGGAACAGAAAAAATATATACATTAATGTTATAAGAAGCTAATACCAGAATGATATTTGGGCAAAATTACAGCCAAAAAAAAATTATGAACAGCAGTGATAGTAATATGTTAATAATCTTACATCAATGGTAAAAGAGGAAGCATATTAAATGAAAGAAACTAGTCAAAATGTACTACATAACTGTTTGACTCCATCTATGCCAAATATAAATACAAATAAATTACATAGACAGGAATAGATAGATTAGCAGTTATGTATGGCAGGAAAAGGGTAGAGAGATGGAGAGGTGACTACTAAGGGGTTGGGTATTTGGGGCTTCATTTCTTTGTTCTTGGTTTTGGGTTTTTGTGGGGTTTTTTTTTTTTTTTTTTGGAGTAATGAAAATGCTCTATTATTGATTGAAGTGATGAATGCACAACTTTGTGATTATACCAAATGCCACTGATTGTACACTTTAGATGAATTGTGTGGTTTATGAATGTTTCAATAAAATTGATTTTAAAAACTCATAGCTCATCACAAATTTTGTGTCTTGGAGATAAATAATTTCAAGAGCACGAAAATAAACCCTCCCGGGAAACGGACTTTGGTCCAGTGGTTAGGGCGTCCGTCTACCACATGGGAGGTCTGCGGTTCAAGCCCCGGGCCTCCTTGACCCGTGTGGAGCTGGCCCATGTGCAGTGCTGATGCATGCAAGGAGTGCCGTGCCACACAGGGGTGTCCCCCGCGTAGGGGAGCCCCACGCGCAAGGAGTGCACCCATAAGGAGAGCCGCCCAGCGCGAAGGAAGGAGCAGCCTGCCCCAGGAATGGCGCCGCCCACACTTCCTGTGCCGCTGATGACAACAGAAGCGGACAAAGAAACAAGACGCAGCAAAAAGACACAGAAAACAGACAACCGGGGGAGGGGAGGGGAATTAAATAAATAAAATAAATCTTTAAAAAAAAAAAAAAAAAAAAGAAAATAAACCCTGCCATTTGTCAGCAAGGTATGCATGTTTTATATTTAATGCTGGATACAAATGTATTTGGATGTATTTTCTACATTGTAACTGTAAAGTATAGTGCTTAAGGACAGACTCATAATCAGATTTTTGAGCCAGATTGCCTGGATAAAAACTTGGCTCTTCCCCATTCTAGAGGCATGACCTTGGACAAGTGATCTGTAAAATGGGATAAAAATGGTACTTATCGCTAATAGACTGTGAGATTAAATGTAAAGTACTTAGTGCCCATATCTGGCATGGAGCTAAGTACTAAAGAAGTATCAGTTCACTGAACAAATGAATGAATTAACAAATAAATAGATAATGTGGGGAAGGCCTTCCAAAATAAATGCCTGAATGTCTTAGTTTGCAGGACTGTTATGACAAATACCACAGACTGGCTAGTTTAAACAACAGAAATTTATTATCTCACAGTTTTGGAGTCTGGAAGTCCAAAATCAAGGTGTCGGCAACCATGCTTTCTCCAAAGTGTGTTCCAGTGGTGGTTTCCTGGCAATCAATCTCTGCCTCTGTTGCATGGCAATCTGCCTCCTTTGGTCTCTTCCTGTAGCTTTTCCTACCGTTTCCAAATTTCCTTTGCTGATAAGGACTTTAGTCATGTAGGGTGAAGGCCCATCTGGATTCAATTTGGCTTCATCTAAATAGGATCTCTGAAGATCCTGTTTATAAATGAGTTCACACCCACAGGACCAAGGATTAGTACTTGAACATGACTTTGTGGAGGACATGATTCTATCCATAATAGGAAGTCTTAAAATGCCCCTGGGCAAATGAAATGTAGGCAGCTGGGATGGAAAAGGAAGTAATTGATCAAGTATGCTGGATCTTTAACATGGGTTCCTTCCAGAAACTGTTTTGGGATCTTGAAAGATCTTTCTGCTTTCACTGTTGCCTCTTTAACAGTCTCCTGCCCCCATAAGAAATGACGTGATCTGTCCTTTTTTTTTTTTTTTGCCAGTCCTTCTCTTGAGAACCGTGACACCCGAGAGCTACCACCTGTGTTACTCTCCAAATCATCCTCTCCCACTGATCATCCAGGCTTCTTTGATCTAGACTGTGATATCCAGGTACTTCCCTGCCCCCTGGAACACCATCTTTGGAGTAAGGTCAGTTGTATGTACCATGGTGGTTTAAAATTGTATATAACCCAGAAAAACATGTTCTTAAACTTAATCCATTCCTATGGGTGTAAACCCATTTTAAGTAATATCTTTCAATGACCCTTCTTCAGCTAAGGTGTGGCCCACCTCAATCAGGATGGGTCTTAATCTCACTGCTGGAATCCTTTATAAACAGAATGGAATTCAGACACAAAGAGAAAAAGGCATGGGAAGCAAGAAGTTGAAATTCATTGGAACCTGGAAAAGAACACACAGCCCAGGAGAGGCTGCCATGTGCATTGCCATGTGACAGAGGAGCCAAAGACCAAGGATCTCTGGCAACCAGTTCCAGCTTTGGGGAAAATAAAGAATCACCTTGATGACATCTAGATTTGGACTTTCTTTTAGCCCCAAAATCATGAGCTAATAAATTTCCATTGTTTAAACCCAACCCATTGTACGGTATTTGTTTGAGCAGCCCAGGAAATCAAAAGAATAACCGTAGTAAATTGGAATTGTGAAGGTCATCATTCCAATTCCTTCAGGCCTATTTTCCTAACAAGTAGTAGTTTAAAACATTTATATGTGGAAATACTGCCAGAAATCATTAAAAAGCTAACAACTTTTCTAGGGAGACAGAAAAATCAATTGTGAAAATCCAGGATTATTATTTATATATTATTACCTACAGTAAATTTCTGTGATTTTCTGTGGACAACATGGAAATGTCAAGAAGTAAAAACCCTTTTCAGGTCCCCTAGGCAAAGTTAGCCATTCCTTTTCTGATCATGGTTCTTCATAAGCATTATCATATTGAATCATAAGGATTTGCTTTTGTGCTTATGTCTATATCCCCACAAAAATGTGAACTTCTTGAAAGCAAGAATCATGTCACATACCACTTTGTAACCCTAGCACTAGACCAAAAACATAGCAGATACCCACTTATTGTGGACTAAATAACCAAATGACATAGTCTCTGCTTCTAAGAATGTACGATCTATTGGGAAACTAAGATAATAAAACGGATAATTCCAAGACAGATATTTGCTAAGGACTAAAAGGGAGAGCCTTGTAATAATTCCTAGAGAGGTAGAAAAGGGACAGATTAGTGGGGGGGGGGGGGGGGGGGGGGAGGGAAGGGGTTTGTCCAGTAAGGTATCTAGGAGAAAGAGATAGGTGGAGAGGGCAAGAAGGGCATTTTAGGCATAGAGAATGTCATAGCTAAGATGTTGAGGCAAGAGAACACATGGCATATTTAAAGAGTTTAATGGCTATGGATAAAGTGGAGGATAGCATTGACTCTACCAAGATGAGTCAACTAAAATGAACCAGAAAATTGTTAGGGATAGATTAAAAGGGATTTATACATATAGCCATGAATTTTTGGACATTATTTAATGAGCATAAAGCATATTTGAAAGGCAAGGCTCAACAAGGAGTATTTTAGGAAGTTTAATTTGGATACATAGAATAGGATGAATAAGAGTTAGAGATAGGGTTATTAAGGACCTAAATCCAGGTAGTAACACTAAAAACGGACAAAAAGTGGAAGAAACCTCATTTCTGAAGCCTGAGTTGCTGGGTGAGTGGGGTTTCATACAGAAGGAGTGTTCAGTCATGGCAGAGTCAAGCGAAAGTATCCAGCAACAGTTGAAAACTTGGAGCTGGAGCTCAGGATTGAGGTTGTTATGAGATATTCGACCTAAGAATCATTCTTGTGAAGAGAACCATAGATCATGTAAAGAAAGGCTGAGAGCTATGAGGGAGAGTGACGAGCGAGGAAAGGACAGAATCTTAGGGAATATCCACATTTAGGGGCAGGAGAAGGACAAGAAGTTTACTCAAATCTTCCAAGCTTTTACATCCCTACCACTCAAACTTCTAGTTTACAAGTTAAAAGAAAAAAATCTGAGTCCTGTTGATTATTCCTGAGATGTTTAATGAAGCATTGAGATGTAAAGTTGCTGGGGGATTGAAAAGGATGGTAGTGATTTTCATCTACTGTCCAAATTGTTACAGTGGCAACTCGATGAATATGTTTTGAACAAATAACAGTAGCTGCTTGGCAAGAAATGAGTTTTTAATGATCATTGGCTTCTGGCCAGTTTTACTACTTGAAGAGAGAAATAAATACATCATAAAATATCATTGTCAGTTGTCAAATTCAGGTTCTGTAAATGGGGGATGTAGGAAGGTGTGCATGGGAGGATGTAGGAAGGGATGAGAATGTACATGTTTATGAAGAGTAATATAAGCAAAGAATGATTTTTAGTCTTTAACTACAAAATAAAGCACCCTAGTATCCAAGATCATATTTGTTTAGTGAAACTTTGGAGAAATGGGTTTATTAAAATGGTTTAATTTAGTTTGCAGGGAGAAATACTATCTTTATCTTTCCAACAAGGTAGACAGCTGAAGCAAATATGTCTCTATAAATAGCAAATAGGACTTTCAAATAAAGAAACTTAAAAAAAAACACCGGCGATTTGAAATACAGCAACTTCTTCCAAGAATATATAGTCATAACTGCACTCCCTGGCAATAAGATTCCATGCCCACAGAAGTCAGGTGTAGGAGGAAAAGATTTATATTTTTCAGAACAGGGCAAAACTGGTCCATGGTTATAGGATATAAACATCAGAAACCAGTATGTTTGAGCTGTAGTTTGAGTTGTTTTGTCTAATTCTTCAACTGTCTTGTTGTGCTGATTTCATAGTGGAATGTTTTCATGGTGGGAAATGTGTACTTAAATGCAACTTCCCTCCAAAAATAATCCATTGTGCCACATTTGGTTGGTTTCTATGTTTTCTAACTTAGCAGAATTTCTGATATAAAGTCCTTACTAATAAATTGACAACCAAATTTAAAATTTTTAACTTCTAAGAATTTGTGTTTTAACTTCAGAAAGTCCTCTATGGTGAACTAAATTGGGTTAGGTTTGAGTCCTTAGCTTTCTTATCTAATTTGAGGAAGTTAGACTCCACTGGAAACTTAGACCTGGTAGTCCATAGGCTGAATTAGGCTAATGATATATATATATAAATTTTTACACCTATACTATGCTTTAAATACTTTTAAATTATTTGCCCACATAAAATATTGGGAGATTTCAAATAAGGATCTGAATTTTAGGATTCATTTGGGAAAAAATTTTTAAAAAAACAAACCCTGGCAACCTGGACCTAAATCGCTACATGGCATCAATAGGCTAGAGCTGAGTTGTAGCTCCCATTGCCCTCCAGATTACAGTAGCCCCAAACTGGACAGCTTCATTTGTTTAAATTATATGCTTGACTCCTTTGGCATAAGAAACTGATGACTAGGCAGGATCACATAGAGGGACCACATAGTCTCATGATCCTTATATTTCAAGTCCTCCTGAAATAAGAACTTTGATTATGCTCAAGACGTTTGACAGCACAGGAAAAGTGAACTGAAATGAACTAATGTGGCAATTCCAAATCCTGAGTCAACTCAAGAGATCAGCCCCCAACCTATCTTCCTGATA
This sequence comes from Dasypus novemcinctus, assembly GCF_030445035.2. Classification (NCBI taxonomy): domain Eukaryota; kingdom Metazoa; phylum Chordata; class Mammalia; order Cingulata; family Dasypodidae; genus Dasypus; species Dasypus novemcinctus. The sequence continues at coordinate 153,815,442 of NC_080673.1, forward strand.
GAGGAAAGATAATAGCTTTTTTGGGGGAAGGGGGAACGGGAAGCTAAATATTATTTATAAACATGCTGTTATAGTTTTACAGCAACAAACACCATACATGAATTGGCTTAAGCAACAGAAACTTATTGGCTCATGGTTTTGAGGCTAGGAGAAACCTAAAACCAAGGTGTCAACAAGGTGATGCTTTCTGCCCAAACACCATGGCTGCTGGCAATCTTTGGTCCTTGCCTTTCTATTTGATGATGTATATGGCAGCATCTTCTCTTTTTCTTCCAGGTCTCATTGACTTCCAGCTTCTGGCTCTCCATGGCTTTTCTTTCATGTCCAATTTCCTTTGCTTTTAAAAACTTTAGCCATGTTGGATTGCTTTCATTCAGTTTGGGCATACCATGCTAATAACATTTTTAAAGGTCCTATATACAAATGGGTTCACACCCTCAGGACCACAGATAATGCAGGTGTTGGAATTAGCAGACAATTGTGCCTACATCTTCACTAAAATGGGGAGCATGAAACATCCCATTTTGTAACCCTAGCAAAGGAACAAAAACAGCAGATACTCAGCCACTGTGGAATGAATAAATAACATAGTAACAGCCCTCCAAGAATGTACAATCTAGTTGAGGAACTAAGATATAGGAAATAATGATCACAATGGTAAATATATTATATTGGTCATATTAACTAATCCAATAACATAATAAACATAATTATATTATTAAAATAACATTAATATAACAAATATATTGGTTATACTAATTATATTAAAATAACTATTACAAATATGCTAAAGAATTTAGAGAAGATCAACAAAAGGAGCAAAGAAATGGAGAATTTCAGCAGAACAATGGAAATTTTTTTTAAAATCTAAAAAAATTTACAATATTTGAAATGAAGAATTTTTTGAAGGAATTTAATAGCAGATGGATGTGGAAGATGAAAGAATTAGTGAATTCCAAATAGGTCAATAGAAATTGTACAACCCTTGACTAATTCTTCAGTTTCTTCAATTTGGATAATTTTTGATAAAATAATAATAGGAAACAGAACAGAGTCAGATACCTATGGGACAATATTAAATCTAGCATACTGATATTTGGTGTCTATAACAGAGATGAGAGAAAGGGGCAAAAGAAATATTTGAAGAGATAATGACCAAGAATTTCCCAAACCTGGTTAAAGATATCAACCAATATGTCCAAGAATCTTAGTGAAGACCAAGCTAGAGAAATATAAAGAATATTACATATAGACAAATCCAAAGTAGCCAAAGATAGAGGAAGGGCCCATTATGCTTTTTAAAAAATAAGTACAAAAATAAGAATGTTGGTCGACTTCTCATCAGAAAAAAATGAAAGCCAGAAAATAATGGAATGGCATCTTTAAAGTTCTGGAGGAAAACCCTTAACTTAGAATTCAATACCTTATGTTAAAAAAAAATTAATGAAGACAAAATAAAAACAAAAACTGATCATTTTTCATCTGAAGGCCTGCACTATTAGAAGCAATAAAGGAAGTTTTTCAAAATGAAAGAAAATGAATCCATATGGAAGCCTTTATACATAGTGTGAGAAAGGGTAAAGTTTAATTTTCACAAAGGGAAGCTGGAGCTGGCTCTGCTGTTTCGGAGGGACGGTAGGGGTCCCAGCAGCTTTGGCACACCAAGAATTTGAAAAGTGGCCCCAAAATGAGGGAGGGCCAATGGTGAGTGCTGGAGGCAGGGCCAGGGGGGGAAACCCTGCACCAAATCTGAAAATCAGCCAGGGATGAAAGCAGTGCTGAGCCCACCCAGCTGGCAGGAGTGTAGGGAACGCGAGAGCCGGAATCAGGGAAAACCAGGAAAGTTAGTTAGATCTCTGGGATAGGCTGTAACCCCTGAAGTACCCAATCAATGGGGAACAGGGGAGGGACCCTCATGTTAGGTTTAGGTTATAAATATCACTGTGTCTTGTTGTTCGGCATGCAATCCATTTTGTCCAGGTGAGTGACCCCCTTTCTTCCAAGATCATTAATAAAATTCTTTTCTCCTTCACAATCACGTGAGCCTTTGTTTTCTTATAGGTGCAGCATTCTTTCTAACATGTAGGAATCAATGGAGATCAATGGAAAGGGCAAAGGTATGAATAAATATAAAATACTCTAATATTTTTTTCTTTAGAAGACTATCGGTGATTTAAAGCTAATATAGTGACAATGTATTATAAAAGGCGAGGAAAAATGTATGACAAAAATAGCATCATGTTAGGAAGATAATAAATGGAATTATAATCTAGTGTCTTACCTTGTTTATGAAATGATAAAATAAGGATAGTGCATTAGTTTGCCGAAGGGCTGCCATACAAAGTACCAGAAATATGTTGACTTTTGTAAAGGGTATTTATTTGGGATGCAAGTTCCAAGGTCATGAAAAGTCCAACTCAAGGCATCAAAAGAGTGCTTTCTCACCCAAGTCAGCTGTCACACGTTGAAGCAAGACAGTGGGTGATCTCTACCTGGCTCTGCCTTCCCCTCTGGGTTGTAGCATCTTCCAGAGCTCAGCTGTGGGCAACCAGACGTAGGACTTATTTCTTAACAGGCCTCCTCTCTCAGGCTCAGCTGCTCCCCTTTCTTCCTAATTTCAGTAGCAAGCTATCAGGAATATGGCTCATTTTTCCCCAGGGCCCTCAGCTCTTTAAGCCTCTCCTTTCTCTCACATGACAGGCTCAAAAATGGCAGAGCTCTCTTTTCTTGTGTGTCTCCATTTTTTATTGGACTCAGCAAGAGGGAGAAACTCAATTTGAGTCACAATTTGAGGTAGTCCAATTGAAAAGGTATCACACCTACAGGAGTGGACCAGGTTACAAACATAATCTTACTCTTTTGGAGATTCATAAAATAATATCAAATTGCCACAGATAGGTTAAGAATGCATATTGCAATCCTTAGACTAGCAGCTACTAAAAAAAAGAGACTGGGGTATTACTTGAAAATTAATAGGGGAAATAAAATTGAATACTAAAAATACTGGATTAATCTAAAAGAAGGCAGGAAAGGAAGAACAAAGGAACAAAGAACAGATGGAACAAAAAGAAAGCAAATAACAACTATAAAACCAACCATATCAATAGTTTCTTTAATGTAAATGGAATAAGCACTCCAACTAAATGACAGAAATTATCCAATTAGATTAAAAAGACAACAAGACTTAAATATAGGCTGTTTACAAGAATCACACTTTAGGTAAAAGTACACAGGATGAAAGAAAAAAGAACCAAAAGAAGATATCCTATCAAAATCCTAATAACAATTCATAATTATGTACAAAAAGCTGTAATATACACTAAGTAATGAGGAACTGTCTGCAGTCAAGTGTAGTATGAAGAAACATAGGGCCAATTATAGAAACCTTAGTAGTGATGTGATCTGAGTCTGGTTTTAAGAGATGAGAGATATTTGTATAAGTTGGAATAAGTTTTGGTTGTAGTAATAGAAAGGTCTAATTCAAACTGGTTTAAATGATAAACAGAATTTATTGGCTCATGTTACTGAAAAGGCCAAGGAATATTTCAGGCATGTTGTGATCAGGGATCTACCTCTGTACTTCCACGATTTTCATAGCTCTGCTTTCCACCCCATGTCAGCTTTATCCCCAAGCTGACTTTCTTCATGGAAGCAAAGTGATTACAAGAGGTCTTCCTTACAGATGCCCCTTCTTGGTATCAAACACTTGCCCTTCACCTTATTGGGACAATCTGGGCTGATCTCTGAGGCTAGGGAATTACTATGGTCTGCTGGCTTAGGTCTGGGCTACTATCCATCCCTGAACCAGTCACTGTGGTAAGAAGGATGCAGTGGTATATGCTGTGAAGACTGCTTCACTCCCACTCTTGATGCTGCCTCAGTTAGTGTAACTTCAGCCTCTCTCTGCCCCCAATAATGTAGATCAACTCATTTGATGGGTCATTTTTTAGAGACTGAGAAAGCTCAAATCAGCTCTGCCCTTCATTTCTGAAGTAGGCCTCCCCTCAGAGAACAGGAGTTCTCTTCATTTCCTCCATGTAGCAGGACTGTCAAGGTTCATCATGGCCTGTGACTGTGTACCTAAATCTGCATAATTTGGGCTCAGTGTTAGGAAGCCCGCTTGAGCCATGCCTTCTAACCTAGCTCCCATGCAATAAAAGTGCTGTTTAGGGCCTCCATACTTACTCTTTATTTTGTTTCTCACATTGTTCAGAACCCAGGAAGGGAAGAGGTGACATTTAGTGGGGATCTCCTTGAAGTCTCTGAAAACATTGATCAACTCATAACAATCAAAACCTTTTTTTAGAGTTGAAAGTAGGGTCCATGCCACCCAAAGCACTTGACTACCACAAATGATGGAAGAGTAGCTTCCCCAAAGAAAAATCTAGGTGCTGTCAGGATGAGAGAAGAGTCCTAATGAATGCAGAGAAGACAATCAAGAAATGACCACTAATATGATGTGGTTGATAATATTTCAGTTTGTTTTGAATCAGTTATGTCCAACCCAACTTCCATTCCACTTCCCAGATACCAGCTTCTATGGCCCAACATCACCTCAAATTCAACATGACTCACACCAAGTTCTCACCTGCCCCATCAAAACAATATCTCCTCTAACCTTAGTTATTAACATTTCCATCAATTACTCCAGTAAACGAGCCAGATATGAGGCATTGGCTGAACCTTCATTGTCTGTCTAAGAAAAAAAATCAGGCACTAAAGTGGAGAAGCAACCCCTCAATGTGCCTGGTGGTTTGTGCAATTACCTCATTTTACCCTAACAGCATCCCTGCAGGATGAGAATCATTATCACCATCTTAATTGATCAAGATCATTTAGTTCCTAACAGGGTATAGCAGTTTATTATTATTGATGAATTCCAAAAAGAAATATTGGATTATGCTTATAATCTGATCTGTAGCTGAGCATGATTGAGTTATGATTAGGGCATTGAGTCCCCACCCCTTGGTGGGTGGGCACTCACAGATAAAAGCCATGGCAAAGAACAGAGTTGAGGGTTTCTGATATTGGAGTTTTGATGTTGGAGTTTGATGCTGAGGACTTAAGCTGGAGCCCCAGGAAGTAAGCTCAGAGAGGAAAGAGAAGCTAGCCCCAGGAAGAGAGGAACCTTGAACCGAGAGAAAAGCCCCAGGAACATAGGAACCCAGGAAACCTGAACCTTCACAGACATCAACAGCCATCTTACTCCAAATAGACTTTGGTGAGGGAAGTAACTTATGCTTTATGTCCTGGTATCTGTAAACTCCTACTCCAAATAAATACCCTTTATAAAAACCAACCAATTTCTGGTATTTTCCATCAGCACCCCTTTGGCTGACTAATACACAGGGAGAGATGGATGGGTGCTCTTTTCAGCACACTATGCCACTTTGACAACAGACCCACACCCCAGTAGGAGGACTCATTTATTCTGTGTAGCTTTTTCCTTACTAGGATGCCCCCCCATACCTAATAGGTCAGAAAAACAGGTCCTGACAAAAAGGTGATACTGCCATTTATATAAAGGTATAGTGGTGTGACAGGACCACTGCTAAAGATAATCACTTACAATTTATCTTCTCTGCTTTTGGAAATGTGGTAGGCAAAATAATGGCCCTCCTAAAGATTTCCACATCCTAATTCCCAGAACCTGTGAATATGGAACAAGACTCTTCAAGTTTTGGGGGTGGAGATAGAGGTCCAAAAAGGGGCAGGGAGAAAAGGCTGATGACAAGACGTAGGGGAAAGAGTGTTTCTCTGAGACTTAGGAGGGGCCAGGAGTGAGAGCTTTCTGAGTTTGGAAGAGGCCTGTGGTTTGCTTGCTTGCAGCACTCAGTAAGACACGGCTGCAGGAAGCCTCAGGAAGCAGGCCACTGGGCACAGAAGTCCTAGGAGGAGCAGTGAAGCAAGGTCATGGAGAGGCCTATGAGGAATGGAGTCACTAAACTTGCCCAAAACATCTGCATTCACTAGACAAGGATGACTTGTCTGGGTTGCTGGGTCTTATAGCAGAAAGAGCTGGAGCAGTGATGCCCAATGCCTCTGATTAAAGGCTAGCTCCACCCCATTTTCTGGACAGGACAATCTGGCTTCTTAGAAGACCATAATAAAAGGGGGTATATTCCCCAAAATATAACTGTGATTGACTTTCCCACCACATTGGTTAGTGAGAACTAGGAACCAGAGTTCATTTGATTTAGGAAATACAGGATTAGGTCACAATCACACATGCAGGCATCATAAAACAATTCACATCTACCCCATGAATTTGGAGAAAACCATTCCCCCTGTTCATCTGCATGTATAAATAGATGAAAGAGCACTCAGGACAGCAAACTTCTAATTATATAAAGTCAGTGTTATACTTTCCATTTAGTGAAGCCACATCTATGGAGGCAGTGATGCTACTATAATCATACACAAAATTTGAAATAGTTCAAGTCTCTCAAAAACAGTGCTTCACTATTTATTACACCAAAAAATATAACTCAAGGTGAGGTCTTCCACATGGCAACATAAGACATTCTACAAAAAAAGGTTTCCCAGAGATTTAGTGAATAAAAGAACAAATCCCACTTGCTTAGAACACTGGAGGTAGGTAGAGACTGCAGAAGGACTCCACAAATGCTGAACCAAAGAAACAGAAAAATAGAAGCTAGGAGAATTCTGTTCCAGCTCACTGGTTAGTTCCCATTTCCCCTCTGCTGCAATCAGCTCACAATGGGTTGGCTTGAAGGGAAGGCAACACAGAACTTTATTAAATAAAGGTCAGAGAGAGAGACACAAGAGAGGAGATAAAGATGGACCAGGGGACTCACGACTTCTGCAATTGAGAGCCTCCATCCTAGTTTCCACATTGTATTTATTGGAAACTACCAAGCAGTTGTTTGCTATTAGAACTGCAACATCATCTACAATAACAGGGAACAACTGCAACATCTACAATAAGGCAACGTCTACAATAGAACAGGTGAAACTCTTTTTCCCACATTTCCCTCTTTTTGTTTTTGCTAAGGTTAAACAAATGACATTTCACTGGTTAGCAAAGCTTCCTGTATGATATTTTCACTTTTAGGTTTGAACAATACTCATTAAATTTTTTCTCAATACATTCAACAAGGTACATTTATATATCACTTACACTTCATCAAATCACTTAAGTACACAATATGTTTCATTATTAAAGTTCTGATTAGTATTCAAGCATTTTATACATAATCCATAACTGCAACAACAATAAGACTTCCAACCAGCAGACATTTAATAAATAGGCTTTCATTTCTCATGGGCTTAAGATTCCTAACCAATAAGGCTATATAGGCCAGTACTCAATATTAGTGCTGGGCACATCCAATTCACAGGCTAAGTCATTACAAACTCCATTAACATGAGAAAACATTGTATGTCTCAAATATGGCAGAGAGTATAGTATGTCTTACCCAAACATTTAAGAATTTGATTGAGCGGCAGGGACCTTTCAGCTTGTCCCAATTGTTTCCCTCTTCCAGGCTGTTAAAATACCATTGTCTCTGATGCTTCTTAGTAGAGTCCCTGCCACAGGTTTCTTCTATGCAGCCAGATTCATTGCCACCAGGCCAGGGCAGAAAGCCATGAAGAACCGCAAAAGTCAATTGTTGACCTTTTCACACAGTTTTTGTACTTTTTGTATTCATTCAGGCTTGTTTTAATTTTACAAAACACATTATCTTTCACAATACTTTTACAACTTACTATATGCATACTAGTTCTGTCCCACATATTTTAGGACAAAATATACCTCATAACATTTCAGTTAGCATTCCCACAAACTTTTTACCTTTTTCAATATTTGCTTAACTTTTACATCTTTCTTTCTTCCTTCCTTTTCCTTTCTGTCTCTTTTTCTTTTTTCCTTTCTTTTTTCTATCCCTTTTTCTTTTTTCCTTCCTTTTTCTTTCTCTTTCTCTCTGGGCACCTGCCCTGTTCTTTTTCTTTCTCTTTTTCTTTTTCACACACACTGAAACAATTACAACACACACTGACAATGAACAAACACAAACACAAAAGCAGTTTCAAATCTACTAATCTAGAATTTCTTCATTGCTTCCTTTTAATTCGACATTTCTTTTCCAGTTTTCCTCCTCTCAATTTCTTTCTTAATCTTTTTCTGTCCCCAAGTCATACTTGCTTTATGAAGCCATACTTAAACAAGTTCTGTAGTTTAGATACTTTGATGTAAAGCCATTCTAGTCTTCAGCATGAGACCCGGCCATGCAGTTTCCAGCATCTGTCTCTCCATCTGCATGACCGAAGGTTTTGGGTTCCACAGGAATTTTTGCGATCTCTTGGTGTTCATGGTATGGCTTTATCCGATGAGCTGGTACCCACACAGGACATTCTCCATCTCCTGGGGAAATACAAGCAAACCCTCAAGGACTTCGAAGGCTTTCCAAACCACTCTGGGGCTCTGCGCCATTACAACCACTTTAATTTCCCTCAAGGCGATCCTTCTTCCCTTCAGGTCCCTGTTCTGCACCATTTGGTGTGAACCTTCTTCCCTTCACGCCCCACGTTGGGTGCCAATTACTGAACTTCCCTTCGTGCCCCATGATGGGCACCAGTTGCTGAGATCAGCTCAGTGATAAGTTGGCTCTAAGGGAAGGCAACACAGAACTTCACAAATAAAGGGACAGAAAGAAAGATACAAGAGAGAAGATAAAGATGGACCAGGGGACTCATGACTTCTGGAACTGAGAGCCTCCATCCTAGTTTCCACATTGTATTTATCGGAAACTACCAAGCAACTGTTTGCTATTAGCACTGCAAAGGCATCTACAATAATAGGAAACAACTGTGACATCTACAATAAGGCAACATCTACAGTAGAACGGGTGAAACCCTTTTTCCTGCACCCCTCACTTCACTTAGTCCAATGCAACTTGGAACTCACACAGAGACAGTATGGTCAGGGCCCTCCCACCACAGAGAGACTGTATAGCAACTTGCAGCACTGAGATAGAATTCCATGCATATCCAGGCATAGGAATCTCAGTCTGTAGAAAACAAGCTGCTGAGGCAAGCTGCTTACAAAAGGGCCTCCAAGGTGGGTAAAAAGAAAGAAAGAGATAATGGTGGAACTGCAGCTGGCAGGTGTTGTGCTCACTCAGTCCAGTTTCTGTTGACTGGACCATCTAAGTACAAAACAGGCTTTTCTGTAGTGACCCACCTTTCTGGTCTGACCTCATCTGGCTCTATGGGAAGGGATACCCTAAAGGAGAAGAAACCAGAGGCAGAAAAGCCTCACAGAGAAAAAGAGGGGTGCATTAAAGTGAACTGCTATAAGATAGGACTGGCCCAAGAACTGAAAAGTGTAAGAAAATGGGGCACTGAGTGAGGAAGGGAATTTAAACAAATTATAGGAGCTAGGGAGAAGACTCTACACAAAAACAAACAGAACAGAACAAGATTCCCAGAGAGGGAACAGAGGAAAGGAAACTCTCCTGGAGGTGAAACAATTGCACAAAAAGTGCAATCTTAACAAGTATACCACATATCCTGAGCAAGAATCAGATGAAAAAGAGCTGAGAAAATCAGAACAATTAAATGCAAGCTATTCTAAATGTCTAGAATAAATTAGACCAAGTATCAAAGAAGAGACTTAACACAAAGCCAATCAACAATAAAACTCTAGACAAGAGGGAGAAATAGACCCTCAGAGTTAACTCATCAAGATAACCAGATGCCTAGATGTCAGAAAAAAATTTATAACCTATGGAAACAGGAAGATATAACTCAGTCAAGGCAACAAATTAAAACTTCAGCTTCAGAGGAGACACAGAAGTTCAGACAACTAATCAAAGATGTTCAACCAAATCTCCTAAATCAATTCAAGGAGATGAAGGAAAATGTGCATAAAGAGATAAAGGATATTAAGAAGACAATGTGTGAGCATTAAGAAGAATTTGAAAGTATAAAAGAAACATAATAGAAATTATGGTGATGAAAGGAACAATAGAAATAAAAAATACATTAGAGGCATACAACAGCAGACTTGAATAAGCAGAAGAAGGAACCAGTGAACCAGAAAATGAAACAATTGAAATCATACAGTCAGAAGAACTCAGAAAAGAATAGAAAAAATTGAGCAGTATCTCAGGGACTTGACTGATAGGACAAAGTGAAAAAAATATATTCCTCATGGGTCCAGCAGGGGAAGAGAAGGAAAAACAGGCAGAAAGAATATTTGAGGAAATAGTGGCTGAAAATGTCCAACTCTTATGGGAGACATAAATATACATGTCCAAGAAGCATAACATACTCCAAACAGAATAAATCCTAATAAACCTATGCTGAGATGCATATTAATCGTAATGTAAAATGCCAAAGATAGAGAATTCTGAAAGCAGGAAGAGGAAAGTAATTCATCACATACAAGGGATCTATTTAAGACTAAGTGCCGAGATCACATCAGATACCGTGGAGATGAGAAGTCAGAATAGTATGATAATTTTAGGTACTGAAAGAGAAAAATTGCCAGCCCAAAATGTTTTATCCAGCAAAACTATCCTTCAAAAATGAAGGAAAATTTTAAATATTCACAGATAAACAGAAACTGAGAGAATTCATCAACAAGAGACCTGCCCTACAAGAATTATTAAAGGGGTTCTGCAGAGTGAAAGGAAAAAACAGGAGAGAGTGGCTTCATGTGAAGACATGAAGATCATCTATAAGGAAACTAAAAGTGTAGATGCAAAGCCCAATAGTACTGTATCCTAAATATACAACTCTACTACTTAATTCATGTAAGAATCAGAACAGAACTGAACAAGAAAAAAAGGCATATTTCCTCATAATGGACATGCAAAATATAAAGTGGTAAAGTGGGAGGAAAACAACATATGAGGGGAAATAGAGGGATATGGAAGCAGATAACATGTATGTTATTGTGCTAGGTTGTATCTTCTCAAATTAGTGAGTTATAAATATATGTTGTGTAATATATAACTCAGGGTAACCACAAGGAAGTATTTTAAAAATATACAGAAACAGAAATGAAAAAGGGATCAGCCATATACATCAAAAAAGATCAACCATACAAAAAAGGAGGCTGTGATAAAGGAACAGAGAGACCAAAAAAAGAGTAATGACATGTAAAATCCAAAGGAAAAAATGGTTGAAGTAAGTACTGTCTTTACAGTAATAACAGCAAATGTTAATGGATTAAACTCCCCCATCAAAAGACATGGGTTGGCAGAATGGATTTTAAAAGCATGACCCAACTATATATTGTTTACAAGAGACTCATCTTAGACCTAAAAACACAAATAGGTTGAAAGTGAAATGATGGAAAAGAGATTCCATGTAAATAGTAACCAACAAAGAGCTGGGGTAGCTTTACTAATATCAGACAAAATGGACATTAAGTAAAAAACTATTATAAGAAAAAAAAAGCTATTATAAGAGATAAAGAAGGGCACTATATATTAATAAAAGGGACAATCCACCAAGAAGATATAGCAATCATAAATATTATGCAACTAACCATGGTGCCCCAAAATACATGAGGCATTATTCACAGTAGCCAAAAGATGGAAGCAACTGAAGTGTTCATCAACCAGTAAATGGATAAACAAACATGGTATTATACCTACAGTGGACTATTATAAAGCTGTAAAAAGGAATGAAGTCCTGATGCATGCAATAACATGGATGAACCTTGAGGACATTATGATGAGTGAAATAAGCCAGACATCAAAGGACAAATACTGTATGATCTCACTCCGACATGAAATAATTATAATAAGCAAACTCTTAGAGTTAGAATCTAGAATATAGATTACCAAAAGATAGATTGGGGATAGAGAATGGGGGACTGATGCTTAATTTGTACAGAAGTTCTATTTAGTTTGATTGTAAAGATTTGGAAATGGATGGTAGGATGGTAGCACATTATTGTGAGTGAAATTAACAGCACTGAATTATGTACATGAATATAGTTGAAAGGGGGTTATTCTGGGTCATGTAAGTAACTAGAATGAATGCTAGAAGATAAAGCATGGGACTGTGTAACACAGTGAACCCTGTTGTGGACAATGGACTGAGGTTAGTAGTACAAGTATAAGAATGTTCCTTCATGGATTATAACAAATATACAACAATTATATAAGATGTTAATAATATGGTGATGATATATGGGAAAATATACCTAATGTATGGGCAATAGTTAATAGTGCTATTTTAATATTCATTCATCAATTTTAACAAAGGTACCACGATACTTCAAAGTGTCAACAATAAGGGTATATATGGGAATGTTGTATTTTTTATATGACTTTTCTGTAAACCTACAATTTTTTAAATTAAAAATAAATAATAATTTTTAAAAAACATTATGCTAAAGAAACCAGACACAAAGTACTACATATTGTATGATTCCATTTGCATAAAATGAAAATATATCTATAGAGACAGAAATAGATTAGTGATTATGTGGGGCTGGGGAAGAATAGAGGGGTTCACAGGTCACTGCTAAAGGGTATGGGATTTTTGGTGTAATGGAAATGTTCTAAAATTGATTGTAGTGATGAATGCACAACTCTGTGAATATACAAAGAGCCATTAATTATATACTCTGTGTATTAGTCAGCCAAAGGGGTGCTGATGCAAAATACAAGAAATTGGTTGGTTTTCATAGAGGGTATTTATTTGGGGTAGGAGCTTACAGATCCAGGCCATAAGCATAAGTTGCTTTTCTCACCAAAGTCTATTTTCACATGTTGGAGCAAGATGGCTGACAATGTCTGCGAGGGTTCAGGCTTCCTGGGGCTTGCTTCTGTTTCCTCTGTGAGCTTACATCCCGGGGCTAAGGCTTCAGCATCAAAACTCCAACATCAAAAACCCTCAACTCTGTCCTTTCCCATGCCTTTTATCTGTGAGTCCTTACCCCTTGGTGCCCAATGCCTAAAGGACGTGGCCCTATCAAAGTCCTAATCATAACTTAATCTTGGCCAAGTACTGACCAGATTGCAAACATAATCCAATATCTATTTTTGGAATTCATAACCATATGAAACTGTCACACTCTGGAATGATTGTATGGTGTGTGAATATATCTCAACAAAACTGCTTTAAAAATACAACTCAAAACCTTCATGACTTTAACAGAACTTCAAATCTTGTGCAAGATTGTTAAGGATGCCATTTTAACCAAAGGATTGTTTAAAAACATTGTATTCACAAATAGTTTGATACCAGTAACCACTTATTTACATTGTATATAGGTAGCAAGCTGAAAAATTTTGACAACTTAATTGCAGCTTGACAGCTATGAAGGCAAGCCAACAGGCTACCCTGGTGAATCCATAAAGCTAATTCAGGTACATTGTATGAGCTGTTTGATCTTTGAGTAATTACAAAAGACAAATCAGCAATGAGAGGAATTCATAAAAAGAGAATAAAGCTTTACAAAAAAAAAAGAACCTGTCTTTGGATCTTCAAAAGTGATTAAAACATTTTAATAGGGCCTTTTCAGTGCCTCTTTCTGCTTGCCTATGAAATATTGACAGGCCTTCCCAACTGGGAAAAATCAAAACTCATTAAACTCACTGTGTCTTACCTGATTGAATAAAAAGAAGTAGAAAGACAGACATTTTACTATGAGAAAAGAGAAACAATAGACAGTATGGAAACTGGAGTTCCAAACATCAATCTTAATTTGTGCATTCTTGTGCAATTTTCTAACTAGGCAACAGTTCCCACTCATGTCATGAGCCATCCTCTTCTGAGAATTCCCAAGGGTGTTCTGACCTGCCACTCAACACCTTCCAACCCAAATATACTTCAAAGGTTAAATTTTTACCTTTGTTTTTCTCCTGTTCCAGTCCTGTACCCTTGAGATTTCCCCTAAAATGAGCATGTTGACCTTTGTTTTGGGAAGTACATCTGTTGTTGGGGATTGAAACATGCCCCCCACAAAAGGCACGCTCAGGTCCCAACCCCAGGTCCTGTGATTGTGGACCCATTGTAAATAGGATCTCTTTAAAAGGTTATTTCAGTTAAGGTGTGGCTCAACTGAATCCATTTGGGCTTTAATCTGGATTAGTGGAGTCCTTTACTAGCAGAATGAAAGTCAGGTGGAGAAGGAAACCCCAGGTTGCGGTCAGAAGCTGGAAGTCAATGGAGCAGGAAGACAAAGGAAAAGATGCTGTCATGAGCATTGCCACTTGATAGAAAAGCCAAGGAACCCCAAAGATTACCAACCAGCCAGAATATACCAGACCTGGAGGGTTCCTCTGAAACCGTGAGCCAACAAATTCCTGTTGTTAAACCAACACATTGTATGGTATTTGCTTTAATAGCCAAGAAACAAAAATACCCGAATGGTACCCATCCCTCTTCTGGTTTTAAAAGGATTCTAGGAGTACAGAAAGACTAACTAAGTGCCCTAGGCATCTAAAAACATATGCCTTCACCCTTTATGACTTTTAGATTAAGGGAATATTAAAATAAGAGGGGGTAAAATTCATGTCTTATTGGAACTGAAAAATTTTTTAACTCTGACACTACTGAAGGCCAAATAATACAGCAGGACTACCATGAAGCCATGCCTCAGATGCTGGATGTTTCCTTCCTGCACCCCACCCCAGCCCCAGTCTTCTTCAACCAGCCCTCTGGTGACAAGACATACTTTGCCATCCCAACCATCTTCTCCTTAACTGTATAAAACTGATAATATAAAAGCTTATCTTTTATGTTCAGCCTTTCTGCAACTGTTCATATTTGGGTAAATCTGCCTCATGATCCTAATATTTGCAGAGTGTTTTATAGCTTGCCAAACACTGTACATATGTCGTCTCATCTAATCTTCATGACTCTCAACTTCCAGATGAGGAAAACTGAAATTCAGAGAGTTAAAACAATTGCATAAGGACATACATCTCCTAAGAAAAGGAGCCAGAGCTAAAACCCAGTTGGGTCTTATTAGTTCAATAGTCTTTTCATGCCATCAGTGCCATGTCAAAGAAAGAAAAATTGAGAAGCTCTTGATAAGACTGAAAGATAGTTTATAAATGTTTATGGCTTGTGGAAAGATACAATTTCATTTGTATTGCTTCAAATATGAAGAAATTATGAAGGAATACAAAGAATTTTTTTAATTCAAAGCCTATTAGAGAATAAGATATTCTGTAATTCAAAATCCACTTAGGGCAGTGGACTTGACCCAGTGGTTAGGGCGTCCGTCTACCACATGGGAGGTCCGCAGTTCAAATCCCGGGCCTCCTTGACCTGTGTGGAGCTGGCCCATGCACAGTGCTGTGGGTGCAAGGAGTGCCCTGCCATGCAGGGGTGTCCCCCGCATAGGGAAGCCCTATGCACAAGGAGTGCTCCCCATAAGTAGAGCCGCCCAGAGCGAAAGAAAGTGCAGCCTGCCCAGGAATGGTACCGCACACATGGAGAGTTGACACAACAAGATGACACAACAAAAAGAAACACAGATTCCCGTGCCGCTGACAACAACAGAAGTGTACAAAGAAGAAGATGCAGCAAATAGACACAGAGAACAGACAACCAGGGTGGGGGAAGGGGAGAGAAATAAATAAATAAATAAGTCTTTTTTTTTTTTAATCCACTTAGGTCTACATATACCAATTTTATTTAAAAATTGTATTCTGACTTTCAGCTCTATAAATAATTTTCTATTCAAATGTCCTCTGGTCAAAAATTTCTCAGGATTTGAAAAACTACCTAAAAAAACAACAACAACTACTTCTACTTCTATTCCATTCCTCAGAATTTCCACACATTGATAGTGAACTATTTCAAAAAAAAAAATAATAAAATTGTGGTCACTTTAGGTATAAGTTTTATACATTGTGCCCATGTACTTCCTGAGATTTATTTTTCCTTTGTCCAATTTCTTACAGCTTTGTGAGTTTCTCAATAGACTGAAAGAAAAGCACATGCCCTCTACCAATTGAGCAAGTATTTTGGAGAAATGCTCTTGAGCTGCTGGACTCCATGAGCTCAAAAGTTTGGAGCTACTATCCCCTGCTGGGGCCTCACTTCTCTCCTGGTAATGCCCTTGCTGGGCAAGGCCCTCTGTAAAAGTGGGTATGAACTCTGCTCCACCACTTCCCATGACTGTACTCCTGGCCCTCCCGTGTCTTTCAAGGCTCCACCTCTCTCCCCTACCCTAGGCACAGGGGCCACCGAGGTTCTTCCCTTGATTTCTCTTGGCCCCATAGCAAATCCCATTCAACATCTCGGTGCCTGTTCTGAGTGGGCTCTTCTCTCTGGGATTCTCCCCTCTGACTGGGCTGACCCCCACAACCAGGCTCGGCAGGGCATTGCCACCCTGGAGGGCCCGTGGCACCCCCAGCTCATCACCGACCCAGACCCTACACTACAAGAGTCACCAGGACCACCACCTTCCCCACCATCCAGACTAGAAAACTTCAGATGGCCTTACTTTCTGCCCCTTCCATTCTCCAGTCCCCCTAATCCTACTCCAAACATCCCCCTTCAAAATCTGCAGTGATTTGGAATAAAACAAAGCTTCAAATCCCAGCCCTGTTTGTGCAACCTTCAGCAAGTTTCTTGATTTCTCTGAGCCTCCATTTCTCATGTGCAAACTGGGCAAATAAAATACCTCATATGATTATGGTGAAGGTTTAATAGAATAACATTAAACCAATGGATAATAAATGGTGGCTAATATTACTAATAATTGCCAAATATTGTCCCTCCCCTGTATATCTGAAATTCTCTCCACCTTCAGTAACTGTCCCAGGCCAGTGAAGTCTTATGAGCGCAAACCCTTCCTGACAAGGTAATCTTCCCTGACAAGGAACTACCACCTGCCCACCAGGATGACATTTCTAAGTAGCACATCCATACCCCTCCCTTCCCTGCTTTCTGAAACCCTCTGCTGACTCCCTACTGCCTTTAGGAGAAGGTCCTCGGCTCGGCATTCTGGGCCCTCCACAAATCGATTCCAATTTTGTCTCATCATTGCTTCCCTCAGTTCATTCTCTGTTCCAACCAAATGAGCTGTTCCCATTCCCTCAACATCTGACTATTTCACATCCATGCTCAGGTGTGTGTGTCTGTGTGCATGTGTATAACCTCCTGGATGTAGGAGGGAATAACTTCCAGGAGATAACTGGGGATAAGAACTATAAGGATGTGTGCTCAGAAGCCTCACTAAGCCAAGGGAAACCATTAATGACATGTGGTACCTGCTTTCTGTGCTACTCTCTTTTTTAAAAATAGTGTTTTCCATACTATTTGCAGGTAATGATAAACCAAGAATTTATAACTATAATCCATTAGAAGAATTTCTCCAGCAACAATTTGTTGTGGTTTTTTTTTCAATATTTTTGGAGATATCTTTAAAAGGAAAAAGAAAACCACTTTTTTCCTCCCCTTTAAGTTTTTTTAATGTTTATTTAATATAAATGTAATCAGCTGTACTTAAATTTGTATCATTTTTGCTTACATAAAAAATTATGTAATAATAAACATTTTATTTTCAGAGTTTTACAGAATAATATACCAAAAGTATAGGGAATTCCCATATAACCACTCCCCAACAACCACATACATAGTTTCCCCTATTAGTAACATCTTACATTAGTGTGGTACATTTGCTACAATTGAAGACCTTGTTTTGATGCATTACTAACCAAAGTCTATAGTTTACATTATAGTTTACAGTTTGTGCTGTACAGTTTTATAGGCTTTGACAACTGTATAATATCATGCGTCCATGAATGCAGTATCCTACAGAACAGTTTCACCACCCTAAAAATTCCATGTGTTCCACCTATCACCCCTCCCCCTCCCTTCTGAGCCCCTCACAACCACTATCTTTATATCAACGTTACAAGTTCTTCTGTTAACACAAGATAATAACTAAAACAATAAATCTGCTTTGGTCCATGGTAGTACGACCTCCCCTTATGTTTGTTCATTCCTTCATCCTGAGAGATTTGGGATGATATCCGCTCTGACTGTTTCAGGCTGAGAGGGAACATACGCACGTGGAAGGAACTGTTTTGCTTGCCATTGTAGATACTCCTTGTTTTGGGGGAAGGGACTTGTCCATCATCATCATTTTGTTGGTTGTTCAGGGCAAGCCCAAAGAACTGGAGAGTAGGAGTTGACCACAACTTTGCTAGGATTTAGGGCTCGACTGGCATATGAACAATCTGAAGATTTAAGTCTCTGAAAGATATATATAATGGGTATATTGAAAATTATAGCTTCAAAAAATAATTGGAGTAGAAGAACCGTGAGTAGGGTAATTATAAGTGAGTGTAACTGTGTTATATTGGGGACATAGATTAACATATATTCCCAAATAGGGCCCACCAAAGTGGTGTCGATTTCCTGAGGCTGTGTGCCTTGCCTCTGGTATCTGGATGTACCTAGAGCCCTAGGGAGCACTCTTGTTTAAGGCTTTGTTTACCATGGCAGCTAGTGAAATCTGCCTGAGACCTGCCCAAACATAACCTCCGAATGACTTCCCAACTCAGTCTGAAATCTCTTAGCCATGAGAATTCTTTTTCATTTAAAGTTTCCCCCATTTGGTCAAGGTCTTTTTCCAAATACATCACTGGTTAGTGCTTGGTAATAATCCCTTGGTGCCAGGGAGGCTTATCCCCAGAAGAGATCTCTTTAAAAGGCAAAAGGGAACCAACTTTTACTTTTAATTTAAATATTTCTTAGAGTAGTATGGCATGAGATCAGTTAGCAAAGAATGACATGTAATTTCTTTGAGCCTAAATGCACTATTCTAGTTCTTATTTCCGCTGATAAGAAAATGTTATTTCAAGTTATATAATTAATTGATCAGCCACTGAGCTGAAGGTAAGCAACTGTAAAGGGCACTCTGTTTGACAGCATCCTTGGCATTCCATGGCTTAAAGATGTGTCATCCAGTCTCTGCCCTCAACTATAAATGGCCTTCTCCCCTGTGTCTGTCCATCTCCATTTCCAAATTTCTTTCTTCTTGTAAGGACATCAGTCATATTTTATTAGGCCCATCCTGAAGAGTACAGAAGCTTTAGCAACTGGACCCTCTAGTTTTGGGGCTATATGCTGCTCAGAGGTCAGCCGGGCTGCAGGGGTGCCCCAACATTGCATGGTGCTAACAGGCTCCCTCTCTAGGCCCAATCCTGTCAGAGAGGGTCTGCAAGCTCCTCCTTTGGTTCTCTGAATCCATCTCTGCCTTCTCTTTTGGGTGTTGAGGAGGCTAGGAGGGACTTCTAGATTACATCTTTAACTTCTAGATTACACCTTTAATTTATGACCTATAGTATAAGAACTTTACCTATAGTATAAGAGCCTTACAAAAGTATACTGTCATTTTTCTCTCCCCACCTTTGTATTATAGTTGCAATGTATTTTACTTCTATATATGTTATAAATCCCATAATACATTATTATTTTTGCTTTAAACAATCAATGAACTTTTAAAGAGATAAAAAATATATTTTTTGGGAAGCAGATTTGGCTCAACGGATAGAGCATCCACCTACCAGGGTTCAAACCCAGGGCGTCCTGACCCGTGTGATGAGCTGACCCACGCACAGTGCTGATGAGTGCAAGGAGTGCTGTGCCATGCAAGGATGTCCCCTGAATAGGGGAGCCCCACACACAAGGAGTGCGCCCCATAAGGAGAGCCACCCAGCGCAAAAAAAAGCGCAACCTGCCCAGGAATGGCGCCACACCACGGAGAACTGGAACAGCGAGATGACACAACAAAAAGAGACACAGATTCCGAGTGCCACTGACAAGAAAATAAGTGGACACAGAAGAACACACAGTGGATGGACACAGAAAGGAGACAACTGGGAGGGGGGGCGGAGGATAGGGAGAGAAATAAAAATAAATAAATCTTTAAAAAATACATGCATATATTTTTATATCTACCCTACATATTTACCATTTTCAGTGTTCTTCATTCTTTTTGAGTAGATTCAGATTTCTAATCAGGTATCATTTCTTTCTGCCTGAAATGTTCCCTTAACATGTCTTATAGAGATAGTCTGCTAATGATGAATTCTCCCAGCATTTTTATGTCTGAAAAATCCTTCTTTCACATTTATTTTAAAAGATACATTTTCTGCATATATAATTCCAGGTCAACTGCTCTATTCTTTTAGTAGTTAAAAGACAAAAGTCCGTGTCTTCTTGCTGGCATTGTTTCAGTGAGAAATCTGTTGTCATTCTCATTTTTGTTCCATAAATTATGTCTTTTTTTCTTCTGATCTTTTTAAGATTATTTCTCTATCATTAGTATTAAGTAATTTGATAACACTGTGTCTTAGTGCATGTTTCTTCATGTTTCTTCTGCTTGGGATTTGCTGAACTTCTGAGATCTGTGGATTTTTAGTATTCATCAGATTCAGAAAAATTTGCCCAAGGTTTCTCTTAATATTTTTTCTGTCCCTTTCTCTTTTTCCTTCCAGAATGACAATAATATGTATAGACTACTTGATATTCTGTCAAAGATCATTGGTTCTATATTCTTTTTTTTTCCCAGTTTTTTTTTAAGATTTTTTATTTATTTCTCTCTCCTTCCCCGCCCCCCCCCATTGTCTGCTCTTTGTGTCCATTCCCTGTGTGCTCTTCTGTGTCTGCTTGCATACTTGTCAGCAACACCAGGAATCTGTGTCTCTTTTTATTGTGTCATCTTGCCGCATCAGCTCTCCATGTGTGTGGCACCACTCCTGGGCAGGCTGTACTTTTTCTTGCATGGGGCAGCTCTCCTTGTGGGATGCACTCCTTGCACATGGGGTCCCCTATGTGGGGGACACCCCTGCATGGCAGGGCACTCCTTGCACATATCAGTACTGTGTGCATGGGCCAGCTCACCACACAGGTCAGGAGGCCCTGGGTTTGAACCCTGCACCTCCCATATGGTAGGCGGGTGTTCTATCAGTTGAGCCAAATCCTCTTCCCTTTCCCAGTCTTTTATCTCTCGTGATTTTATTTTGGGTAGTTTCTATGACTATGCTTTAAGTTCACTAATCTTTTAATTGCAGTACCTAATCTGTAATTAATCACATCTGGTGTATTTTTTATTTCAGACATTGTAGTTTTCAAATCTATAATTTTTATTTGGTTCTTTGTTTATAATGATCAGGTCTCTCCTTATGTTCATGCATTCCTGTATCTTCCTAAATATATTTTATATATACATATATATATATGTATGTATTAGTCAGCCAGAGGGGTCCTGATGCAAAAATACCAAAAATTGGTTAGTTTTTATAAAGGGTATTTATTTGGAGTAGGAGCTTACAGATACCAGACCAAAAAGCATAAGTTAATTTCCCTCACCAATGTCTATTTTCACATTTTGGGGCAAGATGGTTGCCAAAGGCTCTGAGGGTTCAGGCTTTCTGGATTCCTCCCTTCTAGGGTCTTGCTTCTCTCTGGGTTCAAGGTTCCTTCCTTCCCAGGGCTTGCTTCTTCCTGGGCTCAGGGTTCCTCTTTTCCTGGAGCTGGCTTCTCTTTCCTCCATGAGCTTACTTCCTGGGGCCCCAGCTTAAGGCTTCGGCATCCAACTCCAACATCAAAACTCCAACATCAGGGAAGTGGACTTGGCCCAATGGATAGGGTGTCGCCACCACATGGGAGGTCCACAGTTCAAACCCTGGGCCTCCTTGACCCGTGTGGAGCTGGCCCATGCGCAGTGCTGATGCGCGCAAGGAGTGCCGTGCCACACAGGGGTGCCCCCGCATAGGGGAGCCCTATGCACAAGGAGTGCGCCATAAGGAGAGCCACCCAGCATGAAGGAAAGTGCAGCCTGCCCAAGAATGGTGCCGCACACAGAGAGAGCTGACACAGCAAGATGACACAACAAAAAGAAACAGATTCCCATGCTGCTGACAACAACAGAAGCGGACAAAGAACACACAGCAAATGGAACAGAGAACAGACAACTGGTGGGGAAAGGGGAGAGAAATAAATAAAATAAATCTTAAAAAAAAAAAAAAAAAACAACCTCCAACATCAAAAACCTTGGCATAAAAAGCTCCAACTCTGTCCTTTGCCATACCTTTTATCTGTGAGTACCCACCCACCAAGGTGTGGGGACTTAATGCCCTAATGATGTGGCCCAATCAAAGCCCTAATCATAAGTCAATCATGCCCAGTAATAGGCCAGATTACAAACATAACCGAATATCTATTTTTGGAATTCATAACTGCATCAAACTGCTACTATATATATATATATATCCAACCCAACTTTTGAAGGGCATGGGTTGGGACCACCATGAGACCAAAAAACACAACTGGCATTGAGTGAGATATAAGCTTTATTTGTACTTATGGACAGGAGAGAGTCTCCAGGCGCAGCAGTCCAGAGAATGAAGGCAGCACTCCTCAAAAGACAGGAAAACGACAGGTGATATAAGGGGTTTCAGAACAAAGACATCCCATAGGGTATGAGAACAGAGTTCCTGCTAGGGTCCTTGGAGAGCACATATGGTGTCTTGTGATGTTCTCACAGGAATGAAGTTTTATTGCTCTGAGGAGATTATGGTTTTTGATACCATCTATATACCCTTTCTCCTTCAGGGAGGGTTGTTAACCTTCAGCATATGTCTAGGTCACGCAGGGGGCTACCTGCTGAGGGCTCAGGGGAGCCCAAGCCCTGAGTCCATATATATAGTTATAGTAGTTGTTTTAATGCCTTTGTCTGATAATTCTACCAAATATACCAGTATATCATCTTGGGTCTGTTTCTATTGATTGATTTTTCTTCTCATTATGAGACAAATTTTGCTGCTTCTTTTCATGCCTGGTATTAGTTAATTGAATGTGTTGATTTATTATTGCAAATTATATATTCTTGGATGCTAGAATTTTTTTATTACTTTAGATATTTTTGAGCTTTGATCTGGGACACAGTTAGTTTACTTGGAAACAGTTTGATCCTTTTTTTAAACTTTTTAGCTTGAGCTACTTTCAAACTCACAAGATAGTTAACTAAAATAATACAAACCCTATACAAAGAACCCCAGTATACCCCTACCCACTCACCCCCCAGATACCTACATGCACCAGTTTTTCATTCTATCTATCTATCTATCTATCTATCTATCTATCTATCTACCTACCAACCTACCCATTTTCATTTTTTTTTTTTTCCTGAGGTACCAGGGATGGGGATTGAACCTGGGACCTTGTATATAAGAAGCCTATGCTCAACCACTGAGCCACATGGACTCCCCGATTTACCCATTTTCTGAACACTTGAGTGTAAGTTGTTTACATCATGCTTCTTGCACACTTAAGAGTGTCATGTAGGGAAACGGACTTGGCCCAGTGGTTAGGGCATCCGTCTACCACATGGGAGGTCCGCGGTTCAAACCCCGGGCCTCCCTGACCCGTGTGGAGCTGGCCCACGCACAGTGCTGATGCGTGCAAGGAGTGCCCTGCCACGCAGGGGTGTCCCCATATAGGGGAGCCCCACGTGCAAGGAGTGCGCCCATAAGGAGAACCACCCAGCACAAAGGAAAGTGCAGCCTGCCCAGGAATGGCGCCGCCCACACTTCCCGTGCCGCTGACGACAACAGAAGCAGACAAAGAAACAAGACACAGCAAAAAGACACAGAAAACAGACAACCGGGGGAGGGGAGGGGAATTAAATAAAATAAAAATAAATCTTTAAAAAAAAAAAAAAGGAATAAATGCATATGAAAGACTTTAAAAAAAAGGAATAAATGCATATGAAAGACTTTAAAAAAAAAAAAGAGTGTCATGTACATTTCCTATGAACAAGAATAGTCACTTATGTAACTACCTTAAGGATATTTATCAAGTTCAAGAAATTTAACATTGATCTAAAGCTTATAGTATATATTCTACTTTATTCATATGTCCCAGTAATGTCCTTTGAGACTTTTCTTCTCCCTTGCTAGATCCTATCTAGGATTATGTATTGTATTTGTCATTGTCTTTTTTGTTGCTTTTTTCTTAAATTGTGGGAACATATGCAAAACATAATCTTTCCCATCTCAGCCACTCACAAGCAATGACATTAATGACAGTCACAATATTGTGGTACCCTCACCACCTTCCATTACTAAAACACTGTCAGCTCCCCAAACCCACTGTGAACCCTATACCCATTATGCAGTAACTCCCCATTCCCCCTGCTCCCCACCCCTGGGAACCTGTACTCTTAATTTCTGTCTCCTTGAGCTTATATATGCTTTGGTATTCCATTTGTAGTTATACTTACCATGCAGCTTACATTTAACATGCAGCTTACATTTAACATCCTGAATCTATAATGAACTCCTTTGCTTTGATACCAACTGAATGTCAATAGTATGCATACACTATGTTCCTATGCTCCTCTGCCCCACCTACCTTTATGTAGTTCTTATCAGAAATCACATGCTTATACATTATGAGTTCAAAACTACTGGTTAATCATTACTTTTCATACCCTTGAATCTTAGAGCTTGTAGGAAGTAAAAAAGTAGAGTTACAAACTGAAAACACAATAGTATAGGCATTTATATTTACCTATGCTGTTACCATCACCAGAGATCTTTATTTCTTCATGTGGCTTCAGTCTATTGTCTATGTCCTTTTGTTTCAATCTGCAGAACTCTCTTTAGCATCTCTTGTAGGATTAGTCTGTTGGTGACAAACTCTCTCAGCTTTTGATAATCTGGGAATGTTTTCATCTTTCCATATTTTTGAATGAAAGTTTTGCCAGATAAAGAATTCTTGGTTGGCTTTTTTTTTTTTTCTTTCAGCACTTTAAATGTGTCATTCCATGGCCTTCTGCATCCATGGTTTCCAATGAGAAATTGATACTTAATTTTATTGAAGCTCCCTCAAACTTGACATGTTCCTTCTCTCCTACGGTTTTCAGAATTTTCTATCTTTGGCATTCAACAATTTGAGCATAATATGCCACATTGTGGGTCTATTTGGTTTTATCCTGTTTCAAATTTATTGAGCATCTTGGATGTATATATTCATGTCTTTCATTAAATGTGGGAAGTTTTTAGCCATTATTTCTTTGATAATTCTCCCTGCCTCTTTCTCTCTCTTTCTTTCTTTCTCTTTCTTTCTTTCTTCCTTCCTTTCTCCTGCCCTCCCTCCCCCTCCCCCTTTCCTTCCTTCTTTCTTTCTTTCTTCCTTCCTTCCTCCCTCCCTCCCTCCATCCTGCCCTCCCCCCTCTTTCTTTTTATTTCTTCCTTCCTTCCTCCCTCCCTCCCTCCTGGCCTCCCTCCCCCTCCCCCCTCTTTCTTTCTTTCTTTCTTTCTTTCTTTCTTTCTTTCTTTCTTTCTTTCTATCTTTCTTTCTTCTTCTGGGACTTCAACAAAGTGTATATTGGTTTACTTGATGGTGTTCCATAGGTTTCTCAGGCTCTATTCACTTTTCTTTATTCTTTCTTCCTTTTGATCCTCTAACTGGATAATTTGAATTAATTATCTTCAATTTATCTGATTCTCTCTTCTGCCAGCTCCAATCTGCCATTAAATCCCTCAAGGGACTTTTAAATTTGGGTTAGTGTAATCTTCAGCTCTATTTGTTCATTTTCATAATTTCCATTACTTTATTTTTTTTTTCCATTACTTTATTATTATTCCCTTTATGATCATCTATTGTTTTCCTGATTTCTTTTAGTTCTTTGTCCATATTTTCCTTTAGCATTTGAGCATATTTAGGAACTTTTTTTTTTTTAAGTTTCATCTGGTATGTCCCAGGTCAGGTCCTCTTCATTGATAGTTTCTAATGCCTTATTCTTCTCCCTTGCCTGGGCCATCACTTCCTATTTCTCTGTATGTTTTGTAACCTTTGGTTGAAACCTGAACATTCTAATATTTTAATATGTTATCACTGGAGGATAGGGACTTTGTACTGATCACTGCTCTATCCCCAGAAACTAGAACAGTATCTGGCCCATAGAATTGCTTGGTAAATCTTTGTTGAATTGATGAGTATAGGGGGTTGTTTTAAGGATTGAATGAGTTATTATATGTGAAGCACTTAGGGCAATACCCTGACACATAATAATACTACATACATTAGCCAATGTCACTATAGGACCAAGTGAAGAGTCAAAGTCAGGCTTATTGAATCCCAAATGCTCTTTCTACCAAGACTAGCTCACAAGTATTGAAACTGAATATATACCAGGCTGTGGCCAAATGCATCACATATAGTTCTTTATTTAATCCTCGAGGTCCTTATGAGGAAGACACTATTAATTATCCCCATATTACAAAAGAGCAAAGTGGAAATTAGAAAGACTAAGTGAATTGCCCATGGTCCCACTGCTACTAAATGGTAGCTCATGTAGACTGACTCCAGAACCCTCTCTGTATCCTATCTGCCAAGACTATTTCATCACAGCAATTTCCATGATTCAGGCAACTAGCTGACACTTTGAAGCAAACTTATGCATTGATCCATCCAGTATTCATTGGGCATATACCATGTGCTAGGCATGGTGCTGAAGGCTCAGGATGTAGACATGAAAGATGCAAGGGCTGTCCTCAAGGACCTCGTAGTTGGGAATAGGAAGGAAGATAGATACCTTGAAGTCCCAGGAGAAAGACTAGGTAGGACTATGGCTAGAAATTACAGGAGGGAGAGTCTGATTCAACACCAAGAAGAGCCTTTCCAGGGAAGCGGACTTGGCCCAGTGGTTAGGGCGTCCGGCTACCACACAGGAGGTCTGCGCTTCAAACCCCAGGCCTCCTTGACCCGTGTGGAGCTGGCCCATGCGCATCAGCGCACAAGGAGTGCCCACAGGGGTGTTCCCTGCATAGGGGAGCTCCCCGCACAAGCAGCGCGCCCTGTAAGGAAAGCTGCCCAGCACAAAAGAAAATGCAGCCTGCCCAGGAATGGCGCTGCACACCTGGAGAGCTGACACAGCAAAATGATTCAACAAAAAGAAACACAGATTCCCGGTGCCGCTGATAAGGATAGAAGCAGTCACAGAAGAACACACAGCGAATGAACCCAGAGAGCAGACAACTGGGGGGTGAGGGGGAAAGGGGAGAGAAATAAATAAAACAAACAAACAAAAAAAAAAAACATCAAATATATATATATATAAAAAAAAAAGAAGAGCCTTTCCAATGGTCAAAGCTGTTTGCAGATGGAATGGGTTGGAGATGGGAGATCCTCTCAGAGTCGTTGCATTAAATGTGAGGTAACAATCAACCTAGCAGTTATAGGATTGACTCCAGCATAACATGGCTATCTGGGACCAGTCAGTAAGCCACTTTGAGCCGCGTTTTCCGAAGAAACTTTTCAATGTTGTGACTATTTGCAGAGATATGTGTAGAGTTCAGGGAACTTACAAGAATTTCGATGCACCGCAAGATATGTGTAGAGTTCAGGAAACTTACAAGAATTTCGATGCACCGCAAGTAGAAGCCGGAAAGCATTCCCACCCTTATGCTTGAAAGCAGAGGGGTGACTGATTAAGAGCTGAAGCCTTGGAAAAGAAGTTCTGAGAGAGAAGAGAGTTTCTAGAGAGAGCCATTACCAGAACTGGAACAAAACAGAGTCCCCAGAAACAATTAATACCACCACCCCACCCCCGTTTTCTCTCCTCAGGTGGTTCAATCTTTCACAGTGCCGCTGACCCAAATGCAAACCAGAGGGCAAGAGACTACAGGTGAGGCAGTTTATAGAGGGCATGACACAATCCATAAAGGTCAGTCAAGGGGAAAGAAAGGGAGCAGCAAGCAGGACAGAGGAGGGTGGAAGTAGATCTGGAGGGACAGACCGGGAACAGCCAATACAGCTGGCCTGATTATAACTTAAGGCACCGTCTTCATTTAAAAAATAAAAATAAAAATTCCAAGGTGGGGGTCTGTAAACACTAAAGGTTAGAAACTGAATTCCAACTGATGGGGGTGGGAGGACTGGGTGCAGCTGAATGAAAACTCTGTGCCTTTCTCCCTTATCTTTTCCCGCAGCAGCACAGCCTTCTGCGCGCTAGGCTATGCCATCCCCTTTCCCTGTCCTGGCGCCCGGGCGAAGCACAGGGACGGGGAAGCCTCCCTCCTGCGCAGGTGACCAAGGGCAGCAGGACGCTGGACCTCTGCGAGGAGGCGAGACCCGGGCACGCGTCCCACCCCGCCGGTGCACTGTGCCTGCCGGGTCCACGCAGCCCGACTCCGCGCGCGCAGTCCCCGCGCCCAGGCAGAACGCTCTGGTGCAGGAACAAGCCGGGCTTTCCAGGAGCGCAGAGGCAATGCCATTCAGGTGGCAAGGATCCAAGGCGGAGCCTTCTTCTTCCCCTCGGGGTCCATCCATCGCCCCTTCCCACCCCCGACCCAGAAAAGGATACGCACACAAAAACTTTTGCCACACTATTAATATATTCGCGTTTACTCCCCTTTCCCAATGGACTACCAGCTGCAGAACTCCTGAATAGAAAGCTTAATTGTGCTTTGTCATGCAGAGTACCTCGATTTTCTATAGAAGGTTACAAAGGGCCATTTGAAGTATTTCTTTCTCGCCAAATAGTGAACCATTTGCATAGGGCACCTCTGAGCCTGCCAGACCCAGGTAGCTGCCCCGAAGCTCCGGGGGCCCCCGGGTAACAAAACTCTGCAGTTTCCAAGGGGCGCCCTTACCCCGCCTACCGGCCCGCATCCCGACTTTGCTCTCTGTTCTCTCGGGTCACGGCTGGCAGGAGCAGTTAATTTAGAGAACCCGAGGCCTGAGGCCTACAGTCCAAACGCTGAACTCAGCGCCTCAGGCCGGACGCCTGGCCCCTGGCCCTGGAGCCTCGGCTCGGGTCTGCTCTAGCCCGGGCTACCCAGCCCCAGTGGGTTTTTTCCAGCCACAACCTGCGGGCTACCCACGCAAAGCGCTCCACCCCCTTGCCTCCCACACAGGGCCCAAGAGAGGCGCTGAAGGAAATGGAAGCTGATTACGATTGGGATGCGTCGCTGTTCGTTTTCCCCTAGTTGATTGGCAGGGCTGTCTTCCGAACATCTTTTCTTGTTGCTTGTTTTGACAGTTCAAATCCAGGTCTATGTGACATATAAAGCTAATAAAATTCTAATTTCATTGTTAATCTTATTTCATTGCAGTATAGGTTTTTACCCTCACACCTGCGTGGCAGGGTGTAATTCCATTAATAAAAAAAAAATCAACATATTCATTGCATGTCTTTTCCCTGATGATATATTGTGAGCAGTGTGAGTTGAAGAACAGCCATTTATTCCCACCGTGAATGAGCCTGCATGGGGCGGGAGCTTCACCTGCCCCTCAGTCAATTAGGAATGTATCGAAAAGTCTAGCAGAAAACGAGTTAAATTAACCGTTCACTAATTTCCTTGTGTCCCTCCTACATAATCCCCCCTTTTCAGCTTGCCCTAGAAATTACCACATGTTGCAAGGTTCAAATAGTGCCTAATGAAACAGTGGCTAAACCGCTTCTTCCTCCAGCGCCACCATCGGGGGAGCCCTTTCGCCGGCCTTCAAAGCCTGCGTCCCGCCACCCCTGCCACGTAACACCCCCTCTCCCCTCCCATCCGCGGTCACATATCCTTAAAAAATCAAAACAAAACAAAAGTTTCTTTAACAGGAAAAACAAAAACCAAAAATCTGGACTATCAAAGACCGGATCCAACCGTTGGAACTACTCGCTGCCCAACTACTGCTCGCCACCGACTTCTCAGCTGGTTTCAGAGATGCCAGGGACCCGGGGGCGGGGCGCGGCGTGGGCAGCCTCGGCCGCGCCACCCCCCACCAGAAAGGTGGGGTTCTAGGGTTGGGGGGGTGGAGTCAGAGACGGGGGACTTGGAGGAGGACGGAGAAGCCAGCCTGGAGAACAAAGAAGCCAGAGCAAGAAAGGGAGACCAAGGCAGTGACAGAAGGAAAAGAGAGAAAATCAGGCCGAGCGCGACCGAAAGGGAAGCAGAGACAGAAAGGAGAGGTAGACAACGACACGCTAAGTCTCCCAAGTTAAAACCACGTGCCTGGCTCAGGCAACTCATCAGCCCCTGGGCAAAGGCGTTTTGAAGTCTTGCAATGCAAGACCCTAATAATTAATCGTGGTCATTAATTAATTAAGGGGGAAAGGGGGGAGGTAGCTCACTGCTGCCTGACCCCAAACAATTTAAATTAGGCTTTGTGAAAGTGGACTCCAAAAGCATGCCCATCGCCCCCCCCCCCCCTTCCCATTCTTTCTCTTTCAGGCTCTCAAAAATTTCCATTATAATCCTCAGTGGTCTGGGGCCAGCAGAGCTACGCGTCCCTCTCCAGCGCTTCCCAGCAAACTGAGGCCAAGCTGGCTTCAGCTCCTTGGGACCGGCTGCAGACCACTGGCAGGAAGCTTTTTCTCACCGCGAGCAGCTCCCACCTGCCTTTTTTCTCTGCACCTGCTGTGGGTTGGTTTATTTCTCCTTGAACTTCAGAAATCAAATCGTTGCCTAAGAATTAGGGGTGCTGCAGTGCTCACGGGCTAAATATCGCTACATTCTCTCTGCCTCCTTTTCCCAATCTCTCTCTCTTTACTTTTTCCTCTCTCTCTCTCTCTCTAGAGACTTGAGTCCCTTTTTTGAAATGTGCAGCTAATACAAAGTCATCAAAGCACTATGGTTCTTGTCTTAAAGTGACAGCCTGCTTTATGGGGCTGTTTGAAATACGCCCCCTGCTTTTCAATGTCTCTCTATCCATCTTTGTCTGTGCTTCAGAAAAGCGGACAATATAAAGCCCAGCCTGGCGAGCTCCCCACGCTCAGGCCTGGGCAGTGCCAACCTCCGCCTTTAAGCAGATTGAAATTGTCACTGCTTCATTAATCTGAAACTAGTTACTTTCCTAAGCACACAGCACACACTTCCGATCTGTCAGGATTCACTCAGAGGAGCCCCTGGGGCCTTCTTGGGTTTGGGATTTGGAAGGCTCAACAAAGGTACAACAAGGGTGCAGGAAAATGTAGAGCTCGTTTTGAAGAGAAGTAATGCCCAATGCAAAAGTGCAGGCATTGACATCAATATATTAAGGGAGCAAACTATTTTCAGAGACAGTGGGATGCCCAGAATTTTGGAGGGTGTACTTGAAAATCAGGAGTCCAGCTATAGGAACAGATCAGGATATGTACCTTCCCACACGGTATCTTTAGGGATTGTGGGGTCTCACCGGCTTTGGATTTTCTTTCTTCAAACAGAAGAAACTTGCCTCCAAATGTGAGAAAGGATTTGTTTTTTCCTTCTGGTTCAACTCTGTTCCTAAGAGATCTTTTAAAGTTCCTGTTCTGTCTTTGGCCCCTCCCTCACTAGTTTTCTACTACGCTATCCACTCAAAGTAATAGGGCCATGGGCGGTATGAGGCCGGGGCCCCTGTGAAGCTTACCTTCTGTAAGATGAGCTGTCTCTTTTCTTCATACTTCCACTATTAACAAAAGGCAATATAAAGATTCCTCTATTTTTAATATTTCCCACTAGCTTAGAATGGCACGTTTTTGGTTTCCATTCCATCTAATTTAGGGAAGAGACGTGGGCTTTTTTTTTTTCAGAGAAGCTCAGTTTTCAGTAATGTGAGCCTAAAGATTTATAAAATAGATTTATATTAAATTATGTTAATAGAAGCCTAGTAAATGCACCATTTAATTGCATGGAGAAAAATGTTCCCTTTTAAAAGGTCTGTCACCTTAACAGGTACATTCAAAGATTCCCTGTGAATAATGAAAATAAGAACAATTGCTTTGATGCACTGAGCCGCATTCATCCTCTAAGACAGCTTTCGGCTGTGTTTGGAGAGGATGGGAGGAGCTCCCTTTAAAGGAGTGATTGCTCCTTTAAACCCAATTTCCTCTGGCAAATAGGTTCTATTGGAAGTGTCATTCGCCTCCCCTCCCTCATACCCTGAAGACTGGGCCTGGGAGCCTGCCCCAGAGCTCTCCACGCCAACTCCCCATCCCCTTCAAGGCGATCTTCCAAGGAGGGCCAAAGAAAATGAGTGGAGCCTGCAAGAAAGGTAAAAGCTAAAAACCCTGACCCTTCTCCCTCCACACACATGACCATCTCTCTCTCCCCCACCCACTCACACATACACACACACTCATACACACGCAAACCTGTACACACACAGACCCATGTGCCCTCTGTGACTGCTTTCTGGCAGTTGTCTGATCAGAGTTGGAGTGGGTCAAGCAAACTGCATTTCCGATCCTGATCAGAGAGAATTAGTGGGGAATGGGAAGGAGCGGAGGGAGAAGGTGGCCAGAAATCAGACTGCACATTGGATATCCTTGGTGGGGAGAGGAGAAGCAGGCACTGAGCTCTGATGACCACTTCAGAACACTTCAGGATAGAGGGGTGGGGGCAGGGTCTGCCAGGAACCAATGTCTCTATCGTCAGTACTGCTGGGTCTCTTCCGTCCTTAGCAAGGTTTGCAGTGGAGACACTTGGCCTCTTGCTGCTATCCGTGTCAGGCCCTTGGCCTTGAGCATGTGTCCGTCACTGAGTGGGAGGACCAAGGGGAAAGGTCTCTGCTCTGAATGTCTGGGCAAGGCCAGGGCACAGGGCTAGTATGTGGTCCTTCCTGTTCTCCCTTTCCCCCAGCTCTTTTTCTGTTTAAAGCTGCCACAGGTCTTGTTCTGAGGTGAACTCAAGCACACTAATGGCTTCTGTGCTCACTCTTTCTCTTAGTGGAACAAGGTTCCTAATTATCACTTACATTGTCTTTCTGTCTTTGCATTAAGTGTTTGTAGACAGCTGTCCCCTAAGAGGCCATATTTTGGAGAACAGAATTTTGTTTCTATTTTTCAAGTGAAAGCAGATCAAAAAAGAAGAAGAAGAAGAAGCTGGCATCCAGTGCTTCCCATGTAGAGAAATGATCAAGGGTGATCCCATGTGTCTTGGACATTATTCTTTAATAAATCCAGGGAAACGTCACTTAGGGTATTTGATCCCGGGATTGTTTAGCAGAGCATTTGTGGGTCTGCGTTTGTGTGCCTGCATGTTGTCTCAGGTGTTCTTAACCTAAGGTGAAACAGTAGCTCTTTAAGATCAATCGGATTTGCAAAACTTATCTGCAACCCGCAAAACATCAACTGATTGGGGAGAGGAAGTGAGGAAAGACAGGATATAAATTCTGCCCTAGTAGAGTAGGAAACATCACTGCTCCACTCTAAAAGTGACAAAAATGTCCACTCTGTATGGAATGCCCTAGAATCAGACAAGAAAATACCCCTGAGACCCCTGGAGAACCTTGCTTTCTATGGAGAATGCCCAATGTCTAGGATAGGTAACTGGTCGATGTGACCTGAATCTTTTTGCCTCTTGTGGAGGAGCCATTGTTTAACATCCCCCCACGCCCACTTTCCTGAGGGGAATTTCCCCAAAAACAAGAGGGAGAGGGTCTGAGGTCCTATAAGCAACCACAAACCAGCCAAGAAGGGCTGGAGCCTCACATCTCCTTCACAGGGCCCTGGAAATGGGCGCGCCAAGCAGCTTAGGGTAGGACAAGTACTAGACTCAGCGCTCGGCACCCGGGGACTGAGAAAAAGGAGCCCCAGGAGGCAGAGAGACTGGGGTCCCAGTCAGGCACGGACTGAAAAAAAAGGACTGCTAAGGGTGGAGAGGAGTGTGGATGGGAGGGGGAACTGAGGGGCCTGGCCAGATGAGGCTTCACTGTGGGCCAGAGTGTGGAGAGCTGCGGCGGGGGCTCTTTGTCCTCCTTGTTATTTCCTCCGAAGGAATTATTCTCCTTAGGCGCCAGTTCTTTCTGCTTGGAAACTCCCTTCCTCCCACCTGGGTCCTCGAGCTCAGAGCAGCCCGTTTGTTGGGAAGGAGGGAGACGGGATCTCTGGGAAATGCAGAGGGAGGGCGCCCCCTCCCCTGGCTGCAAGCGAGCAGGACGAGTGACCTGGGGCTCTGTGTGTGAGAAACCAGAGACAGGAGTCGCAGAGGCTTGCAGCCTCCCAGGCCCTGGCAGAGGCGAGCCGGATGGCTGTGACCACTGCACAGGACCAGGCACCCCTCCCCGCACAACACGGCAGGAATGCTCAATTCAGCACGACACCGTGCTGTCCCTCCTTCCCTGGAGTGGGAGCTGGCTGGCAGGAGTCTGACAGGAGGGCTTTGCTTCCCCAGAGCCTCTGGAGTGTATGCATGTATGTATAAGAGAAAGAGACACACACAGGAGAGATGGACAGACAGACTCTGGGCATGTAACACCATGGTCCTATCCTCCTTCCTTTCTCCTCCTCTCCAAATTAGCTTCTTGGCCTCAGTTTTAGAGTCCCACCTGCACCTGGTGAGCCTTGGCCATCCTTCACTCCCAGACTACCTTTTTCAGTTTGCACAGACCTGATAAGTGAATGAGAACTGGAGAGGTCGCATTACATAGATTGTAAACAGTTCCTGTGGCTTGAAACTACAGGTGCCATCTTTATACAAACTCATCACAAATAAAGCTGAGTGGGACTCAGCTTGAAGGGAATGAAACCTAATTTCCATGTTTCCTGCATCTTCACCTTCTTCTCTCCCTTAGATGACAGGCTGCACTGAGGAGAGAGCTGGAAGTCTTCTCCAGAACCAGACCTGCAGGATTTCACTCTGCCAAGTGATAGGAAAAGAGGGAATAGAAGGGAGCAAATGCAGGTTAAAGTTTGGGAGGCCTGAAGAAAACCCCAACTCTACAAAGAGTGCTCTTTTTAAAAAGAGAGAATGTAAATCTTTGTTCAGAATAATTCATTGTCCCTGAGTTTTTGCTTTCTCAGCATTGAGGGAAATCAGCTAATGCCCTCACTTATTCAAACAGCAAGGATGACCAGTGTATCTAGTCACTGCAGCATCGCTTGTAATGTCTTATGTGTTTACTTCCAAGCTATTGGATGGAGTGTCGCTTTTCCTAAAACTATTCTGACTATGCAAATTCCTTCACATAATTCAGGTCTTAATACTGAAAGAGATACGAAAGAAGGGGGAAACTTCCACAGAAAATCAACACTATGTAAGTGATTTTCATCCTTCCTTGCTAAATAAAGTAAAAGGTTTACCTGTCATTAACTGTCAGTGTCTCTCTTAATGGAGTGATTTGTCCTGTCAGATGTGAGGGTGGGAGGCGTACTACCTGGTTGGCGGCATTATAACTGATAGTGTCTTCTTGGCAGAAGTTTCTGCAGAAAAGCTATAAGGCTACAGACGGACTCATTCAAGGGACCCTCATTGCCAAGTTTTATCAAAACTTGCCTCTATGTCCTCAGATATATTTTCTTCCCTGTCTCCACACCTTCCTGTAGACATGGGAGTGGGGGGAGTTGGCTAGAGCAAATACCACAAATTTAAAACCTTGATTTTGCTTCATTTATTTAAATAAATATAAATATAAATTTTATATAAAACTATTCACATACAAAGGGACTTCCAGCAACTTGGATTTGAAACTCTCCCCAGGCAAATTTTCAGAAGGCAAGACCTTCAGGGTTTAATTTTCTAAATTATTTGCAACTTCAAAACTTTCATTTAAAGAAATAACAACGACAGAAAATAATCAAGAAACCCCGTGTTCTGATCAGGTTTGGAAGACAGAAGGGGGAAATGACACCCACTTTCACCAACCCCCGTACAGTGTTAAACTCAAATCAACCCTGTTTTTTTTTATATACGATGAGACTGAGTTGAATTCTAGATTATTTACATTTTTAAAAAAATCTATAGCTGCGAGTGGAGTCCCAAACAAACAGGTCAAGAAGGGGTCCCGGAGGGTCTGGCCAGGCACATATGCCCCGGGACTGCTCCACTGGGTCCCTTTCCAGATGGGACCACAGCGACGGGAGAGGGATTGGGACCTCTGAGTGTCTGCCGCGACGGTGTTGTGGGTGATGCAGGGAGCGGGCGGTGCGAGGGGCAC
Source organism: Dasypus novemcinctus (assembly GCF_030445035.2). NCBI lineage: Eukaryota > Metazoa > Chordata > Mammalia > Cingulata > Dasypodidae > Dasypus > Dasypus novemcinctus. Next base: position 153,851,295 of record NC_080673.1, read on the forward strand.
CCGCCTCCCTCATAAGGGGGAAATCTCCTTGTCTTCGTTGGCCGAGGCCGGCGACAAGGAGTCCTCGTCCTCCGAGCGCGCATAGTGCGCCTGGCTACCAACGCACTTGCAGCCCGCGTGACTGTTCCTCTGTGTGCCCTTCCCTTCCTTCTTATGCTTCACCCGGCGGTTCTGAAACCAGATTTTCACCTGCTTCTCCGACAGGTTCAGGTAAGTGGCGATTTCGATCCTCCGAAGTCGAGACAGGTACATGTTGGAAGAGAATTCCCGCTCCAGTTCCAGGAGCTGCGTGCTGGTGAACGCCGTCCTCATCCTCTTGCCATTGGGCACCTGGCTGGCATCCGAGCCACCTGTGGACCGGCCGAGAGAGGGCAGAGAGGTAAGACACGGGCGAGGCGTCCCCACCCCTCGTGCCATCCCTTGGAAAGGAGGTCTCTGAAGGATCCACCCGCCGAAGCCCAGTCAATCCCTGCATCCATCTCTCACCCTTTCCCATTTCGGGGCTGGGCGCTTAGCGAGGGAGGAAATCGAGGCCCAAAGGAAGCGAAGGCCGTCGATGCGCAACACGTGAAAGTCAGAGGATGCGGGGAGCAGGGGGCTTGAAGTGCACTGTCAAGTCCTCTCCTTTTGAGCCCAGGGGAGAGGCGGGCTGGTTTATTTAAAAGCATAGAAACACTTTGCTCAGCTCGGACGCTACACTTAGGATCCAACACACCCACCTCAGCGAGTTAACCTCCCATTTCTACGCCCTCACGTCTGAGGTCCCAAAGGCACGGAAATACGCAAGACTTGGACATCAGATACCTGGCGTGAAGCGCACAGGGCTGAGTGGAGAGGTTGGCAGGCTAATTTCCATCTTCCCTTGGAACTTCTGGGAAAACCTCCCCAGTTAAGCCCAAAGACCCTCCTCCCGCCCCACCTCGCCTTTCCCCGGGGCTCCCACGCCTCTATGCAGAAAGTTTGCTGGCGCGAGCAAGGAAAGGCACTGCGCGCTGGTACCTAGAGCCTCCGCCCTACCCATGGTGAGGCAGTGAAATCTCCGCGGGTCCGCCACGTTGTAGGTGGTGGCGGTGCAGACCGGCGCGTGGTGCTGCGGGTGCCCCAAGGCCGCCGCGGCCGCCGCCGCCGCTGCCGCCGCCGCCGCTGCGGTCGCCGAGCCGGGCTGCTGCGGCTGGTGGTGGTGGTGGTGATGCTGCGGCGTGTGATGGTGATGGTGCGCGTGGCTCACCCGCGGGCAAAACTGCGCGTCTCCAGGACCCGAGGAGAACTGACTCTTGAGCAGGGGCAGGGCCCCCGCGACCCCGCCGCCTGCAGCCCCGGCGCCCCCGGCCCCCACGCCCCCGCCGCCGGCCCCCGCCGGCCCGCGAGAGGTGTGCAGGTGCGAAGTGACGCAGAGCGGGCACACGCAGAACGCGCCGCTCTTGCGGGATGGGCAGCCGGGCCCGGTCATGGACATCACCAACGGGGACGGCATGCCCAGCGGGATGAGGAAATCCGGCCCCGGGTGCGGCTCGGGCAGCGAGGGCGCCGGCCGCGAGGAGTCCTTGATGATGAGCGAGTCCACATAGAAGGAGCGCGACATGTCGGGAGGGGTGGGTGACTGGAGGGCTGGGCCGGCCGCGGCGCTCCCTCCCCTCTCCTGATTTGAGCTCTAACCCGGGCCCGGAGCAGACCTCGCGGTCAAGTTCTTGGGGGACGCGGAGGTGCCGGCTTCTGGGTCGCGAACAAAGGGGTCCCCGGAGAGGGCTGGTCCTCACGTCCCCCTCCCGGCGCCCCGGCTCCGGGATTTTATAGCCCCCACCCCAGCACGTGATGCTGCGGAGTACCGCTCGGCTCCGGCTCCTCTGCAGCTCCCCACCCTCGGGATAGGCTGCCCGAGTCACAACAGAAGCAGCGAGGAGGGGCGGGCGCGCGGCAGGGAAGAACGCGCGGGAGGGGGATGGGGGAGACTTTGCAAAGTATAGGTTTTGTTAATTTCGCGGGGAAGCCGGCCTCCTCCTCCTCTTTCTCCACTCTCACGAGAAAGCACAGAGCTGCCTTCCACGCTTTCCCGTAGCCTGAGCCCCAGTCCCTCTCTACCCTCTCCCGGCAGCAGAGCGCACCAGGTGGGGACATTGAGTCTTTCTTAATGGGGATGCCCAGTACTCCCAACTCCTTGGTCCCCGCGGTGGCTACAGCTAGGTGAAGTTCGAGACCCGCCTCTCGGAACAGGACTGTGCAGGGGGTGGACTGGCAGCTGCCCAGTCCCGGAGCACGGTGAGGACCAAGGTCACCGCCCTGCCCCACCTCCACCCTTTGCAGCTTTTGGACATGGCTAAGGTTATTCCAGTGGTAGTGAAGGATCTGCGCTAACAGTGCGCTCTCTCAGCTAAGAAGGCGCTGAGATGTTCATTTTGAGGCTTACAAATGTCTAAAATGCCTTTGTACCTGGGAGCCTTTGGAGACACTGACACCCACCACCCTTTCTTGAGTTCCTTGCCAATCAGCCGCTCCCCCTTTGGCAGAGAGTCGTTGAAGGGGTCACCCTTTCCTTATCCGAGTGACTTTATCGCGGTATTTCCGGGCCAACCCCACAAACTCCATCCCAAGAATTTGGAGGGGACCCGGGATCCCCAGCATTCCTGGAGACGGCAGGGGCTGGGGAAGGCCTTTGCTCTGGACCAGGCAAGCTCCTCGCCTCGAAATGCATTTTATAGATCTTGGGCAGCTAGCAAGGCTAACGTGGGAGCACTCTCCCCTCAGGGACAGCTGAAGTCCCAAAAGAATGAATTCTGGCCCTTAACGGAAGGAGAAGTGGCTCGGTAAAGGAAATCTCTCGCCGTGGCGCGGGCTTTACAGCGCTCTGAATTTAAGCAGAGACCGCGGCTTCCAGTGAAAACTTCTGCGACCCATAGCTATGCAGGAGAGGGTGCAGGCCAACGTCGGGACTATTGCTCTTTCTGGAAGTCAAGGACTCAGAGTTGGCGCCTTTTTTCCTGCACCCCCACTACCCCCGTGGAAAAGAGGGCTGCGGTAGGGAGGCTGAGCAGCAGCTGCAAGTCGGGTCCTTTTTCCAGAACAGCTAACTTCGGGCCTGAGTTCAGGAGGGCGCTAAGGAACGTGGGCACAAGATTCCCTCCACTTGAAAGAGCCCAGTGCCCGAAGCCAGTTAGAGTACCAACGTCCCGCTTGGAGGGATGGCCCTGACTCCCTTTTCTCTTTTTGTCTCTCTCTGATATTCTCTCTATGCGTCTGTCGTGCCTGCTAGAGAAGTGTAATTGGGTTGTGGGATGCCCAGCTCTAGGGAGCCCAGGATTTATGGATGGCAATTAAAGTTTTATGAATTGCAGCTGAGGCTGGTTATTGAGCTATTCGAATGTGATTAGAATTCAATTAGAAAGCGGTTAGTGGACGGTGGGTCTCGGGAGTGTAAACAGACAGCTATTCCAGAAATGTGCTAATCCAACATCTTGTGACAACAATTAGGAGTCTCAGGGTTTAACGCGGGGCAGGTCAGCTGTAACTACTTTTGTACCACAAAGTTTGTCGACGCAGCGGTTGCAGACATTAAACTTCACCCAGGCCCCTCGCTCAGCACCCAGAATCCAGGCAGTCCCCGGTATCATTTCTTCCTGGAGAAGAAGACTCGAGAGCTCAAAGACTGAGAGTGCTTTTAAATGGCAAGGCTTATTTCCAGGCCTCAACTGTCCAAATAGGTGGTGTGATGTACCCATTCACTTTGAAATGTATTCTTACGTGTTTGAGGGTAATCATTATTCCCTCTCTACTCCGCCCCCCTCTGGGTTAGGTAGAGGGTGCTCCAAGGTGGATTTAGGGCTCACAGTTTGGTTCCCAGCGGTTCTGGGTGTGCTTAAAGGAAAAACTCGTGTATGAATGTGCTAGAAACCTCCCCCATCAGTGGATAAGAATCCTCAAGGTGTTAAGTAAGCGCTTCACTTTTCATTTTAGAGAATTCTAATTACGTGGGACGCTTGAGCTTCTAATTCATTTTGTGTCTGACTATGCAAGCATTTTGTACCGGGAACCAAGGACTTTTGAGAAAGGCGGGAGGCCCACGTGGCAGCTTAGGGCTGGGGGAGGGGGGGAGCAGCGGCTCGGGGTGGGGCCCAAGCCAAAGCAGGACAGGATCTGAGCCGCTTATCCATGAGGGTCCTTGTGCCAACCAAGAGTCAGTATTCGGGCGTTGAGTTCCCCGTGGATTCTGTCTCCTCTCTGACTCTTTACTTCTCTTTGATAATCTCTACATGTCCCTCTCTCTCTCTCCTTTTTCGAATCCAGCTCCCATTTTTTGAAGCCTGCCCAGCGAGAAGCCCGCCCGCGGGAAGGAAGCCGCCCCTTCTAAGAGCCTGGCCAGCCTCGCGCCTGGCTCTGCCCAGTCCCACCCTTCCTCCGAGTAGCTGCTTCGAGAATCAGCAGTGAGCAGAAAGGGGCTCCGAACTCAGCCCTCTTTTCCGGGAGAGCCAGCAGACCATGGGCGTGTGCCCACCACTCCCGCGCCGCCGCACAATTTTATTTCTCAGTGACTCTGTCTGATAAAATTTCATCGTCCATTAAGTAATCCCCGAAATGAGAGCTCTTATGAGCCTATAATGAGCTCTAATTGCCACGACTTGGGGAGCCACGTGGAAGGTTTTATTTGGTATTAAGCAGTCGGGTACAGAGTACAGGCTGTTACCTAAGCCATTACTTTCATAATTCAAGTAGAAAATTAGTTCTTTTAAGGGAGGGAATGGGGTGGAATCTTTTGATTCCCTTCATCTTGCTAGAAATGACAGCGGCCAGCTTTGTCTGCCTTGAGTGCAATATAGTGTCATAAATGCTAAGGTAACAAATTTGTACTGCCCCCCTTTCCCGCCAGTCAGGACACCCCCCTCCCTTGCCCTTAACTTAGGGTGGAAAAAAACCAAACAGTTCTTTAAAAAGAACAGGAGAGTTAAGTCTTCTTGCCTCTGGATTTCCAACTTGAGCTTGGGTGAGCAGTTACCTTCCAGCTCACGCGTGAGATTTGAGTTCTTGGTTCTAGCTTTCAAAGGGTCTTCCAGCACTTTCGTCCCTCCTCCTCCCACTCCCGGGTCCCACCTGACTTGAACCCCACATTCCCCTCTCCTCTTTCTTCCTTTTGCCTTTCCCCGGCAAAGTCACCGCAAGTACCGGGCAGGCACTTAGCCTTGCTTATTCAGCAGGCCCTGGAGTTCTGATCCATGGCTGTGCTTAGCGGTTTTTCCGGTGGTAACTCCCACTTGTCCCCCATTTGCCCCCCAAAGCGCCCCCTCCACCCCTGGCCCTCTTTTCTCTCAGTTTCAGCGTTTGCCCACACTGCTTGAAGCGGAGGCCGCGAGCAGGGCAGACGGCCCGGGAGTTGGCCCGGCCGCCTCGGATTTATTTGCTCCTCTTACATTGATTTCATATTAGTTTCCAAAGCGATGAATGATCTCAAAGCTGGGTTTTGTTAGCCGAACACAAACAGGAGACAGGACTTACTTGCCCCCAGCTCCCTTTAATGAGGTCATTATCAAAGCGTGAACAAGTCTATGAATGTTTTATTGAAAGCGCATCGTTAACTTGTATCCATCCTTTTCTCCGAGTGGCATTGTGATATTGCTGTCTGTGGCACATCTTACCCGATATAGCCCGAGATTTCCCCATTCTCTGTAACCAGGCAACCCTTTCTGAATACCCAAAAATTGAAAAGAACCGCTTAGTCTTCAAGAAAGTCCTCAATAATAGTGGAAAAGAACAAAGATCCAGGAGACAACAAAATGCCACAGGGGTGACTTTTCATGAGCAATTATCTCTCATTAATCAGAAGAACAGCTGCAATATTAATTTTCTCTCTTTCTTCCTCTCTTTTCACAGTCCCCAACATTTGAATAATCATAAATTTTGATTTTATGAAGGAGTCACATTTCCAGGGGCTGGAGGAAAGCAGCTACATAGGTGAAGACAAGGAGAAAACGCTCTCATTTAATTTTTTTGTTTGGTTAAAGCTGCCAACAAAGCAGAAGGGGAAAAAAAATAAAGCAGAAGAGAAATGCTGGAGAAAAATGCTCCCCCACCCCCCTTTCTTCTTGTAGATGGCGGCTGGGAATCAGGACTTTCTTCTCCCATGCCCCCCCACCCCCCAAGATTCCCCTCCCTTGTTTTCTCCCCCTGCCCAGACCTATTCCCCAGTTCTGCTCTGAGCTGGGCGGAGGAAAATGTTCCCGGCGTCTGGCGTGGGAGTTTCGGCCGGGTTTCTGTCGGTTTAACTTGCAAACGTGAAACCAAGCGTTGTCGATCTGACCAAAGAGACACTCTTTGGGCGTAACTTTCATTGTAGGCATCAAAAGCCCGCCGGCCTTGGATGAACTGAGACGTGCATTCAGCAGAAACGGGGCGCTCGCTCTCTTTTCAGGCGCCGACGAGGCGATTGTTCACAGGATGTGTAGCCAGAGTGGAAAATGAGGGTCCCCAGATCAGGCTGTAACCTGCAAACGAGCTTGGAGGAGGTAAAAGAATCTCATTAAAGCCGAGGCTGCAATTAGCAAATACACTCGCACAGAGACCCGAAGCCCTGCTCTTGAAAAGCCGTGGATCGGGTCTGCTCCCACATTCCTGCTCTGGCTGAGTCATGGGGGGCTCAGGCACCCGGCTGGCCCTTCGGCTGCCGCAATATGGGTACTCTCAAGGCAAGGCTGGGCGAGACGTTGAGGAGAGAGGGCAGGCTGCAGACCCTGTGCTCACCCACCACCAACAAATGATCCTGCTCCTCCCTGGGGTTTATTCAGAAGCGTGTGGGCCTCTGAGAAACTCGAAGTCGCCTCTCCGCTCATCAGAGGCGCAAGGGTTCACTTCGGAGGTGGGAGAAGAAGAGTGCCAGGCAGGCTGCTGGGGGAGAGGAGTGAGGATTTGGGCTCAGAATTTCAGGAACACCCAGTCTCCTCGCGCTTGGGAGCTGAGCTTTGATGACACGGAATCCAGCCCACACAGTCCCTCTGCACCCCACTTCACTTTAGTTAATACTCTTCCACCCCCAAATCCTCTAGCTAGCAAGGCATCCCTTCCCCACCCTCAAAGCTCGCCTCTGTCATCAGAATAAAATTTATTGAGCGCCTCTTCTGTGCCCAGCGTGTGCTGGGCCCCGCGGGGAGCTCGCCTGAAAAGGCTGAAACTGTATCGAATAGAATATTGTTTCATTTCAGGAACAATGACTAGAGGTGGGGTACAATTATCCGGATAATTGAAGCAAATGCTCCACCTCCCTCCCTGTCCAGTTCCTCTAATGCTTACCAAAGCTTTTTACTACTTTTCTCCGAGATGGTGGTTTTCCTCTGGGTAGTGAGGTATTAGGGGAAGGCTGAATTGTTTACACTTAAACCAATTCCCCATTTTCCTTGGCCTATGTTTTGCTGAAAGCTTTGGGCCCAAATAGCCCCTTAGTTTGGGGGGGAGGGGGGGCGACAAAGACTTTTTTAAAATGTCACCAAAAAAAGACTGAAACTTTCCACATTTTAGCAATCTGACATTTCTCGTTTTCAACCTTGATCGTAAACAAACATCACCCCGAGGTCTTAATAAAAATACCGATGCCCAGTCCCTACCCCTAGAGGTTCTGATTTAATGAATGTGGTGCGGGACCCAAATATTTGAATATTTTTTAAACTCTCCATATGTTTCTTATCCACGTGAAGGCTGAGAAATAACTGGTAAATCCTACCCCAACCCCTTCCCATCCTGGAACCTGAACAGAACAGAGTAACTTAACCTCTCTGAGACTCATTCAGACATTTGATAGTAAAGTGTGTACTGAAAGCCTACTTTGTGCCAGACCCCATGGCAGGGAATTCCGTTGCACAAAACCAGCTTTCTGGGAGTTTCCAGTGCTTTAAAAGAATCAATGAGTCAACTCAGAGCTGGTGAATTACAAAAGGTTGCGTGAATATGAAAGAAAAGCGCAAGCAGCTCTGAGAATAGACAAAACCCAAGCCTGAAGTGACACTCAAGCAGAGACCTGCAGGGTGACCCGGTGTAGGCTTGGGAAAGGGGGCTGGGGAATGGGGTCCAGTGGGGTAGTGTTGCAAGAACTGAAAGGAGTCGCCGGAGAGTGGTGGAAGAATTTCAGTTTCTGCATCTGTGAAACAGTGGACTCCTCGGCCTGGTCCATTCTTGTGAGAAACTAAGGAACTGTCTAGCATCATGCTCCACCTGTCTGATGTAGAGGCCCTGGAGTCTTAGTCACTAGGCAATCTATCACCTTATAACACCTACTATGCATCGGGTGGTGAGTTAAGCGTTTAGTGCATCCCCCCCTCCACAACCCTGGTGGGTACACTTTATTATTTACCCATTTGTTTATTGTCTACTCTTGATTAGTGCGCTTTTCCTATGTATTAAATGTTACAAAAGCAAGTCTAATGTGGTGGCCTATATGGCACAAAGGGTACAGACTAGCAATGGGATGAGGAAAATATCTGGCATGGGTGAGAGCAATTCTTTTCTTTTAAAAGCCTTCATCATAATCAACACGTGTCTGCTGCTTGGGGCCCTCCCTCACTTGATTGCAAATTGTGAAGGGGTAGACTAGGTCTATTTCGTTTATTTTTTTTTATTGTCTTTTTAACAAAAGATAAATAGGTCACACAAAACGTTGTATTAAAAAACATAAGAGGTTCCCATATACCCCACACCCTCCCCTTCCTCCCATCAACATCCCCTTTCATCGGTGAAGCACATTCGTTGCATTTGGTGAGTACTCCCTGGAGCACTGCTACTCCACAGGGACCATTTTGTTTATTCACCAGCGTTTACCAAACGTCTCACCCAGAGCTGGCATATATTAGGAGCCCAATAAATATTTGCTGAATGACTGAATCCTCATTTTGCAGATGGATAAACTGAGGCTCGGAAAGGCTATGTGATTTATCCAAGCCCACGAAGCTTGGACGTGGCAGAGGAAAGCCCCAAGCCCGGGTCTTTCGGATGCGAAGTCTCCCCTCCCCTTATACCCTCGCCGCCAACTGCCTGCGCGGTGTTCTCCCGGACCACGGGGACCGAGCGCGGAAGCGCAGGCGGCGGTGCGGCCCCGGCCACTTGTCGCACTGGTCCAAACTCCGTCCCCCTTCTCACCCCACCCAGCGCCAGGGCGAGCACGAGGGAGATGGAACCTGAGAGACGCTGGCGAGGCCGCTCCCCAGACGGGGGCTAACAGCCAGCGAGGAGCTCTCGGTGCGTCGGCCGCTCCCGCAGAGCGAGAACCGCCACCTCCCCGCCTTCTCGCGCGTCCGGGTCTCCCTTGTCACCGGCTAACATAACTGTCACTGGAAAACGAGGCGAATCTAAACGATTGCATTGAGCCCACAGCCTGAAAACACCCCCAACAGCAAAGCACGCCCCCCGCCCCCCCAACACACACGCGTCTTCGCGGGCAAATGTTCTGGCCGCGACAGGTGCGCATGCGTAAGCGTGAGTGTACAGGAGACTTTGCGCGTGTCTGCGTGTGCGCAAGCGCGCGTGTGAAGAGTGCGTGCGCGAGAATGAGTGTGTACGCGAGCGTGTGTGAACGACTGGCTCTGCAAGTGTGTGACGAAGTGAAGTGTGAATCTGAGTGGGGACGTGTGCGTGGACGCGTGTGAGTGTGTGGGTGAGGGTGAAGGTGTGTGAGAATTGGGGTGTGTGAGTGTGTGCACATATGAAGGCGAGAATAGGAGAGACTGGGGGTGCACGGATGTACGCGTGGTCGAGGGTGGGCGTGACGAGTGAGCGGGCGTGCGAGCGTTCGTGTTTGTGTCCCGTCTGTGCGTGTGCGAGGCGGCGCTGCGTGGGGCCTCCAGGCGGGTGCCTCGCTGCGCGCAGCGGCTGCCGCGGCGGCAGAGCGTGCCCTGGAAACCGCGCGGGTGGCGGGCGGGGTCTTGGCATGGCCAAACCCACGAGCTGAGAAGAGGGGCTCTGGGAGCGTCGCCTCAGGGTTCCCCTTTCACCTGCCCCCATTTCCCCCTCGCCCGCCGTGTAGATCATCTTTCAGTCCATGAACTCAGCTACCGTTTTTGGTTCACCAACAGTACACCAGGCTCTGCTTTAGGCGCTGGAGAACTGCGAGGACAAGGTAGGCTAACTCATCGCGGAGCTTCCACCGGTCTTTCTGTTCCTGAGTCAACTCTTTGCAAAATGCTGGTGATAAAAACATAAGTTTTGGCATGTGCCCTCAGGCAGAGGGGCATGGAGGAGCTTAAAAAGCAATGATAGTAATCGATAATGCATTGGGGATAACGAAAATCCATTCCACGCCCAACTTCAACCTCTTCACTGCACCCTTGAGCTGGGGTTTGGGACAGAAGGCATTCCCCTCTCTCTGACAATGACAATAGTAACAGCACTCTTCTCATAGGGTTGTTTTGAGCATTAAATGAGTTACAACGTCATGACAACTCTCAGCACAATGTCTGGCACATAGTTAACACTTGATCCATATAAGCTATTATTATGATTAGCATCCTTTTCCAGCTCTGATGGAATATAGCAGGGAAGAAGAGATGTGTTTCTGAGCTATAACGTTTGAGATTGTCCATGGATTTAATTTATTCATGGATTTGTATTAAATTAATTTGTACATTACTTTACATTCCTCTCATTCATACATTAGGCTGTGAGAACCAGGCACTTGCTCTGTCTTCATCCTTTCCTAGAGACTTCTTTTCTTCCTGGACCAACGCTATCAACAGTGCTGTTGTCAAGGGGAAATGAAAAAGCATTAGGGGAAAGACAGTAAGAACCCACAGGAACCAGATGTTCTTTTTTCTGATTCTCCCCTGGCCCATTAAAGTGAAAGGAAACATTTTCACCGCAGCTCAAATGTGTGCTGTAATTTAACCTTGTGAGCCAAACTTCCAATTGAATATGACAAAGGAATTATATTTCCTGATCAGCCGTATGCCTCCCTGGAAAAGGGTACTGTGTAAACAATTGCAGGACATAACTATTAAAAAGAAGGCTGTCTTATTAATATTCTTTTTTCACACTCAAAATAACTTTGTTTTAAATTGAAAAGGATATCTTTAAAGGCTGAATTTCCTTATTAAGATTTTTTTCAAAGAAAAAAATATCATGGGAGAGAGCGTAAACTACAATGTAAACTATAATCCATGCTATGTAGCAGTGCTCCAGAATACATTCATTCAAATGCAATGAATGTACTACACTAATGAAAGAAATTGTTGACGTGGGAAAAGTGGGTGTGTGTGTGTGGGGAGTGGGCATAAGGGAATTTCCAGTATTTTTAATGTAACATTATGTGTGATCTATGTATCTTTTAAAAATAAATTTAAAAAATATTAAAAAAAGAAAAATAAATAAAAAAGAAACCTCGATATGAGGTGACTACTAAGGAGTGTGGAGTTTTTCTTTTTGGAGTAATGAAATTGTTCTAAAATTTTTTTGTGGTGATGAATGCACAACACCATAATTATACTAAAAGCCACTGATTGTACACCTTGGATAGATTGTAGGGTATAGAATATATCTCAATAAAATTGCTTTTAGAAAAAAGAAACCTTGAGTACTTGCTTCAGTGGCATATATACTAAAATCGGAATGATAATGAGAGATTAGCATGGCTCCTATGCAAGGGTGACATGCAAATTTGTGAAGCATTCTTTATTTTTCAATATAGGTTATTTAACTAAACCTAAATCTTGAGAAGTGTGAGAATTTAGCTGTAGCATCTAGATTCTTGAATTTAATCACTGGAAAGGAATTTCATCATTATTCAGCTGATCCACCTCATGTTACAACCAGGGAAACTAAGGTCTAGAGAAATAAGTGGGATAATTTTGTCCCTCCTAGTAGTCACCAAGTGGGATCACCTCAGAATTTTCCCTCAACCCTCAGTTTTACACTTGCAGGAAGATGCACTGGCAATTAGGACAAAAGGGTGCAGAGGGTTCCAGCTACTGCCATACCAGCATGTCTATGTTGCTGGCAACTCCATCTTCTAGTGACTTAGACCTAAACCCTGGAATCTTCCTTGACTCCTCCCTTCTTCTTTTTCCCCCTCTGTACATGAGGAGGCCCTCATGGCTCTGCCTGCAAACATATCCAGAAACTGACCACTTCTCAACACTCCCACCACCAGCACGCTGGTCAAAGCCAACACCATTATAGCCTCTTGAACGGCCTCCTGACGGGGCTTCTACTGCCCATACTTGCCTCTCCAGTCTGTTCTCAACCCAGCAACCAGAAGGATCCTCTAAAGATGCAAATCACATCAAGTCTAAGCATGAGCCTTAAGGACCTTATAACGACTGAAAGGCTTTCTGTGATCCAGCCAGTGGCTGCCTCTATGAACTTCTCTTCTATTACCTGCTCGCTCTGTTCCTTGCTGGTTTGGCCCTTTTCTGCACTGATCTTCCCCTTTGCTGAGACTTTTTCCAGAGAAGCCCATATGTCTAATTCTTCACCTTCAGGTCTTGGCTCAAATGATACTTTCTCACTCATTTTAAAACAACAAAACCCTGACTGGCCCTCTGAAATCCCAACCCCCTTACCCTGTTATATTTTCTTTTATTCTCCCATAGCACTTACCACTTCCTACCATGCGATCTAAAGAAACAAGCTGAACGTTTATTGTCTGAATCTCACTGCTAGAATGAAGCTCCTGGAGGAGAGAGATTTTTATTTTCCTGTTGGGGTCACTGAGAACAGTGCCTGGCACAGAAGGCACTTATCAATATTTGATGAGGGATCGAAAGAAGAAAGTCTGTGTTCTAGGCAGATGCCTAATCACCACTGTATCTTACCTCTATACGGTACTTTGGAATTTACAAAGACTCAAGTATGTAGTACATACGTGTAAAACAATTACATAAGCAAGAGAGGGCTTTTTTTTTTTTTAACCATTATTTCCACAATCAGGTATTGAAAGTTTTAAGGACTTGCACAAATCAGACCCAGGACTAGAATCTAAATCAGAGTGTCATTTTTGGAGGGACATGTGTTTTCTGTTTCTATATCTCTTGGCAAAACGAGGAAAATGAATAGGTTATTGGATTCACTTTGAATTTTTCCCAACTTGGACCTGGGGACCGGCCTTTGGTATTATGGAGCGACTCAAGACCCAGCTAAATGAGCGATGCTTGGGGAAGATACCACAATGGGCACATCCTCTTGTTTTTTATCATTTACACTGGGTTGAATACAAGAGATATTGTCTTCTTGTTAGCTCGAGCTCATTTGGAGTCTGGCCTGATTCTCTGGACTTGGCTCGATGCCCTCCCTTAACTGACCGCGCTGAGTAAACCAATATACTGTCTTTGTGTATTACTGCTCCTTCCTCATGTTTGGGTTCTCTGTCAGTCTGTCAGATTTAGCTGATGAGCTCATTGACTGCAAATTGGTTGAGCAAGACAATGTTACTAATTCTCCAGGCATACACAGCACCATTGTCTTCCACGGATAGTTCATAATAATTGACATCCTCTTCAGAGATCATTGATATCTCAATAATCATCAATCATTAACTGTTATTAGAGCAAGAATTTATCATATTGAACTACAAAAGTGGTTACAAAGTAATATAATTCAGAAGATATGTGTAAATATAAAATTACCAATTCTGAATGTTTTTAAAATAGTATTTTTTTTCCCTCAAGGATGTTCACATGTAGTAAAAGAAAATGACAGTTACTTCTTTGTTATCATTCAAATGGCATGAATTGTTACTTTTTATGTGAGTGGGGAAAATATAGCATTTAAACATTTTGAGATGAGAAAGGAAAAGAACAATTTAATTATTTATTGAAATATTAATGTTTGGTTTTTCACACATAATACCCTATGCTATCTCCATTTAGAATTTAATTCACGTCTCAGTTGTACAGTTTTTTTTTGTTCCAGGTCCATTAAAGCAACAGAGACAAACTGAATTCATTATGAATCTGGAAGGGATAGTTGGGAAAGGAACAATAGTATCCAAAGTTAACTGAATCTTTGCCACTCTGGAGTGGACATTTTACCTGTGTTTTTTTGAGATCAGACAAGTTAATGGAGTTCCAACCAATATGTCTAATAATGATCATAATGACTTTTTATATTGGCTAGAGAATGACCACCTACCCATACAGGACTCTTGTTTTATTTAGTTGTCAACCAAGGACAGAATATATCAGAATAATGATGACTTTTAAGTAGAAGATATGTATCACAGTGCTAGAGGATCTTCTGGAAATGAAAGTATGTTTGCTATTGAAAGTCAATTCAGTTTAATTCACCATCATTTACCTCTATACAGTACTTCAGAGTTCACAAAGACTTAAAAAATGTAATACACACATGTAATACAATTACATAAACAAGATAGGACTTATAGTACTTATTATTATTATGTGCTTTGATGCCAGGTTTACAAAGAAGACTAAAACCTAACAACAGCCCTTAATGAATCCCAATAGGTGTGTGATAAGTGGAATGAGATCATCTATGGGACTAGGGTTGACAGGACTGCCCTTTCTTCCTGTTGGCATCAGGGGCTTTGGAACTGTGCCTTGAGAGATTCACAGGATATCCTCATATTAAAAACAAAAAACAAAATGAAAAACTACAGGAGAAGAGACTTTTAAGCCAAAGGACTGTTAGTGAGCATAGACCCAGAGGCAGGAGTGTGCATCATGTTGGTGGAAGGAAATGCATGCAGGAGAGAGAAGCAGAAAAAGCTGCTCAGCAGCAGAAAGCAAAGGGTCAGAGTATCAGGCAAAGGAATATGAAAAATACCCTGTATTAGATGGACAATCTTTGAAGGTTGCTAACCAGAAAAGTGAAAGGATTATAGTGTAATCATTGTAAAAGATGGGTTGGAAGAGAGAGAAACCAGAGGCAGGTGTAGTCTAATGCAAAAGCCCTGACTTGAGATGATGAGGGTCATGTTAATCAGTGGTGGGAATGGAGAGGAGAGGATAAATTCAAGAGTATTTGCAGGAAGCGGATATGGCTCAAGCAGTCGGACTCCCATCTACCATATAGGAGGTCCAGGGTTCATTTTCTGGGCCATCCTGGTGAGGGCAAGCTGGCCCACACAGTGTGCTGGCCAGCTCAGAGAGCTGATGCAGCAAGATGACTCAACAAAAAGAGACACAGAGGAGAGACAATAAGAGACACAGCAGATCAGGGAGCTGAGGTGGTGCAAGAGATTGAGCACTTCTCTCCCACTCTGGAAGGTCCCAGGGTTGGTTCCTGGTGCTGCGTAAAGAGAAGACAAGCAGATACAGAAGAACAAACAGTGAATGGAACAGAAAGCAGATACCAAGTGCAAAACAATGGGGATGGGGTGGGAAGAGGGAAGAGTATTTTGAAGGTTGTACCAACAGGCTTTGGTTACTAATTAGATGGTATGGGATGGGAATACAGAGAGAGAAGTGAGTCAGTGATGTCCTGAAGTTCTAGTTCAGATGTCTGTTTTAATGATGATGGTGTTAACAAATATAGTAGTTACGGGTGGAGGATAAGCAGTTTTTCATAGTTTCAGATAGGCTTGTGGATTGAGTGGTAGGAGAGAAAGAAGAAAAATATTTGGTTTTAAACATTTTTACTTTTAAGTGCTGTTAGAACAGTCAATGGAAAATTTCTTAATGTTTAGTAGGACTTGGAAATAATGATCTAAACTTAAGAGAAATTGGTGTTGGAAATAAAAATGACATCAGCCTATAGTATATAAACTATATATGATAGTTAAAGCCATAAGATAAAATGAAATCACCCAGGATTGGGTAATGGTTAGGATGGTGGTCAAGAGAGGCCTCAAGGTCATTGTTTTGGTACAGTATCTATTAGAATAGTTGGCACATAGGATTTAACAAACTTGCTGAATGTAACTCCATTCTAGAGTCTCACTTCCCGGCTCTCAGGGATTGTATAATCTCTTTGTAAGTCATCTAGGAGTAGTCAAGTATTTACTGCTTAACAGTGGGACTGGAATACACTTGGGAAATGAAGTCAAGGTTGGAAGTCTGCTTGGTTTGAAAAGGGTATTAAAATTACAAAGGATTGCCAGGAATATAGGATGAGAGTTTAAAATAGCCTTTTTAAAGTCAACCAGGTGCCTTGAAAAGCTGGCTTGAACTGAACACCCTTTCCTCTTACCATCTAATAGAAGAAGAATGAAGTAGGGAAATCCTGATATAGGGTTCAGGTACCCCACCTTTCTTTCTTTTCAAAAGACTTCCTTTTCATGTTGACCTTGACTTTCTAATTGACTCAACTTTATATCCACAGAGCCCTGTTCACAACTTTGCATGCAAAGGAATCAACAAGTAGGCCAGCCACATGCTTGCTACCTGGCCCTGGTTTATGACCACAAGCACTGCTCAGATCCCCCGTCTGAGTCAAAACCCAGTTACAAGATGTTTGTTTGTCTTTCCTGAAGGACTTGGAGTACTTGAAAAATGGTCTGTCCTGTCCCTCTCCAGGAAGAAGGCTATTCATCTTTGAGATCCTGTGTAGATGGATAAAGGAGGGAGAAATGGAACGTGAATGTATAAAATCATATATAGCATCATTACTGGTTAACTGTAATTTTCTGTTGGTCCTGTTAACTGTCCATCAGTTACCTCATTATCTATGTAACTGCCCTCATCCCATTACACTGTGGACCAGCCTCTCCATTCTGGCCAGGCAGGCCTGCTTTTGTCTGCAGTACACAACTATCTAAACGTATCTGAGGCTTCTCATTAACAAATGCTTCTACCCTTTTCTAAGCCATTCATTTTTTTTTAAGCCATTAATTTTTAATTTAAAATGTTCTCCACAACTGTAGCTTCTCCCAAAAATGTTTCTTACTAATGTAAAAACCAAATTGGGGAGTGGATGTGGCCCAAATAGTTGAGTGCCTGCTTCCCACACGGGAGGTCCTAGGTTCAGTTCCTGGTGCCTCCTGAAAACAAAAACAAAACAAGAAATAACAAGCAAATAAAAGAAAAAAACAACTTAGGGGAGCCAATGTCACTCAGTGATTAAGAGCTGGCTTCCCACATATGAGGTCCTGGTTTCAATCCCCAGCACCTGGTATCTCAACAACAACAACAACAAAACAAACAAACAAAAAAAATGAAACCTATATGCCCTAGGGTGTTCACTTATAGGGAAGCTATAAGTTTCACATCTCCATAGTATATCCTGGGGTATAACTTCTCAGGACTTATTTATGCATTCCTAGGCCATATTCCTAATTTTTCCGGAGGAATATCTTACCAACTAGCCCTCAGTTTCACCTAGAGAGATGGTTGAGTTGACGGGATCAAACTGGAGTTTCTTAGGTCATATAAATAAAAGTACCTCACTGGCCAGCACTGGGTACCAGAAAAGGCATAATGTTACCTCTGCTCTCTGCTACACTTAAAATCCATACCATTCAGAAAATTAACTTAAAATTTTTTTCAAATGCATGTATGTCTCTTTTGACATTTATCGTGAATATTGTTACATTTCAGTGCTGAAACGGTAATGTGTCTGATTATTGACTATTGCCTCGGATCAGGGGTGTTATAGAATAAGGTTTTGGGGATTTGGAACCACTGCATGAAGCCAGTGATTCGGCCAACAGGCGAGTTTCTTCCAATCACTTCTTTAACTCACTCACTCAATTCCTGACCCTATAAAATGAAGGAGCCATGGGAAGGTACATCAGATGAACCCAGTACTGGAACCAAATCACACATACACATTGATCAACGTTCAGCCCATGATCATCCAGTTTGGAGGTCAACCCAGAAAAAGCTTGCAGTGTTCAGCTCAAGTGTCCCCAGTTGTTAAAACAGACCCCCAGGGATACTAGTTGGCAGAGACTGAATCCTCGAGGTTGAGTATCTCTGAGAAATCTTGCTAACCATGGCTTTAGATCCCAGAACCTCCTTTCGATGTGACCCACCCAGGAGTGATCCTGGGTCAGACAATCTAGAGTTTGAACCCACCTAAGGACCTGATGTCCAGAAGAGAGAGAGAAACTCTGAGTTCCAGGAACCTCAGCTCAGCTTATATCCAACCAAAAATGGCTCATTTACAAGGCAGGAACTATATAGACTCTGCAAGGTATTTCACTTGTGGCTGCAGCCAATTTAAACAAAGCAAGGAAGAAATTATTTCTCAATGTGTCCTGGAACACTTTATGTTGAAAGGACACTGCAGAAACAGGTCAGCTTTGAGGGAGAAATGGGATTCAAGTAGAAGAAACCTGGAGGAACTCATGGAAGATCTGACCGCTGATTGCATGAAGTCACCTGACTTTGTCCATGCCTAGTGCATAGAGAGGAAGTCCACTTCTCTGAGAGTATGTCCTTAAGAGAAGTCATTCATCTCATGGAACAAATGCCAGCAGGAACCCCAAGAGCTGAGAGCACAAGGACACCCTTCCAAGATTTCCAAGATACTCCCCTTTAAAAACAGGACAAGGAGATGAATATAAAGAAGACAGCAGCAACATTTCTATGAAAACCAATCAAGTAAACGACAGTGTTACTAGCTGAGGTAATCAAGTACCTTCCCTGTTATTACTCAGGAAAATAATAGCCCTAAGTCTGAAGAGGGGAGAATTCCATGGGAGAACCTGCACAACTCCAGAAGAGCAGAACTTTGTTCCTCCACATCCCAGGAGGGATCCCTAGGAGAACCCTCTTATCAAGATGTCCCTATGGAGGTGGGACCACAGCTTCTCCGCAGGCCAGATCAAGTCAGCCCTAAGCCTGTCCTTACCGACCAAAGCAATGATGGAACATCCAGGTGTGACACAGATGGGGTGAGGGTGGGTGGAGGAATTCAAGAACACTGATCTACTATCTCTCTCTCTCACTCTGAAGAGTGTGATGTATACATGTGAGGCCTGGCTGTGCTGCAGCCATTTTGCAAAGATGAGGAAATTATCTGACACACAGATAGAAACAGAGCTCAGAGAATGGCAAAGGAATGGAGCTGGAGATCTGATCAAATTGTTCCTCATCTGTCCCACTTGCAGACTTTAACTGCCAGTGAAAGCAAAAAATACCTTTATTAGTTGACCCAGTTTGAATTGAGTTTTGGTAATTGCAACAAAAATATATCAACTGACACTTAAAAAAAAGCCCTATCCTCTGCCTACCCCATCCCCACCGGCCCTTCCTTTTTTTTATAGAAGCATTTCACAACACTAGGTTTTCTCAGAATAAATTCACTTTGGAAAATACTGATTTTCACAGCTGATGACTGTTAGCTGATGTCCCAGAGAAGATAAAATATGCATCACTTTAACCAAGATCTTTCCTATTTGTAAGAAATATTTTTATATCTACTGTCATGAAGTCTAACTGCATAGAAATCTTAAGTGTTAATCTTTAAAAAATGGCATGAGATTTAAGTTTTTGACACAATTTTTCAAATGAGTGATTAAAACACCTCTGAAATATTAGTAAAGGAAAAGAAGAGAAAGGAAAAAAAGGTTGCTATGACTATGGTTAAAGGAAAAAAACTACATGTCAGGAAAAAGAAATATAGAAAAGCTAGAGGAAAACCAAAGGTAGGGATAAATGGTCAGTTTTATAGAAAGGGAAGTTTTAACACTAATCTGGAAGAGAAAATATATGGTAAAATTTCTGGGATTAGATAATTTAATGTCATGTAGGAAAATGTGAAGGTAGTTATAAATCACAAGAAGATTTCTTATGTCTGAATAGACAGAAAAACGAAAGGCTTAATACAGAAAAAAATAATTCAATGATATTATTAAGGTTGTTCTTATATTATTTTAATTATGATCCATATTAGTCAGCCAAAGAGGTGCTGATGCAAAGTACCAGAAATCTGTTGGTTTTTATAAAGAGTATTTATTTGGGGTAGATGCTTACAGTCACAAGGCCCTAAAGAGTCCAATTCTAGGTATCATAAGAGGTAATTCCTCACCAAATGTCTGTTGCCACATGTTGAAGCAAGATGTCTACAAGGGTTCAGCCTTCCTCTCTCTCCTAAGGCTCCATGGGCCCAGCTCCTTCTGATCTCAGCTGTAGGTTGGACCCGTTTCTTCCCAGGCCTGCTCAGCTGCTCACAGCTCTGGTCTCTTCAGCTGCAAACTATCAGGTGAATGGCTCATCTCTCTTCGGGGCTGCAGGATCCTCTTCCATGTCTACAGAGCTCCCTTCCTCTTTTCTTGAGTATCTTCTCCTATCTCCTTGATTGAGTATCCATTTATATAGTCTGCTAAGGGGCCGGGGACTCAACTCTGCCACATGATTCATAAGTAAAAATGTGATTAAAAAGGATGGTAGGGGAAGCATATGTGGCTTGAGCAGTTGGCTGACTGCCTACCACATGGGAGGGCACTGGTTCTGTTCCTGGTGCCTCCTAAAGAGAGGACAAGCAGACACAGAGAGCACACAATAAACAGACACAGAGAGCAGACAGTGAGTTCAAACTTGGGAGGGGGAAGGGAAAAAGAAATAAAATGGAAGGTAGGTTAATCAGTACAGAATTGGTAAATCTTTGGAAATGAATAGAAATGGTCAAAGTATATCATGGTGTTTGTAACTAGCAGTACTATTGTATGGGTATGACAGTGGTTGAAAGGAAAAGTCTAAGGTCAGATATATTACTAGAAGGAAAACTAAAAACTATAACCTGGAATTCTATAAGATAGGCAAACCTCATGTGAAACACGAATATGGGTGATATTGCATCTATAAGACTTTTTACAAAATTTGAATACAAATATACCGGAAAGAAGGAAAAAGAATAGTAGCTTTGTATGGCAGGGGAAGCATAGAGAGATTGAGAGGTGATGAGTTTTGGTTGTTTGCCTTTTTTTATTATTATTATCGGAATAATGAAAATGCTCTAAGTATGATTGGAATGATGAATGCACAAATATGTGATTACACCAAATATCATTGATTGTATATATTGGATGGATTTATGCTTTATGAATATATATGTATCAATAAAATTGGTTTGTTAAGAAAAAATGGATGGTAGGAGGTGGCAATTTGATATTATTTTTTATTTATTACTTTATTTTTTCCTTATTTCTCCCCCTTTCCCATTGTCTGCTCTTTGTGTCCATTCACTGTGTATTCCTCTGCTGTGTCTGTTGTATTCTCGTTAGGTGGCTCCAGGAACCCATCCTGGGACCTTCCAGAGTGGGAGAGAAATGATCATTTTCTTGCTCCACCTCAGCTCCCTAGTTCCCTGCATCTCAAATTGTCTCTTCTTTGTGTTTCTTTTGTTGTTGTTGTGTCATCTTGCTGCATCAGCTCTCCATGTGGGTGACTCCACTCCTGGGCGGTCTGCCCTCCTGTGCAGCACTGCACTCCTTGCACGGGGGCCACTCCTTGTGCAGGGGGCACCCCTGTGCAGGGCAACATTCCTTGCACGGTGACACTCCACATGGACCAGCTCGCCACATGGATATTGAACCCTGGACCTTCTATATGGTAGATGGAAGTTCTCTCCATTGAGCCATAACTGCTTGCCAGTTTGATATTATTTATGAATTCCAAAAAGAGATATTGATTATGTTTATAAAGTGGTCTGTTCCTCTGGGCATGATGCCCTTTGATTCAAAGCTTTCCGTTTACTTGATTAAATCAAGATTAGGGCTTTGATTTGACTCAGAGTGACTCGTTTGAGTCCCCGTCCCCTTTGTGAGCTATATAAAACAGGACACTCAATCATGGAGACACACAGAAGTAGATGCACAAGAGAAGATACACAGAGGAAGGGAGCTCCGTAGACATGGAAGAGGATCCTGCAATCCTGGGGAAAAGAGATGAGCCATTCGCCTGATAGTTTACAGCTGACCTTGTGAAGAGACCGGAGGAACTGAGCCCAGAAAGAAAGGAACCCTCCAGCCTATAGCTGAGATCAGAAGGAGCTGGGACCATGGATCCTTAAGAGGAAAAGGAAGGCTGAGCCCCCATAGGCATAGCCCATCATCTTGTTTCAACATGTGGCAACACATTTGCATAAGGAAGTAACCTTGAGTTGAACTCTTTAGGGCCTTGTAAGTATAAGCTTTTACCTCTAATAAATACTCTATAAAAGCCAACAGATTTTTAGTTCTTTGCATCAGCACCCCTTTGGCTGACTAACAGGACTATTCCCCAATGGCATGAGCCTAATTTCATTCAATTAAGTCTGGCTGAACTGCCGCTCTGCTCAATATGACCACCAAAATGTTATTTTTGATCATCTTTGGAAAGAGAATACAAAATGTTATTTGATCCTTTAGCAATGGTATTTATCAAAATGACATGTGACTTGTATATGATGACAGGGTCCTGAGCTACCTAGAGTTTGTAAAATCTTTTCAGTAACCTGAAGAAACTTTTATGAGTGAGCAATAACTACAGAATAGACACATTAAAAGCATTACATTCATGAGTTGATTGGCATTACCCTTAGTTGATCTGAGATTAACATCTATTAACATAAAGGTTTTAATTTAGGATCATTTACCAAGTTACATCATTCCTGGAACACTTCAAGTCAGGTAGGATCAGATAGAACCACATGTTGATGTCACAGGGTGTAGCTTGGTCCAAATGGTACCTGATTTAGTCAGCAGTCATGCCCTTATCATGAATGATCTGCTGTGTGATGCTAACAAAAATGATCACCTGCTCATGGGGCATGCCCTTAAACAATAGGTCTTTATAGTTGGCAGTGGGGTGGCAGGAGTGCTGCTATGGGAATGAAGGGCCAGTGGGGTGGCAGGAGCGCTGCTATGGGAATGAAGGGCCAGGGACCTAACAGAGGCTCTAGCAGAGTGAGATTTCTGGGCCAAAGAAGGATCACATCTAAGGTGAGTATCAGCTGCAACAGCTTTGCTAACAGCTGTGCTAACCCATGACAAAATAAACTGTCCATTCCGTAGATGATGCATGCATTGCCACCTCAATGAACCTCTTGAAGATAGTATGAGCTGTTCATTTGAATCTTGGAATACAAAAAAAAGTCAACTTAGCAGTTCTTTCCAGTTCAGCCAGTGAATTCTTAAGTCGCCAGGCCAATGTGCAGGTCTGCAAGTATGACTACTCATATACCCTTCCACTGCCCCACAGTATGACTTTGCTCTGAATGGCAAGGAGAGAAAGACTAGAAGACAGAACTGGTTGCAGTATGTTCTTTTATTTCTACAGGGCTGTATAGGTACTCAGAACATGATTTAGCATGGTGAATTGTTTCTGTGAAGGATGCAACTGGAAAGGAATATTGTCTTCATTCTGTAGATAAGGGGGTTGAAGGAAGATAATTTAGAGTTGCTGATCACAATGCAACATGGAAACTCTTATTTACTACTCTTTATTCTATTCAACCTGATTGAAATAACATCAACAATAATAATTACCACTTACTGAGTATTTATCGTGCTTTACCTTTATGCTTTCATTTAATCCTCCCAACAACTCTATGCAACGAGTGCTATAATTAGTGCCATTGCACAAATGAGGATAACAAGTGTTGGGTCACCCTAGTTTCCCCATTTACCTGGAATGAAGCATTTGGGGAAGCGTATGAATGTATAACCATTGAGCAATTCCTCATTACACTGAGTAAAACTATTAGTCTCATTTTCTCATTAAGTTTGCCTTTTTTCTTTTTTTAATTTTTATTTATTTATTTATTTATTTATTTAATTTCCCCCCCCTCCCCTGGTTGTCTGTTCTTGGTGTCTATTTGCTGTGTCTTGTTTCTTTGTCCGCTTCTGTTGTCGTCAGCAGCATGGGAAGTGTGGGCGGCGCCATTCCTCGGCAGGCTGCACTTTCTTTTCATGCTGGGCGGCTTTCCTCACGGGCGCACTCCTTGCGCGTGGGGCTCCCCCACGCGGGGGACACCCTTGCGTGGCATGGCACTCCTTGCGCGCATCAGCACTGCGCATGGCCAGCTCCACACGGGTCAAGGAGGCCCGGGGTTTGAACCGCGGACCTCCCATATGGTAGACGGACGCCCTAACCACTGAGCCAAAGTCCATTTCCCAAGTTTGCCTTTTTTCCTTCTGATCTTCTCTTCCTTATAGTGGAAATCTTTACTTGCAGTTACACTAGGAGTCTTAGGTCTTAGTTGTAGTCAGCCTTTTAGGAACCATTTGAACTTGAGTAAGTAATTTAACTTGCATTTCCTCTGAATTTTATAGAATGAGAACAACAGAGTCTATTAGAGGTATTCAGTTAGAGAAGAAAGCACCACATGATTTAGACTAGAACACGGTTTTGAAGGTTAGAGTAGACCAGATACATGACCTCTATAGTTCCATTGTGGTTTTCTCCAGACCCAATTACCTACTTTTTTGGATTTAAAAGATGGTAGTAAAGAGAACACAGTACAGTTTATATTTCATAATTATAGCATTGGTTGAAATTAGGAGAGCAGCTATAGATATTATTCTAGGGTCAGCTAAGAGAACTCACATGGATTTTGTAGATTTATTACAAAAATATTTGGGGTCGACTTCGAACTAAATATGTATGCACAATGTGAACAGGTATAGATAAAATGAAAATAGGATGATTTCATTCATATGCTCATTTATTTAATATTTATTGAATACTAACTTGATGCCAGGCACTGCTATTGGTACTGATGTTTGAGATTGTTCAGGGATAAGATCATGGGCTCAGGAAGTGTACTGCTTAGGCTCAAATTCTGGTTCTGCCACTTCCTAGTTGTGTGGTCTTGAGCCAAGTTACCTAACTTCTTTGTGCCTCAGCACAAAGGAATGAAAACAATACTTATGTTGTATGGTTATTTTTGATGGCAAATGTGATAATATGTGCAAAGTGCTTAGAACAATGCTTGACATATCATGACTGTTATGTAAGCATTTGCAATTTCCCGCCCCCAAACTAAATATGTTCTGCCCTCAGGAAGCTCCCAGTCAAGTTTAGATAATCTTTCTCAGTCACCATAGTTGTTAATATGACTATGAAAGCAGAAGAGGATCCCTATTGCTTCCCAAAGGCATTTCCCATTGTTACATTGCACACAACCTTTTCCTTAACCCCTGGGTACTGGAGCAGTATTTTCTGCTACTTAGATTCTGGGCACCACAAGCTCTAAGGTTGGGAAAAACCTGTAAATTTTAGGTCAAGGGAAAGATGCTTTATTTGTTTTCCCAGAGGACCAGGAAGCTTGACTTTCTTGAGACAACAATTTCAAACTCTCCCTTCCACCTAGGAAGATGGAACTAATGGCTGGGACTCAATATTTCTGTTCCTGAGGCCATGCTTTCTAATATCACATCTGGCCTGTCCAAAAAAATCAGGTTCTAGAACATCAAACATCATACATTATCAGTAGTAGTACTGTTGCCATCACTGGTGCAAGATATTACTAGAGGTGGGTAGGGTAATAAGAAGATAAATAGCTAAAAGATTCTGATAACCAGAATCCAAATTCTACATCCCACTCCATTTTGCCTTTTCAGAAATCACATGCTAGATGGGATCCTTCCCTCCTTCCCTCAACCAGTTTCCTCAAGTGGCGATTCCTATACTATAAGATATGGCACTCAAGCAAGGTACAGGGCCTGGGGCCTTGATTTTTCACCAGAGACCTTTTTCCCTCATACCCAGATTCCAAGAAAAAAAAATTTCCACTTTGCCTCCTTGAACAGAATTTTTCTGGTCCCTCTGTTCTTGAGTGAACAGCTATTCCAGGGACCTGATTGGATGCCATAGTCATGCCTTGAGCAGACCTAGGTCAAATTTCCTATCATGCCTCTAGCTGCTAGAGCCTACATCTGATCCAGTAATTCTTTTGCAACTCTCCTTCTCCCTGCCAGTCCCAGGGGGTATGAAGCTTTAAGCTTCATATTTGTCACTAGAACTCAGGAATTTCTCTTTCTCTCTTTTGAACTCAGCTATGTGCTATATTACTATTTTTTTCATGGGCTTTGTTTTTCAGAGCAGTTTTAGAATTAAATAAAACTCGAGAAGATAGTACACAGGGTTTCCATATACCCCTGCACACAGTTTTCCCTGTTAATAACATCTTATGGTCTACTTGCTACAATTAATGAACAATTAATATTGATGCATTAACTAAAGTTCATAGTTGATTCAGATTTTCTTAGTTTATACCTAATGTCTTGTTTTGGAAAACTGGCTTACCTGTTTGTTATTTTAAGTGTTACACCTGTTAAATGTAGCAGTTGTTAGATGTTGCAGTTATTCCCTGTTATTGTAAATGATGTTGCAGTTCAGATAGCAAACAGCTGCTTGGTAGTTTCCCAATAAATGCAATAGGACAACTAGGGTTGAGGCTCTCAATTCCAGAAGCTGTGAGTCCCCTGGCCCCAGGTTTGTCTCCCCTCTTGTGTCTCTACCTTTATTTCTGCATTGCCTTCCCTTTGAGCCAACCTATTGTGAGCTGAATGCAGCAAATGGCGCCCAGCATGGGGCCTGAAGGGAAGAAGAATCGCTTCGAGGGAAACTACAGGTGTTCTGGTAGAGAGCCCCAGTGGTTCAGAAGGCCTTACAAGTCCTTGGCGAGTAAGGACATGCTCGGGTATTTTAGCAGGGTTACAATGGGAAACGGAGACAGTTCAACAAAATATCACCCTAATGTCTCTGTCTCCTAAAAGAGCTCCTTAAAGCAGGAAGAGTCAAGGTCAGTGAGCCTCGTATTTTAGAACTCTTACAGATTATCAAAACCACTTTGACTATTGTTAAATCTATTTTAGAACCCTTACAAACAGAAGATGAGGAAGAGAAAAACGAAAATAGAGAATGTGAGGAAGTTTCTCCTACTGAATTTTTTGATGATACTAAATCTGAAGTTGTTTTGCCTTCATCTCCTTCATTAACTGACTTTAGAAAGTCATTTTCCTCCCCACCGACACCTCCTCCCCCTCCTATACCCAGAGACGCTCAGCCAAAGTTGTCAGCTTTACAAGAGGGCATTTTACAGGCTAGAAGGGAGGGTGACTTGGAGGCGCTTCAAATGGCCTTTCCAGTTACCATATGAAAGCGTAGCTCCTAGAGTTGTTCCTCAAAACCTGAATGGAGTTTACGAGTTCACTCATGAACACTTCCCACTTAAAATTTTGAAAGAGTTAAAAGCAGCAGTGCAACAATATGGTCCAAATTCTCCTTTACCTACGGAGCAGTGCAAGGTCTTACTGAAGGCACTAGGCTGATTCCGGCTGACTGGTCTGTGTTGGCACGCATCACCCTAGGGTCTGGAGAGTTTTTACAATTCAAAATCTGGTGGTCAGATCACGCAGAGACTGCTCATAATAGAGCCCATAATATCCCCATTTCCTTGGATCAGTTAGTGGGGGTGGGGAATTGGGTGGGAGTAGAGCAACAATTAACAATGGATGATCAAGCCGTCACACAGGTTCGCTGCTGTTGCTTAAGGGCATGGGAAAAAATTAAGGCTAAAGGCCAGCCTCTGGTGTTACTTCAAAAAATATTACAAGGACCTAAAAAACCTTACCCTGACTTTATTGCACGGTTACAAGAGGCTATCAAAAAACAGCAATGATTTAGAAGCTGCTGATACTATTTTGCAGCTAATGGCTTATGAAAATTCCAATCAGGATTGTCAGAAAGCTATTGGGATTATGAAAGGTAAAGTGGATTTGACTGGATATATTTAATTATGCCAGAATGTAGGGATGGAGGACCACCACGCTACAATGATGGCTCAGGCTATGGCAGGGATGGAAATCAATAAGAGATTCTCTGGAAAATGTTTTAATTGTGGAAAAATTGGTCACATGAGAAAAGATTTTTGGAAAAGGTCTGAGGGAAAAACAATGCTGCTTGGACAGAATATTTCTGCTCTGAAACAACCTGAGCTGTGTCTACATTGTGGTAAAGGACATCATTGGTCTAGCCTACGTCCTTCTAATTATCATAAGAATGGCACCCCTGCCGGGGAAACTTCCAACCAACCTGCTCCCAGCCCCACTAAAAAGGGGGCTTTCCTGGTTCAGCAGAGCAATCCCAGCACTCTGAAGTGCCCTGGATTTATACCCCACCACAACAGGAAGTGCAGCCGTAGATATTCCTATGGCAGAACCTGTTATTCTGCTTCCAAAAGACACCCCCATCCATGTAAAAATGGGAATAAAGGGACCTTTACCAATTGGCATGGTTGGATTTCTCAAGAGATGCAGTCTTTTTTTTTTTTTTAAAGATTTATTTATTTCTCTCCCCTTCCCCCCTCCTCCCCAGTTGTCTGTTCTCTGTGTCCACTTGCTGCGTGTTCTTCTTTGTCCGCTTCTGTTGTTGTCGGTGGCAAGGAATCTGTGCCTCTTTTTGTTGCGTCAACTTGCTGCATCAGCTCTCTGTGTTTTCGGTGCCATTCCTGGCCAGGCTGCACTTTCTTTCGCACTGGGAGGCTCTCCTTATGCGCTGCAGTCCTTGCGCATGGGGTTCCCCTATGCGGCAGTGGGGGGGGGGCACTCCTTGAGTGCATCAGCGCTGTGCGTGTTCCCGCTCCACACGGGTCAAGGGGCCCCGGGGTTTGAACCTCGGACCTCCCATGTGGTAGGTGGACACCCTATCCATTGGGCCAAGTCCGCTTCCCAGAAGCAGTCTTATGTCACAAGGAGTTAGAGTGCATACAGGAGTAATTGATTGTGACTATCAAGGAGAGATTGTTTTATTTTCATGCTAATTCTGATGGGGCCTATTTAGCCAAATTAATAAAATTAGTACAAAATTTTTATCAAGGTGTTAAAAGGAATTTTCAGTTTTGAATCAATAGCTTACTCCTGAACTTCAAGGCTTAGTGTAGTCTTAAAGAGTAGTAATCCAAAAAAATATGTGTTAACTGTCTGTCTAAACTGTTAAATAAGAGCTTAAGTGCATTTATGCTGCTCGGGTTATCCTAACTGGTTGCTGATTACTAATAAGTCTTTCCAAGAACAAGCTTGCATGTTACAGGCAACATGATTCCAGAAGAAATCCTAAAAGCAGTAAAATCTAAGATGTGAAATGATGAGAGCTTAAAAAAAAAAAAAGCTATACCAGAAAAGTAAGAATTATGAGTCAAATTGTAAACTTTGTTTCTGTTGGTATGTTGTAATTGTTTTCATGTTTGTCTGCTTGTTCAATGTCAATGAATATTTTAATACCTCCAGATGGTATAAATAAATACTTCTGAAAGAGCTCTATTCAAATGGCCAAAAAATTAAATAAGCACTTATAATATTACCTAAGTTTGAAATGTTAATGAGATCTCTATAGGTGTATAATAGAATATGTATATAGTTGATTAATAGAATTACTATAAGTCTTTTCATAAAAAAATAGTTCTTGCTTAAATTGAGATGAATAATTTATTTTTCTTCATAGGATAGAATGAAAGATGTGAAAGTTAAGCAAATATTGAAAAAGGTAAAAAGTTTGTGGGAATGTTAACTGAAATTTAATAAGGTGTATTTTGTCCTAAAATAAAATGGTTAGTTTAATAAAATCAGAAAATGGAGATATGCAGAACAGAACTAATATGCATATAGCAAATTGTAAAAGTATTGTGGTAGAATTCAGTGAGATGTGTTTTGTAAAAGTAAAACAAACCTAAATGAATACAAAAAGTGCAAAAACTGTGTGAAAAGGTCAACAAAGGACTTTTGCAGTTCTTTAAGGCTTTCTGCCCTGGCCTGATGGCAATGAATCCTGATGCATAGAAGAAACCTGTGGCAGTGACCCTACTGAGAAACGTCCGAGACAATGGTATTTTAAAAACCTGGAAGAGGCAAACAAATGAGACAAGCTCTAAGGTCCCTTTTACTCTACCAAATTCTTAAATGTTGTTTGGTTGGATAAGACAAAACTATACTCTTTGCTGTAACTGATAAAGTACAATGTTTTCTCATGCTAAAAGAATTTGTAATATTGTTGGAATACTAAAAATCTTTTATCCCTCACTGAGATGTGTTAATTGGGAAAGGTCCTTCATGGGAGTAGGAGGACCTCCAGCAGGCTGCTTTAAAAAAAAAAAAAAAAAAAAAAGGGAGAAGGTGGATATTGACCTAGCCTGTGAATTGGATGTGGCCAGTACCAATATTGGCTTTGGGTGGGGTTTGTGGCAAAGGCAAGATTCTAATCTAGTCACAATTGTGGGAAGGGGCTATAAGTACAATATAAAAAAGTAATTATATACAGCATAGGAAACCCTGCTGAAAGTGAAAGGCTTAACCAATAGTGTCTGGTTACTCTTAAGACTGCCATCCCTATCCAGGAGTGGATTGCAAATACGAAAAACAAGACAGAAACAACGGACTGTTGTGAATCACTCTCTGTAGGGGAGAGATCTGTGGAAGAACATCTGGGACCCCTGCCAGCAGTGACAGGCAACTGTCTGTCATGCCCCTGCCCACTCCTCTATTTCTCTCCCCTTCCCTGCCCCCTCCCCCCACCAGTTGTCTATTCTCTGTGTCCATTTGCTACGTGTTCTTCTTTGTCTGCTTCTGTTGTTGTCAGTAGCATGGGAATCTGTGTCTCTTTTTGTTATGTCATCTTGTCACGTCAGCTCTCCGTGTGTGCGGCGCCATTCCTGGGCAGGCTGAGCTTTCTTTCGTGCTGGGCGGCTCTCCTTATGCGCTGTACTCCTTGTGCGTGGGGCACTCCTATGCGGGGGACGCCTCTGTGTGGCACGGCACTCCTTGTGTGCGGCAGCACTGCACGTGGACCACCTCACCACATGGGCCAGGAGACCCTGGGTATCAAACCCTGAACCTCCAATATGGTAGGCGGACGTTCTATCAGTTGAGCCATGTCTACTTCCCTGTATGACTATTTTTTAATCGTTATATTTGATCTAGGGCATCTATGGGTTTGTAGAGCCAATGGTCTTCTGTGTTTGTCTCTGTCAAGTTCCTGGTTGTGGAAATTGAGTCTGTCCCCACTGTTTCATATTCTCCTAAATACAATGGAAAGCATTTGGTTCTCATACTTGGTCATTGCTGCAGCATCCCAGTGGAACACTCCTAGCTCCTTTTATTGTTCCCTGCTTTTGGCTTCTGTGCTGTAATAGTCTCTCAACCCATTCCACTTTGGCCTCCCTCTCAGTCTCCTTTGTCAATCCCTCCTCCTCTACCCATCCCTAATCATTGAAGTTCCTACATCCTAGGTCTTCTTACTTTCTCACTCTCTCCCTAGCCCATCTCATTCAGCTTTTGTGATATCTTGGTCATTTTTATGACTAAGTAGATGGATCCCAAATGTATTTGTTTCCTGCCAAGATTTCTCTTTCAAGCCTGGATAGATATCTCTTTCTACCAGTCTTTTATATCTATCCACGTACCTGCCCACCCAGCTATCCATCCATCGATCTAATCTCTCTGTTTATCTACGTTCCACTGATCATCTCTACTTGGGTTACTCTCATTCCCTAAACTGAATTCATCAGCCTCTACTTACAAACCTGGGAGATCTTTAGATGTGGTTGAACTCGGGGACTTATACACGACCATCAAACCATGTTTGCTTCATCTCTTGGTGCTGCTTTCCTCAGTTGTTGGCATCATTCTTGGGCCATTTCTACCATTTTAGGAATAAGATGGCTGCTAGTAGAGTCATAGAAAAAATTATTTTTTTCTTCCTAATAGTTCTATTAAAAGTCTTGGATTGAGTCTCATTGGTCCTACTGTGCCCTAGGGCATGCTATGCTCTCTGATTGGCAGGCTCTATAGGTCCATGCTCACTTCTGAAACTGGGGATACTGTCCGCTTAACATGACCATGTGTACTGAAAGTGGGGAAGATAGGATTTACCTAAAAGAAAACTGGAGCATATGAGTGCAGTTTTCAAAAGGGGAGAATCATGCACGCTATGCTGGACCACTAGTGTCCCATCTGGAGATTTTGAAATGCACATCTTGCTTCCAATTCTCTGTGTGTCTCCCTTACTTTTGGGATGAACGTCAGGCTTCTTACCAAGGCCTTCAAGGTTCTGCCAACCTTTCTGACCCCACCTCAAGCCTGACTTTGCCTTCCTCACTATGATCCAGCAACACTGGTCTTGGTTTGTACCTCATTTGAGCCATGCTCTTTTCTGCCTCAGGGTCTTTGAACATGTTATTCTCACTGTCTGGAACATTCTTCTCTCTATACTTCTCCACCCTCATGCCTTTGCTTAGCTAACCTCCGCTTATCAGCTAAAGTGTCATTTCCCCAGAGAAGAATTGCTGATTTCTCAGGGTAAGTTAGATCTATTAACTACCTTCATGGTTCCCTGCACTTCTTCACAGGACTGATCACAATTCTAATTAATTAGTTATTTTTTAATGATGTGTCAGTCCTTCCAATGGGCTTTCTGTTCCATGAAGGCAGGACTGTGCCTTGTTTACTGTCCTACTGCTAAATCCCTGGTGCCTGGCACTGTGTGTGGCACATAAGAATCATTCAGTGCATATTTGTTTAATGAATGAATGAATGTTCACACACATGATCTCATTTGATCCTTGAAAACTACTCCCTAATGTAGGCTCCATTTTAGGATGAAGAAAAGAAGGCTCAGCATGTTGAATTTGTCCAAGGTCACTCAGCTAGACTGGTAGAATTTGGATGTTTTCAAATTGAGGAACAGTTGCCTTAAAATCAACTCCTGAGGCTCCTGAGGCATTATCCTGTTTAATTTTGAACTTTTTGGTAAGAAGGTAAATGTGAAAATGTGTGAGGCAGGGGTACAAAGGGGAAGTCAATGAAGAGTCATTAAGGGAGAGGGCAGGAGAGCACCTGAAAGAGAGAAAATATACTGAAAAGGGTGTTTCATCCCAAATATGTGATGGGAGAAGGAGTTTGATAGGAAACTGGACCCTGGAGGGCATGGGGTGGAGTTTGGGATTATGATGTCAACTATTATCAGAAAAATGTTTGACTCACCTTCCTTTACTTTCTCGGCCTTGTTCCCAGTTTCCACACCCTCTTGCTGACTCTGACAGAGCAGGAAAGAGAAGAACAAAATAGGAAGAACAAAAATAAGGCAGTCCTTACCTTATATCCAGGCAGTGGGAGTTACAAAGATCTCTCTGTTGAATAGATCTTAGAATAAGAACATTTCTCCCACATTGAACCAGTGTTAAGGTAAGGGTGAGGTTCTTACAGTCCTCTGAAGATTCATTAACTCATGCCATTCTGGAAATAGTACTAATGATGACATGTCTCAATTTAGGTGACATTTATTGAGCTCCTTCTCTGGAACTCCTTCTATGGAACTTCTCTGGAGCACCCGTGGAAGGTGTGGGATATTTAAGGAGCTGTGCTGACTTCCACTGCCCTTGAGGAGTTGTCAGCTATGTAAGGATTTTGATACTTTGGGGCACCAGCCTCTTAATTTGACCATTGTTTCTACAGGAAGCTGAATTCACAGCCACAGCACAAGGGGTGTGGGCTGCGCTGAGAACACGCTGACCTTCCTGCCCCTGGTTCCCTTTTCTTATCCTCCCCTTTGCAGTCACTTCTTCTACTGAGTGTAGCCACTGGATTCCTGGTTCCTACCAAGAAGGAAACTCAGGAGTGTGGCCTCTTCAATGTGCTGGAGCTGAAGCCCTGAATTTGACTATTAAATAGCCATGTGGCCATGGGAAAGTTACATAGTATCTCTGAAACAAAGTAATAAATTTCATTCTCCTTGGTTCTTGGGGACTCTTAAGTGATGTATTAGGTATCTGTTTTATAAGTAGTAGAGCAGTACAAAAGGTAGAAATTGTGGTGCTCCTCATAGAGTCAATGAGTCAGATGGGGCTTTAGAGATCACCTAATGTCAACCCTCCTTCACTGTGTGCCAGACACTGTTCTAAGCAATTTACAAGTATTAAGCCATTTAATCTTCAGAGCAGCCCTGTGGGGTAGGTACTATTAGTACGTTATTTTACAAATGTGGAACAGAGAGGTTAAGTGATTTGCCCAGGGTCACATAGGAAGTGATACAGTTGCCATTCAAGCCAGGCAGTCAGGCTCCAGAACACTTTGTTAGCCACTGCTTATTAAACCAAGCTTCCTCCATGAGCCCTTGTGTGTGCCCCTCTGAGAGCCCTTGACAGAGGATTACAATTGCTTGTCTTAGTCAAAAAGAAGCTCCTGGAAGGCAGAGACTATACCTCCTTCATATACACCCTCACATGCGTGCATGGTGCCTGCTGCAGAGTTGGAGCTGAGAAAATATTTGTTGAATTAATAAATAAATGTTCTCTGGGGAGATGGACAATTCTGACACACTTATTGTGTTTTTCCTTTTTTTCCTGGATAATCCATGATTATTTCCTTTAATCATTCCCAGTAAAAGATTGTTTGGCATTTTTCACGGTCTTCATTGCTCTCCTTTGCACATTCTCCACTTCAGCAACAGCCCATCAAAAGTGAACTGCCTGGGCCTGGACATGAACACCATCCTCCAGAAATTCTGACCCGCCTCTGATGGAACGGGACCATCCTCTCCTCCCTCCACCGTATACCCTACCGTTGAGGACTCTTTCCTTAGGAGCCCACCCAGCTCCTGGTCCATTTATATGCCAGCGGTTCTGGACCCACAGGACCTTACCAGTGGTTTAGGCAGGTAAGCCACTGAATTCGTTAAACATTTTTGGTAGCTGTGGTGGTAGTAAACAGTGAAAGGGATTCAAGGGAAGAAAAGGGGTAATCATGAGGAGGGTGTTGGGACAGGAAATTGCATCTTCTAATCTGGAGAACTGATCAATTTTGTTTCATGGCATGACTACAATCACCTTTCTTGTAAGGAAGCAGGATCATTGATCTCACAAATTGCATTATACTTAAGGGGATAATGGGACAAGATGTTTGAATTGGGACAAAAATGCTTGTAGTGTGTCGGCTGAGCTCCTCAATTTGGGAGGACTCTACCCTTTTTACTCACGAACCGAAATACGTGGACGAAAACCAGGGCTTTAATTTTTAGCTGTTTTGTTTGGAGATCACTTTGGGAAACTGGACGCTCCACTGAATACGTACATACTTCGTTCTCGGAGTCAGGCCCTCGCCTGCGGCCCGCAGAGCCGCCCGCTGCCCGGACCGCTGCACCCCCCCTGCCCCCGGGAGCCGGAGGGTGGGGCCGCGAGGGCGAGCGCGCCGAGGAGGCGTGGGCAGGCGCCAGGAAGGCGGCCTGGGAGCGCCGCCGCCGCCACGTGCGCGCGCCCGCCCGCCCGCGTTCCCGGGAAGTCTCGCGATGTCTTAGCCGGCTGCTCCCGCTGCGGGTGGCTCCGGCTGTTGCTGTGGTTGCCTGAGTTGCTGCTGCGGCGGCCGCGGCGGCGGTGCTGGTGGAGGTGTCCGCCCCGGGGCGGATGTTGACATTGTGTTGTTGTTATTGCTGATGGTAATGGCGGCGGCGGCGGCGCCCGCGACCCCGTCTCTCCTGTAGCCGGAGCCGACAGCCACGAGCGAGCTCAGCGGCCTCTGAGCCGGCACCAGCGACTCCCCTCAGCCTCTGCCGCCTCGCCGGCCCAGACGCCCGCCGCAGCCCCAGGAGCTGGGGGCCTCGGAGGCGCGGGATGGCGGATTTCGACGAGATCTACGAGGAGGAGGAGGACGAGGAGCGGGCCCTGGAGGAGCAGCTGCTCAAGTACTCGCCGGACCCGGTGGTGGTCCGCGGCTCCGGTCACGTCACCGTGTAAGGCCCGGAAGAGGGTGAGGGTGAGGACGGGAGGTGCAGGGCGGGGGTGGGCCCCTGGCTGTCCTCGGGAGCCCTCTTTCCCGGTGCCCGACTTCTGTTGGGGGCCTTTGGGAAGAGTAGGCGACCAGGAAGTGAGAACTTGCTTTATTTTCATTTGTTTAGGTCTCCCAAGTGGGGACAGAAATTGCCCTTCCTCCTCCCCACACACCCCTTTTTAACAGGCGCCACAGGCCCGGGCGAAGTGACGGATCCCAGTAGGAAAGGCTTTTTTTGTTGTTCTAGGGTCTGTCCTTCGGGCCACCGTTCAGCTTTGGTGGAAGCACACGTATTTAAGAGGTGCCTGACCCTTGTTTTCTCACCCATTCACCCTGTGGTTCTCTCTCCTCGTCTGTGCCTTTGAGCCTAGTGACATATGGCTCCGAGGCCAGGTCTGGGCCGTTTAAGACCCCGGTGACAATCAGTAATGAAGTTTGCTGTCGTTGTGTTTGTGTCTCACACCTACCCACGGTCTTCCAAGTTTTTTACAGAGTTTAGTTTCTGCAGAACCAGTGCCACGTTCCTGTTAATTGTGATAAAATATCGTAAAGGAACATAAAGTAAAAATATCCAGGAGGATGTACTGTTTATAACTCATTTTTTAAAAATCTGCGTCATGGGCACATTACCCTGCTCTGGTTGCCGAGAGGGCTTCCTGTTATCTAAGTCCCTCCTTTGGGCATGAACTCTAGGAGGGCCTCTTCACTTGATGAGGTTTCCTGTAAGTACCAGTAGGAACATTTAAAAGTCTCTTGATATTAATAAGGAACGCAAGCTTTCTGAAAGTTCATGACTAATAAAGGAATGCGAAGACTTAAACCAAATAATGAGCTGTCCGGAAGCAGGAAGTTTTGTAATGTTTCTCTGAGAGGTTCGAATTTTGTACAAATGGAAGTGGTAATGCTCTTTTTCATTTTAGATCTCTTGTTCAGATCATAGATCAAACTTTCATACTTGTCAGATATCTCTGTACCTCACCTTTTCAATAAAATAAAAGGACCAGCAAGTCTGAGAATGTTTGGAACCGATACATAATATTTTTGATCGAGGGTGAGTGGGATGTACTGTGAAAAACTTTAGTGGAACAGCAAGATTTCTCATACAAGATTGTCAGCAAAATCCTTGTATTTCTCAATGTATGATATAACCAACCATATTGTTGTTTGGATATGCTTATGTAATGCTTTGATTTCTTTAGCAACTGTTAGTTTATATTCAGGTGACTAACAGGGTAAAAACACTGCATAATTGCTATCATTGGAATGAGAAGACAATGGAATTTATTCACTGCAATAACAGTTACTTAAGTGTTTTAACTGTCATCTCTAGCTGAATTAATAAATATAACCAAATGTCATAGATAATAAATTTTTAAAAATATGTATATGCCACAGAACTTTTTAAAGTCTTATGACCTGTCATTTAGTTTTTGATTTGACTCTTATGACCTTTTTATATTGTTTTAAACCTGAGGAGTATACAGGTGCTTAAAGAAGGAATTGTCAAACTTTTTCATGCTATCTGCCCTTTCCCTGCTCCTTCATTCCTCCTGTCAAACAATGACTGGCAAGTTTGTTATTTAAAAGTGTCCAGCTACATTTGGAGAAGAAAAACTAAGTACTTTGTTGAGTAAATTGAAAATATAATGGGCCAAGTGCCCAGCAGCAAATAGATGATAGGTAAATTTGATTGTAGCTGGCTCCTGAGAGAGAGTAACAGGGTGGGAGAGAATTATTAGTGGTTCTCAGTCTTAGATGCCCATTGGAAATACCTGGGCAGCTTTAAAAAATATTCTCCTTGGGCCCACCGCATGCCATTTGAAGGCCAAATGGCTGAGAGGGGCCCAGGCATCCATATTGTTTAAAAAGTCCCACAGTCCAGTTTGTAACTGGGACTGAAAACCACTATTCTAGAACATAAGGAGGAAATATATACTACTAATAAATGTTTTCTACATTGGAAGTTAATATTTCTGTTATCTCCCTCAGTCACTTCCCTTTTCTCCTGATTATCTCAGTTCTAGGCTCTGGGTTCAAATTTATTGAATTTGTGCCTCTGGTTAAGATGGGGATAGTTATAGTCTCTAACTTTGAAGATCATTAAGGATTAAATGAGACAGTGCTTGCAAAGAAGCCATCACAGCATGTGGTACTATGCTCAGTAAAGGTTGCCTTTGTTGATTATCCTCCCCAGAAATAGTTTCTATTTTGAGAAACAAAAGTGACTACTAAAAAATAAGGACAACTATATATATATATTTTTTGAAGGTTTATTTATGTAGTTTTCCCTCTTCCCCTCCTTCTGTCCTGCTATTTTTGCTGTCTGTGTTGTCTTCTCTTCTCATTTTCTCTCCTCTAGGATTCACTGGGATTCGATCCTAGGGACCTCTCATGTGGAAAGAGGTTCCCTGTCAGTTGTGCAACCTTAGTTCCTGGTCCCTGCTGTGC
The DNA here is from genome assembly GCF_030445035.2 of Dasypus novemcinctus. Classification (NCBI taxonomy): domain Eukaryota; kingdom Metazoa; phylum Chordata; class Mammalia; order Cingulata; family Dasypodidae; genus Dasypus; species Dasypus novemcinctus. The sequence continues at coordinate 153,889,339 of NC_080673.1, forward strand.
TTCACCTTGACTTGTCCCCTTGTCTCTCTTTTGATGCATCATCATCTTGCTGCATGACTCACTTGCGCGGGGCTCTGGCTCACCACATGGCACTCGAGCGGACACAGGCATGCTTTCTCTTCTTTTTCACCAGGAGGCCCCAGGGATTGAACCCAGGTCCTCCCATATGGTAGGCAGAAGCTCTATCACTTGAGCCACATCTGCTTCCCCAGAACTATTTTTAAACCTAACATTGATACACTTTTGTTCTCTTTTTCTGTTTGTGAACAGCTGTATCAGCTTAAATTACTGTATGATAAGAAATAGTAAGGATCTTTCTGCAAGACCTAAGCATACATATGCATACATGGAGTTTGGTAATAGTAATACAAAATTTTATTTTACATGACTTTGTCATGCATAATTCATAGGTGTATTATACCAGTGGGTAGTTCATTTGGCACTTATAAAGGTTTTTGAAATTGGTGCTTAATTTGTTGCTCTGACTGTTGAGCACTTTCAGTTTTTCTTGTCTTTAAATATAAACTTTTAAAACAGTCCTAGTGTTCTTCACAGAGTTTACTTTGGAATAGGCCTTTGCTGTTAAATATTTTCTACTCCTCCCTTCCACTCCCCCACTTTAATGTTACAGTATTACTCTTATTTTAGAAACCCCTGTATTCTCATATGATATGATTGTTGTATCATTGTGGTGATGTGAGAAAGTGAGTTACCTTTCTACTACACATGTCTAGGCTAGTTTGGGACATAATCAGATTTTTGTAACATAAGGAGGCAAAATGTCTAATTCGGCTAAGCAAAGTCTATTTTAATGTGTTTTTTCTACAGACATTTTCATATTGACTCTAGTCAGATTTTACTTTGCATTTCCATCATGGTTAATATTCTTTTTTGATGATCTTCTGAATGAACATAATAATTTTCTTCCATTGTTAGATTTGGGTGTAGCAGTAAAGGAAGAAGATGGTAACTCCAACAAATCTTGTACAGAAACATATTTTGAAGAAAAGTGATATTGGAAGGAAGGGAGGGAAACGATACATTATATTGCTAATATTGTATAATTATACAATCTGTATATATCTGTAACTTAAAAGACTTGAGTTCACAATTCATTTAAAAGTAGACTTCCTGTTTTTGTAGAGCCTGACTAGATGACTTTTCAGAGTGACTAGTCTTATTATGTAATTAAGATGTGGGAAAAAGTGAGTGATTTATTAGATAGTGTTCACCAGACTGGCTAGTATTGTAAAATTATGTAGTTCTTTACCCCTCAGAATAAATTTGTGCAAAATATATTGATTTTTGTTGAGAATGTTCATATTTCACAGTGATGATAACTCTTAAGGAATGTGCTAATCCAAAACATTAGCTTTTAAAATTAGTTTTAGGTCACTACTTTCTAGTTAGTATATCACCATAACTGATAATATTTTCTCCTTTCTCATTTCATGCCTCTCCTATATCAGAGTTAAATTTGGGGCTTTCCTAGAGCATTCATAATCTTTGACTTCTAATTTAAGCCCTGTAATAGAGCCAAGTTATTTTGCTGGACTGAAACACTATGTGAATTTTCAAATTTAAATATGGTAAAACTGAAACTTCACTATCATAGTCCTCATTTCTTCAAGAAAGTTTACCCAGTAAGAAGTTTTAGTAGTTGGTCCAACTAAAATGCTTAACTTTTTTTCATATTAATTACCAAAGATGTTCAATGTTATAGTATATATCAAATTAATTTTCTTTCAAATTATAAGGAGTAAAAAATCTCTAGGGAAAAATGTTAAAGATGACAGTTTGTTTCTAATGTTATTTTCTTCTAATTGCCCCAAATTATCATGTCTTGGTGTATTCTCTTCTGAGGTATAATCTTGCTATCTCTACAAGTAGTTCCTCAGTCTTCACCGGTTTTTATGGTTCTGTTAGACATCACTCTCTTTGCTTGTCTTCATTTTAAGTATGTTGTGGAAAATTAAAAGCTTTGGAAGTGTGACTTGAAATGAAAAAGTTTAGAAATTGCTTTGGAGTACAATATGATCTTCATATAGGAGACATCACAAGAACACCTCAGTGTTTATTGGCCTTCCAAATGGTAGAGTTAATAACACTTTGTCTTGATATGCAGCAGTATTTCAAGACTACTGTCAAATGCTGTGGTTATTAATAACAAACTGGGACATGATTTGCCTAAATGACAGAATCATTTTAATTAAACAATTGCGTGCATGTTTTAAAATTTTATGACTCCCTCTTCCATTCTCCCACCTAGCATAATATGTAAGGCATATTTCACTTTTAAAGACTAAATCTTTAGTTTTGAGATTTTTGAAGACCTTGTTCTTTTTTTCAGAAGACTGTAAAGTACCTTGAGGTTAGCACCTGTGCTTATTAGTCTTTATTTCTCCACTATTTAATATAGTGTCTGGAGTATAAGTTCTGAAAAATTCTCTAAATAAAGTAATTGCTTACCTCTTTGGATCTTGCCACATCTGCCAGAGGAATCACCATTTTCTTCCTGCTGCACCTAACAAAGGAAAACAATATTTTAAAATAGAATTCTTAAAAATCATATTCAAAAGATTAAAAATTTAAACAATTTTTAAATTATTTGAACTTGTCATCTTACATTAGACATTTTTCCCTAGAGATTTTTCTTACTCCTTATAATTTTTTCTACAAAAGTTTATTCTTAAATGTACAATAGGCTCCAAGACAAAACTTTGTTCTAGCTTCAGGGGACAAAAGATGTTATGGTAGGGAATCGGATGCTTAAACAGGAATGAAAGCAAGGGTCATTATGGCCTCGGGCACAATAAGGAGCAGCGACTTTTGGCTAGGTTTCTTAATTCCACCGGTGGCCAGAGGGCTCTTCCCGGCAGCCTTGGCTTTCAGCTCTTCGAATTTTTTCTGTTCTTCTTTTTGTTTCTCCTTGAAAGCCTTGTCTTCCTCATCCATTTCTTTGGCCTACTTCTTGGGCTGCTTCAAGGACTGCTTCTTACCACCTTCACGGCTGGACATGGCGCCTACCTCCTTATAATTTGAAAGGAAATTAATTTGATATATACTATAACATTGAACATCTTTGGTAATTAATATGAAAAAAAGTTAAGCATTTTAGTTGGACCAACTACTAAAACTTCTTACTGGGTAAACTTTCTTGAAGAAATGAGGACTATGATAGTGAAGTTTCAGTTTTACCATATTTAAATTTGAAAATTCACATGGTGTTTCAGTCTAGGCAATTCAGTGTTGGATTTCGACCAACCAAGAGATGTGAAATTAATTACTCCCTAACATTTTATGCAACTAGCTAAGTGTAATACAGAGACTAAATGCTGATAAATAAATTACATTGAATTATTGATGATAATTTATCAAACACTATCATTTTAAGTAATAACATTGTTCTAATAATATTACTCTAAGAATAATACTTTTAATTTGAAAGCTGCTCTTGAGTTCCTAAATGGTTAAAAGGCCACGACACAGGACCAACTGTATACTCAGAAGGGAATCTTTTAAGTCTTCACCTTATGTATACTTGGCTTAGTTTTCTAATCTACTGAAAAGCTACTCAAGATTTCATTCTCTATTGAATTAAACTTTAAATATAACATGTATCCACAGATAAGTCATCTGTCCTTGCTAGTATCTTCTGTATAGGTATTTTTTGTGATTATTCATTATTTGTTTCAGAATCCATTTATAAAACAGATTGTATACCAATCTGTTTAAGCATGTTTAAGCATCCTAAATCCTAAATTTCTAAACTTGCCCAAGTGTCAGAATCACTAAGAGCACTTGTTAAAAATACAGATTTTAGTTTTTTACCCTTGACCTCCCCAACCAGGATCTTTAGGGGCAGGGTCTAGGAATTTTATTTTTTTATTTTTGTTTTTAAGGAGGTACTGGGGATCAAACCTGGGACCTCATACTTGGGAAGCAGGTGTTGAAGCACTTGAGCTACATTTGTTCCTCTGGGAATTTTATTTTTAATATGTGCTTATGAAATTCTTATATCAAACACATTGGAAAGTCATGGGTTATACTGTGGAAATATCGTGGTCTTTGAAACCAAGTAGGTCATTTCCAATCCTCAGACACGTCCTAATCATAGGCAAATTAACCTTTCTGAACTTCAGTTTTCCCATCTGCAAAAGGGGATTGTATCTGCCTCATCAGTTAGGTGTGAGAGTCAGAAATAATATATATAATGAATACATGATCGACATTTAATAAATTAACTTATCGTGTACTTTGATGTTTATCCTTGCATGCACATTTTTGTTACTCTTTACCATTTTCCTGCAAACTTTCCTACTTTAAAACAACATCCTGATTATAATAGAAATTTAGCTGCTTGGCTAGGGGAATGATTTAATCAAAATCAAATATCACTCTTGGTACACAGTGAGGTCCTTAGGGGCCAGTAAGATATGCTGGGATTTGAGGACCTTTTCTAGATGGCACTTTCTTTTGAATTGTGCATTTGTGGGCTGTTGCATCCTGTTTACTTGTCTCTCTTCTATTTGATTGATCAGCTGTAGCTTGGAAGTAAAATAATCTTTATTAGAAGTAAGAGAAATTAGTTCTAAATGCTAGATTTAGATGCTTGAATCTTTGTATTTGGGTAGTATGATAGTCATATTGTTTGCTTAGAGTATTTTTTGATTATTACCTCTTAATGAGGTTTTCTGATAAGGAACACATATTTATTAAATTCCCATTTTATTCCAGCTATTATGTGAGACTCTTGGTATATAGTGGTGAATGAAATACACAGTCCCCCTCATGGAGTATACAACTAATTGACAAAGATTATTATGAAGGAGAGCAGTAAAGTGATGTGATTGAAAATAATGTGATTAGAGAGGTTAAATGAAAAGTAATGAGAGTCCTGTGAAGGGGACTCTTGGTCTGGAAAACAGCAGGTGTCAAGACACTGAAGCCAGAGTGAGCTTAGCTTTCTTTCCTGAGGAACTGAAAGGATACTTCTGTATCATGGCAGGAATGTAGTGAAGGAAAGGGATAGTGCCTTGAAATGAGGTTGGAGAACTCAAGTAGGAGCCAGAAAGAATATAGAGGAATTAGAGTGAACCTGGAGGTAGGAAGCTGTTGGCGGCAGTCTACGTGAACCATGGTAGTGGCCTGGGCTAGGGTGGTGATCTTTAGATAAAGAAGGTACTGCAGTTCTGGCTGTAGGACATCAAATTTCACAACTTTGCTACAAGGCCTGAAAAAACATAGCATTGACCATTTTTGCCATCTGATTCTACAGGTTTTTTTGTTTGTTTTTGGCTTTGTGAATGGTGAGGTCAGAGAATCTTAATGTTGCCTGGGGACTGTCTTAATGGCATACCTGCACTTCCTGTTTTGTTGCTAAAGGGCAGCTAGCATGCCAGGAGAACATTATGTGCCAGAAATGGAGAGGGGCATTCCCACATGATCATAGATTTTGAAGTGAGGAGCTGCATAAAGTGGCACCTTTAGCTACAGAATGTGCGGTAAACAATGATCTGTATTCACTAGATATGAGGAAAAGATTCTGCTTTTTATATTTTGTGTTTCAAACTGAATTGGACCCATAAGGGCTAAAATTTTCTCATAAGGACCCTGAAAAGTCCCTCCCCTCACTTGAGCACTTTGCTATCCTAACATCTAGTAAATGAAGTTCATTTAGTGTAGAGTTGGTTGGGCTTCGGGATAACCTCCCTGTGTTTTTTTGATAGATAAGAGTGAGTGTGTTTTTGTGCTTGTGTGTGTATAAATAAAATCAGCTCCTGCCAGATGACTTTTTAAAAATTCTCTTTGAATGTGCGTTATAATAATGCAGTCCTTGATTAGTCTAGTGTAGGAGTTCCTATGTACCCAGCCTCCTTCTTTTGCCCTTTCTAAACTACTCAATTGTAAATGTTACTTGAAATTAATATTTTTGATAGTCTATACTATAAACCAGTCCAACCTTATGTCTTAAATAACAATTTATCATTATTGTTCTTGCTCATAAGATTTGTGTATAAAGAATATTTAAAAATATATAAAAATTGGTTTATCATTTTTGCTAATAGGATTTATGTAAGTATGAATAATATTTTAAAATATATAAAAATTTAAAAGTATAAAAAAACCTGTTTTTCCTAATCTGGAACAGATAATTTAAAGCAATTGAATTGGATCAGTTGAATCTCTATCATCCAAGGTTAATACTATGAATTTTACAGGATACATTTACATAATGTATCCATACTTAACCGTTTAACAATAAATTTAATAGTCTTTTAATAATTGAAAATATCTTAAGAGTTGAAAGTTTGTAAAATGCTAATAGCAGACTGTTACAGGAGTGTGCATAGTGTTGAGGTTTATGATAGCGTGAATTTAATATATGATTTAAGTAAGTTTTTTATTTTACTAGCTTCTTGAATAAGATAGTACTTTCAGAGCATCAGCTGAAATAGCTAAGAATTGATCCCATACGGAAATGTACTGTCTTCATCTGCCATCTGTATAACCCATGTGTTCAGTTTCAGTCTGAAATTTCTACTTCATATGTTCATAGGTCTTATCACATCTTTAGGAAGGCAAAATTTTGTAAATCTATAGATTTGGACAGGTAACGTGTCTCAGAATCTGAAATGTAAAAACTGAATTAATAATCTCACCCCCAAATCAGCTTCCTTCCCATTCTCAGTTGATGGCAGATCCAGCATCCTGTTTAAGGCCGAAATCTTTGAGACATCCTTGATAGCTCTCATTCTGTTACTACATCTGCACTGTCAAGGAATCTGTTGGCTTTATCTTCAAAATATATTGAAAATCTGACCACTTTTGGCCACTCAAGTCTGGTATGGGACACCACTGTCTCTCCCGCAGCTTGCCCTTAATAATTCTCCCTGCATCTACTTTTCCCTCTCACCTTTTACAGTCTTCTTGGTACATCTGCCATAGTGATTCTTTTAACACATAAATCAGCTCATATCTCTTTTCTGTATAAAGCCCCTTAAAAGCTCCCCAACTCCTTCAGAGTTAATGTCCTTTTAATGACTTACAAATGCCCTACCATATCTGACCCATTCTTATTTCTCTGATTTCTTTCCTACTAGTTTTTTTACTTGCTTGCCTATATTAGCCAATTGGTCTCCTTTCTACTTCTTCATGGCTCCAATGTATCTTAGCTTCAATTTTACCCATTCTTTTCTTTCAGCTCCTATGCCTGTTACCAATTATTGTCATTTATTCAGATACCCCAAATGAGATAATATTGTCCAAGTTAGGCAATGCTGTTGGGCCTTGCCATTCCATATGTGGCTAGCCAACCCAGGGATTAGCTGTTCTTAAAGTGGATACTTATTTGTGGTCTAATTAGCCTGTATATAGGGAGTTCCTAACCAGAAACTCAGAATTACAGAATAACTTTCTAGTATACATGGTTTTGATCTTTGTAGTATTTTCAGAATTGATGTATTATATATTTTAATTAATCTAATGTACTTGTAATATATCTATAATGTTTTAAACTTTCACTGTTAAAAATAACACTGCTTCAGCAGCAAGGAAAATAAACACAAAGATACTTTTGGCTAAGGCTAAAACAAGTTGAAGCAGTAAAATTCTTGTAGTTCTGTATTTAAAAAACAAAATTAACCATGAGTTCAAATCATATCTTAGTTCAAAATGATAACTTAGCAGTGAATTCTAAAAAATATATGGGACAGAGAAGACTTAAAAATGGAAGTAAAAAGACCTGGGTATTAAATGGATTTAAGCTATGGAAAAGTTTGAAATGAATTCAAGAAAACTATTAATTAGTGAACCAAAAACTCCCTGTTTAGTTATAAGGTATCTAGATAATACAAAATAAATGTTTCAAATAGAAAAAAATAGTGTATTGTATATTATTATATGCTTTTAGAATATTTACTTAGCAACTACTGTACATCCATTGAAAAATAGCTCCTATTTAAGAAACAGCAAATGAAGCAAACGATCTTTAATAACCCTTTCTCCAAAATAACACTGCAGAATACTACATTATTTATTAATATATCTGTGCCAATGTGATTATTTCCTTCTGATGCATTTCTAAAGTAGAATTACTGTGTCAAAGAGTATGAATATATATATTTTTATTTATTAGAATATTAATGCTATAAATCAAATCAATGGACTCATAAAAATAATATCAAGACAGTTAAAAGGCACTTCATAAAATAAAGGTAATGACTTAATAACCTTGAAACTCCTGTGATATGAATATTTTTAAGACTTTTAACATATTAATACAATTTATAAGGTTTTTTTCTTTCCAGGTTAGATCATGCTTTATATATAGTTTTGTGTTTTCTTTTCCCTTTATAGGACATTATATGCACTTTTCATGTTGTTAAGGACTTTGCAAACTTGATTTTTTTAATGGCTTCTAATGTTCTGTTATATTGAGAAGCCATAATTTACTTGATCATTGGCCTAATGTTATTTTGTTTTTCTTTTTTGTAAATAAAGCTTCAGTGAACTTGTTGATTCTAAAATTTTATCCACATCTCATATTATTTTTATATTCCTAAATGAGAAATTACTATAACAAAAGTAGAAATATTTTTAAGGCCAAATGATTTCTGGTATGTCTGTAATAATTTATAGTTCCACTGACAATAAATGATATTTTTCATCTTAAGAACTTCTTGCCAACAAAGAATAATTTTTAGTTTTATCTTATTTTGTAGTCCCTTAGATAACTGTATTAAGATGTTAGCCAGCATCTCTTAAAACTAGTAAATACTTCTTCCAGCTTTTTGGATTAATAGAATACTTTTTTAGATTATTAGAGTTTGAAGGGAGTTTAGCTTCCTACCCAACACAGGAATCTGCTCTTCTTTCAAACAAAGATCATGATTTTATGCATGAAATTTGTTTTTTTCCATTACTGTCCAAGGCTAATTTTATTTTGCTTAGAATGAATTATTTTTTACCATGTTTAAAAACTTTAGTATACAATTCTACAACTTCTCTTAAAAAAAAAACAAAAGAAAACTTTAGTATAAACCTATAGGAACACAGCGAATAAAAGGAATAATTTAGAAAGCTGTCAGTTTCAACTAAAAAGTAGATCCCATTTTAATTGCTAAGAACCTCCACCTCCTTATAGACTAAGTTAAGGGATAAAAAAACCTAGAATGAAGGTAGTATTAAAACTGAGCAACTTACGTTAAAACCCTGAAGATGATTTTTCCCCCCAATTATTCTATTGACAGACATGAAATGAGGCTTTTCTTATCCATCTAATAAATGAGATGGTCTTGTTAAAACTACCTAACAGGAGTGGGTGTAGCTCAAGCGGTTGAGTCCTACTTTCCACATGGGAGGTCCCAGGTTTGGTCCCTGGTACCGCCTTTAAAAAAAAACAACAAAAAACAAGCGAACAAACCATAAAACCAACTCAGGAATGCTGATGTAACTCAGTGGTTGAGTGCTGGCTTCTCACATACGAGGTCCTGGGCTCATTCTAAAGCCCCAGTACCATAAAAACTGTCTAACAGTATTGCTTTGGTTGGTCTAGATTTTTTTCAAAAAAGGTTTTGCAGAAATGAAATTCATAACAAAGGAGACATTTGCTGTGGCTTATATGCCACATATAACATGCCATACTGTGATGCTCAAGTTCTTAGCCAGAAGAAAGTATGCTGCATGAAGGAATACCTGCTGAAAACAGGTGTTTTCAGCTACTCTGATGGAAGAGCAGTCTCATCTGTAAAGAAGTGAGGGTTAAAGCCTGGATATAGTTAGTGGATTGAATAATGAATGGGAGGTGAAGTAAAGGTAGTGAATGTAGACTAGTCCTTGAAGACATTGGATTAGGAAGGAAAGAAGATGGATACCATCATACATTGAGAGAGAGGAAAATAGGGGTTCAAATTCTTGGGTTGGGTAGACTTGTGCAAGTTTATAGGCTATGTGTAAGGAGCTAGTAGAGAGGGAGAAATATGATGAATTACAAAGGAGACTGGAGAAGATAAAATCAGGAGCAAATGATTAGCTTTGGAAAGCTTTCCTCTGTTGAGAAAAATAGTGCTTTAGTTTGCTAAAGACTGTCAAGGCAATATATTAGAAATGGGTTGGTTTTTTTCAAGGGAACTTATTAACTTGTAAGCTTACAGTTCTGAGGCTGAGAAAAATGTCCAAATCAAAGCATTATCAGTAGACACTTTCTCCCTGAGCTACAGCTGTGGGTGACTAGGCACATGGCAGGGCACAGTGGCCGTGTTTGCTGATGTTTGCCTTCTCCTCCAGGCTTTATTGCTTTCAGCTTCTGGCTGTTGCTAGCTTTCTCTCTATTCCTGTAGTTTTTCTCTCTCTTGGGTTCCATTGATTTTAGCTTCTGGCTTTTGGGACTTCGTCTCTCAGCTCCTAGGAGTTTTTCTCCGTCTCTGCATGCTTCTCCCATTTACAAAGTACTCTCTCCTTATTCAGACCCACCTGGGTCACAGAATCTTATCAAAGACCCTTAACTGAAGTAATTTTATCAACACATTCTACCTTCAGTGAGTTTACATGCCCAGGAATGGGCTAGCTCTGGAGTCTTGAGGACATGATCCAACTTCAAACTGTCACAAATAGTAAAGGCAATCAAAACATACAGGTAAATTCTGGAAATTAAGAATCCTAACTCTTGTAGGCGTTAAGGGCTATGAGTATTTAAAAAAAAAAAAAAAAAAGTGGGTTGTGATAATGTTGAGCATATAAGCAGAGGAGCAGCAACTATGAAGCATGGAAAAGGGAGCTGATTAGGAATGAATAAGGATTGCTATAATATTAATCTAACCAAAGTTAGAAACAATGTATTTTCAATGTTTATATTGAAATGTTTATATTTTTCAGTAGCTCCAGGCAATGGGAATGGAAGTGAAGAAAGTAAATAGTTCTATTGTACCTGTGTTGGCAAAAGACACTAGATATGCCCAAAATAAAGGGTGTTTATCAGAGTATGGTCAAAATGATTGACCACATAGTTCTGATAAATAAGGAGGGAAGTGAAGTCATAGGGAGCTGACAGAGTGAAAAACCAGGGAGAGGTGGGAACAGTATGTTATACCAGAGCCAAAAACAGACTTGGTGAGGGTAGAAGAAATGAAGTGATTGATGGTAGTGGTAAGAGGAAGATTTTTTTTTTTAAGATTTTATTTATTTATTTATTTCTCTTTCCTCCCCCTCCCCACCCTGATTGTCTCTTCTCTGTGTCTATTTGCTGCGTCTTGTTTCTTTGTCCGCTTCTGTTGTCAGCGGCGCTGGAATCTGTGTCTCTTTTTGTTGTGTGAGGGAGATTTTATAGTACAGATTTTCAAAAGTGGTATAGTCCCAAGTGATGACAGTACCCAGAATATTTCACAGTGAATGAGTTGCTGAATTAGGGGGATATGAATTTCTTTAGAATAGATGAGGTCAGGTAGGCTCTGGTGCTGAATACTGAATTAAGACACAGTGGAGAGGAAAACTGAAGTGGGTGTCAGCATCCTTAGAGAGAGTGAAGATTTATAAAAAGAGTTCTCACACCAGGCTTGAGACTGCTATCTTTAGAAAGTCTTGCTCACAATGTAGTCCCTTTGCTGCTATCTGGGAACTGGAATTTCCATAGGGTTCCCAGAATTTCCAGAACTGATGAGTGGCTCACTCTGCTTAAAATGTTTGTGTAAACAATGTGGTTTTTGCTGCATACCTGCTTTCCTTCTGGGCATCTGGAATTTTGGTGATAGGCATAGGGTGCCTATATGACCAGCCTCTAATACAAATTTTTGGTACTGAGTCTCTAAGGTGCTTCTCAGGTAGGAAACGTTTGTCACATCACAACTCATTGCTGAAGGAATTAAGCATGCCCTTTGTATCTTCATTGGGGGGAGGACTCATGGAAGCTTATACCTGGTTCCCCTGGGCTTCACCCCATCTACCTTTTCCTTTTTCTGTGCTGATTTTGCTTTGAATGCGTTCTCTGTAATGAGTCTTATCTGTGAGTACAGTTATATACTAAGTTATGTGAGTCCTCCTAGTGAATCATCTAACCTGGGGTGGTTTTGAGGACCTCCAATTTAAAGGGAGTGATTTGGAAGGATGAAAATGAACAAGGTGAAATAACCAGAAAGCATGAGTATCAGAGGAAGAGAGATTGTAGAACAGTAGTGTGAAAGTTTGCAGTGAGGAGTTAGTGGAATCTAGACATTTCTTCTGGTTCAGAAATTGATTAATTTATTTGATAAATTTTCATTGAGTACTTACTGTTTATCAAGCATCAGGCCAGACATTTGGAGTATAAAGACAATTAAGATGTGTACCTGTCCATAAATGGCTCATTGTTTAGTAGGGTAGGGAGTTAGGCTTGTAAACATAATTATATTAATACTATGATAAGGACTATAAAAGAGACTGTAATTAAGTATGGGGACATGGAAGATGGAGTCTGGAGAATGAGCTATAGTTGAGAATTTCTAAGGAAAGAATGTTGTTTCAGCAGGTTTTTGGTTAAAGTGACAAATAGAGGTTTTTCTCTGGTTTATTGGACTTAACCACAGTCAGCGAACAGGGAGGTGAAGAAGGTCAGCCACCATACCAGGGAGCCAAGAGTGCCTACAACTGCAAGCAGGAGAATTGTATCCATCATCCATGTGGAATCTAAGCCCCCTCTCAATATAGAGGTGGAGTGGACATAACCATCCCAGGGTCCACAGGATGGAGGAGTAGAGTATGGATTAGAGTGGATTTACTGATGATATTCTACTATGGAACTATTGTGATTAGTAATGGAGGAAATTGTAGCATTAATGTGGAGAAAGTGGCCACACTAGCTGCTGAGGGTAGGGAGAAGGAAGAAGAGATATGATGTGGGGGCATTTTCAGGACTTGGAGTTGTTTTGGGTGGTACTGCAGGGACAGATGCTGGACAATGTATCCTGCCATGGCCACTGGGTAGACTGGGGGAGAGTGTAAACTACAATGTAAACCATTATTCATATGGTGCAGAGCTTCCAAAATGTATTCACCAAATGCATTGTTCCCATCATGATGAAAGAGATTGTTGATGTGGGAGGGGTGGGGGGTATATGGGAACCTCTTATATTTTATGTAACATTTTTAAAAAATAGGAAAAAAAAGAAATAGAGGTTTTTGTTTTTCTATTTCATTTTAGAGAAGATATAAAGGGGCATCTTGGTAGCAGATTAGGGGTTCCAAAGGAAAGTATTGAAAGAAAAGGGCAAAACTGTTGGATGAAGATGAGGGTGCAGGGTAGCATTGATTGGAGTAGTTTACACTTCTGAGTAATGGCTGTAGACTGTGGAAATGGAAGTGGACAGATGGATATGACTAAAACAAACTTGTTTCAAGATTGCATTTAGAATTTAGATGTAAAGTTACATGAACTTTCAAAATAATTTTAAATTAGATAAAAGCAAAATTGGCTTGTACAATATTTCTTGGGGAAAAAAATTCTATAAAAGCCTATTATAGGACTTCATGAACTGGTAATAGAAAGTGCTCAGTATTTGTGGTTTGAATGAGTTTTATTTTCTCCAAGTGCTACTAGACTAATACGTTGTTAAGGAGTGAAATAGGTTGTTAAGTTAAATGTATCTTTTATTTTCTTGTCATATTTGCCATTCTTTAAAAACAGTTTATACATTTTATCAATTTTAAAGCCATAGAATATTTTAACTATGAAATCAAGAAAAGATCTTTTAGGTGATAGGAAAAGTCATGGATATAGCAAATGCCTAAGTTTTCTTTCATAACATCTATTGGATTGACAATTAAATAGATATTGAATGATACCTAAGGCAGTTTTTGGTAACATTTTGTCAATTGTCACTTCATTTTTTATTTCTTCTCTCTCTCTTTTCTTCTACTTCCCCACTCTTTTCCTTAATATTTTCCTTCTTTCAGTTATTGGCTGTGTATGTTGAGGACACATAAAATTCAGTCATTGCTTCTCTCTACCAGTAACATTTACAGCTAGGAAAAATTGCTGTCCCTTCTTTTAAAATAATATGAAGTTAGTTTTTAAAGATATAGGTAAGGTTCAAATGCCATCTATTCTTTTGTTTATATACTGCTGATTAATTAACGTTTAGCTTCTTACCATAGAAAAGTAATTATTCAACTGCTAAAATAACTGCTTGTAGATTTCATAAATTGCTTACTGCAATGTATGGTCTTAAACATCCATTGCTACTCTGTATACGAAGCTGCATTCTAGTTCTTGACCTTTGATTAAGTTAAGAAATGATTATTTCTTTCCCCCAATAACTACATATAACATTTTCTTTTCTTTTCTTTTTAAATAGGTTTGGTCTGAGCAACAAATTTGAATCAGAATTCCCTTCCTCATTAACTGGAAAAGTGAGTGTCCGTCAATTATTTAGATTCTGTTTATATATTTTAAAACTAAAGTCTTTTGCTAACAAATTAGAAAAAAATAGTTATTCTTATAAGACAGGTTTACTGACATTAATAATGTAGTGTTGAAATTTCTTAAATTTTTTCTTTAGGTAGCTCCCGAAGAATTTAAAGCCAGCATCAACAGAGTTAACAGTTGTCTTAAGAAGAACCTTCCTGTTAATGTACGTTGGCTACTTTGTGGCTGCCTTTGTTGCTGCTGCACATTAGGTTGCAGTATGTGGCCAGTTATTTGCCTCAGTAAAAGAGTAAGTTGAATTATATATTTTAATTTCAATTTAGAAGTAGAAAAGCAAGTCTTTCGTTATTTTATCTGTTTTTAATTTTTTGTATTGAATCAAGGACACTATCATGAGTACTGTTTTAGTTTGCCAAAGGGCTGCTGATACAAAATACCTGAAAATATGTTGGCTTTTATAAAGGGGATTTTTTTTGGGTGCAAGTTTACCGTTCCAAGGTTGTGAAAAGTCCAAACGGAGGCCAGAGAGTCTTTCTCACAGAAGTCAGCTACTTTTGATGCTGGCATGTTGTCAGGTAATGAAGCACCATGCCACTGATCTCTGCTGAGGTCTCAGCCCTTCCCTCTGCTCCGTGGGCTCAGACACTTGGGGTGTTGTGCTTAAGCCATCCTCTCTTACATTGCAGATACAGAATCAAATATACCAACTTTCTTTTTCTGTGTCTATCCATGTGAGTCTATTTATATCAGACCTAGCAAGGAAGACCAATCTAAAGTCCTAAAGCAGACCTATCAAGTAATCTAATCAAAGGCCCCTCAACTGAATTTAATGCCAAGGGACCACACCCAGAGGAATATATTAATTTACAAACATAATATTTCTCTTTTTGAGATTCATAAAGTAATTTCAGACAGCCACAAAGGATTAAGTAAATTGTGGTACATCCACATGTTATTATATAGGCATTTAGACATTTTATTTTTTAAATTCAGTTTCAATATAGAAGATTACTTAAGAACAAAGAGTAGACTATAGTTTTGTCTGGATATTCATCAATGGTGATAGAGTGTAGTGATAGAAAATTTTGAGTTCAACTCTACCACTTAAGTGTGACTCTCATGTTTCATAACCTCTTTAAACCTTAGTTTACTCATCTCTAAAATGGCAATAATCACCTACTTACTTTGAATAGGATTGCTGTAAGGATAGAATATTTGTAAAGCTCAAAGTAAATTAAGTAAAGCACAAAATTTGTAAGTAGTTCAAAGGAGGAGGTTAATAAGTATTGCTTTAGCATTATTACTGTTTTAGTTTCCTGGCTGCTAAAAATACCATGCAGTGGGTTGGTATCAACAGTGGGAATTTATTGGGTCATTATTTTGAGGCTAGGAGAAGTCCCAAATCAAGGCATTATCAAGATGATGCTTTCTCCCTGAGGACTGGCGTTCTGGTGCTGGCTGCCACTGATTCCTTATCCTTGGCTTTTCTGTTACGTGGCAGTACACATGGCAACCTTTCCTGGTTTTTTGGTTTCTTTGACTTCCAGCTTCTGACTTCTTCCTATAGCTTTCTCTCTTTCTGTGGTCTACCCTCTAGAGTCTTCAGTAGAAGGATTAAGACCCATCATGATTCAATTGGGCCACACCTTAAACTGAAGTAACCTCATTTAAAGGTCCTATTTACAGTGGACTCACAGTCACAAGAATGGATTAAGTTTGAGAACATGTTTCTCTGGGGTATGTTCTAAGCCACAATTACTAATATGTAAGCTTAATATCTATAGAACAGGGGTTCTTAACCTGTTTTTTATTCCACGGACCCCTTTGCCAGTCAGGTGAAAACTGTGGACCCCTTCTCATAATGTAGTGGCAGATAGTTTTATGACACTCAACATCGGAGGTTGGAGAAAATAAAAATAAGTTGACTTTTTTCAATTCAAGCTCATGGACCCCTTGAAATCTTTCCATGGATCCCTGGTTAAGAACCCCTGCTATACAAGAAATGAAATGGTTACAATGGTTATCTTACTTGGCAGGATTGTAAGGATTTCTCCCCCCCACCAACCTCTCTTCTTTCTTCTCTGCTTCCCTCCCTTCTTACAAGCTTTCTGTAATGGATACATAGGGATTCTCTGACCAAAAAATTAATTTAAAGAGTCATAATTTTGATTGCTTCTAATTAAAGAATTCCCAGGATATTGGTAGAGATCTGGCAATTTAATGTAGATTGAATACATTACATTTTTACTAAAGTTTTTTTATATATATATATATACAAATGGTAATCATATAACATGATACTGTTAAGTTGAAATTGAATGGTTTTGTGTGGCTACATTTTATTTTGTCTCCAGATGATGGTAAGAAGTATGTTTATCCATACATATGTTGATGGACATTTGAGTTGTTTCTAGTATGGACCAATTATAAATAGAGCTGCTATGAGTATTCTTGTTCAAGTCTTTGTAGAGACATACATTTCCTTTCTTTTTTTTTTTTTTAAAGATTATTTATTATTTATTTATTTATTTCTCTCCCCCCAACCCCCACCCCGGTTGTCTGTTCTCTGTGTCTGTTTGCTGCATCTTCTTTGTCTGCTTCTGTTGTCAGCAGCATGGGAATCTGTGTTTCTTTTTTGTTGTGTCATCTTGTTGTGTCAGCTCTCAGTGTTGGCGGTGCCATTCTTAGGCAGGCTGCACTTTCTTTCGCGCTGGGCGGCTCTCCTTACGGGGTGCACTCCTTGTGCATGGGGCTCCCCTATGCGGGGACACCCCTGGTGGCACAGCACTCCTTGCGCGTATCAACACTGCACGTGGGCCAGCTCCACGCGGGTCAAGGAGGCCCAGGGTTTGAACCGCGGACCTCCCATGTGGTTGACGGACGCCCTAACCACTGGGCCAAGTCCGCTTCCCCACTTTCTTTTCTCTTGGTTAAATTCCTAAAGTGGAATGGCTTAATCATATGATACAAGTATGGTTAACTTTTTAAGAAACTGACAATGTTTTCCAAAGTCGTGGTGGTATTATTTTATATACCAGCAAAGTGTGATGGAGTTGGTTCTGTTACATTCTTACCAACATTTAATATGGTTAATCTTTGAAGTTTTAGCCATTCTAGTAGATGTGTAGTATTATCATTGTGGTTTTAATTTTCTTTTCCTTAGGTTCATGATGTTGAGCATCTTTTCATACATATTTGCTGTTTATAATTTTTGTGAATTCAAATTTTTTGTCTGTTTTAATTGTGTTGTTTTCTTGTTGAATTTTAAGGATTCTTTATATATTCTAGATGCAAGCCTTTTTTCAAGTATATACGTTGCAAAGATTTCTCACAGTTGGTGGTTTATTTTTTCATTTCCCTTACAGTTTTTTCAAGAGCAGAAGTTTTTATTTTTATGAAGTCTAATATATCCATTTGTTCTTTTATGAATGTGCTTTTAGTGTTTCATCTAGTCATTCTTTTCTTAAGTCCAGGTCAGAAAGACATTCTACTATGCTTTCTATAAATTTTATAGTTTTAGATTTTGTGTTTAGGTCCATGATCTATTTTGAGTTAATTTTTTAATGTGGTACAATGTATGGGTTAAAATTCATTCTTTTGCATACAGATATCCAATTAATTGTTCCAGTACATTTGTTATAAAGACTGTCATTTGTTGAATTACCTTTGTACCTTTGTTGGAAATCATTTGTCCATACATGTGTAGGTTTATTTCTTGACTCTCTTTTGTTTCGTGGATCTGTCTGTCTATCTTGATTCCAGCATCACACAGTTTTGAGTTCTTTAGCTTCGTAAGTCTTGAAATCTGGTAATGTTGGTTCTCCACCTTTGTACTTTGTTTTCAAAATTTTATTTGCTCTTCTAGGTTGCTGTATTTCTCATGAATTTGTCAGTTTGTACAAAAAAAAAAAGAAAATCCCACTGGGATTTTGGTTTAGATTGCATAGACTTGATTGATCAATTTAGGGGAATTTGCATTTTAAAAATACTTAATCTTCTGGGGAGCAGATGTAGCTTAAATGGTTGAGTACCTCCTTCCCATGTATGAGATCCCAGGTTCGATCCTCAGTACCTCCTAAAACCAAAACAAACAAACATGCGGTGCAGCAGTGCTCCAAAATGTATTCATCAAATTCATGAATGTGCTACGATGATGAAAGAGGTTGTTGATATGGGAGGAGTGGGGGTGTGGGGTATGTGGAAACCTCTTATTTTTTTTAATGTAACGTTTTTTGTGATCTATGTATCTTAAAAAAAATACAATAAAAAATAAATAAATGCTCAAACAAACAAACGAAAAAACCAATTCTTATTGGGGAGTGCATGTAGCTCGGTGGTTGAGTGCCTGCTTCTAATGTACGAGGTCCTGGGTACTCCTAAAAAAAAATATATATATATATATTTAAATCTTCTGACCCATGAACACATGTGTTTCTCCATTTACTTCAGTCTTTCGAATTTTTTACAAATAATGTCTGTAGTTTTTAGTTTATGGTTCTTGTATGTGTCTTTTGTCAGATTTATCCATTAGTATCTTTTTTTTTTTTTTAAAAGATTTATTTTTATTTATTTAATTCCCCTCCCCTCCCCCGGTTGTCTGTTTTCTGTGTCTCCTTGCTGCGTCTTGTTTCTTGTTTCTTTGTCCGCTTCTGTTGTGGTCAGCGGCACGCGAAGTGTGGGCGGCGCCATTCCTGGGCAGGCTGCTCCCTCCTTCGCGCTGGGCGGCTCTCCTTATGGGTGCACTCCTTGCGCGTGGGGCTCCCCTACGCGCGGGACCCCCTGTGTGGGGCGGCACTCCTTGCGCGCATCAGCACTGCGCATGGGCCAGCTCCACACGGGTCAAGGAGGCCCGGGGCTTGAACCGCGGACCTCCCATGTGGTAGACGGTCGCCCTAACCACTGGGCCAAAGTCCGTTTCCCTATCCATTAGTATTTTTATGCTACTTTAAATGCTATGTATATTTTTTATTTCAATTTTTTATTTTTTCCCTGCTAGTGTATAACCTTTCTAAACTCAACTATTATTTCTAGGAGCTCTTTTGTAAATACCATTGGATTTTCTTCATAGATATTAATATCATCTGCACATAAAGACAGTTTTACTTTTCCCTTTCTAATCTAGATTCTTTTTATTTTTTGGTGCCTTGTTGCATTGACTGGAATCACTAAAAACAAAACAAAACAAAAAATTGATTGGAAGTGATGAAACGGATGTCTTGTATTATTCCTGATCTTAGGGGAAAAGCATTCAGACTTTCATCATTGAGTATCATGTTAGTTGTAGGATTTTTTGGTAAATGCCCCCTATCTACATGAGGAAGTTTAATTCTACTAGTTTGTTGAGAGTTTTTAAAATCAGGAATAGATTTTGGATTTTGTCAAATGCTTTTTCTGCCTCTAAAGATATGATTGTATGTTTTTTTTCTTTTTAGTTTGGAAATATTTTAAATTATATTGAATTTTTGAATGTTAAACCAACCTTGCTTTCCTGGGATGAACCCCACTTGGTCATGTGTATTTTTCTTTTCATATTTTTGTTAGATTTGATAGACAACAAGAACAAAGACAAAGTTTGTTTAGAATTCGTTTATCAATGTTTGTGAAGAATGTTTTTCTGTGGTCTTCTTTTCTCATGTCTTTGGCTTTGGCATCATAAATGAGTTGGGAAATATTCTCTCTTTTTCAATTTTCTGCAAGAGTTTGGGCAGAATATGTATTTCTTTTTTAAAGTTTGGTAGAATTCTTTAAAGAACAGCTTATTGATACTCTTTTTAATTTTTTTATCTTCTCTAATTTTGAATGGCTTCTTTAACTATGTCTTCTTGCTTTTATGATTTTTTTTTTTAAAGGACAGTGTTTAGTATGGGGCTAATTATCTCCCACTACTGAGACAAGACCCTCCTGGGTCCTCTATTCAATGGCCTCTGAATTATTAAATTTTCTAGTGTGGCTGGTGGAAACAGGCACTCTCCTGGACCTTTGTGAGCACTAGCACTATTATTCTAATCCTTTTTCGTAGATCTTTGCTGGGCGTCTGAGAGTTTCTTTACATGCATGTGCTGCTCAGTATTCATCTTAGTACTTAGCAGGGACTTTCTGCAGATCTCTAGTTCATTCTCCATGTAACTTTTTCCTTTCTGGTAGTCTGTGCTTTGACTTCTAGCTGCCATAGTCTAACTGCCTCAGATTCGCAGCTCTGTCACTTTTAATTCAGGGCATCTGCTGGGCTTTACACCTAGGTTCCTCCTCCATTTGCTGTGTCTTGGAAGCTCTCTTAAGTTAATAAACTGAGAAATTGTGGTCCTCATCTCATTTGTTTTCTGTCTCTGAGATTACTGTATTTCATTGCCTGAATGTCCACTGTCTTGAAATGTTTTTCATATATTTTCCCTCGTTTTTTGGTTGTTTCATGCTGGCTGGCAAATCTGGTTCCTATTTACTGCATCTTGGCTTGAAAATGGAAGTCTAAATGTCTTCTCTATGTAGAAGATAATCCTATAGACAAGTTAATATTAATTGACTTGATCATTGTTACATGGTTAGTGATAAAGCTGGGACAAAATCTTACTCCTAAAATTTAAGGGCTATGATTTATGAAATGAATTTGTATTCTGTTTTCTTAATCACATAAGCAATTATGTTCTACTTTCCTCATCTTTATTGGAACCAACAGATAAAGGATATTGGCAGAGGTATAGAACTGGGAAACAATCTGCAGTGTACTAAGTTTAGTATTAATAGGTTTGATTGCATTGGGGAGACCTCTAAGTAAATTGAAATCAAGTGGAATGTAAAATGTTTCCATCCTAAGAATTGATGCACATTTAGCCATGAACAACAACTACGTTAGCACTACTACTAAAAATATCCTTAATTTACATATTATCTCTGATGAAGTTAGAATACTTTAATAAACATTACATAATTCATTTTTTAGGAGGTTTTGGGATTGACGCAGGACCTCTATCATGGGAAGAAGGTGCTTAACCATTGAGCTACATCTGCTCCCCACATATAATTCTTTTTTTTTTTTTTAATTTTAATTTTTAAAAAATTTATTTATTTCTCCCCCCCCCAGTTGTCTGTTCTCTGTGTCCATTTGCAGTGTGTTCTTCCTTGTCCGCTTCTGTTGTTGTCAGCAGCATGCGAATCTGTGTTTCTTTTGGTTGCGTCATCTTGTGCTGTCAGCTCTCCGTGTGTGCGGCACCATTCCTGGGCAGGCTGCACTTTCTTTCGTGCTGGGCGGCTCTCCTTACAGGGCGCACTCCTTGCATGTGGGGCTCCCCTATGCGGGGACACCCCTGCATGGCACGGCACTCCTTGCGCGCATCAGCACTGCACGTGGGCCAGCGCCACGCGGGTCAGGGAGGCCCAGGGTTTGAGCCGCGGACCTCCCATGTGGTAGACGGACGCCCTATCCACTGGGCCAAGTCCACTTGCCATAATTCATTTTTAAGTATGATTATTCAGTAGTTGAAGTGGTATCTTTATTTTCTGATAGGTTAAATTAGTTTATGCTTTCTTGTGATTATACTGTGGATTTATGTAGTATGCTCTATATTTCTCTTTATTTCCTTTTTTCCCATTTTTTCTCCTTAATTTCCATGTGAATTTCAAAACCATTATTGAAAAATTTGACTTTCTTGCTGTTTTGATTATTTCAGAAGCCTTTCTCTGAACCTGTGAAGGAGCATGTATAGAACATCTTGGTCTTTTTGAAATGTGGTAATCTAAATTTATCAAGAAATCATAGTCTGAGGTCTGTGTTTTAAATCCTTTCCTGTGTGAAGACAGGTTAGAATAATTTGAAATAATCCATCAATGAAATCCAGAAACAGCACATTCTCTATATTAACCCTGCTTGGTAGCAAAGAGGGTAAGGCCAGATTGTAAAGTCAGCTTGGGAATAATAGACTGGAATCTGGAGAAACACTCTTAGTAGTGACTGTTGTGAACTGTAGGAAAAATTATTGCAAACAAACATCAGTGGCATGTTCTTGATATATTAATATAATTACCATGCTAAGTGCTAGGGGTAAAAAGATGTATGCTAATGCTCTCTTCAAAGAATATATAGTCTAGTTGGAGAATTTGCTACGTGAGTGCAGAAATAATGTAAGTTTGTAAGTCCTTCTCAGATTTTTCATGAAGTAGCAGTAATAACAAAAGAGAATAAATATGTGTCCTTAAGAGTCTAGAAATGTTAACTGACCCCCCTGAAATCACAAAATATATTTGAAATCTTGTGTTATATCTCAAACACATAGGGATTTTCCATTCATAATATAATTTACATAAACATAAATTATGTATTTGTTTTATTAGAAAATGTTGAAAATTTTTAGTCATTGAGTAAAGTTAATGTTCAAGAGAGATAGGGCATGTATGTTCTGTGAAATTGCTGGTTTTAGCTGTCACTCTTTATGCTGCCAGTGTGCTGTTCTCTGGAAGTTATTTATTCACTAATTAAATGACTAATTTTGAAGTAGCACTGTGAGCTTGACACCAGTTTGGATGCTGGGGTTATGTGGTTAGCAAGATCTACAAGTAAGGCAGTTCCTCTTCACTTAAAAGGTAACAGTAAGCAAGAAGGTAAATACGATGAGATCTTTTAAAATAGTGATAAGTGCTTTGAAGACAATAAAACTGGAACCCCTAACCTTTTAGTAATTTCTCTGTAAAGGCCTGAGAATCTTGCCTATGAATAAAATATTTCAGTTTCATTAAATAAATTTCATGACATTTACTTTGCAAGTTTATACTTTGCTTCTTGGCTGTGCCTGCATTGTATTATAGCTTAGAAAATTGATGTCTAGGAAGTGAACTCTGCCTGACCTGTGTGTTCTTTCAGCCTGGCTCATTTTTTGAAGAAGTGAGTTTTATATTTTCACCGCATGTTGCATTATAGTGCTTTTTGTTTTGTTTTTCCATCTTAAGTTACTCTTAAAAGGAACGTAATTTCACTCTTCTGAGGTTCACACATATATAGCCTATCACAACTTTAGCCTTTATAGACTTTGTTTATATATGTTCTTAGCCTTTATCCTTTCTGACTGAAGAACCTTAATTTTTAGTCTATTTATACACCAGCTTCTTAATCTTGTCATATTACCTTCTTTTTTAATACTTTAATCTCTCTGTTACATATGATGACTAGATATGTGTGGCTTCTTTGCTGTCTACAGATTTGTATATTTCCATTCCTTTTACTTTTCCTTGGTATTTTGTCCTATATCAGGGAATCATTTGCTTAGCAATAGAGAAATAGCCTGCAACACACAATGGCAGACCTTGCACTTTGGAGCTAGAAAAACTGTTTTGCAGTATGGTCCTTACTCTGTGCCACTGTAATCACACACTTTCTCTAAACTTCGGTTTTACATCTCTAAAATGGGGTTAACCCCTTCCTTGTAGTATTGTTTTAAGAATTACAGCATGTACATGTAGAATACTTAGTATAGTGTTTTGCCAATAGTAGACACTTAATGACAGTTGCTATTATCATTTTATAGTTATTATTCTCAATGTCTGTCCTGTTAACTACTTTATCCCCACTGCCTCTCACAGTGCCTGGCATATAGTTGGTGTTCAGTAAATATCTTTTGACCATTCAACATACTCTCTGGTCATTAAAATCTTTGAATAGTAAAATCATAACATTTCAGAATATAACAGTCCTTTACAATTCAAAAGAAGATCCCTTGGTAAATAAAAACATCTTGCCTTTTAGAGCAAATAGACGTTTTTCTGCATGGGCAGTGAGATAAAGTGTAAAAGGTGATAAACCACTGTTTGAAGTTGGGAAACCTTGAGAGAAGCTTTAGTTCCTAACCCACCACCCTTTCTTTTAATCTGAGAAAGTGGGATAACTGATCTCCCAGGTACTTTCCAGCTCTAAAAACCTACAGTCCTTCGAAAACTACATCACGTAGGTCTAGAGAACTATCTCTGCTTTTGAGTTTTTAATAAAGAAGTCCTCGATCTTGCTTTGTATTTCAAATTTACAAAATTAACATTTTAGGAAAATATTTTCATATAGATTTTTCTTAGTTTTTTCTTCTATGGGATTTTTTAAAAACAATTTTGAAACGTGGGAAGCGGACTTGGCCCAGTGGCTAGGGCGTCCGTCTACCACATGGGAGGTCCATGGTTCAAACCCCGGGCCTCCTTGACCTGTGTGGAGCTGGCCCATGCGCAGTGCTGATGTGTGCAAGGAGTGCCCTGCCACGCAGGGGTGCCCCCTGCTCAAGGAGTGCGCCCCGTAAGGAGAGCTGCCCAGCGGGAAAGAAAGTGCAGCCTGCCCAGGAATGGCGCCTCCCACACGGAGAGCTGACGCAGCAAGATGACGCAGCAAAAAGAAACACAGATTCCTGTGCCGCTGACAACAACAAAGCGGACAAAAAGAAGAACACGCAGCAAATGGACACAGAGAACAGACAACTGGGTCAGGGGAGGAGGGAAGAGAAATAAAGAAAAATCTTAAAAAAAATTTTTTTTTGAAATGTTGACTAAACCTGTATTTTTTCTTTCCAAGTGTTTCATATACATATAAACAGCAATCCAACTTAACTATATCTATGTTACTTGAAGTTGCAGTATACTTAAAGTTGCTTCTGAATGTTTTTCTCCTCAACCTCAAGTTTAGCTATGCAATAATTATAAGTTACTCTGGCTTAGGGTATAGTAGATGCTGAGAACCAAATAGGAAAGGTCAGAAATAGAGGGTTTTTAAAAGTGGGAATGGAGCTTTGAAGACGTAAAGAAATCCAAGGGAAAAGTGAACCTGGATCTTAGAACTGTACTTCCTTTTCAAGAGAGAGGGAAGGAATTGAGATTTGTACAAGACAGTTCTGATTTTGTCCTACCTTTGCATGCATCATAAATAGAAAGCTAATACTACCTGTATATGGGAAATATTTGAAATATGCTTTACTTAGTTATAATGAAGGTATTAAAAGTTATCCAAAACTTTCAAAAATCTAGTTTACTCTGTCTTTGGGATTTGAGTATTTGTAGTCAGTAATTTTCATAAATGAAATGTATTCTTATGACAGCCATTACTACTGATTGAAGATAAAGACAGTGCTAACTTTTTTTTTATAAGAATGCTAGCCTATTTGCTTTATTTCTGTAACTATAACAAATATTTATGATGGCTTTTCATAGGACCTTTTTGGGGGAGGATTTCTGAATTATTTTAATATATTAATTTTACTTGGCAAAAAATCATTTAATTTGCTAGTATCTATAGTAGAAATCCTGACTTTTAAAAGGCCCATGTGTGTCTTTTTTTTTCTTCCCCATTACTATTTTTTTTAAGGTTTATTTCTTTCCCCTTCCCCACCCCAGTTGTCTGCTCTCTGTGTCCATTTGCTATGTGTTCTTCTGTGTCTGCTTGTATTCTTGTCAGTGGCACTGGGGATCTGTGTCTCTCTTTGTTGCATCATCTTGCTGTGTTAGCTCTCTGTGTATGCAGTGCCACTCCTGAGCAGGCTGCACTTTTTTCATGCTGGGCAACTCTCCTTATGGGGCACACTCCTTGCATGTGAGGCTCCCCTGTGTGGGGGGACACACCTGTGTGTCATAGTACTCTGTGCGAGCATCAGCACTGCAGGTGGGCCAGCTCATCACACGGGTCAGGAGGCCCTAGGTTTGAACCCTGGACCTCCCATGTGGTAGGCAGACACTCTTATCTGTTGAGCCAAATCTGCTTCCCCAATTACTTTTAATTTATGTAAAGAATTATATTGTTCTCTGCTTGTTTGGAGGGGAAAAAAATGATGTGATAATTTTTCTTGTTTTTAATGTTTTATTTGAAATTGTTTGGGCTTTCTTCACATTGGAAATTGTATTTCAATACCTTTTCTAAGTATATTGTATTCATTTTTGCATTTGTAACTTGATTAGAGGGATTTTTGCTGATCCAAAGCGGAAGGAGCACTGGGTTTAAAATTTGGAGATCTGGATTCTGAATCCTGTCATTATTACTCTTACTGGATATTTGACTTTGGGCAAACCATTTTAACTTCTGTAGGCCAGTGTACTTAAATCTGTGAAAAAGAAATATACCTCAGATTATGTTTTATTACATGAGACAAGGTATAACCAAAAATATAATGCATTTGAATACATTTCATTGAAACTGCAGAATTGAGTAGTAGGGGCATTTCTTAGAACTTAGATCCACAGAATATTAGAATTAGAAAAAATTTAGTTTTAGAGTAAGTTGGTTGTTCAACTGACAGCCTGGGTAGTAGCTTAAGTATCTTGTATGTCATGTACATGTTATTCATCTTAGGGATAGGATCTTAACAAAAGTAAAATTCTACTTTGCCCATAGCTCTGTGAGATAATGGGTTAGGGGTTAGCATGGGATTGAAGGCAATATATATTATCCTGGGTTCTTAGCCTAGCTCCACCATTTCCTAGTGTAGCTTTGTTTGGTATGTAAAATAAACTTAATACAAACTGCCTTATAAATTGTGAAGGTTAAGTAAGATAACAAAGGAAGATAACTAGCGTGGAATACACCCAATGTGAGGATCAAGGTATGCTAGTTGCTTACCCACTCTTGTTTCTCCAATTGTCCATTATAATCAGTCAGCCAGTGAGTTTTTTCCCTACCTGTTGATCCTAACTAGTGATTCTCCATCTTGTAATAATGCAATTTTTAAAAATCCCTGATAATGCTACTCTTTAAAAATGACATTAGCTTAATGAAATTCACTTGTTTTATGAACAGTTTTTCTAATATCAGTGGAAACTACTCATATTTAGTTTTTTGAAATTTTACCAGTATTTTGTAAAATGTTATCAGAAGATAGTGTGAATAACCCCCTTAAAATTGTGTGCAACATTTTGTATGTGTGTGCATATATGCCTTATTTTCTGGAGACAGTCGATAGCTTTTATCACTAAAAAGTAGTATAACCCAAAAAGTTAAGAACCGCTAGCCTATATCTTAAACTCTTTGATGAAATTCTACTTAACTATATCCTAACAATACTAAGTTAAAGGGTATTTTTTTTTATTTTTTCTTTTTTTTTTTAATTATTATTATTTTTATTGACTTTGTAATGATATACATTAAAAATATATATGTGAGGTCCCATTCAACCCCACCCCCCCACCCCACCTCTCCCCCCCCAGCAACACTCGTTCCCATCATCATGACACATCCATTGGATTTGGTAAGTACATCTTTGGGCACCTCTGCACCTCATAGTCAATGGTCCACATCATGGCCCATACTCTCCTCCATTCCATCTAGTGGGCCCTGTGAGGATTTACAATGTCCGGTGATTGCCCCTGAAGCACCATCCAGGGCAGCTCCATGTCCCAAAGACGCCTCCACCTCTCATCTCTTCCTGCCTTAAAGGGTATTTTTGATACACAAAATGTTTGTACTAGTTAAGCTTATCTCTCTATATAGTGCTTTTAACAATAGTGCTAAGAAGGTTGCTCTAATGACATTTTGGTGAGTAATTATACTAGTTGTAGGTTATTTAAAAGTTTGTGTTTATGTAAAAATTTTAAAAGAAGCCCTTAAGTACAGGAAGAGAATTTGTTGAATCCTTTTTAGGAATCTGATCATATTCTAGTTTTTTTTTTTTGTGCATCTAGACTTTTCATGTATTATAATACTGAGCTATACCATTAAGTTTTTTTGCACATCACTGGAATATACAAGGTAATATTAATCCAGACCAAACAGGTGAATCAAGTAATTTTCTCTTAAGTTAAAAAAATTAATTTAAAATTTTGTGTAGTTACTTTATAATAACTTATTACTAAGAACATTTTTGTTTCATTTATTTTAGCAATTTGAATTCAGGTGTCAAAAGATAAGTAACAGTTCTTATTTGAAAAATATTTGAACATTTTTTAAAAAGATGAATGCATTCAAAGAATTCTAGTTAAAGCTTAATGCATTGTAAACTTAGGAGATAAAAATTAAAACTTTAAAAATAAGAAATGGAACATCTCAAATTGCACTGTGACATTTTGTGATGTGAAGAAACGCAATGCAAAGAAATTTAAAATTGTCAGCTTAAATAGCTGAACTTTCATAAATAGTTATTATTGAGCACCTCTGTACAGTCTGATGGCATTTTTTAGCAACTTTATGTTCTAAAGACTGAGAAGAATATTTCTTTAGGAAAAATTCAGAACTTTATTAAATCTTTCACATTTAACCTTTTTTTCTTTGGTGATTAATACTTTAAAAATTCATGACATTTTCATTCATTTTATTAGCAACTTCTAGAAAGTGAACCACTTTTTCAAATAATTATTGGTGAA
The DNA here is from genome assembly GCF_030445035.2 of Dasypus novemcinctus. NCBI lineage: Eukaryota > Metazoa > Chordata > Mammalia > Cingulata > Dasypodidae > Dasypus > Dasypus novemcinctus. The sequence continues at coordinate 153,918,035 of NC_080673.1, forward strand.
TAAATGAATCATTTTTAACAAGTATACTATCAAATAATAGAGTAACAAAGTAGAAGAGTAGTACATTTAAGATTTTCTAAATGATTCCTTGCTGCTTAGAAGGTATTATGTCTAGTAGCACTTAATTTGTTTATAGGAAATAATTCTTTGGAAAATCATATTTAGAGAAGATTACTGGATTGCACAAGAATAGTTCTTTAGAGTTTCCTGAAAATTCAAATTCTACTTATAATTTTGATGCTTTTAGGAACTTACTATTTCTAGGTGCTTTATCCTTTAATTGTAATTAAAATTTTTCTTGTTTCATACTTGTTTTACTATTGTAACCTTACCTTAGATCCTTTTTTGGTAGTTACTAGGGATATAAGTCATACTGAATATTAATTGTTACATAATTATCTAATTGGCCATTTTGTGAATTATCCAGGCCTTTTTTCCCTTCTTTTGTAGTTTTTATATTTTGTCTTATTTCCATAATTCTACCAAAAATTTAAAAGGGACCAAAGGCAATAGAAATAGAAGCCAAAATTTCTATCCGTATGTACTACTACTTGTTGTTCAGCTGAAGTCCATTTAGTATTGAAATATTTTAAAATATCGATTATTTTTTACTTTAACATAGTTGAATGCCTATATTAGAATTAATTCACCGATGAGAAAAATATAACTTCCAAGGTATTGAAATGAAGAAATCTGTTCAAAGAAAAGGTCATTTAGAGTGAACTGAGATGAGGGAGAGAGGGGTGGGAGCCTGAATGCTTAGAGCCTTCTTCTTCCAGACCAAGGTTAGTGACATAACATCATCACATTAAAGTTATTTTGCTTGCATGGTGTGAGTTGGTGGTCTTGGGCCTTTTAATTAAGGATAAGAATTCATGATAAAATTAGATTTCTTGTTGATCATCTTAAGCAGGAGGAAGAAGGATTCATTGGTTAAAAAAACGACTAACCTGTACACTCACCCCCAGGGTGCAAGCACTGAAAAGGATTAAGGCCCACTGTAGGGAAGCTTGCACAGAAGCCTGCACTGCCCTTTCCCCTGTTCTTTCAGTTAAATAGAAGATTTTTAGTTCCCATGACTATCAATCTGGTGCTTTTCACAAGTACTAAATTCTTTTAAGTAAATTAAGATGACTTATTTTTAGAAAATCATTGGCCTAGAATACTGAAAGATGATGTTTTCCTGGTATTTCATGTTGACTGATCCTATGCATATTTTTTTTTATGATGCATATTAATTTGCCATAACTTTTTTGGAAAAGTTGATAGTCCTCATAAATATTTAAAAATCAAAGATGTTTTTATATGGTTAGATTTACTTGTCCAGTAGTAACTATAGAGTTTGGCACCATTGGATCTTATTTCTTTAGAAATAGCTATCTGACAGGCCTGTGGACAAAAAATCTTAACTTTTATTTCTAGGTGACAGCAATTATAATGTGCTTTGTTTTCATGTTTGAAGGCTTTTAAATAGCTGTTACAAATGCTGACGTGTCATATATTTTTTCAGTGTCTGCCAAATTGGTATATTGTATTTAATCTTGAAACTATATTTTGATTTTAACTAAAAATAATTGCAGAGTATTAAACATTCTCAGTAGTTAGAGCTTTTTTTTCCCATTTAATTTGAGCTTTTGTTGTTACTAACAAATAATTTGTGGCACAGTTTCTTTTCTTTCTTTTTTTAATGACTGCTAGAATCTATATACATGTCACCTTAGTGTGCTAGAAATGTTCCACTCAAATCAAGGGTTCCTTTCTGGTTTTGTATGTTCTCACCTGCTCCTCACTGTAAATCATTGGGATGTCAAGTGCAATGATTAATTAAGCTGCACGTGCAAGTGCTTTTTTTTTTCTTCACCTGTCAACCAGGAAAGAAGTCTCATAGCAAGATTAGATGATGCTGTCTAAATCACAGCTTTTACTCCAGACTGTCAAGTATTCAGAGATATTTTATATTTTGATGCTTATTCATAAAATGGTGTACCAGGGTTTGTTTGGTTTAGAATTCTTAAATACTGCTTAAATATTGTAAGATACAGTTATTACACCAAACCCTATCATTAAACTCTTAATGGAAGGCAAAGAGTAAGTTCAGAATTCCTACGTAAGTATTTTGGAATTTGAAGTTCATGCCTGAAATAACCTTTTAATCAAATCCTGGTAATTGATATGTTATTTAAAGTAAATATTTTTAGTTTTCTAAACTGATTGTTATATATCATAATATCTACTCTCATAGCATGGGCTTAACTTTGTAATGAAATAATTATAGTGATAACTGCTTTTTTAAAAATGCTGAATATTTGTCCAATAATAAGATTTAGGGTACTATTTTTATACATTAATATAAAACAGTGACTTGGAAAGCTTTTTCTCTCCATCCTAGCTAGTTCTTTCCTTGCTTTCCCCTCCCCCCTTAAAATCATCAGTAAAAGTAAAACCTCAAATTGTATAGTAATCTTAATCTATTATTAAAAGGTCCTAGAAAGGAAGATTACAAGGTAGATTCAGGTTTTGAATCAGTTTTGCCATTGGTTTAGCAGCGGGTGGGCAGGCAGATGCCTGCTCAGAGTAGAACCTATTGCCATTTTTCACCATTGATAGAGTAGCCTTTCAGAGTCAATGAGCTCTGTCAATGTGAGCTTGTCAAGGCTACAACTTCATAGACCTGAGAGGCGGTTTGAGAGGTCAGCCCTTTTCAGGTTCGCTGTGATGCAAATGAACTTTAATGCTTAAACAACTATTGGAATTTTTATGTCTGCTCCTTGTTCTTTTTTCTTCACAAAGTCATTGACGAGACATTCAGTGCTTTTTAAATTGGAAGTTGCATTGTGCTAAAGACCTAGTACAGATTTACGGAGGGCTGAAAGCAGTTAGATCATGTTCTTTTCATGGTGCGATTAGAATCAAATCGATTTCCCTACAGCCTTCAGCATTCAGATGGCAATTTTAACAAAGCTTGGGGGCTAGACAAGGGACAAAACGACTGAACTGAATGTTAATTACACTCTGCAGCCTTATTTTCTTTTGATTTGGGGCTGACTGGCAACTAAATTAACAAAAAGTGTGACCATAACTGCTGCCCTATTTTCATTTAAAAGGAGAGCTGCCTCTAAAAGGCTATCTTTACAAAGAAACAAATGAGGTCTGCTGATCATTGTTAACAAGGGCACTTTTTTTCCTTCAAAATTCTTGCCAAAAAAGACTCTGTTCAAAAAAAGTAATGTAATAAATTAGTCATTGATGTATTATTACCCAGAAAGTTGATTTTTCGATTTTTAGACATAGTTTGGGAATATGTAAGGCAGCGGTGGTAATACGTTGGTAATTTATGAATTATAATTGGCACCTATGACTATGGAGCGTCTTATGAGCATTTGACATGGAAAGGTAATATAGTAACTAGATTACAGTGGATACTTTAAATAAATATTAACATTTCATTATGTAACATTAAACTATTCAAAACCAACTTGATCCTAACAATTTTTTTACTTTCTGGTAGGTCATCCTTGCTTGACATGCAAATTTTTATAGATTTGGTTATTAGTATCTGTTTACAGTTGTGTTGCATTAATAGCACTACATGCTTTTTTCTTCCCTTGTAAGGAAGCTGCAGCTGCACTAAGTTGCAGTTGATTCTTGTGGCAACAGTGTCCTTTTTGCACCTGCAGCTGTGTTAGTCTCATCCTAACACCTGGCACCATGAATTATCTCTTCTTTATTCATACTTTGAAGCAAAAAACAGTTCATAAGGTATATATTGCAACAGTCAAGTGATCTTAAATGGTAAATTTCTCGGTTTCCTGAGACAGAAGTATTGAGTTTAAGAAGTTGATTTTACTATCAGATGTCACTTTTATATTGGTTTAAATAAAGTTTTGGTTCCTTTTGAACAATCCATCTGTGGAACATAAAACTAGCTTGTAAAAATTTGGACATTATTTTTAAATATTATGTGAAAATTAGTTTAAATTTATAATTGTTTTATTTCATTTTTAAACTTTCAGTTATTTCCTTTATGAATTTACCCTAAAGACCATTTATATTTTGTTACCTAATATTTAAATAACATTTATTTTCAAATATATTTTAAGGAACTTTTTATTACTATTTAAGTAATGCAAAAATATTTCAGAAAAAGTAGGAATTTAAATTTATATAGTTTGGTAGGTGACATTAGCTTTTTAGACTTTTTTTGATAGTTTAAAGTCAGATGCTAGTCTAGTAAGTTTGAAATAGTTAAAAAATGATACACATCCTAATAAACCTTATTTTTTTAAAAAAGAGTGCTAGCGCTGTTCAGGTTACTATTTAGAGCTAGAACGTTGTTAGTGTTACAGACCACCCTGTACTCAGTCACTGTCTTTTACCTCGCCCCTCTTCACACAAAAAGCAGCTGCAAAACAAAGTTTTTCTAAAACCAGTCAAGAGTAAACTTTTTTCTCATTTGTCTTCCAGACACGAAGATCGATTGAGAAGTTATTAGAATGGGAAAACAATAGGTTATACCACAAGGTGAGTACCACAGGGAGCAGCTTCGTACTGTTGGGGTCTGAATTGCACAGTATGGAAACAGATGCTTTTGTTGAACTAAAAATATGAAAGGTGGACAAATGGGTTAGTCTGTGTGCTGCAATAAAATAGAGCTCATTTTTCTTCTTTTGCTCTCCTGCTTGTCTAGCTGTGCTTGCACTGGAGACTGAGCAAAAGGAAATGTGAAACGAATAACATGATGGAATATGTAAGTTAAAGGGCTGTTTTGTGAGATTCTCTATTAAATGATCATTTATTTTGCTTCTGATCTCATTCTTTCCGTGATTATTAATCAGCAAAGGTGTCAGGAGCTTAATCTCCTGAGTGCAAGGATTTTTTACGGTTCACAGATGCATGGTTTCATGTGCAAGAATGATTTATAAAGTTATGAATGACCTGAAAACAAGGCTTCACTGTGTCCTGAAAAATAATAAATTAATTGCCAAGATAAAATAGCCTGAACATGTGTTGATGGAGTGTGAAATTTTAGATGCTGTATAAAGAATAACCACAACTTTGGTTACGCAGCAAGTCAGATATGGCTTTTTTATATAATGCTAATCAAATTTCTAAGTATGGAAGAAAACCTTTCAACCAAGCTGTTGGAGCTTAAGAAACCTTTAGCCTTTATAGTTTTTTACTGCCAATATCTGAGGGGCCTGTAAAGAATCTTTCAAAGTGTTATTAGAATATATTAATTTTGTAAGAATTATTTTAAAAGCAAATAGATAATGGGATATTGCTCATCTCATATTTATTCTTTAACATCTAATTTGACATGTATATACAATGAATTTTAGAACTGTTCATTATGAGATTAAATTTACCCTGCTCATCCCTAATTTAACAATTTTTGTCCTTTTGAAAAGTTCAGAATATTAAAGGAAATTATGACTTTTTATTCTCCTTTGAGTTGGGTGTTTTATTTTAAATATGGAAAGGTTATTACATTAACAGAAAAAGATCTAAGAAAGAGTTAATCGTTGAAAATTAAAGTCATAGCCTTTGTGTGAAGTACCTGGCATAACAGTTCTAATGAATTTTGTCTGTTCTTTGAAACAATATAGCCATCATAGATAATATATATGTAAAAAAAGATTGATAAAAACAGTGTTTAAATAGTTGGAAATTATTGTAAAATCATTTTCTCTGTTAGCATTTCCCCTTTCTTTCATTATCTTACAGTCAAATCCCATTTCTAGCCTTGAACATAAAAGACCTTTTAAAAAGTGCCTTTTTTCATAGAATAGCTCTATTCAGTGAACCGAATAATGTAGATTTTTCATATCATTGTCTGTTATATCAAACATGTTAATTTATGGTGATGAGAAAGACACATGATACTTCTTTATAATAAAAAAAAAGCACATCTGAGTAAGTTCTTTTGAGATTGACCTATAAAAATATTACTCTTGTATTTTCATCATAGGTGGTAAGAGTGTTTATGTATGTATTTTGAGAGGGGGGAGAGAGATGAATATGTAGGAGATTTGAAGGATTTTATGAAAACATATTTTGCTACATTTATAAATTCAAACACTAAGCTTAAACCTGAGGCTTTAATTTTTTAAGAAATGCATTTCTAAATTTACTTTGAAAGAAAATATAGTTATTGCTAATGCCATTAGTGATTTCCAGATAGGACTATATGTGTATAAATATACTCATATTCATTTTTATTTTTATGGAATTCTTTTAACTAAAAATTTTTTAATCTTCAAAAACATTCTGACCTATGCTTTGTTTGTAAACTAGTTCCCTTTAATGTATCATGAAAATTTAGAATATGTACTTGTCTTCTAAAACCATTATATTATTATTCATTATAGAAGATACTCATGAGAGTAGTAAATACAAAAACTATTTTTAAATTGCTTAAAAATGTGTTTTTCTAGCATTTTTTAGAGTCCATATATTTGTGTTGGCTGATGGGGAAGAACATAGTTTCAAAACCTCCCTTTTAAAAGTTTTTTTAAAAATTAAAACAGCAAATCTAATAATGAGAGTACTTTCTTATCTGATGAATTTGGGCGTCTTTACTGTGTATCCCTTTTTGTGCTTAAACTTTTCTACAACTTTTAGAAATTAATCATTTTTTTACTTAAAGGAAAATTAGATTCCTTGATTATATTTTGAATATTGGAGATAATCTAGAAAAAAATACTAATTTGATATCAACTTTTCTTTGATCAGATATGGCAGAGAGCTTAGGAGAACAATTGGCTGCTTTTTTGCATCTATAGGAAAAGTGTAGGAATAGGTCTTTAAAACCTAATAATAATTTAAATATAGTGACAGATTGTTTTCACTTTGCAGTATTTAGTATATACTGCAAAAGTGAATTAGGAGAGGACTGTTTTTGAGGCAGGTATATATCGAGGCAAATCAAAAGCCAGGAGAACTGAAGAAAAAGAAGGTTCCCCGCTTACAGGGCTAACTATAGAATATAGATGAGTGTCCAAACATAGCGGTAACATAAGGAGATGCAGGTTCTGAAAAAGATTGAGTTCAGCAAACATGGAAGCTGTTCAAATCAAAGAATTTTTGTTTAGCATCTACTCCATACAGAGTTGTGACAAGGGAAAGAGTTAATTGTGATTAAGACAGTTCAAATTTGGAATAAAAATTAGTCCTGGTTGGATAACTTGTGTATTTTTGAGTTAGTATGCTTTGTTTTTGTTGGTTTTCCTTCAGATTCCTATTAAAAGGTCCTTTGGAAAAATTTTTGACTTTTAGTTTTTCTAACCTAAGAGGAAAGGGACCTTTCCCTTCCTCCCTCCCTCCCTCCCTTTCAAGAGATAAATGACTAATATCTTTTATTGAGAGATCACATATTCCAGTACAGTAAAATGAAAACAACTCTAGAACCTAGAGTAGATCCATAGAATTGGGTTAGATAAAAGAGACAGAGCCTGAAGAATTAAATATTGAGTCAACTGCAGTAGATAAGAGCGAGACTTTTAGAGTAAAGACATTCCTTTGTTCACATCCTGACTCTACAGTTCATGGTATAAAACTTCTTTGATCATCAGTTTCCTCATTTGTGAAATGGGGATGATAATACTCTCCTCATAGAAAAGCTGTTAGGATTCAGAAAAGTTGTTAGGATTCATTGAGATCGCTATAAAATGAAACAGTTGGCATGTGGTTAGTTCTAAGTAAATGCTAGCCCCCTTTTCTCATCTATCCATCCATCCATCCATCCATCCATCCGTGCTCCTCCTGTATGTGAGGGGTATTGTTTGGAATACACTTCTCACTTTCCTAGACTTTGGTTATTTAACTTATTTATTTGTTTTCCTCTGCATGCAATATAGAGCTGAGGTATTTTGCCTCTTTGGTAAAGATCCTGAAATAATAAGAAAAATTCTCAATAGTGGAACTCTGGGTTATCAGATAAATGTCCATTTTAATAATGCAAAGTTGTGGTTATGAAATGTGCATGAATTTTCAAAAAAATTTTAAAGTAAATCTATTTATTTTAGTTGAAGTTTTGTTGAGATAAAAATCTCTCTAAATCTTAACTTTTTTTCCTCCATCCACAGGTCATCCTCATAGAATTTTTACCAAAGACACCGATTTTTCGACCAGATTAGCATTTACTTTATTTCTAGAGACTTTCCAAGTATGTTGTCTTTCCAATGGTGCCTTGCTTGGTGCTCTCCTGGTGGTGACATAACATTGGTTCTACGGAATTGTGTGGTGTTTTTTGTTTTGTTTGGTTTGTTTTTTAACAACCGCATGTTCTAAGTGTGCATTTTTGTCAAACTTTCCAACAGTTATTTCATACAGATGTTTAATACTTAAGTTATTGTGCTGCTCTTTTCTGTTATGTATTCTGATTTTCAAGGATTACTTTTTTGTATTATCAAAAAAATACATTTGAACTTAGCCTAAAAAGTGGCCAGCCTTTTTTATTTTATCACCAAGGTATACACAATCCTTTATTTATAAATTCTTTAACAAAGAAAACTCCTCTGTCTCTACTTACTTATCTAGCAAACACATTCTTTATATTATTTTTCTTCCTTTTTAATTTTAACATGTCATTTTTAAACAGTAAATTTCTTTTATAGTCTTGTGGAACCTAACATACCCTTTCTCATATACTTCCTAATGCTCTGTTTACAGCAGAAATGTCTGTAGTCATTATGAAGACCTATGGAACATTTTGAAAATATTTATATCTTCAAAGGTAGTAAGGCAGGATTAAATTATTTTTATTAGAATAGAGGAATCAGTGAATGGTATGCATGCAATCTAATGGTTACTAGAGCTCAGGATCACAAAAATATAGTAGCATCACAATCTGTATATTTTCAATCAAGATATTTATACTGGCCTTACTTGGGTTATTTTTTGTTTACCAAATCTTATATACAAAGATGTAGAATTAGTCCTTTTAGAAATTTCTAGGGAAAATATTTCTCCCAGTCTAGTAAAATTGTAGAATGATATGTTTCTGAAAAGTCTTTGAAAGAAAGCAGAATTTCTAGAGTTAAAAGTAAACTGTTGTTCAATACCCCAATGATATTTAGAACATTTAATTAGTAAGAAACGGAGGGCATATTTAGTATATTTTTATCCACTAGTTTGCTTTCTGTTTAATTATGTATGCTTCTTTGACTGAGAGTGTGACATTTAAGTTTGAATCAGGTCAATTTGTTTCTTTTAAATATATACACTCCCATACACACACATTTTTTCCTCCTTTGTACATGCGTTCTAAAACTTTAAAAATTCTACATGGCCTATATGTAAAATTTTTTTATAAACCTGAAATTATAGAAATTTTAATGTATGTCAAGAACCTGTTCCATACAACTGTGGTATCGAGCAATAATGTGAATAACTTTTGAAATTATATAAACTATGCTTAGTACTTTGTATTAAGATTTAGTACCACTATATAATACCTTTTTCCTTGTATTAAATCTTCTAACTACCAGTTTCATTAATTTATATACCTGTATTTTTAAAAAGTATTTCTTTGTACTCCTCTAAAGTACTGTAATTCCATATAAATTTGAATAATTGAATGCCAGTTATCCAAATCCTATATTTGGATAATAGCAACTATCTTAAAAACTAGGGTTTTTTTCTTTTTGTCTCAGAATTATGTTTCATTGCCCCCTCCCCCAATCAATTAAGAACTTGAATGTATAGAACACTTTTTCTATGAAGAACTCAAAGTACAAAGAATTCAACCACTTCTCACTTTAACTTGTGAATAGGGGTGTGTCCTACCCCCTGAAAGTAGTGTAATTAAAAGATGTGATGCTATTCCAAAAACTAGTATTCCTCTGTGGTTTCACTGTGAAAGATTACTATATGGAAAATGCTGAATCGGCCTAAGTCTTCAGAAACAGCAAAAAATTTTATTACTGTGTAGATTCTGCACAGTGTTCCATATCTAAAATTGTGTGAATCCATAGAGCATTTTATTTAATCAGCTTTACAAGAAGAACTATACCTACTTAGAAATACTTTTTTCTTCTATGCCTGTAAGTTATTATGTTCCTGTGAGAATATTTTAACAATAAGACACTTTTCATAGTTGGTAGTATTAAGTATAGGATTTTTTGAGAAACCTCTCTAATTTTATTGAGATATGGGTCAGTTGTTTAAAGAGATTCCCTAGAATATGCAGTCTTAGACTTCAATGTGTATGTGGGGGAAAAAAGGTGATTGCTTAATATGCAGCATTACCACAAACCGATTATGCCTTGACCAGTTAAATTTCCGTGCTTTGCTTTTTATTAGTAACCCTCAGTATAACTCTTAGTTAATTTTCTTTGAATCATGAATTTTAAGTCTCATGTTACTGGAAATTAGAAATGTCAGAGATGCCTATTTTATGTGAACATTAGTTCAAAGGAAACATTTTAAATGATGATTGTTCTTCAACTCCTGTTTCATGATGTAAAGTTTGTGAACCATACGTACTCTTTTTTTTTTTTTTTCCTTTGAGGTACCAGGGGCTGGGGATTGAACCCAGGACCTTGTATGTGGGAAGCTGGCACTCAACCACTGAGCCACATGGACTTCCCTGAGTTGGTTTTTTGTTTGTTTTGCTTGTTGTTCATTTTATTTTCTCAGGAGGCACTGGGAACCGAACCTGAGACCTCCCATGTGGGAGGTGGGAGCTCAACAGCTTGAGCCACATGCACTACCCATATGTACTTTTGAAATTGACCAAAAAAGAGGTATTTTTGGCAGAATATCCAATGTACAGATTTTACATAGGCTAAGTGAAAAACAGGATTTTAAAAATATACTTTACTGCCAGCCCACCATCCCTGTATAGAAACAGTCTTTTATCAAATAATGTAGTTAGCAAAGCCTTATAATAATTTACTACATGCCTTTGGATATTTGGGTTAAAATATATACTCCAAAGCCTAATGACTATAATAAAACTCTGATGTGATACATTTCGCTTCTAAGGGTAAATGACCCCAGATAAGAGGTCACCTTTCCTAATAAGATGGCTATCAGATGCTTTATTACAGTTCTTTAATGAAAAGATTTTATTCATTTAAAATATAAACATGTAATTTTGGCCTAAAATCAAGAAGTTTTCAAACCTTGAAGCATAGTAAACAATTTCCTTTTTTTTTTTTAAATTAGAAAACCTAGTTTTGTAATTGAATACTTTTAAATCAGAAAGAACCACTTCTTTCCCCCTTGGTTGTATTTTCACAATTATGTGTAGAGAGCTTCTGATTTTCTTTGTATTGTAGACAAAGGGCAGCCCTATAAAACTTCGGCAACATTCAGTATCAATCTTTAGTTATAAAAGAATGATATTAAATATTTGTTGAGTGGCCCCACAGTTGCATGAGTTCAAATTATACTAGATTTATATAACATGTTGTACATAGTCCAAGTTTTATGATATAATTCTAACCTTTACCTGCATGCCTGATATTTCACTGTAAATATTTGCTTTGGCTCATGGTTGTTCAGTAGTGCTAAATCAAAAGTACAGTGTGTCCACTGTTTTTGCCTGAACTCCAACATGTAGTCCTTTTCCTATCCTACTGAGGCACCATGGGTTCTTTAGCTGACCTCTTGATGTCCAGAGTATTCACTGGACATAGTTTAGAATTGCCTGTCTTCTTTCCCCAAAGCTCCCAGTCAGATGTTCATTCTTTTGCATTCTAGCTAAGTGTTTAGAAGACCAATTTTAGTGAGTCACATCACTGACTGACAGCCTCACTTCTGCTCAGGTGGTACTTGGATTTTACGACTGGTGTTTTCCTTCTTAATAGACCTGTCTGTCCAGACTTTCCAGGAAGGGGAGATACAGGCATACCTCAGAGATGGTTCCAGACCACCCAATAAAGGAATATTGCAATAAAACCAGTCACAATTTTTTTTTATTTTCTAGTGCATATAAACCTTATGTTTATACTATACTGTAGTCTATTAAGTGTGCAGTAGCATTATGTCTAAAAACAATGTACATGCCTAAATTAAGATGTGACAGAGACATGAAGTGAGCACATGCTGGTGAAAAAATGGCACTGATAAACTGCTTGATGCAGGGTGGCCACAAACCTTCAGTTTGTAAAAATTGCATTATCTGTGAAGCACAATAAAATGAGGTATGCCTGTAATAGGATGGTTGGACATGGAACTCAAACCACCGTTTCTGGAGGAAGTTGATTTATATCTACTAGGTTTTAGAAGGAAAGAATAGGTGCAGGACCAATCCTAAATGAAACTTAATTATTACCACATAGTAGTTTATGTTTAATTAAAAGAAAATATCCTTATTTTCCATAGATGTAATATCCCAACTGCATGTTGTTTTTAGGAGCATACTTCTTATCTAAGTTGAGATTTGATGTGTGGTCTTTAAATTGTGAGTTACTGTCTTATTCTGCACTTTGAAGAGATTTTTAGATAGTAATTTAAGAGAAGCCTAAATATTGTTTTTTATTGTTAGCCATAATTCTGCATATTACTTACATAATAGGGAGCGGTAGTTTCCCCCCAAATCACAAATTGAGCTAACAGAGGTTGTTTAGCCTTTACGGACAATTAAGAATGCCAATCTTTATTTTGAATTTATTTCTGATGTTATTTAAGATCATCAAGTTATTAGGCTCTTTGCTTTTAGTTTCATTTCACAGAAGGAAGGTACTATGACTACCTCATGGGGTTGACTTACGAAAATATTTTCCAATCATTTATTTTGCTGCTTAAGTCATAAAAGTGAGTAGGTAGATGCTTAATAGTAATGACTGAGTAGCATTTTTTACTTATTAGCTGTGTCAGCATAACCTTAAGTTATTGTAAAATTTTTCATTTAAAATTAAAGAGAGTGGGTACTACCTATATGTACTTACAATAATGTTTTGTGTATTTAAAAATCAGGTAAGCATTAGATATAGACCTTGAAAAAAGTTCCTCTCTGATAAAACATTTCTAAACATAGATTCATCTGAGATGCTTAAGCAAAGCCATGCCTTTAAAAAAAAACATTTTCTCTGCTTCATAAATATGGTGCTTTGAATTTGAGTTGACTGCTTTCTGTTTTTTCTCTTTTTGGAAATAGTATATTGCTTTCCTAGCTCTTCATCTCAGAAATATTTCAATGAGCTGACCACACCAGGCATTTGCAATTTTGGCAGATTATATTGCTTTTCAAAAAAAAAATTATTTTTTAATGAAACATAGTGCCAACCAGCCTTTAAGAGATGTTAAGTAATGGGGCTATGTTTTGTCCAGTCTCCATTATTGGACCACAAGTATACCCTCAAACTTTTTTCTATTGCCTGTCTTAATGGTTCCTAATTTAATAAAGCTTGTTCCAGTTCTTTCTCTTGACATAAATACTGTATAGATTTAAAATGTTTTGGAAGGAAAACATCTTCTTAAGGATTGATTTTTACTAATAGAAGCTTATTTAATTGCGTAATTATAACTATCATTACATTATCATGAAGTCTTCATAATGAAGAGTTTGTTTTAACTGGTCAAAGCTCAAATTTTTAAAATAAAGTCTCTGTTATTAAATATTTGATGGAGTTAATGACATTGTGAATGACATTGTGTCCTCTCAGAAGAGTTAAGTATTGTGAAATTTAGCGATAGTTATGTCAGTGGAAGCAAGGTAGACATGAGTGACAGATAAGGTGCTGAAATCTACAGCCTGAGAGAACTGTGACACATTATCATCCTACATTTTGGTTTACAAGGTTGAAAGTTACTCAGTGGTCACGAACTGCAGACAGCTTTATCCTTTCTTCATACATTCTATATGTATTATAATGTAAATTATGTTGTTAAAAAAATTGTTCTAAATTGGGCTTTCCTCTGCCCTCTTGCCCTTTGAGAAAATAGTGGGAGGCTACCTTGAATAAAATATACTTCTACTTATCTTTTATGATGTGTGACAATTAAAAAGCTAAAACATTTTAGGAATTTGTTCCTATGACCCTAAAAGAGCATGGAGAAATATTCAAATAAGATAATTATCATAAACTTCTGATGGGTGAGCAATTATGCAGAACCAAAAGCAGAGTCCCTATTACACTTTCAGAGATTATAAACTCAGGTAAGTCTAGTAACACTTAAAAAAATATGAAGGTAACTTAAATATAAAGTTGAATTTTTATGATATATATTATATATTTTCCTTCCATACAATTTCTTTCATTAAGAAATTAAAGCCATTGCCAAACAAACATGGTCTGTTTTTCTTAAAGTGAGTTTTTTTGGTTAGATAAAAATTTGATAGCCTTCATTATTGTGAAGCAGTATATAGATGAATTGTATTTAAAGATAGCTTGGTTTTTGGTTCCATGTTAACGGCACTATATTTAATCTTGTTAAAATTTCATTTATTAAATCTTCATTGATTAAACTTTTAAGGTAAACAAATGGAGACCTAATTTGAGCTAGAGGATTTTTAAACTTTTTGTTTGATGACTTTGGCTAGTTGAGTTTTTGTGGTTTTTAAGTGAGTCTGTTGCAACACATGATTTCAACACAAATGCTTCCTCTGAACTAAAATACAGGCACATTTTCAGCATTTAATCTCTAAAGACTAATAAGTAAAATTTTAAGCTAATTTAGGTAGAGTTGAAAAGGGTATCTGGAATTTAGAGATCAAATTGCTTTAAAGGAATTTGATCAAACTATTAATATATGTATATGTGTATATGTCAGTGTATTTATAGGTATATATGTATGTATATATACATACATACTTTTTTTCTCCTGTAGACATGAAGGTGACTTGTACAGATGTCTGGGAATAAAGTAATTAAATGGACATTTTTATGAATAGAAGTTTATGAACTGTGTACAACAAAATAAAATTTTATGTCTTCGTTAACTTGCATTATAGTTGGAAAAAAGATCTGTAAATGTTAAAAGCCAATGCAACTTTTAAATAGGATTCTCAATTATCCTAATCAGGTTTAGCATTGGTTTTTAAACTTTCAGGGGAAACAAAAAATTGTCATCACCATTTTTTTAAACAAACATACTTAGTAATATTTACCTGTAGATTATCTGTTGCATTGTATCAAATGACTATTTGGCTCAGGAACTTTTTTCCCCCATTTTACTCATACTGACCCAGATTCCAATGTGAATCTTTACAAAAGTAGTTTCATATATATGGGGAAAAAATGTGTGTGTGTATATATATATATATATATGTGTGTTCTAAGATAATTGACTCAGTACAGTAAGACATCTTTTAGTTGTAGGCAGTAAAGATGCTTTACTGTCACGTGGATTTTTAGTTACAATATAGTACAAAGTGACAATTGATTATATTTGGAACATTTGAAAATGAAGGAAAAATTGTGTTTGTGGAATATTTTTGTTTCCTTGTGTGATCTCAATATTGTAGTTTAAAAAACTGATTCCTTATTTTCTGAATTTCTAGACTTTTATTTACTTGTTCTTCATCTGGACAAGAAAAATATGAGAACTTAAGAAGCTTCTTTTTTCACATATGGTGAATCAAGCAAAAATGCCATTACCGATTGCAGTAGTTAAATCTTAGAATCCATTGAAGGAAGCCTAAAATGTAACCCAAAACTCTGTACCTACAGTCTTAGATATTGTTACATAGCCATTCAGTTTTCATTGCATTGTGTGTGAGATGAATATTTCCTGAGACTTTTTTGTTTGCTTTACCAAAGAAATCAGCCAAGGGAGAAGGAAAAAAAAAAGCCAAAACAAAACAAACAAAAAACACCCTGTAACTCATGTGAAGCATGCAGGGTGTTGTAATTTCAGTTTGCAAAGCGGTGTGATACAATGTTGCTGAGCCAAAAGCACACGATAGATTTAATGTAGCCAATTGTGTACTTTTGAAAAAAAGAGTAACTGTTCGCTGTGAGTTAATTTTGGATTTTTTCAAAATCTCTCTTTTAGGCTTTGTGCTGGATTCTTCCAGACAAATGCGTATTCCATGTGGGCCACTGTTCTGCTAAATGCTCTCAGTTCTCCTTTTGCAATCAAGATTATGTTGCTAAGGAGATTTTGCTTTTATTGGTGCCATTGATTTGTGTTAATACGTTTTGAATACCTCTCGGTATTCTTCCGTAGACAAGGCCAAAAGAAAAACTTCCCTGAGTTTCCCAATTTACATTACAAATGGAGCGGTGGTGTAATGAAGCCGATATAAAGTGGGCAGTTGAAAGGAAACTAAAGAAGGGCACTCAAGTGAGAAATGAAGAAATGTGCCGAGTGCAGTCTGTGGGCTGCCTTCAGTCCAGCTGCAGGAACTGGCTCCGGTCAGAGGTAGAGAGTGAGTGAGCACCTCCCTCTGCAAAGACCACCCACTTTCTGGGATGGCCTATACTGGCACATCATAGATTACCTCACTGACTAGTACAGGGCGGTTACAACAGTGGTAAACATCTCCTGAAGCAGTTCCCTTTCACCCCTAAATCTCTTTTTGAGTCCTTCCTAGAGCATGGCTAAGGCCATATACCTTACAACCTTAAGTTAACTTTAAAAGGAGGTCCTAAGTATGAACTAGATATTTTCATTCTGAGGACTAGCATATTCAAATATTGTTCATTTAACCCCTAGATGAGAAGATGTTACCTAGAATACATTGACGGTTTTAGTTATATGCTCCTTACTTTGCATTCTGTTCTAGATTCCAAAGATTCTTATTATAAAACTCAAAATATTCTGTATATGAATGGGAGAATCCAATTAGGCGTGTCTAGCCAGTGAAGTAGTTGGTTTAGGCTGCAGTAATTTACCTGTGTGGCACAATCATACCCCGTTAGTTACTTACATTCTTAAAAAAGCATGATGTTAAACATGTGTTAAGCATAACTCTTGCCCTGATCTAACTGAAAGAATTAGACATTTTAAATCAGAAATGCCAAAAAACAATATCGGAACCATGAGGAAAAATTGCTACGGAAGTTTTGAGGCAATAAAAGAAATGACTAGAAGCGTCTCAAGTATTCATAGAAATCAAGTTTGCATTTGGAGATAAATATGTAGAAATAATTACTTCAGCAAAATAAAAAGTCTAGACTCTCAGTCCTTTAATGTTGAATGATCTAGGCAGGATACATAAATTACAGAGGCATTTTGTCAATGGGAAATATGAAATTTATTAAAAGAACTGAAAAAAATCCTTAATTCCTGTATTTTCAGTGCTTTTTCAGTAGTGTGTAGTCTCCCCCCCCCCACTTGTCTCATTGTGCTTCAAATGGCCAAAATCCTTATCTCCAGCCCAAATGTGGCAATCTTTTTCTTATATCTCTTCCTCAAATCATGTTTTACTGTACTTCTGAGGTTTTTTCCTCCCTGCAATGTTTAAAATTTTTTTTCTTTAAGCTAGTTAACTCCAATTTACAGAGTAATTTTGAAAATATACGGGTGAATTTATATTTTCAACTTGGTAGTTATATCAGTGGTTTCTATATTAATATTTCTTGTTATTTCATAACATAATCCTAAAGTTAATTCTGAGAAAAACAGCTCAGAATTAATTATAGGTGAAAGATAGTGCGAAATATACAAATATTTCCATACTATATGTTGAGAGCGTTGGTTTTCTTTTTTTCAAGTTAGAATTAATCTACTGAAACTTAACAATTAAATTACATTAGACTTTTAAATTCTTACCCTTGGAAGCCTGACTCTGAAATACTAGGGAAGCCTGCTTTGTTCATGCATGTGAAACATATGCATCATAGCTTTATCCTGAGCATCAATCATGCAACAAACTTTCATTAAATTATTTCCCTAAGTGAATTATGCCAGAGACATTCTAAGATTTATGAACTCTGAAAGATCAGCTCTGCTTAATCTGTGGTTTGTAACACACTACTATCTTCTAGATGGTAATTTTATAAAAGAGTGCTAGAGTACGAAATCTACCATTCTGCCCTGATTGACCAGTATTTCTTTAATACTGTTTAGAACTAAGAAGCGTTAGGCCATCTATAAATGCATTACATGTTGTTATTGAATACTGTGAAAAGCATTAACAATTAGATGAAACCAATAAAGAGTGATTAGTAATGGAAGAAATTGTAGCATTAATGTGGAGAAAGTGGCCATGGTAGCTACTGAGGATAGGAAGTGGGAAGAAGAGTTATGACGTGGGGGCGTTTTCAGGGCTTGGAGTTGTCCTGGGTGGTACTGCAGGGACAGTTGCTGGACATTGTAGGTCCTGCCATGGCCCACTGGGTAGACTGGGGAAGAGTGTAAACTACAATGTAAACAACTATCCATGTGGTGCAGCAGTGCTCCAGAATGTATTCACCAAATGCAATGAATGTGCCACAATGATGAAAAAGGTTGTTGATGTGGGAGGAATGGGGTGAAGGGGTGGGGGCTATATGGGGACCTCATATTTTTTTAATGTACCATTAAAAAAAAAAAAAGGTTATAGGCACTTCAACTGAAACATGAAAAAAAAAAAAGGATGTGTGGAAAAGCACTACCTCTTTTCCAATTCTGTTAGCACTGAATCTTGATCTTTAGCCTAGTTCGTATCCATTTAAACAATAACAACAACAAAATGGTGGAACCACAGAGCTGGAAGAAACCTCAGAGGTGTCTAGTGGGAATGTTTTTTTTTTGTTTATTTAAAAATACACATGGGGGGAGCAGACTTGGCCCAGTGGTTAGGGCGTCCGTCTACCACATGGGAGGTCCGCAGTTCAAACCCCGGGCCTCCTTGACCTGTGTGGACCTGGCCCATGCGCAGTGCTGATGCGCGCAAGGTGTCCCCCGCGTAAGGGAGCCCCACGCACGAGTGCGCCCTGAAAGGAGAGCTGCCCAAGGCGAAGAAAGTTCAGCCTCCCCAGGAATGGCACCACACACGGAGAGCTGACATAAGATGATGCAACGAAAAGAAACACAGATTACTGTGCTGCTGACAACAGAAGCGGACAAAGAAGGCGCAGCCAATAGACACAGAGAACAGACAACTGGGGCGGGGAGGAGAAGGAGAGAGAAATAACTCTTTAAAAAATATATATACACACACACACACACACACACACACACACACACGGCTCTACCCAACCCCCACCCCCATAGCAACTAGAATTGAGAGGAGGAAGAAGGAGAACACGTATATTTTGAAAGAACTTCTTAATTGGGTTTAGACACCACTCTTTCCAGGCTAACCTTCAAATAATGACATTAAGACCTAAGGAGTTTTTTATCTGTATGAGGCCATCAGATGTTAGTAACTGTGCCAGAAATAAAAACCCAGGTCTATTGACCTTTAGGTCACAAATGTCAGATTTTTACTTCAATAAGTACTATAAATAGAATCTTCCTTTTTTGCAAGCTAAGTGAGTAAAACAAATCCTAAAAGTTGTTATTTGATATCCATGCAGAAAACATTATCAAAGCTGGTTCTCTGTAGCTGAAAGAGTATCATCTACGCCTTGAGCACCTAAAGGCAAATTGTTGAACCAAAAATAAAATTGATTACTTCTCTTTAAGTGATTAAATTTTAGTTCCATCACCCAATCTGAACTGTGATTTACACATTTAATTATTTATTGCCTATCCGTGTGAAAACATTTAGAATGGCTGGCAGCCTACCAGACCCAGAGTTAAACATTCTACACCCTGACTAGACTGTTGGGTAGCCAACTTCACATCGGATTAAACACATTCTCTTCATGATGAATAGCTTAGAACCCAAAAACTTGATTTTGTTACTAAAATGCAAGGGGTGCATTGTTTTCTAAATGAAACTTATTTTACATTTTACTGCCACCGTTCTGATTGTGGATGTCAAATATATTTTCTTTGGTGGTGGTAAGATGGAAAAGGACAAATGAGGGATTTTTGGTACTAATAAAATTTTTTAAAAAAGGTACTCCTACAAGATTAGACACAATGCAGCCTAGAGATAAACAGTCATGAATTTTGTACTGAAAAAGTTTGCATTCGTTAATATTTTAAATTACAAAAGCAGGTCTACAAATACTGATTTGTGTGTGTGTGTTTTCTCATTGCATTTTTCCAAGCAAACAAGCAAATAATGCCATCCTATGTTTCCTTACCATTAATTTCTTATTGTGTAAGATAACTGTAATGTGTAGTACTATTTATTTCAATGGACCCTACTTTGTCTTACACATTCTCTATAGATCTATGCACATAAACTTGATGTAATGTATCATTATGTATTAAATGCTTTGGGATGGTGAAGGTTACTCTGAGCTTCACTGCTCATCTATGTAGTAACCAGCTCTTCACAGACTTGCCATTCTAGTTCTGCATTCACTTAGGGGTAGAAATGAATCATGATAATGAGTGGCAGTATAGAAATGTAATATTTGATTATTGACATTCACTAGAGATTAGTATAGAATTATTCAACTATTTTGTACTTCTTTCAAGCATTTGAAAGTTTCAAGGAGGGAAATGGTGGCCGACTAATGAAATGTTAGAACTAAGAACTCGGTGTATGCTCAAGGACGCTGGCTGTCCAGGAGGCTGCCAGTTGAGCATAGTTGACAACCAGTGCCTGAGAAACGACAGGCAAGGCCTTGCTTTTAGTTATTGGTGTCAGGTAATAATGGCATTATGACTTTAGGCCATGATTGAGGAAAATGTTTTCTGGGACTAAAATTGGATATCCCATCCATTGAAGTGTGTTAGTGTTAACTTCAATTGCAGGAAGTTACAATGTCTAAAATTCTTTTTACTGACTAATGCCTTTTGACTAGAATCTCTTATTTAAGAACTTAATCTCATGCAGATTGAAAATTTAGCTGCTTAAAATATTTGAGCAGCTTTAGATATATTTTTGATAAAAGAATGCTATACCCTTAAAATCACAATTCTTAATGCTTTCATTTTATGAATGTGTTTTTATTTTATTGAACTGGAGCAGTCTCAGAAACTTGATAACTTTCGAGTTCTGTTCTTGAAGAAGCAGCCATCAGTGAAGAACACGGCCTTTGATGTGACAGGATTACTGAACTGGCAGTTGTCTTTCTTACTCTGTCTTCCTCCAGCAGTATATGTCCCTATAATTATGCTTCAAATGTGCTATGAGTCTAGAATGCCACACTTTCAAACATGAATGGGTAAACATGACAACTTGGTTATCTTTGTTTCCTCCATTGAGCTACATTTTAATAATACATATTAAAACTGATGTATTCATCCAAGTTGCATTCTTGGAAAGAATTTGTACGGAGATCACAAAGGAAATTCATTAAATGATTTCAAATGAACTGGGAATGTTTTAATTAAATAGAAAAAT
Organism: Dasypus novemcinctus; assembly: GCF_030445035.2. NCBI lineage: Eukaryota > Metazoa > Chordata > Mammalia > Cingulata > Dasypodidae > Dasypus > Dasypus novemcinctus. Next base: position 153,939,321 of record NC_080673.1, read on the forward strand.
CAAGTAAAGGAGCAGGCTATATTGAAGCCTAGATTTGAACAATATGTTAAAATTTATTTAAGGTATGCTTTTCTGTGATATTTAAAGCCAACTGGGGGTATATTTAAATAGCTTCAAACAGAAGAAATAAAAGATGTTTTTGTTCTTAAATAACTCGAAGTGTTGGCTAGAGATCCAAAGGCAGTAATAGCCCAGCCTTGGAATGACATTAAGATTGAATTTGAGTTTTATTAAGTTCATTTTATTAAACTTAATAAATTTGAGTTTATTAAGACGAATTTCAGTTTTATTTTTAAGTTTGTTCTGACAAAATGGTTATTTTGCTTTTTCTCTTGAGGCTTTGAACTTTTTGAAACTGTGATAGATTTGTTAAGTTTTAAAAACAAGTCCTATGAAATGAAGAGAATGTCAAATATAATTTTAAAAAGACAGAAAATCAGTTTATTCCCAAAATTGCCTTGAAAAGACATCTCTTTCCGCAAAACACACAAAAGGTTCCCAGGAAACAAACAAAATTATTATTGACATTTCAGTGCCTCTTTAGTATGTGTTTTCTTTTGTCCCCAATTTTATTCTTAAAGTTTTAAAATACATGATTAATCCTTTTTCTGGAACAAAAAGGAATCACACTCAATTAAAAAATCTACTTTTAAAGGCTGCCCTTTTAATGTACTTATCTTCATAGGATTGTCTATTACATTTAAACAGATAAAATAAATTGTCTCTTAATTATTCCCCACAAGCTGTATGATTATTTCTGTTACTTCTAACACTGCATTTTTTATTTTAAAAGAATACTGCTATTGATCTTTTGCATCAGTTCAGAATTTTTAAAGTAGGAAAAGAGAGTAGTAGTTCTTTAGTTCGCTTTCCCAAAGTAATCATTCTATTGTGAGATTATATTTTTGTTATTGTGCTTAGTATTTATGTTCCTACTAGTTATCAAGGAAATGTATTATTACACTGTGTCCCCAAATCATGTATAACCAGGGGCTTAGAATAGCAGATGAAGACTTTCTAAAATACATCATAGTTTACTTCCAAGAGATGACACTAACTGTAACCTAAAGACCTATTCCTAGCTGAGAAAAAAAAAATCCATTTATTAAGTTATTTTATAATTCACAATAGATTTTAGGAAAATCTGAAAACCAATTATCCACTGTCATGGCTAATTTATAGTTTATTAAATAAACAACTTAGATTTCTTGTGTTCAGGTAACAGAGCTAGAAATATGTTACTAATAAAATTAGGCACATTTGAATTATCCTCCTTAATAGAGTTTGAGGAGCCATAAATTTTGTATTGGATGGCAAGGTGAAGGAACTTTACAGAAGATGTAGTTAAGGTGTTTATGAAGGATCATTTGATGCTTAACAGACATGTACAAAGGCAGAGATGTATATATTCAAAAACTGTGATGGGTTCTGCATGACTGGAAAATAGGGAGAGATGACCTGATACCTAATAATCTTTTTTTTTTTAAGATTTATTTTATTTATTTCTCTCCCCTTCCCCCTCCCCCCCAGTTGTCTGTTCTTTGGGTCCATTTGCTGCGTGTTCTTCTTTGTCCGCCTCTGTTGTTGTCAGCAGCACGGGAATCTGTGTCTCTTTTTGTTGCGTCACCTTGCTGCGTCAGTTCTCCGTGTGGGCAGCGCCATTCCTGGGCAGGCTGCACTTTCTTTCGCGCTGGGCAGCTCTCCTTATGGGGCGCACTCCTTGTGCTTGGGGCTCCCCTATGCGGGCGACACCCCTGCGTGGCAGGGCACTCCTTGCATGCATCAGCACTGCGCATGGGCCAGCTGCACACGGGTCAAGGAGGCCCAGGGTTTGAACCATGGACCTCCCATGTGGTAGACAGACGCCCTAACCACTGGGCCCAGTCCACTTCCCTAATTATCTGTTAATTAATAAATTATGGAGAAGCATCAGGAGATAAGGTCAGAAAAATTCGAAGGGATATTTGTATCACACCAGAAATTTAACTCTAACCTGAAGCTATTGAAGGATTTTTCAGAGGTGAGTGGAACTGATCAGATCTGTCATTTACAAAGCTCATCCTGACCCCAAAATAAGCCAAAATTAACATGCCCTTCATGTCAATCTGATTTAACCTTTAAAGAATTCAGTATTTTAGCTATAAGACCAAACAGTAGGTAAGATGGATGGAATGGAGGCGTGGAAAACTGTTTTGCCCTTTTTTAAGCTGAAAGACTAGCCTTCTAATAATTCTGGATAATTATCTGGGGCTTTATCAGGGAATCTCTATGCAGTCAAATAAACCTGCATTCTAATTGTGGCTCTGCCACTTTCTGGCTGTGTGACCTTGGAAAAGTTACTTAACACCTCTGTGCCTTGGTTTTATCATTTGTGAAATGGATTTATCACTTATTTCAAATAACTGGGAGGATTAAAAAGCATAATGCATATATACGACTATCAGTGCCATCCAAGCAAAGACCACTAGGAACATACATGTAGTTGAACAAAATTGGATTTATTGCTTGTGGGAACTGGCACACTCACTGTGAGGAATCGTGGGGGTGTTTTGATCAAAGGGTACTAGAAAGACTTTAGAATTTGGGCTTGTGTTGACATGGGGAGGGTTTAAGCAATCAGGAGTTTGCCCTGGATTTGGATTCTCATGAAGTAGGTAAACCTTATAATTAAATATCATAATGGACCCCCAGAGGTGGGAGGAATGAAGAGAAGCTAAAGTGGAGTTGGTGAAGAAGCAGCATCAACTTGTAGAAGGTGGGAGAGGGGAATGTTTGGAATTCTATGCTGTGCATTGTGACTTTGTTTTTGTCGGTATGAAGACAAGATGATGAAGCGGTCTTGTTTATTTGTCTCCTGGGCAATCACAGAGTGACCTTGCCTGATGTTTATGCTCCACAGGAGAGCACCAAGGCCTCCTTGGTAGTAGCAAGCCAGCTCCTTCCTCTTTCTCGTCACTTAGCACATTGCCTGGCATAGAGTTAGAGCTGAGGAAATGTTTACTAAGGAATTGTAACATAGAGCTCAATTCTCTGATTCATTCTAACCCTAGCATAATGGCCAATTTGGCCTTTTTTGAGATTTATACGATAACATTATTGATTCAGCTTTATCGGTCAGTGCATTCTTACTCCCTTTTCTGTGTGAAAAGATTTGTCTTACATTTTAGATTTTTACTTTGAGTTATTATTTTTTTGTACTCAAATCGGATAAATCACAGTATTAGACTCCTTACAACAGATTCTTGGAACATTTTTGTAGAAATTTAACTAAAGGTTTTAAAATCTAATCATTCCAACATCTCCATTTTATGTAAGTATAACAGCCAATTTCATAATGTTTAATATGACAATTTAAATATTTATTAAGTGCAGTTATTTGTGTAAGGTCTGTGTTCCCTGCTATACTATGAAGGCAGGTCCCTGTCCGTCTCATTATTTTATCCCTATCACCTGGTGCAGTGCCTAGCACAGGCTATGTGTTGAGGAAATGGTTGTTGAGTAATGAACAAAAAGGAGAAAAGACATTGTGCTTTGGAAGCAGAGTGGAAACTAACATATATTGAGTGGCTATGGATGTGAGGTACTATTTGAAGTACTATACAAATTATAATTAAATTCTCATAGAAGTCTTGGGACACAAGGGGTAGTATCCCTATTCTGCAAAGGAAGCTTTGACTTTAGCTGAAGTTAAGTTACTTGCCTGTGATAGGCTAATACGTCCGGTAATGAATGGTACCCAGTTGTTTGGTCAAGCGAGCTCTGGGCTAATTATATTGCAAAGACATTCCATGGACTTTAATCATCAGTGAGTTGATTGCATCTATGGCTGATTACAGCTACAATCAACTGAGGAGATTGCCTTCAGCAATGAGAAGACATCTCATCCAATCAGTTGAAGGCTTTAAAAGAAGTGATTTCAGCAGTCAGAGAGAGAATTCCCATCTCTATTTCACACAGCCATGCCTCCTGGGGAACTCACCAAGGGCCTTCACCTGAGCTCCTGGTTTGTAGCCTGCTCTAAGAAATTTGGACTTGCGTATCCCCATGCTGATGCAAGACAATTTCATAAAATCTAATATTATTCATGAATACCTCCCTTTGGTTCTGTTCCCCTAGAGAAATCCTGACTAATACATTGCCCTCCAAAGAAATGAATGAATGAATAAATAATAAATAAATAAGCTAGGATTTATACTCCAGGTCTTGTCTATATTTTGTGCTGGGGATTCAATTTATCATAGCCTGTTATTACCAACTGTTACTTTATAATCTCATTTCATTGATCCTCTCTCCCTCTGTTTTAGTCACCTGGAAGTCCTAACTTGTTTTAAACACCACTGTTGCTCTTTTCTCTGCTTATATCTAACAGCTCTATGGGGCTGAGAAAAACCTACGACCATGCTAATTTCATTTTAAGTTCATTACCACAAATTTCTAGCAGGTACTTCCCTGTGTAGTACCTGTAGTGCATCCTACTACACGAATGTTCATTCTCTTACTCTCCAGAATTACTTACTCATATCTTTACTTCTCTCTTCAAATATCCAGCATGAACCTGCCCTTACTACTTCCCTTACTGCTGGATCATTCCATCAACATAAAAACATTCTTTTTTCCTTCCCACCTTCAAACAAACCAAAACCCTCCTTTCGATCTCACATTCCCTTCTGTCCCTTCTCTCACACCTTCACAGAAAGCTCCCCCAAAGCTTTCTCGTATTCCCACTTACCTTTACCCGTCCTAACTAGGTTTTCATTCCTTCTTCCCCTGAAACTGCTCTTGATTACCAAACACCTCTACTTGCCAAATCAGCGATTGCTTCCCTCTGTTGTTCTGCAGCATTTTCACATTTGACCATTCCGTTCTCTTGGCTTCTCTGACAGCCTGCTTGCCCAGTTTCTTGCTCCTGGCTCTATCCACTGGTTCTACTACTTCCTCTTAACCCTAAATGTTGGGGTGTTTCAAGGCTCAGGGTTTTCTCTATTTGTACCTAATCTCATCTATTGCTTTGATTTAGGTCCTATCAGTGTGCAAACTTATATTCCTAGCTCTAACCTTTCCACTGAATCATAAACATCCAAATGCTGACTTGATCCTTCTCCACTTGAATAATTAGTGGACATTTCACACTTAACATGGCCAAAATGGAACTCATGATATTTTCTGTGTGAAAACTGTGCTTTCTTCATTTTCCCTCACCTCAGTATATGGCACCTTTGTTCACTCAGATACTCAAGCCAAAAAACCCAGAAGTTGTCATCTCCCTTCCATTTCTCATACTCCCCACATCCAATATAATAGTGACTTGTCAGCTCTACTGCAAAAATATATCCTTAATACAGTAACTCCTCACCATATCCCTCCACTACCAAATAGCCTCTTAACAGTTCTTGCAACTTCCTCTACAGTTTGGCCCTTTATTTTATTTATTTTATTTTTTCAATTATTAGAGCAGTTGGCCTTGCCTACTTTTTGACATCATTTCTCATCCACTCCAGTCTAGCTGCCTTGCATTTTTTTTGGTTACTCAACAAGGCAGTTAGTTCTCCCTCGGGGCCTTTTGTTCACTGTTGCCTCTCCCAGAACGTTCTGACCCCACCCAGTCTCCTGACCGACCCTGTCATTCAGGTCTTGTCATTCCCTTCCTCAGTGAAACCTTTCCTAACCACCCAGTGTAAATTTACCCCCCTACCCAGACATGTCATATGCTCCTATTTCACTTTCTTTACTACTACTGTTCACTATCTAACTTTATCTGATTCATCCATAGTCAAACCTATTTGGTACGTCCTCTATTAGAAAATCAAGTCCATGAAATGGGGGATCTTGTCCATCTTAGTCATCGCTATGTTCCCCAGCACCAATGCCTGATCCATCCTTAAGTGCTCAGTAACTATTTGTTGAAGGAGTAAACTGAATTTTGCTTTCTATCATATAGTGTAACCATATTTGTTTCATTGTGAAATTATTTTTACCACATGACTTAGAAATGTGTCTTGTTTGGTCTGTGGCTTTGTGCGTCCACGGCTGCATGACCTTATTCCATATTTGAGACGCATAGTCCCTCTTTCATCTATACCAGCCAGTGTCAAAAATAATAGTCTCCAAAGCCCTTCAGAATGAAGACAGATATTGACTTTGGATAAACAACAGCGAGGAAGCTGATCGGTAAATTATCAGTGTAGGCCAAAACAAAAAATAAGGACATTGTCATGTTATAAAAACCTCATCCCATGGGAAGCAGACTTGGCCCAATGGCTAGGGTGTCTGTCTACCAAATGGGAGGTTCGCGGTTCAAACCCCGGGCCTCCTTGACCCGTGGGGAGCTGGGCCATGTGCAGTGCTGATGCGTGCAGGGAGTGCCGTGCCACGCAGGGGTGTCCCCTGTGTAGGGGAGCCCTATGTGCAAGGAGTGCACCCTGTAAGGAGAGCTGTCCAGCGCGAAAGAAAGTGCAGCCTGCCCAGGAATGGTGCCACACACATGGAGAGCTGACATAACAAGATGACACAACAAGAAGAAACATAGATTCCTGGTGCCGCTGATAAGGATAGAAGCAGTCACAGAAGAACACACAGTGAATGGACACAGAGAGCAGACAACTGGGGGCGGTGGGGAAGGGGAGAGAAATAAATTTTAAAAAAAAATTAAAGAAAAATCCTCCTCCCACACATTTTAAGTATTTTCCCTGAGCCTTGCTTTAGATAAACAAGTAGACTTTCCTGATGTGGCTGATAAAAGGTCACACAGTATTATGTGACAGGAATAGGAATGAGACTAAGGCCGGAGTCTACTTTGAAAATACACAAATCTCTGATGGGTCATGATTTAGTCTGCACACAGACTGTCTTAAGAAGAAAAGCACACAGGAAGGAAAGGTAGCACAAACATTTCTAGCCTTTCTGTTGATCCATAGCAGAGTTTAGAGGATACCTCCAAGAGGACAATATTCTCTTTTCAGCCACAGAATAATCTTTCTCCATTTTCCAAATTGAATACATTTTTAAAAAATTTTCAAGTGTATGAAACAATGAAACAGACTTAGTTATCCAAATGTATTTCTTAATGTAAGAATGTGTATGTGCCAAGCCACCTTTACCAAGGCATTTAAAAGTGGAAAGTAGAATGTGATTACTACTCTTATTTACCTCCCATTATTACCCTTATTCAACATTTGTATCAAATATGGAAACACTTCTGTGTATTAAGATGGTTCATGTCAGGAAACTGATAGCTCAAGGGCTAAATTAAAGTTTAGTAGTTCATGAAGTAAGGGTTGCCTCAATCTAATGTTTCTATACTTTTTTTCTTTTTTTTAAAAACTGTGGTACTGTGTATCTATGTGTGCCTATGTAAAGAGAATGAAATTTGCCATCATAACCACTTTAAAGGTACAATTCAGTGGCATTTATTACACCATGCATACTTTTTTTCCTTTTGGAGATATTGGGGATTGAGCGCATGACCTCATACATGGGAAGCAGGCACTCAGCCACTGTACTTGATCTACCTACTTGTGTGTGTTTTTTTTTTTAAAGACTTATTTTTATTTATTTAATTCCCCTCCCCTCCCCCGGTTGTCTGTTTTCTGTGTCTTTTTGCTGCGTCTTGTTTCTTTGTCCGCTTCTGTTGTCATCAGCTGCACGGGAAGTGTGGGCGGTGCCATTCCTCGGCAGGCTGCTCCCTCCTTCGCGCTGGGCAGCTCTCCTTATGGGTGCACTCCTTGCACGTGGGGCTCCCCTACGCGGGGGGACACCCCTGCGTGGCAGGGCACTCCTTGCGTGCATCAGCACTGCGCATGGACCAGCTCCAGACGGGTCAAGGAGGCCTCCCATGTGGTAGATGGACGCCCTAACCACTGGGCCAAAGTCCGTTCCCCTTGATCTACCTACTTGATTGTGATCTACAAAATAAGTGAAAAGATAAACTATAGAATGGGAGAAAATATTTGGAAACTACATATCTGACAAGGGTTTAATATCCAGAATATAAAAAGAACTTCTACAGCTCAACAACAAAAAGAGAAACAACCCAATCAAAAAATGGGCCAAGGATTTGAATGAGACAATTCTCCAAAGATGATATTCAAATGACCAGTAAGCATAGGAAAAGATGCTCCACATCATTAGCCAATAGAGAAATGAAAATTAAAACTAGAAACTACCACTAGACTGGCTATTTAAAAAAAAACAACTGAAAATAACAAGTGCTGGCAAGGATGTGGAGAAATAACCCTTGTGCGTTGTTGGTGATAATGTAAAATGGTACTGCCACCATGAAAAACATTTTGCCAGTTCCTCAGAAAATTAAACACAGAATTGCCACGTGACCCGGCAATTCCATTTCTAGGATACACCCCAAAGAACTGAAAGCAGGAACTCAGACAGGTATTTGTACACCAGTGTTCATTGCAGCATCACTCATAATAGCCAGAAGGTAGAAGCCCCCAAAGTGCCATCAACAGAAGAATGGATAAGCAAAATGTAATATATCCATACAATGGAATATTTTCAGCCTAAAAAGAAGTGAAGTTCTAGTACATGCTATTATACAACATGGATGAATCTTGAAGACATCTGATTTTGTGAAATAAGCCAGATACAAAAGGACAAATATTGTTTGATTTGTCTTAATGTGAAGTACTTAGAACAAGCAAATTCATAGAGACAGAAAGCAGTATAGTGGTTACGAGGGGGTAGTGGGAAGACGGAATGGGACGTTATTGCTAGATGAGTATGAGTTTTGGTTTAGGAGATGAAAATATCTGGAAATAGAGAGTGGTGAAAGCTTCACAGTATTATTGTCAAAGAACTTAATGTCAAAGAATTGTCCACTTAAAATGTTAAAATGATTTTTATGTTATGTATATTTAACCACAATTAAAAATAAATATTATTAAAACAAAACCAAACAAATAAAAAGAGGTTTGGAATTTTACTGTGTATTCAAAAGAGTGGGACAGTTTTTGCCAAATAGGCAGGGAGCTGATGCAACGTCATTCCATAAAAAACAAAACAAAACCCCAAAATCTTGGTGAGTATATAGGAATTCTGTACTTTCTGCATGATTTTTTTTGCTAACCTACAACTTCTCTAATAAAAAAAAAGTATGTGTAAAAAAACAAGCAAAAACAAAAAACCTAAAACAGTAATTAACAATTAGCCATGAGATTTTAATGACAACAAAACTGTTTTTTCCCCTCTTTAAATAATTATGGAAATAAATCTGTTTTCCTGCTTTTCTGAATTACTTGTCCATTATTCATGAATTAGAATATAGCAAAACTAAGTTAACAATAGTTATCTCTGAGTGTCCTTATTATTTACCTTTAAAGAGCAGTAGAATTACAACTAGATGTAATGGATGACTTTACAAAGGCATGAGGAATCATACTGTATAATGAGTTCTACTTACTAGTAATAACTCCAGACAGTAAAAGCTGGAGAAGACCTCTTTAGCCTGTGTCCAGGGTTCTCGCCATCACTCCCAGCACCAGTTGCACAGTATTATTATTTGAAGCTTTCTGAGCAAGTCTGGTCCTTATTTTGTACTCCCAAACCAGCAAAGCCCAGCTCCTTTATGGCACAACTTCCACTGCCAACCAGTCCATGTAGTAACTTCCTTCAGGGCTCTCTGCTGTGGGCATGTCCATTGAGCCCTGGGAGAGTTATCGAAGGCCTATTATGGGTGAATTTGTGTCCTCCTCAAAAGATTTGTTTAAGTTCTAACTTCCAGTACTTCAGAATGTGACCTAATTTTGAAATAAGGTCATTACAAGATGGAATTAGTTTAGTTAAAATGAGCTCAACACTGGAGGGGGGGGGAGCACTTAATTCACTATCGTTGGTACCAAAAGAAGGGGAGAAGAGATGTAGATGCAGGGGAGAAGCCCATGTGAAGACAGGCAGGGACTGGAGGGGTGCATCTACAAGCCAAGGCGTGCCAAGCATCATTGACAAACACTAGACGCTAGAAGAGGCAAGGAAGAGTTCTCCGCTACAAGTTTCAAAGAGAGCACGACCCTACCAATGCATTGATTATGGACTTGCAGCTTCCAGAACAGTGACACAATACCTTTCTGTTGTTCGAAGCCACGTGGCGTGTGGTATTTTGTTAAGGTGGCCCTAGGAATCTGAACGGGCCACTCTGTATGGCTATTTACAGCTCTGCTAGGTTATTGATGGAGCAAGATTACTCAAACTCTAACTGAAGGCTTAGGGAGGAAGCAGAGCTTAGCATAGCACAGAGAGGCTTTAAAAACTGTCACTTTCAAGTGGGGTAAGGAAAACCCAGGGGCATTGAGGCTTTCCCACAAAGGCACGGTGTGCCCTTAAAGGCTCAGGTAACAGAGCCCTGAGAAGTGAATTCAGAGGGTAAACAGAACTCGCTCGCTCTTCTTTTCCTGGGGGTGGAGGGGCATGACTGGCTGTGACAAGCAGGGGATGAGATTGAGGTTGTGCAAGTGCTGACTTATTTTACTGATCTGCAAGGGAGATTTGAAAAAGAATAGATAGAATGGGACAAGTGAGCCAGATTAAATCCTTTTTGCCATGAGGTAGAGTATACAATATTAAAAAAAAACAAACAGCCTGGAGTTCTTGAAAACAAGAAAACACTAGAAGGAAATGGTGGCGGGGAGGAAAAGAGAACAGAAATTTGGCGATACCTATTCCTTCAGGGGGAACAGTGAGGTCCACTGAGGATGGCAGCCTTTTCCTGGAAACACAGAAAGAGCAACGCAGTATGACTACGGTCCAAGCTGAAATGCAAAACACAGATGGGTTAGGAAAGTTAATGAAGCAGCAGAAGGCGTTTGTGTAGACTTGGTACATTGATGTCTCATTAGACTCTCCATCCCTCTTCACTGTTTGTGAGGGGAGAGCAAAAGATAAGGGAAGGGGGAGACCAGAAGGGGGGGTCTTCCTTAAATATCTGCTGGTGGTATTGTCCTCCGCTCACCAAGAGGACTCTGAACAATGGGGCTCCTATTAGAAATGAGAACAAGTACCTATTGTTCAGGCTTAAACAGCTTTAAGTGTTTCTTCTGGAGATAATTAATTTAATTAAAATGGTCCCTGAAGCCAAACTGAGCTTCACAGCAAGCACTGCAACACATTCCTTCTGAATTCCGACCCAAGGCTATTCAGAACTAGCAAGCTCTAAGCCTTGTAAACTCACCAGACGCACCCGGCCTGCCCCCACAGAATTGCCTTTTTACCCCTACTGGAATGGCCGCTCTAGGACAGGGGCTAGAACCGGAGGCTCTTCCTGGGTTGGGAGGAGTGGCATTAATTCTGATGCAGTTGAAAAGGTGTCTTTCATTTGTGGATTTCATTCCAAAAAGGATGTGGGCATTCCCCCCTCCCCCTGCTGGTGCTTTAAGGAAGAGGAGAAGTTTGGCTTACTGATTGCATCCAAATGAACGGTCCACAGTAAACCCTCAGCGAGTTGCTGCGCAATAAATAAATGTTGCATGGATGAGTGAAATCAACCCCATCGATTGGAAAAAGAAATGTCTTTTGTGTCTGCTGTTTTCTGGAGTGAGGAAGTCAATTGAGGATCATTACATCTTAGATCAAAACAACCAACCTGTCATGTGCCCCAGGTGGAAATAAGGAGACGTGCTAGATCGTGGTTTATGTGGATGTAATTCGGCATGTTTATTCCAAACTGAGAGGCAGGTGAGGGAGGCAGCCAGGTGGATATCTAGAGGTAGAGTTTTCTAGACTGAGGGCACAGCCAGTCCAAGTCAAATGGGGCAGATGTGTCAGGCATGTTTGAGGGCAAAGAGCAAAAAACCAGTGTGGCTTGGACAAGAAAGTGAGAAGGAGCAGTACAGCAGAGCAGGTTGTCCAGGACTTTGAGTGGCTGAAGGGATGTGCTGAGTAGGTGAGCAGGGTGGCTCTGGGGAGACGCACGGGCAGTCCCTCTCTAGTGACAAGGGAGAAGGCTGAGGATGTGGATGCAGTTGCTGGCAGTTGGGGAGATATGGTTGTGGGAATTTGTGGAAGTTTCCTTCTGGTTCTTTCAAAATTTTTAGAGTAATAGGAGGCAAAGTGATAAGTTGAAAGTAAGTGGGGAAAAGGGATATTGGAGTTTTGAGGAGGGAGAAGCAAGCAGGAAATCGCTACCTAGGAGGACAGGCGAGTTATCTGGAGAATGACTATGTTCTCCATAATGGATGAGGGGGAAAAAAGTATGATTACCAGGCAGCATTAAGGGCCCAGAGAGTGTTAAGGATCATGAACTCAACATGAGGCCGGTTGTCTAGCACAGTCAGTCGTGTGTTTTTCACCAGTCATGTTCGACCATTAAGATACAGGCGAAGAATTAGGTTTAACCAAGGTGGTGGTTTTGCTAAGCTAGAATGACAAAGCAGAAAAAAGGTAAAAGATTTGAGGGTGCCTGAAGGGAGTCATTACGACATAATAGTTGACCAAAGAATTTAAGCCACGGAAGGAGAGAAGAAAGGATGTCAAGTTGAAAAGAAGGGAAGAAGCAATGGACTGGAGATCCCCGTGAAAGGACTGGAGGAATTGGGATATTAGCAGGAATGAGCTGGAAAGGTAGGAAGTAAAGTCCGAGTAGAATGTATGAAATGAAGATTACATAAATGTGTTTAAATTAAGTCAGTACAGTATCTGACTATGCAAAGTAAATGCTCAGTAATGAATAGCTGTTATTAGGGGTCCATAATACCTTATCCAAAGCTCTTTGAAGGCAAATATATTTTATAATCTAGAATTCTGCAGATTGTAAAGAAATCATATGGTTGCATATACCCATCCACCAAGGTCTTAAAAAAAAACTTTCTATAATCAAACACATTAATATTTTTTAGTGAAATGTATGAATATTTATATTAAGTGGAATAAATAGCCTCATGTTGGTTTTGGCCAGTTTTACTGCTAAATAAGTTTTTTTTTAAAAGATTTATTTATTTATTTTATTTTTCTCCCCTTCCACCCCCCACACCAGTTGTCTGTTCTCTGTGTCTATTTGCTGCGTGTTCTTCTTTGTCCGCTTCTGTTGTCAGGAATCTGTGTTTCTTTCTGTTGTGTAAACTTGTTATGTCAGCTCTCCATGTGTGCGGCACCATTCCTGGGCAGGCTGCATTTTCTTTTGAGCTGGGCAGCTCTCCTTACGGGGTGCACTCCTTGAGTGTGGGGCTCCCCTACGTGGTGGACCCCCCTGTGTGGCAGGGCACTCCTTATGCGCATCAGCACTGCGCATGGGCCAGCTCCACACGGGTCAAGGAGGCCCGGGGTTTAAACCGCAGACCTCCCGTGTGGTAGACGGACGCCCTAACCACTAGATCAAGTCCGCTTCCCGCTAAATAAGTTTTGACATTAAACTTTTCAAAAAAATCCTTTTGTTTTAAAACCTTTTTGATTTCAGAATTTCAGATAAGAGAAGGTGAATTTGTGCTGGCAGTTGAATGAAAAGGTTTGAATTTAGAGGAAATCACTTCACCTCTCTACATATTAGTTATTTTAATATAAAAAGAGGGCTTTAAATTAGAAAATTTCTGAGCTTCCTTAACTAACATTTTATGATTCTTTAATACCCATTTCAGGACTTTAAAAAATAATTTCTTTTTTACTAGTACGTTCAGACAATTGGATAAAAAGGTTGGGCCTAAATTTTGTATTAACAAATGAGCTTATTTTGATTGATTAGAATAGTCCTAATTAAACTGATAATATCAGATGAATTTAACAACTTTACTTTTCATATTCAAAGGTAAAAATCATGTCAGTTCAGCAATTCAGCATTTATCCAATTTGGTGAAACTTCAGAGGTGAAACAGGTTAGAATAAGGTCAGGCAGAACTACTACAAAACTTAATGAAAGTATTTTGAAAGTCTGTATTGTATAATTAAATTCAAGTTTATTTTTGTAATGGCTAAGTGTTTCCTGATAGATGTTAAGCCAATATTTGCTCTCATGACAAGATGGGGCTAATTTCTAATTTAATGCAAAACACCATTTCCATATAGCGTGCATACAAAATGCTGAAAATACCTGTCCTTGAAGTAGATAAGATATATCTGTGTTCAGTTGCTCTATTAATTATCTTAGCAAATCCTTTCTTTATAGATTTAGTAAAGGTCAGCACAGCTTTGTCCAATTATCATATTTCCCCAGGGAAGCTTTCAATTCATTTTCTGAAAGTAAACACAATTGTGAAGAAGGGAGCAAAATCCCAAGAACTAAGAAATAGAAACTTCTGCATTTTACTTATTTTCTATAAATAATAATAAGATATACCAGGTTTAAACTAAGAAGGCTTGGTGGACTTCCTCAAATCTATCTTCAGGGCATAGCTCATTCCTGAGCTTTATCCACATATCCAGCTGCCACCACCTCTTGGATTTACGTTTGACTCAACAACTTGGTCTACAAGCTTCTTAAAAAAAATTTTTTTATTAGTGAAATTGTCGGTTTGCAGAACAATCATGCAAAAGATGGAGGATTCTCATATACCACTTTATTAATTAACACGCTGCAGTTGTGTGGTTTATTTGTCACAATTGATGAAAGTATATTTTTATAACTGCTATTAACTATAGCTCAGGATTTAATTTAGAGTTCACTGTGTGGTACAGTTTTATGGATTAAAAATTTTTTTTTTCTATTACCCTATATACAACCTTACATTTCCCCTTTTAACCACATTCAGTTATAGATATTTCAGTGCTATTAATTATGTTCACAATGTTGTACTACCATCGTCTATTACCAAAACATTTCCAGCATTTCAAATAGGAGCCCTGTATATTTTAAGCCTTAACTCTCTATTCTTTTTTGTTTGTTTGCTTTTGTTTTTAACATATATTTTTTATTTTTTTTAAAAGATACTTTGATTACACAAAAATGTTATACAAAAAATACAAGGGATTTCCATATGGCTTACTCCCCACACTTCCCACCCTTCCCCACATTAACAACTTCTTTCATTGTGTGGTTCATTCGTTGTAATTGATGAACACATTTGGAGCATTGCCACTAAGCATGGATTAGAGTTTACAAACACAATGCATTTCCCATAAAATTCTAACAATAAAATTATTGTCAGTACTTGGGATGTTGGTTCCATAAGCTATACCTGAAGATTTGTAGATAACTTTTTGTGTAGAACAGTAATAACATATATTTTCCAAACACTGTGAAAATTTTATTTCAATTAACCAAATCTCATTGATTATTAATTTATATATGCAAAGAATTTTCCAGTTGGATTGGACTAGGGTCACCAATTATGCAAGAACCCCTAAGGATGTCAGATAGTAAGATTATACTATGTACTTAACCCATGTATCTTGAATACAATACCATTTATTTTGCTTTAGACACAATAGTTCTTAAAATATGAACAGATTTAGTTTTAATGTAGCAGTTTACCAGAATTGTTACTCAATATCACTCTTTGGCTCCATAGCTTCTTTTTATTTATTTATTTAATGTTACATTAAAAAAATATGAGGTCCCCATATAGCCCCACCCCCCTCACCCCACTCCTCCCACATTAACCACCTCTTTCATCATCGTGGCACATTCAGAACTCTATTCTTGATCCCCATCCCATCCTTCAAACTTCTTTCACACAATGGGTTTTCTCCCTTGGGTTGCTCTCTTACCACCCTGCTCTTCCTTTTTGCTTAGCTAAATGCTGCTCATTCTTTAATCCCCAGTTTAGGTGACAACTTCCTAGGGAAGCCTTTTCTTCTCCACTCCCATGCCCATTCCCAGGCCTAGGATGAGTGGCCTTTCCAAGGGCCCTATGGTAACCATTGCAGTGTGTCCCTGATACTGGTCTCCATCTAGGCTATGCCACCAGGAGGGGGAGTGTATCTGCCTTGTTCCACATTGTTTCCCAGGGCCTGCCTGTGTGAGGCTAATTAAAGGTTAAGGTTAACGTTTCAGAGTTAGGTCTTCGCCCTGGAAACCCCGGAATGGGTACATCGAAACAAGCTTTCCTGCCTGCCTTTGCTCTTCCTGAGGCCTAGTAGGAAAGGAAGGAGGTGGGTCCTGGGTAGAGAGAGAAGTTAGGAATTCCAGGTGCTCACCACCCCAGGCAGGGGCATGTGTACTGATGTCAGAGGGCTGGGGCGTTCTTGCAGCCGAATGGCCCCTTGGGCACCTGGGTCCTTCTTCGTCTTGTCAGCCCCCAGGGCTGGTCTCAGAAGGTCTCAGCAGCTTGACGCTAGAGGTTCAGATAAAATAAGATGATTGCCTGGCCCTGTTTATAGGGCCACCTGTGTGCATCCCTGATTCTTATTAAGAGAAGCTGGGCAGAGAATAACCATGTGACCTGGCCATACCACTTCTAGGTCTATCCCTAAAAGAATTGATAGCAGGAACTCAGCCAGACATTTACACGCCTATGTTCACAGCAGCATTATTCACAACTGCCAAAAGGTGGAAGAAAAGCAAGTGTCCACCGACAGCTGAATGGATAAACAAAATGTGGTATAGACATACAGGGGAATATTATTTGGTCATAAAATGCTACAACATGGATGGACCTTGAAGACATCATGTTGCGTGAAATAAGCCAGGCACAAAAGGACAAATACCATGTGGTCTCACTTACATGAAATAAGCAAAATAAGCGTATTTGTAAAGTCAGAAACTAGATTACAGGTTGCAAAGACTAAGTAGGGGAGGGGAATGGGGAGTTAATATTTTGTTGGTGTGGAGTTTCTGTTTGGGGTGATGGAAGAGCTTTGACAATGGATGATGATGGTGGAGGCATGACTTTGTGAATGTCATTAACACCCCTAGATTGTATATTCAAAAAGGGAAAAAAGGGGAAATTTTAGGTTGTATATATTACCACACATACACGTACACACAAGTCCGCAGGACAGTACATCACAATGTAAGCAGTTCATGAAAATTAATAGCATAATTATAACAATATAGTTTCATGTATTATAACAAAGTTATCACACTAATGCAAAATGTTAATATTGTTAATATTGTGAGTCATTATGTTCTTCAGCTAACCCATTCCTGTGCATGTAAACCTATTTATGTGGGACCTCTTGGTTAGGTTCAGTTAAGGGAACTTTTGATTAGATTGCTTCAGGTGAGGGCCTTTGATTAGATTGTGGGGCCCAGGGAAACTATTAACAAAATTCAATATGTTGGTCATTGTCATGGGGAGAATCAGACTTTGGACCTTGGCCAATATGTACATACATTCCGTAGTGACCCCCTTGTTTGGCATGCATGGTGTTACTGTCTTCTTCCTGGGCCTTTAAATTTGCTAAGGAATAGAGTTAGCAAGGTGGCGAAGTAAACCAAACCCACAGGGTTAGCAGTTCTGTGTAAGCTCAGGAAGAGATTTTTACAATGTGTGTTTTCTCAGTATTTAAAATATTTGTAAAAGAGAATTGGACCTGCTAGAGCATTATGATTGCAAATTAAAGAGTATAATTTGTAAGAGACTTTTATAAACCTTTTGGGAAGTAGGGACAGGATATATGGGAATCCCTTAAACTTTCGATGTAACTTTTCTATAATCTAAAGCCTCTTTTAAAATAAAGCTTATTATATTAGAAAAAACTTTTGGCTACGATTCTAAATCATTTTGGAATGCTTAAGAAAACTTTAAGCATAGTTTAATGTAAGATAATTACATTTCATTAGAGTCATTGACATTTGAGAATTTATTGCTTGTTAGAAGTGTTTGGGGAAACGGACTTTGGCCCAGTGGTTAGGGCGTCCGTCTACCATATGGGAGGTCCGCGGTTCAAACCCCGGGCCTCCTTGACCCGTGTGGCGTGGCCATGCGCAGCGCTGATGCGCGCAAGGAGTGCCGTGCCACGCAAGGGTGTGCCCCGCGTGGGGGAGCCCCACGCGCAAGGAGTGCGCCCCGTAAGGAGAGCCGCCCAGCGTGAAAAGAAAGAGCAGCCTGCCCAGGAATGGCGCCGCCCACACTTCCCATGCCGCTGACGACAACAGAAGCGGACAAAAAAAAAAAAAAAAAAAGAAGTGTTTGAAGTGCTAACAAAGATTCAATATATAAATGTAGTTTTAAATTTTTAATGGAATTTAATTGACTAAGTACGTAAATAAGACTGTTTAGGAGAATTTAGTTCCTGCAACTTTAGTTGGAAGAAATTAGTCCCCTTGAAAGTTATAGTTTAATTTTACTCAATTTCTAGGTTATAATTTCAGGTTGAGGAAAAACTAAGTTTTAGAATAGTTAAAATGTATTCTTTTAGATGTGGAGTGATAAGAACACTGATTCACTGTTGGTGGGAATGCAGAATGGTACAGCCACTGTGGAGGACTGTCTGCAAGTTTCTAAGGAAATTACATATAGATTTGCCATGTGACCCGGCAATACCACTGCTAGGTATATACTCTGAAGAACTGGGAGCAGTGACACGAACAGACATCTGCACACTGCTGTTCTTAGCAGGGTTACTCACAATTGCCAAAAGATGGAAACAACCCAGGTGTCCATCAGCCGACGAATGGATAAATAAACTGGTGCAATCACATGATGGAATATTATACAACTGTAAGAAGAAATGAAGTTGTGAAGCATAGGACAAAAGAGATGAACCTGGAGGACATTATCTTGAGTGAAGCAAGCCAGACACAAAAGGACAAATATTGTATGACTGTGCTACTATAAACTAAATATACTGTATAAACTCATGGAGTTAATAAGTAGAACATAGGTCACCAGAAAATAAAATGAGATTAGAGAATGGAAAGCTGAGGGTTAATCTGTGCAGAAATGGTAAAAACGTTGTTTGTAAATCTTTGGAAATGAATAGAAATGATGAAAACACATCATAGTGTTTATAACTAGCAGGGTTATTATATGTGTATGAGAGTAGTTGAAAGGGAAAATCCAAGGTTATGTATATTATTAGAAAGAAAGCTAAAAAATGTACCATGGGACTGTATAGCCTAGTAAAACCTCATGTGAAATATAAATGTGGGTAATATTACATATATAAGACTTTTTCTTTCAAACTGAATGAATGTATGTTAATGTTATAAGATGTTAATATCAGACCAAAGAAAAAAGAGACATTATGCCAAGTGAAAGAAACCAGACACAAAATACTATGT
Organism: Dasypus novemcinctus; assembly: GCF_030445035.2. Taxonomy (NCBI): domain Eukaryota; kingdom Metazoa; phylum Chordata; class Mammalia; order Cingulata; family Dasypodidae; genus Dasypus; species Dasypus novemcinctus. The sequence goes on from NC_080673.1 coordinate 153,958,420, forward strand.
ATTGTAAGATTACATTTAGAGAAAATGTATATGTAAGTAAATTTTTAAAGATGGTATTAGATTAGCGGTTATGTAGGGCTGGGGAAAGAACAGAGGATTAAGAGGTGACTAAGGGGTGTGGAGTTTTTCTTTTTAGAGTAATGAAATTGTTCTAAAATTTTTTGTTATGATGAATGTACAACACTTCCTTTATACTAAAAGCCATTGATACACTTTGGATAAATTGCATGGTATGTGGATCTATCTCAATAAAACTGCTTTAAAAAATGTATTCCTTTAATAAATTTCATATTCATTTAAAAACTCAAAGTATCTGAAAATAACTTTCACTATGTTCTAAAACTGCTCATAAGCACACCAAAACCTCAAACTGACATGAAGGATTCAAATTGCCACCAGAATCTCATTTTTTAAAAGGCATTTTAAAGCCATTCCTCTCCCACTAAAGCTGGAGGTGACTTACTCTGGCAGATTACACCAATGGCCTCTAGGGAGATTTCCTCCCGCTCCTGCCTTTACCAAGCCATTTCCAAAGTCCTTCCCGCTTCTCCTGAAGAGACCACGATCACTCTCAGAAACTCCCAGAAACTCACTGCCACGAGGCAAAGACACCTGGCAAACCCAAAAGGCTCAAGTTCATCCAAGAGGTTTACTGACTCCTGCACGCATTATAATCACAATGGTTTGCTTTCTTTCCCCTTCCCCAAACCCAGAGCTCAAGTCGGTATTACAAATTGGAAACGGTTTAGAAAATTCCATTTTAAAAGTGATGCTGAGCCCTCTGAGGAGTGTATTTTCCTAACAGCATGAAGCTGACTTGCTGCCACTGACAGCACTAGGGAGCCAGGCAGACACCCTGAATTTAAGGACGACTTGGCATCCACAGACTGTAAACAAATACTGCTTTTTCAGACTGAGGGCTTAGAGTCTGTTGGCTCTTCTGAGGACTTAAAAAAAAAAAGAAGAAGGGAAAAGATTCATCACCTTGAAATAGACATAGCTCTGCCCCTGGAGGCTTGATAAATCCAGTTGTTTTAATAATCGGAAGTCATGGTGAAACTGGCCGATGAAGCTCTACTGGGTGCTAGAAGTTGACAAGTCTGCCCCTTTTCCCACCTTTGTGAAGAATTTGAGTGAAGGAGAGAAGGAAGCCCATATGAACCGCATGTTTTTTCTTTCTTTTTTTTTTTAAGATTTATTTATTTATTTAATTTCCCCCCCTCCCCTGGTTGTCTGTTCTTGGTGTCTATTTGCTGCGTCTTGTTTCTTTGTCCGCTTCTGTTGTCGTCAGCGGCACGGGAAGTGTGGGCGGCGCCATTCCTCGGCAGGCTGCTCTTTCTTTTCACGCTGGGCGGCTTTCCTCACGGGCGCACTCCTTGCGCGTGGGGCTCCCCCACGCGGGGGACACCCTTGCATGGCAGGGCACTCCTTGCGCGCATCAGCACTGCGCATGGCCAGCTCCACACGGGTCAAGGAGGCCCCGGGAACCGCGGACCTCCCATGTGGTAGACGGACGCCCTAACCACTGGGCCAAAGTCCGTTTCCCTGTTTTTTCTTGATGGACACAGTGAAGGGCAAGCTCTTAAGGATTTTGCTTTTAAATCATGCTTGATGCCATTTTATAAAAAATCCTCTTTCCAGAAGCCTTAATTTCTCCTTATCACATAATACTGTAATTTATATATACTCATTTATCTTACACCCACCCCAGATTACTTCAGGTCAAAGCCTGTGTTTTATTCATCCTTGTATTCTCTGTGCCTTCTTCTAGAGTGACTTGCATGTTCTAAGTGCTCCAAAAATGTTTGTGCAGTGGATGAATTAACTATAATGGTCAGTAATTACATTTGAAATTTGTAAGACAGGAATGTGGAAGAGTTGTATTTTTTTTTTCAGTTTGCTTCAATTTCTGACTTTTTTTAACTTAAAGTTTTAAATGTAAAGTTAGCTCTAACTTCATAGCTATGACACATTATTAAATAACTGCATATTTTACATACAAGATCTACTCTTAGTTATCTGCATGAATGGAGAAAGAATCATAGAACTTAACCAAAATAGGTCTCAGAGATGATCTAAATGACTAATAATAATAATAATTATTATTATTTATTAAGGGCTTACAATATACCAAGCATTGTGCTTAGTACTGCATTATATATATAAATATATATAATTTAATTATTGAAACAACCTAAAAGTAGGCATTATTCTCATTTCCATTTTACTGTTCAAGAAAATGTACTCTAAGAGATTACATAACCTGCCCAGGGTGGCAAAGATTATTCAAATTGTTTTAGAGCTGACTTTGTTCACAGCAGATTTATCTTTCCAATCATTTTATTCAAGCTAAAATGAAAACCATATCATACTCTTAGAAAAGAGAAATTGAGTTGGCAGGAAGTGGCCCAGAAGTAATAAGCCAGCAGGAATTAAAATTAGTTTCGGATTATGCATTTGTTCTTTTAAAGTATATTATTGAATACTGAGTGTGTGTAACAGACTGTTCTGGATGATGTGGGAGGGTGTGGGAGGCACAAAAATGAGTGAGGTCGTGGTTCCTCCCCTCAGAGAAGTAAGACTCCAGGAGGAGGGCAGGCCCCATTACAAAGGACAGCAGGACACGGTGGAACATGTTGGGCCATGAGAAAAGAGCAGAAGAAATGCCAAGTTTCCCATACGGGAAGCGTCACTGACGGCTGGAAGACTCGGAGGCCCTTCGGAGACAGGGCGCTTAAGGGGGCTGAAAGAATATTAGACTCTGGTTTGGAGAATATTGGGGCAGAAGGACAAAGGGGAGTCCTTCCAGTGGGGAGGAGAGCAGAAGCAAACGCAAACCCAACTCAAAACAATAAACCAAGCATCTCCCAGTCCTAGCACCTTCTCTTACCTCTGAGTAGAGGTGTGTGTACCAGGATGACAGAGCCCGCCTCGCCACCTGGGCTTCCGATGCACCATCTCCTGGTTCCCCAGCCCTGACTTCTCTTCCCACCTGTTCTCTCCCCATAGCACGTTCCCACTCGTAAAACAAAACTAAACATTTCCTCAATCCTGAATCTCCTTGTGGGTATTTATTTCTTCCCTTCCTGTCACAGTCTCTCTGTAGTCCTCTCTGCTCCGACCCCAGTACAATTTGGCACTTCCACTGGTGGCCTTTAGTCTTCCCTACCAAGCTCCCTGTCCCCTCAAAAACATAGCAAACTGCCCACTAGGGTATCAATGACCTGGTTGTCAACTCCTACGACACGTGGCTGCCGGGCAGGGATGTGGCTGCTAACCGCCTGCCTCGTGAGCTCCGCTCTCCCTCGGCTTCTGTGATACTGCTCTTCCTTGCTGGCTCTTTTCCTCTGCCCATGGTTAAAGAATGGTGCTCTCTAATTTGCTTTTAGTCTCACTACACATTGTCCCTGAGTGATTGTGTTGAAAATGACAAAATAGCTCAAATAATAACTACCAAGTTTGTACTCCCTGAGCACCGGGTGCTCAGGCTCTGCACCCCGACATTTTCCATGCCTCAGACTCAGCGTGCCCCAAATGGAGCAAGTGAATCCATCATTCCCCAATCCGGTTTTCTAGTAAACTCCCTATCTTCACTAATGGTATCAATTTTCACTCAAGTGCCCACGTAGGAAATCCAACCCCTGTTCCCTACATTCAGTTGGTGTCTCACCAAAGCTACCCCCTAAGCTCCCTGGAGCCTGCTTCCTCTTCTCCACCTCCACGGCCATGCGGTCTCGGCATCTCCTACTTTGACTGCCCTGAGTCTCCCACGTTTTCTTCTCTTCATCCTCTTTTCTTTCAAATTCACCTTCCCTTATGCTGAAGGAGTAAATTTCACATGCATCACTCAGGCTCTGTCACTCTTCTGCTTCCTTCTCCCTGGCTGGAGGACAGACACCATTGCCCTTTGAAGGGCACCTGACGCCCTCTGCCACCTGGCCCCAGCCGCATCTGTTCTTGCAACAGCCCAACCTGTTCTTGCAGCTCCCCTCTTAGGACTTTTTGGTGCCTGTTTGCGTGGTTCTCTGTCTGGAATGTTCTTGACCCTTGTTCCCTGGAGAAAGAATACAGCTTTTCAAAACTTAAACATTCCTGAGCCTGGGAGTGACTTTGGTGCTCTCCGACCGACCGAGTAGTGCCTCCAGAGTAGGACCTGGACTCCTTCTTCTTTATAGCTAGGCTTGGACACAGAGGATCCTGGGAGATGCCAAATGGAAGAGGCATGAAGGGTCAACCACCTCAAGTTTCTACCCAGTGCTTTCGGCAGTGAAGAGTTGCTTTTGTATTAATTCAAAAATTTACCTTGTAAAATACATGACCTGTGATACCTAAGTGGAGTTTTCACAGGATCTAAGACTCACTTTTTCTTATTGCTAGATTCCTCCCAGGGGCCTGGCACCAGTAAACGGAATTTGTGCTGGTGGGACAAGGAAGCCCTTTAGGGTTTCCCGCTGTGGTCCAGGGGGCCCCTGAGCTCAGTGAGCTGCTCAACTGCCCCATTCCCACCCCCAACCCCATGCATTAGAAAATAAAGCTGAGAAGGAAATTGCTTACTTTCTTTGAAACTCACTCCTGTAGGTGATCTGCCACCTTGCAAAAGAGATCTCTTCTCTATTGTTGCACGACATCGTTAATGACAGCAGGCCTTCTGGAGGAGTAACCTGTTATCGATCTTTCATTTTTAAGAATACTTTAGATTGGCAACATAGAACAGTAAATTTACAACACTGTAGAAACCAAACAAAAGATTAGTGCAATTAAATAAAAACCACCGTCAATTAATTTAAACTAAACTAAAAACTGCAAAATGGTTACTAATACTTATCATAATTACAATGACATTAAGACGCCTTCTTGGGTTGTTTTTTGTTTCTTTGTAAATGGGATTTAAGTAACATACCCTATGAAGATGATAAATCTAGCTGCATGACTACCAGGTGCAAGAATTCTATTTGTGTGGCATGAACAGGGCTGCTAATCCCTCATTCGTGCTTTTCTGTTTGGCGGCTAAACATTTCCTGGTGTGCCCTATAATAACAGGCAGCTGTCCTGTCAGCTCCACTGAAAAATGAGATAATAAGGCAGGCAAATGATGTCCTTTATGTCCCGAATCTACCACTTCCTGCCGTTTCCTTCTCAAATGCTCTAAGTAACCAGGATCTGTGCAATTTTCACACTGTTCCGTCTTCCAAAAAAGTTTTTCCAAATTCTTGGTGAATGTCATTTCCCTTTGGGACATTTGTTGGAAAAAGAGGCAGCCTGCTTCATTGCACCAGGACAGAAGGCTTCCAAAAAGTCTCTGAATGGGATCTGTGAATGGACCCCCCCCCCCAGTGTAACTGAGGTGGTCAGAGCTATGCTAGTGCCTGCCGGGATGGCGTTGGCCCCGCGCAGAGCAAGCGCCACAGCCTTGTCTGTTGTGCCGCTTGGGGTAGCTGGCCTTTTTCGAAGCTGCAGCAAGAGCAACAATAACCTGCCACTCTTGAAAAGGGCTGCCTGGTGGCCTCCTGGCTGCGAAAATTGTGGCTGGGGTGGGTGGATCGGGGGAGGGGGGGGCAAAGGGGTCACCTCTCCTCAGAGGACCCCAGTGGCGTCCCATGTGCAAGCTTCGAGGGATTTGGGAGGTCCCCTGGAATCTCTCCCACCTTTTACAAGAAGGGAAGCCGAGGCTCACGCTGGAGGGCAGACCTGGCCCTCGGACCCGGGCATGCTGGGGAGCAGCCTGGTCTGGCGGCCTTTCCTAAAGCCGGGTGTGTTTCTTGGCATTCTTTAATATCCACGCCGACCCCACTCGGATAGTGTATCGAATCCGCCTGATATGAATCCTATTCATAACGTAGAAGAAGCTTCAAGTTTGGCAAATACATATTTTAGAATGTGAGTTTCAAGGACTTCTTCAACCTCATTCATTCATTCATCACTCATTCATTCATGAATCCCTCAGGGCCTATCATGGGCCAGTCACTGGGCAGGGGTTAGAGAGACAAATAGGTCAGTGGGCCCTGCTGCCCGGAGTGGTGTTTCAGGAAGACGCAATAACCAGGGGAACACACTCCAAACATTCTGAACACGAGGTTGGGTGTGGGTGGCGGGCAAGGGGGGCAGACACACTGATTGAATCAGTAAACTCCTCTGCCACTGCTTGAGAGGAAAAAAATACTCGCTTCGCTTCATCAGTTTAGTCCAGCCCTCCAGGCTCTGTTTTCCCTGTGGAAGAAGGAGCCCGTGTCTGTGACAGGTGAGACTCTTCTTTCTCACCCTCTGCTGGAATTAGCCTGAAAACCGCCTCAGGACCGAGACGGCCCTGGGGGCTGAGGAACAGGGCGCCGGTGTCCCTGCTGGCCTGGGCGGCCTGGGTAGCCCCCGGGTTCTGAGGGGGACGCTGGCCCCACCTTTGAGCGAGGCTCTGTCTTGCCTGGCTCCAGGCGAGGTTCAAGCTGGGCCCTGGGCTGTAGCAGCTCTGCGGGGGCAGCGTCCTCTGGGGAAAAGGGGAATCTAAAAAGTGGCTCAAGGAGTTCGCTGTCCAGGCTGACGCTTTTTGCCCACTTCTTCACCGCCCCTGTCTCTGACAGGACTGTGGTCAAGGCGAGGTCAAGGCAGTATTGAGGCTATGGTGCAGCACTGCTGACCCACCTTTACGGAGAAAATAAAGCTCCTTTTGATCCACTCAGAAGTTCCTCTCTCCAGCTGCCTCTCCTCCCCATCCCAAGTTTTTGTTTGTTTGGTTTGTTTGCTTGATCTGTTTTCTTTCCATTCCTGTTCTTAGGAAAGGACTATATTTCTACCATTTGTTGAGCACTATGTGCTTAAGCATTGGTTTAACTGCTTCTCATGTGTCAACTCACCAAATACGCCTAACGCCCTAGGAAGGTATGTACTAGTGCTATCCTCGTTTTGCAGGTGAAGGAACAGGCTTGGAGAGGTTGAGTGACTGATGAGTAGAAGAAACTAGTGTTCAAATCCAGCAAGGCTCCCTTCAGAGTTTCTCCCTGTAGCTCCTCTAGCCGGTGGTTATTTCATCCCAAATTTTCTAGGACTGCGCTGTCCAATACAGAAGTCAACAGCCTTATGAAGCTATTTATTTATTTATTTTTAAAGATTTATTTTATTTATTTCTCTCCCCTTCTCCGCCCCCCCCCCTGCCCAGTTGTCTGTTCTCTGTGTCCATTTGCTGCGTGTTCTTCTTTTCCGCTTCTGTTGTTGTCAGTGGCATGGGAATTTCTGTTTCTTTTGGTTGTGTCATCTTGTTGTGTCAGCTCTCCATGTGTGCGACACCATTCCTGGGGCAGGCTGCACTTTCTTTCGCGCTGGGCGGCTCTCCTTACAGGGCGCACTCCTTGCGCGTGGGGCTCCCCTACGCGGGGGCACCCCTGCGTGGCAGGGCACTCCTTGTGCGCATCAGCACTGCGCATGGGCCAGCTCCACACGGGTCAAGGAGGCCCGGGGTTTGAATCATAGATCTCCCATGTGGTAGACGGACGCCCTAACTACTAGGCCAAGTCCACTTCCCTTATGGAGCTATTTAAATTAGAATTTAAATTAATTAAAATTAAGTACATTTAAAATGCAGTTCCTCAGTAGCCCAGGTCACATTTCAAGAGCTCAATAGCCAGCCGCATGGGGCCAGTGGCTACCATATTGGACAGTTCAGACATTCCATTATTAGAGAAAGTGCTGGTGAACAGCTCTGTTCTAGAAAAGCCTCCAATTCCTTTAACTCATTCTGTGTAATAATGGTCAATGTTAAGTGAAGTAAAATGACAGTCTGTATTGGAATCCGTCTCAGGGAAGGGCTTTTCCACAAGACAATAACAATTGACCTGCAGGGGCTTTCAGAGAAAATGGAACACACCCTACAGAACTGCAGATAAGCAAATCTGGTGATTAAATTAGTATCAGTCCAGTAGAGATAGCTTATCAGAACAGACAGACACACCATACTAATCAATGTGTATCTGCTCTCCACTTTGTAAGATCCCCCTATGCATAAGGGAAACAATGTCGGCCAGACTCTTCCTCACTTGCTTTCAGCTTGCCCTTTGTGAGCTTCCCCTTACCACTCTCTTGGCAGAGCTCCCGTCTACTCTCTGAATGGGATGCTGCCTGATGCATGAATCGTTCAATAGGCATGAAATCCTAAATTGCACAAAGAATTTTTCTTTTAGCACCAACAGTAAACAATGTACAATAAACAAAATGTAACTCCTGAAGATTTTTTCCTGTAAAATTCATAGACCTCAAAGACGTTTTTCCTGGAAAGAAGTTTCTAATACAGTGAGTGCAAAAGTCAAGTACTATGGGGGCAGTATGTAAAGTGAATGCTGTTTTTGTTAAAACCAATACACACGCACACACGTACACGTGTGCATTGAGAAACACCTGGTAGGACATTTTGTTACCAGGTTACACTCCCTAGAAAGTTGGTGGGAGGGGGATGATGTGTAGGTACAGATAGATTTCCTTGTAGAGTTTTGTTTTATTTGAAAATTTTTTATATTTAATGACTTGCCTTGATAATAGAGAAAAATTGCTAGAAAATAAAACTAACTGAAAAAAACAAAATAGGAAAAGGCATTTGTAAAATATTCTGATTCCTGTTGGGATAACAAGGTCTCCAGAGTCACAATTTTAACAGTGCTATCACACCCTGAGTGTATCTGCAATTTGAGAGAAGACAAAGTCTGTGAAGTTTAAGTCAAAAGACAGAAGCTGGGAAGCAGACCTGGCCCAGTGGTTAGGGTGTCCGTCTACCACATGGGAGGTTCGCGGTTCAAACCCTGGACCTCCTTGACCCCTGTAGAGCTGGCCCATGCGCAGTGCTGATGCACGCAAGGAGTGTCCTGCCATGCAGGGGTGTCCCCCGCGTAGGGGAGCCCCACGCGCAAGGAGTGTGCCCCGTAAGGAGAGCCGCCCAGCGCGAAAGAAAGTGCAGCCTGCCCAGGAATGGCGCCGCACACACGGAGAGCTGACACAACAAGATGACACAACGAAAAAAGAAACAAAGATTCCTGTGCCGCTGACAACAACAGAAGCGGACAAAGAAGAACACGCAGTGACACAGAGAACAGACAACCAGGGCAGGGGGAAGGGGAGAGAAATAAATAAATAAATAAATCTTAAAAAAAAGACAGAAGCTGTAAGGAGAGAACTTTGGGTGCCAGGAATCTGGGCGGGACGCAGGAGAGGGCAGGATGCTCTCCTGGAGCCTGGGAGCCTGGGAATGCAGCTCGTAGAATGTTGCTCAGATCTCTCTGCAGGTTACCTGCAACCACCCAGGATTTGACCTGAGGAGTCTCACGTTCAGAGGCTCCTTCTGCAAGGAGCAGAGCTCTGGGAAGGCGAAAGGCAGGTGGGGGTCAGTGAACCCCCAGGCCGAGGGGAAGGCCTGGCTCCGTGCTTGAGAACCAGCAGGACAGAGCATGTGACTCCTGCTCAGGACTTGGCTGCCCCTGGGCCACCCCACCGCTGGAGTGCTTCTGCTCCCAGTCTGCTCAGGAGTGGGCTGCAGCAAGGCGACAGCCTCGGAAACCTGGAGCGCAGGGTGCCCTTGCCTGCTCAGCTGAGCGCCGTGGCCTCATCTTCATCTTCACTTACCCTCCCTGCAATTTCTTCAGGCTTTTCTCTTTTCCAAAATGAAGAAAGCCCCATCCCCAACAGACAGACACAAACAAGTGTGCTTGTGTGTACACACATACTACCTCCCCCCACCAGTAAAATGTTAACACTGGCTAGACATGTTTGCAAAAATAATTAAAAAGAATGAAGGGAAGGAGGGAGGGAGGGAGGAAATCTGCACCATTATGAATTCTCCTGAATCGCAGTGGACTATACTTGTTGACTCTGGGGGCAAGCACAAGTGTGGCTGCTCTCCTGGTTCGTCGGGTGCTAGTTGTCTTATACCTCTGTGCTCCGTCTCCAGTTTTCCCTGTGGAGGAGCAGCTGGGATTTTCTGTCTCACAGCAGCAGGCCAGATGAGACTTCTCAGAAAGGCTTCTCAGAGGACGTGTTCAACAAGCAGCTCAAGCAAACAAACTGAGAAAGGCACACAGGTCTGAGGCCAGGAAGGGCCTCAGCTGAGGGGCTGAGAAAAGGCTGCTAGAGGACCACGAGCCAGTGCCGATTCCATCCTGATGGCTCCCTGGTGTCGGAGGAAGTGTTTCCCCTCTACTTTCCCCATCGGCGAGGGCCAACTGCCCAAAAGTCACTGAGGAAAAGGCAAATGCTCTGGCCCCTTGCGTGTCCTTTCAACATGGAACACATTTGTGGTTTATAAGTTCTGTCAAGGGATGGGAAGGTCTGGGGTTCAAACTCCCAGGGTCTCAAGGGAAAAGAAGAGGATTCTTATTAAGAAAACATTTCCAGCGGCTCATCTCATAGGAGGCATTTATGAGGCCCTAACTCTTGACCCCTGTGTGCGGAAGCATGTCCCTAAGTAGAAAACCGGAAGGCTTATGACCCCAGTCCTCAGTGACAAATTCCTCCCTGGACTTGGCCACACAAACTGCTCTGCTTGGAGCTGCTGAGGCGGCTGGCGAAGGCCCCGAGGGAGGCCAGGCCCATGTGGCTGAGAGGGCCCCTCGTCTGAGCGGGAGGCCTCGCTGAGAATCCTTTCAGTTCTTTTCTGTGAGAAATGTCTTTCTGGGATGTGGAGTTCAGTTTGTAGCATTTAAGAGCCTGGGGAGTAGTGAAAGATGGGGAGGGGAACCTCCTTTTTATCCCATGAATTTAATCGCAAAGGAGAAAAATTTACCACAGATTAACTTTGATGATACAGAGAAAAGAGTCTCCCGGTCCCCTTTAAAGGAGAACTTTTTGCTAATAGTTGATCTCCTCAAATCCTTACAGTATATGTGAATGATTTTGGGGAGTGACCTAGCTGGTATCACTACTTAAAAACAAACACAGGATTCTCATTTTAGTGTCCACTAAGAATCAAGAAGAACCTCTCCTAGCAGCAGTCTCCAGGTGTCATTTGAAGTTCTTCTTGTCAGAGTGTTATCAGGCTTCACTTCCAGTCAAGATAATTTTGGAAGGGTCAGAAACAGTCCATTCTAAGTACCAAAGAAAGATTTCCTTGGTGATCAAATTAAAGCCTCTAATATCTGCTCCCGCGGTAGTAAGGACGCCCTTTGTAAGCCTTTGTCTAACTGTCTCTGCCCTGGACTGAGTTTCCTTCTTAGGATGCCATGTAAAAAGTCTATGTGGAAACTTTTTACTGAAATTATTTACCACTTAGGAGTTCCTTTCAAGAGTTTCATATTCATGTCAGGAATCTGTTGAGGGAGAAAAGTCTCCCAAGCCTTTTAGGACAGTAAGTAAATTCAGGCAGGATTATTACAGAGCTGCTTCTTGTCTCGGTTTCCAGAACAGCACATCAATCCTAAATGGGCCACCACATTGACGGCTTGCCAATGAGAACTTAGACCATAGCTGTAAGAATGTTAGGAAGTAAAGATCTGAAACATTTTCCAAATATTTTCATGATATTTCTTTGCAACACTCATGCCAGGCAGTCTCTGTACCCCCCTTCCTAGTCCTGGTGTTAGGATGAGCTTGGGTCTGCAGATAGACCGAGGACATCCCTCAGGTAAGTTTCATTAACCACTGTCCCACTCCACGATTAATTCCCTGAAGTCCTCAATTCATCAGTTTGCCTATAAAAAGACAAAGACTTCTGTGAAACAAAACAGATTGCTATTATTAACCATTTGCCCCTTATTATGGATTTGTTTACCAGCGTCCTTGCTGTAAAGGACCTATCTGAAAGAAGATTTAGAAAAGACAGTGTTTAGTGAGTTGACATGGGCTAAAGGGGATGGAGAGGAACTGTAAACAGAGAGAGAGCAAACTATTAGGGCATACCCCAAGTGTTCGAGTGTGTCTTCAGACTCCCCAAAAAATGGTAGAACACCAGCAGACCACCTTCCAGTGACCAGAGCCCCTCCGGTCCATCTCCCTTCCTACCCTTCCAAGCCCCACCCCCCAGACAATTTGCCAGAATTCAACTGCATGTCAATATTTTGACCTCAGTGAGCCAGTGCCATTCTCTCCAAAGGTAACTGATTTCTTCACTTCTGATAATACTTACTGCTTAGTACTGAGGCTGGAAACATCTGCCCCAACACTGGGTTTACTCTTAATTCATTCAAGCCAATTTGATGGAACAACCATTTTTGAACTTCTACTCTGTGCAAGATCTTCAGTGCTGCGTGCTGGGTTAGTTGAATCTGATGAGGGGGGTGGTGAATGGATGATGATCCTCCTTTCACTTGGCAACCTGGATTCTGAATTCTTTGTCCTCGCTGGTGAAACCTGACTGCTTCTCCATATCTCCGCCTCCTTGCTTGGACGAGAGGTTTCTGAATGTAGGCTCCCTGGCCTCCGGCAAGACCTCCTGGCTTCTATCCCTGCCTTCTGACTGACCTCTGCCCCCAGAATTCTCCGTGGTCCTGTTCTGATTTTCCAGTTGCCTGACCTTTGCTGGGCTTGATCTCTTGCAGCCATAGGCTTTGTGACCCTCAGCCCGCCTGCTCAGCGGCCTCCTAATGATGCCAAGTCAAGCTGGTGTCACCCCCTCAGTGTGACACTCCATTGGTTCAAGTCCTGTCTGAGGAGGGGGCTGGATTCCATGCCCACCGCAGAACATTCTGCCAAATGGGTTAAGCAAAGGAAGAGCCAAGAATGGAAATAATCTTGCTAGGTCTGTACTTGGCTTATTGTGAACCATTGAACAGGCAATCTGTATCATGGGTGCTTACTTTTCTCTTGGGATAAGGATAATCATGGAATGTTAGAATCAGAAGTGATGCTCTATGCTCTCATTTTAAAGAATAAAATAAAACAAAAAGCTGAGACCCAAAAGGGAAAAGGAACTTATCCAAAGTGACACATCTACTAGGCATTCTGGGATGAGTACCCCAGACACCTGATCCAAATCTAAGGCCTGGTCCATTGTACAATATAGGTTCTCCTATTATCTGAAGGAGGCACACTGGAAAAGGAAGATTACACCTCTTCCAATTATATGCATTCAACTACATATAGTGGAAAACACTTTAGTTGGTTGAAGCAGCAACGAATTTAATAAGGGAACTAGCTGCTTTCTTGACTGCTGGAAGGGCTGGAGGAGCAGGTCATAGACTGGTCTCTGGGTAGGGTCTCCAGGAGGGCGCAGCAAAACCAGCCTTGACTATGATTCAGGGATCAGGAAGCCACCCCTGGAACCATAGGTTCTAGAACCACACATGCCAGCTGTGATCTGCAAAGCAAGGACTTGCAGCTGCCCCTCCCCTGCTTAGCTCCATTTCAAAATCAGATCTCCCAAACTGAGTCCACTCAATGAGAAATAATAAGTTCTTCAAGAATTAGTCTTGGGAAAACTGAATCTCCACATTCAAAGGAATGAAATTGGACCTCTACCTCACACCAGATACAAAACTTAACTCAAAACGGATCAATGATCTAAGTAAAAGAGCTAAAGTCGTAAAAATTTGGAAGAAAACATAGGGGAAAATCTTCAGGATCTTGCATTTGCCAATGAATCCTTAGATGCGTCACCAAAAGCACAAGCAACACAGGAAAAAATAGATAAATTAGGGTTCATCAAAACATTAAAAATATTTGTGCATCAAAGGATATTATCAAGAAAGTGAAAAGATAACTGATAGAATGGGAGAAAGTATTTGGAAATCATATATCTGATAATGGTTTAATATCCAGAATATAGAAAAAACACCCAAAACTCAACAACAAAAAAATAAACAACCCAATTTAAAAATGGGCAAAGGACTTGACTAGACATTTCTTCAAAGATGATGTACAAACAGCCAAGAAGAAATGAAGAGGTACTTACCATCATTCTCTATTAGGAAAAGCAAATCACATCACAGTGAAATACTACTTCCAACCAACTAGGATGGCTATTACTGGAAAAAAAAAATCAGACAATATCAGTGTTGATGAGGGTGTGGAGAAATAGAAACCCATGTGCATTGTTGGTGGGAATATAAAAAGATGCAAGCTAGAGTGAGTGTAGCTCAGTGGTTGATACCTGCTTCACATGTACAAGGTCTTGGGTCAATCCCCAATACCTCCAAAAAAAAAAAAGAGAAACCAAAACAGTTTAACAATTCCTCCGAAAGTTAAACATAGTTACCATATGACCCAGCAATTCCAATTCTAGATATATACCCCAAATAATTGAAAGCGAGGACTCAAACAGGTATATATACACTGATGTTTTTAGCATTATTAACAATAGCCAAAAGTTGGATGCAACCCAAGTGTTCAGCAGCAAATGAATGGATAAACAAAATGTGGTGAATACTTTCAACAGAATATTATTCAGGGAAGTGGATGTGGCTTAACCACGTAGGTACCTGCCTACCACATGTGAGGTCCCAGGTTTGGGTCCCGGTGACTCCTGAAGAAGGCGATCAAACAACGAGCAGACAGACAAGAGAATCATCTGGGGGAAGGAAGGGATAAATAAAGATAAGTAAACAAAGCTTTGAAAAAAAATGGACCAGGGGTAAGCTGATGTGGCTCAAGTGATAGGGCCTCCGCCTACCATATGGGAGGACCCAGGTTCATATGGGAGGACCCAGGTTCAGTTCAGTACCAGGGTCTCCTGGTAAAAAAAAAAAAAGCATGCCCATACAGCCAGCTGAGCGCCCATGTGAGTGCCTGTGCAGTGAGCCAAGTGCCAGTGTGGTGAGACAGTGCCTGTGCAAGTGAGTTATGCAGCAAGATGATGACACAACCCAAAGAGAGACAAAGGGGAGGAACTGAGGTGGCGCAAGTGACAGGGAACCTCTCTCCAAATCAGAGGTCTCCAGGACAGAATCCTGGTGAATCCTAGAGGAAAAAAATGAGAAGACAAGAAGAGAAATTGACACAGCAAATGGACACAGACAGCAAAAAAAACCACAGCAGGGCAGGGGGGAGTGGGGAGTGGGAAGGGGGAATGGGGAGGGGGTGTGGGGAGGGGGAAGGAAAAATAATGGATATTCTTTAAAAAAATAAACAATAAAACATAAAGCAGGAGAGCAGATGCAGCTCAAGTGGTTGAGCACCTGCTTCCCATATGGGAGGTTCTGGGTTCAACCCCCAGCCCAGGTACCTCAAAAAGGAAAACAAAAACCTGGTAATTTTGACTGCATATAGAAATAAAACACTGGCTTGTTAGAGAACACAGTAAATGTAATTAAGAGTCAAACAACTACATGCTGGCATAAAGATAGACCCATAGACCAATGTAACTGAATTGATGGTTCAGAAACAGACCCTCACATCTATGATCAAGTGATTTTTGACAAGTCTGTCAAATCTACCCAGCTTAAGAACAGTTTATTCAACAAATAGTGCTGGAAAAACTGGATATCCATAGCTGAAAGAAAGAAAGAGGACCCCTATCTCACACCTTATACAAAAAGTAACTCAAAATGGATCAAAGACCTAAATATAAAAGCGAGAACCATAAAACTCCTAGAATAAAATGTTGGAAAACATCTTCAAGATCTGATGGTAGGGAAGTGAACTTGGCCCAGTGGATAGGGCATCCGTCTACCACATGGGAGGTCCGTGGTTCAAACCCCGGGCCTCCTTGACCCATGTGGAGCTGGGCCATGCGCAGTGCTGATATGCACAAGGAGTGCCCTGCCATGCAGGGGTGTCCCCCGCATAGGGGAGCCCCACGCACAAGGAGTGTGCCCCATAAGAAGAGCTGCCCAATGCAAAAGAAAGTGCAGCCTGCCCAAGAATGGCGCCGCACACACGGAGAGCTGATGCAGCAAGATGACACAACAAAAAGAGACACAGATTCCCGTGCTGCTGACAACAACAGAAACGGACAAGGAAGAACACGCAGCAAATGGACACAGAGAACAGACAACTGGGGCGGGTGAGGGGGGAGGAAAGAGAAATAAATAAATAAATAAATCTTTAAAGAAAAAAAAAACATCTGATGGTAGGCAGTGCATCCTTAAACCCTACACTGAAAGCATGAACAATGGAAGAAAGCATGGATAAAGGACCTCCTCAAAATTAAACACTTTTGTGATTCAAGGGACTTGTCAAGAAGGTGAAAAGGCAGCCCACTCAATGGGAGTAAATATTTGTAAGCCACATAACTGATAAAGCTTTGATTTCCATTAGCTATAAAGAGATCATACAACTCAACAATAAAAGAGCAAGCAATCCAATTTAAAAATGGGCAAAAAACTTAAATAGGTATTTCTCCAAAGAGGAAATACAAATGGCCAAAAAGCACATGAAAAAAATGTTCAGTATCTTTAGCTATTAAGGAAATGCAAATCAAAACAACAATGAGATATCATCTCACATCGCATAAAATGGCCATTATGAAAAAAAAAAAAACCCAGAAAAGAATAAGTACTGGAGAGGATGTGGAGAAATAGGAACACTCCTTCACTGTTTGGGGGGAATGTAACATGGTGCAGCCTCTGTGGAAGAGAGTTTGGCAGTTCCTCAGGGAGCTAAATACAGAACTGCCGTATGATCCAATTCTGCTAGGAGTATATCCAGAAGAACTGAAAACGGAGACATCTGCACACTGATGTTCATAGCCTCATTATCACAGTTGCCAAAGATGGCAACAACCCAAGTGTCCGTTAACTAATGAATGGATAAACAAAATATGGTATATACATACAATGGAATACTATGCTGCAGTAAGAAGAAATGAAATTGGGACACATTTGATAATGATGGATGAATCTTGCAGATATTATGCTAAGTGAAATAAACCAGAAAAGAAAGGACAAATATTGCATGGTTTCACTAATATGAACTAAATTCAAAGAATAAATGCATGGAGTTAAAACCTAGAGTACAGGGTATTAGGAGATAGGAGAAGGGCTGTGAAGGAGTACTGATGCTTAATATATATAGAAGTTTTAATTTACTTGACTGTAAATTTGTGGAAATGGGTAGAGTTGATTCTAACACATTATCATGAGTAGCAGATAGTTTATAAATGGGACTATGGCTGAAAGGTGTAGTCTGGGGATGTAAATGTCAGTTGACAGAAAGCTAGAGAATAATCTAGGGACTGCCTAACACAGTGAACCCAGAGGTGGGTGAGAACTGTGGTTAATAGTACAAATGCAGGAAAGTCCTTCTGTCAACTAGAACAGATGTATGTCGCTATTTCAGGGTGGTGGGAACGTGATGAAGTGTGGAAAAAATACAATTAATGTAACCTGTGGAATATAATTAACAGCAATATTGTAATATTCTTGCATTACTGAGTTAATAGTAGGGGGTATGGAAAAAACTATGCTAAATAGATCCTATGGACCATAGTGGTAATAGTTTGATGATATTCTCTTATAATCTGTAATAAATGTTCCACAAGGGTGTGGTGTGTTGGTAAAGGGTTGTTGTATGGGAATTCTACATATGAGAATACATGGCTATTTTGTAAGTTCACAACTTCTGTAATAAAAATATATTTTAAAAAACTTTTAAAAAGTGATAATGAAATGAAAAAAAAAGTTTAACAACTAAATAGGGGTATTGTGTTTGCCATACATGTGACAAAAATTGATATGAAGAAGCACTAGTATTAACTGAACACTTACTGTGTACCACACAATTTTTGTGTTTTATAGGTGTGATCTTATTTGATTTTCATAACTATGAGGCACACACTTCTATTATCCCCATTTTATAGCTGAGGAAACTTGAGGCAGTGAGCTGTGTAGTTACTGCTTAAGTTTATGCTGTAAATTAATGCTGTTAATAAGTGATGTTCTAAAATAAACACCCAGACAGTCTGACTCTGGATACCAAGTATTATCCATTAAGTTCTACTGACAAGCGCAGGCACTGACCCATAAGAAAAAAGGTAAAAATCTCAATAGAATATGAAAAGAACATAAAAAAGACATTAGACAAAGGGAAATAGCAGACTGTCAATAAATGCATGTGAAATGTTTAACTTCAGTAGGAAAAAACAAACACTAAAAGACCATTTTCTCTCCTACGAAATCTTGTGTGGCAAGAGTGAGAAAAGGATGCAGAAACTTCTTGGGTAGGAATGAATTTGTTATAATATTTTGGAGGAATAAATATAAAAAGCCTTTACAATCATAACAGAGTTTGACCTAATAATTCCATTTCTAGGCATTTATCTTAAAGCAATAATGAGAGGTGTACACAATTTAATAAACAAGGTTTTTATATATTTAATTTGAAATGCAGCTTTATATATAATAACAAATACTAGAAAATAACATAGCTGCCCAATAATAAGAGATAGGTTAAATAAATAAAAGATAAAAATACAGATAAAATATGATGTGCCTAAAATGTCATATTCTAGGAAAACCTGCAAATCCAATATCCAAGAATACTCATGAGAGAAGCGGACTTGGCCCAATGGATAGTATGTCCGCCTACCACATGGGAGGTCCGCAGTTCAAAGCCCGGGCCTCCTTGACCCGTGTGGAGCTGGCCCATGCGCAGTGCTGATGTGTGCAAGGAGTGCCCTGTCACGCAGGGGTGTCCCCCGTGTAGGGGAGCCCCACGCGCAAGGAGTGCGCCCCGCAAGGAGAGCCGCCCAGCGCGAAAGAAAGTGCAGCCTGCCCAGGAATGGTGCTGCACACACGGAGAGCTGACACAACAAAAAGAAACACAGATTCCTGGTGCCACTGATAAGGATAGAAGCGGTCACAAAAGAACACACAGCAAATGGACACAGAGAGCAGACAACTGGGTGGGGGGGTGGCGGGGAAGGGGAGAAAAATAAATAAATAAATCTTAAAAAAAAAAGAATACTCATGACATTGATACACTGAAAATGTAAATTACAAAATTGTTTCACTATATTATTGCAAGTTTTTAAAAAGTGCTTGTAATAGGTTTAGTCTGGTAGGATACATGGCATAATGCTAATAGTATTTTAATAATAGTATGATTTCTAATTGGTGGAGTTATTTTAAAATTTTCTTCTAGGGAAATAGATGTGGCTTCGCGATTAGGC
Source organism: Dasypus novemcinctus (assembly GCF_030445035.2). Taxonomy (NCBI): domain Eukaryota; kingdom Metazoa; phylum Chordata; class Mammalia; order Cingulata; family Dasypodidae; genus Dasypus; species Dasypus novemcinctus. The sequence continues at coordinate 153,977,426 of NC_080673.1, forward strand.
TCCTGTCTACCATATAGGAAGTAGATCCTGGGGTATCCTGGTAAAAAGCAAGCTGGCCCATGTGGTGAGCTGGCCAGAGCAGAAAGCTGGCCCAAGTGGAGTGCTGGCCCACACAGAGAGCTGTGCAGCAAGATGACACAACAAAACAAGACACCGAGGGAGACAGTAAGAGATGCAGCAGACCAGAGATTGAGCACCTCTCTCCCACTCTGGAAGGTCCCAGGTTCAATTCCCAGTGCCACCTAAAGAGAAGACAAGCAGACACAGAAGAACACACAAAGAGCAGACAGTGAGTGCAAAACAACGAGGGGAGGGGGAGAAATAAATAGAATCAATCTTTAAAAATTTTTTTTTCTTCTATATGATTTTCTATATTTTCTGTCCTGGAAATATATATGTTCATTTCTGAAGTATTCATACCCAATCCCATACAAGTGGTAAGTAACCAAAAAAGTCCATGGACCTCAGATATCAATTGAAAATAATTAATAAACTTAATTCATCTCTTTGTAGTTAAGATCCACAGATAGTCTCCCCAAGTCTGTGAATTGAGAAAAATCCTTAGGGATTATTTGATCTGTACAGACTCCTAACAGATTTCTGTGCCTCTTCCCCAGCAGTGTGCTGGAAAAGACATTCTTCAAAATGTGTTTCTCCTTGCCATCCAACACACAGGTCTCTGCTGCCCTCATGGAGAAGTACTGAACTTAGACAACAGAGCACAATTTCTTTTAGATTTTTCAGGAGCCACTAACAGTACCTGTGCTTGGTAGTTTATGAGTAGTTTATTCCTGTCCTCTTAAAACACCTGTGACAGTTTGAATTTGGTGAATCCCAAAAAGATATTATGGTTTTGAATTAATCCAGTCCTATGGGTGTGGGGCCTTTTTTATTGGACTATGTCAGTGAGGTGTGACCCAGCTTGGGTCTCCACCCTCTTGCTGGGTCTGATATAAAGGAACACACAGAGAGAAAGGAAGCCACCATCTTTGATCTGTCCATGTAAGAGAAAGGATTCCAGGTTTGCCCACAGCTGAGCTTAAGGAGAGAAGTCCAGAGAGGCTCAAGTTGCTGAGGCCTAGGGACAGATGACTGATTGGCCATGGCTGAGTTCAAGGAGAAAGTAGAGAGGCCAGCAGACCTGTTGCCTTGCCTGATGGCCATGGGTCAGATGGTAGGACGAATGGTAGCTGACTTTGGTGAGAAAGCATCTCTGACAGTGCCTTGATTTGGAAATTCCATGGCCTTGGAACTGTAAGCTTGTACCCCCAATAAAACTCCCATTTTAAAAGCCAACCCATTTCTGATACTGTGTGCTGGCAGCCCTGTGGCAAACTAAGACAGCACCCATGCTGGGTAGGCTTTCTTTTTCTCATTCAAATGAGGAACCTCATGCTTACAGAGGTCAGATTTGTGGTCTCATAGAAACGAGCAAGCTGAGCTTTGGGACGGCAGCTCTCTGACTCCAATATCTGTCTTCCTTCCTCTTCGTCCCTCAGCATCTGAGAGGACTGTTTACCCGGTGCCATGGTAACTGGCCAAATTGGTTTCCTCTAGGTCTGTCAACTTAGTGTGTGGGCTGGGGAATCACACCAATAAATTGACATCATGTAGATGAAACAAGTGACTCATGGCAAAGCTCTTCCCTTTCCACAAACCGTCAGTTGTCCATGTGCTTCCTGTGTCAGTGGACTGTACCGCCAAAGATCTGGCCACCCAAGCCAGGAGTCTAGGAGCCATCCTTGGCAACTCTCTCTCCCTTAATCCTCACATCCATTTCACCACCCACAAGTTTTACCTGTTAGCTATCTCTAAAATCATCCACATCTTTTAACTCCCTCATTGCCATAGACGTTCGAGCTCTCAACACTCCTCAATTGGACCACCAAGAGTAGCCTCCTGACTGACTACCCATAATGCTTCCTGGCCCCTCCTCTATCTGTTTACCACACTGCCGCAGATCTAATCACACCCCCAGCCACCTTCCCACTGCTCTTAGGGTATGGCCAAAATCTCTAACTGAAAGACAACCCACAGAATGGGAGAAAATATTTGCAAATCATATATCTGATAAGGAATTTGTATCCAGAATTTATGAACAACAAAAAGACCATCACTCAATTAAAAAATGGGTTGAGGAGCTGAATATGCATTTCTCCAAGGAAGACATACTAATGGACAAATAAGCATATGAAAAATGCTCAACATTATTAGATATCAGGGAAATGCAAATCAAAACCATGGTGAAATACCACTTCACAGTCACTGGGGTAGCTAGAATAAAAAAACCAGATAATAGCAAGTTGACAAGGATGTGGAGAAATTAGATCCCTAATACACTGCTGGTGGGAATGTAAAATATTGCAGCTTCTTTAGAAAACAGTCTGGTAGTTTTTCAAATGATTAAACGAGAAGTAATTATATGCCCCAGCAATTCCACTTCTAGGTATGTAACCAAGAGAAATGAAAACAATGTCCACAAGACTTTCCCATGAATGTTTACATGAACATTATTCATAAGAAGCAAAAAATGGAAACAGCAAGTCCATCAACTGATGAATGGATTATCAAAATTGGTATATCCATACAATGGAGTATTATTCAGCCAGACAAAGGGATGAATTATTGGTGTAACTACAACATGAATGAACAGTGAAAGCATTATGTTAAGTGAAATAAGCCAAACACAAAATACCACATGTTATTTGAGTCTGTTTATACGAAATATCCAGAATAGAGAAATCTATAGAGTCAGAAAATAGATTAGTGGTTGCTTAGGACTGACGGTTCAGCGGGAGGGTATGGGAATGATAGCTAAAGGGTGTGGGTTTCTTTTTCAGGTGATGAAAGTTTTTCTTTTTTTTTTAAGATTTATTTTTATTTATTTCTCTCTCCTTTCCCCCTGTTGTCTGCTCTCTGTGTCCATTCACTGTGTGTTCTTCTGCATCCGCTTGTACTATCAGGCAGCGCTGGGAAACTGCATCTCTTTTTTGTTGCATCATCTTGCTGAGTCAGCTCTCTGTGTGTACAGCGCCACTCCTGGGTGGGCTGTGCTTTTTCATGCAGGGTGGCTCTCCTTGCAAGGCGTACTCCTTGTGTGTGGGGCTTCCCTACATGGGGATCCCCCTGCTTGGCACAGCACTTCTTGCACACGTCAGCACTGCGCATGGGCCAGCTCACCACACAGGTCAGGAGGCCATGGGTACAGAACCCTGGACCCTCCATATGGTAGGTAGATGCTCTATTAGTTGAGCCATGTCTGCTTCCCATGAAAGTGTTTTAAAATTGACTTTGGTGGTGGTTAAACGTATCTGAAAATATACTAAAAACCATTGAACAGGCCATTATAAATAGGGGAATTGTATGGTATATGAATTATATTCCAATAAAGCTATAAAAAATTCCCTAGTTCTGGTCTTCAATAGCCTAGCAAATGCTTCTCCTTGTCTTTCCCCAGCCTTACCTTGTGCCCTCACTGTCTGGATTGCAGCCACACTTGCCTTCCTTTAATCCTTCCTCTTCCACAGACTTCTTTCTACCACATGACCTTTGCATGGGCTGTACCCGTGGGCCTTTAAGCCTCTTTCCTCTCCTCTTCATTCCTGCATGTGCTCTCAGAAGGCCCTCCCTGACATCCCTGATTAGGTCACACCCCATATTAGGGCTCTCTTGGAACCATGTGCCTCTCCTTTGTGTCACTTGTCATAGTTGCAATTTTGCATTTGTTTGTATGAATATTTGACTAACAATGTGTCTCTGTGAAGATCCTGTTTCACTTGTTAAAAAAAAGTGCCTAGCTTGCAGTGCAAGACATTATAGGAGTTTGATAAATATTTGTTGAATGAATGAATAATTGATTGGATAGTGGCAAAGAGTTGTTTGTACCTGCTGGATATCATGCATGTCATGTACGTCATACATGTGAGGATCTCTGTCACCTGTCATTTGGGTTCTGCAACTTTTACTTGTTTGGAGCAGTGGTGGTATTTCTCACTTGAGTGACTGTGTGTTGAGGATTTGGGGAAAATTACTTCCCAGTCTTCTTTCATAAACATCAGTTTCCAGAGCAGCAGGGAGCACAGTTCCTGCCTTACTTCTAGAAGAGAGAACCAGCTCATGAATGATCCTATGAACTTACTGCCAGGTCTGTCTTCCTTTCTCTAACAAGGCCTTTCGATCAAGGGGATGGTGGGGCTAAAGCCTCTTGGGTACAGTGGTCTACGATCTTCTCAGATGGGTCTCCCTCGGCTTGGAGACCACGGTCAGAATCATGGCTCTGGCCACTGAGGCTCACAACAGCCCTTTCCTGTGGAAATGACCATATTTCTAGTTTTCCAAGTTACACTGGTGAATGATCTCCCTAAGCTTTTATTTTTTCTGGAAAATACATCCAGAAATATAGTTCCAAAAATGAAATAATAATTGAAAGCCATATATACATATTGGAGTCTATAAAAGTGCTGAAAAGGGCTGACAAAATGACTACTGTTCATGGAAGGGCAGTTCCTCAAAAGGAGACTGCACAGGGAAGTTGCAGATTGGTGCTCACAGCCTGAGGAGGGCTGCATTGCTGGGAGCATGAGAAGGTAGCTGCAGCTACTTTAAGCACATAAGGAGGAAAACATGCTTTTCTTTGGTTTGTACAGTTAATTAACCAAGCTAGTTTTTTTTTTTTAATCCCACTGGGCCTCAGATCCCCAGATGACCCTAGAATTAAGGCTATGGGGTCTTTTTTTTTTTAAGTTTTTATTTATTTGTTTCTTGCCTCCCCCCCTTATTTTGTGCTTATTGTCTGCTTTCTGTGACCATTTGCTGTGCCTTCTTCTGTTTCTGCTTGTCTTCTCTTTAGGCAGCACCGGGAACTGATCCTGGGACCTTCTGGAGTGGGAGAGAGGTACTCAATCTCTTGTACCACCTCAGCTCCACGGTCTGCTATGTCTCTTATTGTCTCTCCTCTGTGTCTCTTTTTGTTGCGTCGTCTTGCTGCTCCAGCTCTCTACTCAGACCAGCACTCTGCATGGGCCAGCACTTCGAGTGGGCCTGCTCTCCGCTCGGGCCAGCTCACCACGCAGGCCTGCTTGCCTTCGCCAGGAGGCCCTGGGACTTGAACACTGGACCTTCTATATGGTAGGTGGGAGCCCATCGCTTGAGCCACATACGCTTCCTGAGGCTGTGGGGCCTTGAACCCAGATATCCGCTGTTTTAATTTACTAAAGCTGCCGAAGGCAATATACCAGAAATGGGGTGACTTTTACAGTGGGGATTTATTAGCTTATAAGCTTTAAATTCTAAGGCCATGAAAATGTCCAAATTGAGGTACATCATCAGGTCTCCTCAAGACCAGCTGTCAGTGATCCCGACTCCTCTGTCACATGGCAAGGCACATGGCTGCCTCTTCTATTCTCGCCCTTCTCTGGGTTTTGTTGCTTTCAGCTTTTGGCTTCCATGGCTTTTTCTTCCCCCTGCTGCCCCGTCAACTCTATATTCATCCCATTTATGAAGGACTCTAGTAAGGTGATTAAGACCCTGTAGCAGTTTGATATTATTGATGAATTCCAAAAATAAATATTGGATTATGTTTGTAAACTGGCCTTTTCCTCTGGGCATATGAGAGTATATTGGGTTCAGAGGTTTGCTTGATTAGGTAGGGCGTTGAGTCCCTGCCCCTCGGTAGGTGGGGACTCACAGATAAAAGACATGGCAAAGGACAGAGTTGGGTTTTTTTAAATGTTGTTGTTTGGATGATGGAGTTTGATACTGAAGCCTTAAGCTGGAGCCTCAGTAAGTAAGCTCACAGAGAAAAGAGAAGCAAGACCCTAGAAGGGCAGAACCCAGGAAGCCTGAACCCTCGCAGACGTCAGCAGCCATCTTGCTCCAACACGTGAAAATAGACTTTGGTGAGGGAAGTAACTTATGCTTTTGGCCTGGTATCTGTAAGCTCCTACCCCAAATAAATACCCTTTATAAAAACCAACCAATTTCTGTTATTTTGCATCAGCACCCCTTTGGCTGACTAATACAGACCACTCTGGGCAACACCTTAAATGCAGTAACCTAATCAAAAGACCCTGCATACAATAAGTTCATACCCACAGGGATGGATTAGCTTCAGGAACATACTTTTGTGGGGTCCACATAACTTCAAACCGTCACATTCACCAGACATCATTTATAGATTGAATATAGGCTCTGTCCCACACATAAACTGCCCTGTTACTTTAAAACATGTATGGCAATAGTGTTGGGGATCAATAAAATATGTTTAATGTGCTATTGAATTTAAAGAGGCTTTTCAAAAATTTTCAATCAATGATTTAAAAATATACATTTATTATCATGTTGGGGGTCTTACAATTTTTTTTTAGGTAAATAAGGGTTATTAGCTGTTACTAATAAGGGGCGATTGTTCTAGGTATCACGATTTAAACGATCAAACCTCTCTTACTACACTATATAATTGTTAATTAGAGGCTAGTTCACCCTGTAGAAAGATGACAGTCTTGAATTATAATAATAAACAGTACCACCATGTAATTGAATGTTTACCATGTGCTTTACCTAAATTATCCTATTTAATTTTCTTGACAGAACCATGAGGTATCATCATCTGAGGTACATTTAGTTATAGATCCCAATTTAGACATATTCTTGGACTCGATTTGCATTCCTGTTAAAATATGACTTCTTGAAAGTGTTATTTTAGTTAAGGTGTGGCCCTACTGAATGAGGATGGGCACCTGAGTCCTTTACAAGGAGAGGAAATTCAGAAATAGAGGAGGAACCAGCAGCTGGAAGTGAATGGAACCAGGAAGAGAAAGGAGAGGACACGGCCATGTGATGGGAAAGCCAAGGAACCCAAGGACAGCTGGTTAGCCAGTTTGCTACCGACCCTGGGAAGAAGCAAGTCTTCCAGACTCTGAAACTTTGAGCCAATACATTTCTATTGTTTAAGCCAACATATTTGTCATAGTAGATAGGAAACTAAGACACGATCCATTTTATAGATGAAGAATGTAAGGCTGGAAGGGTTACTCACTCAAGGCCAAACCGTTGTAAATGATGGATGTGGAATTATGCCCCAGCTCTCCCTAACTATAACCCTTATATTTTTAACTGCCTTATTTTCATTTATTCCCCCAGGCACTGTGCTTGACACCGGAGATACTCGGGGGTGAATAATACAGGTCCTTGTCATTATGGAGTGTTCAGACTAGTGAGAAAAACACAATAAATAAGCACATGAATGCTTGAAAAGTATGAAAAAAAGCTGGGGAGGAAGTAAATGGGATGCTAAGATAGAGCATAATGGGGGTTCCTACATTACACCGGCTGCTAGGAAATACTTTTCTGAGAGGTGAACTTCATGCCCCTTTAAGTATTTTACTATAAAGCAATTTTGGAGAAGAGTACACATACCCCTTTCCTTGACCCAGGGCATACATCTGGAGGTTAAGGTAATAGTGTGGAACTGTACCCTATGGGGAAACAAACTGGTCCCCAATCTCAACTTCTATCCCACTAACTGCATCTCACACTCTTCCTACTTATAGGCCTTTGGGTCCAACCGTACTGTCTTATTCACCACCCTCCAAATGCTCTGGGCTTTCCTGGCTCTCAATGTTTGCTCACCTGGGTTTCTTTCCTCTACTTTACACTCCCCAATGTTCTCCTGCTTTTCTTTGTGCTTCATCAAGCTCAAGTCCTTCCTTCTCTAAGAAGCTTTCCCTGATGATCCCAAACCATAGATATCTCCTCCACCTAAGACCTCATATTCGGGCGGCGGACTTGGCCCAGTGGTTAGGGCGTCCGTCTACCACATGGGAGGTCCACAGTTCAAACCCCGGGCCTCCTTGACCCCCGGGCCTCCTTGACCCCCGGGCCTCCTTGACCCGTGTGGAGCTGGTCCACGTGCAGTGCTGATGCGGCAAGGACTGCTCTGCCACTCAGGGGTATCCCTGCGTAGGGGAGCCCCACACACAAGGAGTGCGCCCCGTAAGGAGAGCCATCCAGCACGAAAGAAAGTGCAGCCTGCCCAGGAATAGTGCCACACACACGGAGAGCTGACACAAGATGATGCAACAAAAAGAAAAACAGATTTCCATGTCGCTGACAACAGAAACGGACAAAAAAGAAGATGCAGTAAATAGACACAGAGAACAGACAACCAGGGTGGGGGGGGGGGGGGGGGAAGGGGAGAGAAATAAATAAAAATAAATAAATCTTTAAAGAAAAAAAAGTCCTCATATTTATCCGTCCAACCACCCATTCACCTATCCACTAATCCACCATTTATCTATCCATCCATCCATCTATCCCTCCATCCAGCCAGCCAGCCAACCATCCAGCCAGCCAGCCAGCCAATCATCAAGCATACATGTATTCAAAACTATCTACAAAGTGCTATTATTCTACCTCACCTACTGTATTTGTTAGTCTAGGTCTTCTGAGAGTCAGGCACCAAGATGGAATTAAATAGGCACATATTTTATTAGGGGAAATGCCTGTGTAAGAGACAATGGGGAGGGAACTGGAGAAGGCTGGGAGAACCATCAGACTGCAATACAAGCCTGATTCCCCCGAGAAGGAGAGAGGGAGGGAGGGTTGGGTGTAATCATTTTAGACTACTGCGCAATCTAAGGAAGGTTTGGCATGGCTCCTGGGGACCCTTTGAGTCAAAATCAGCTATAGGAGTCTCGTATCTTTCAGGAATGGGCCCACCCTGCTTTACCTAGTCATTGGCTGGAAGCTTCCTGTGGGAAGTGTGGCCTTGGTGAAACATGGCAATCAATTTTGGGGAGAATCGATTTTATGCAGCTGGGGACCTTACTCAATTAGATGCCCCATAGTTAGAGGTCTGGAAGGAGCATTCTCTTGGTCACCATAGTCCACCCCTTGTGCTGCATGGAACCACTTCTCCATACAGATTTGGGGAGCAACTGTTCCATGCTTCCTGTGATCTTTCTTCCTGGAAGAGGGAGGCTAGTGGGACGAACTACAGATCCCATGGCTGCAGTTGATCTTAGGGCCATGCTGGTCTCCATCCTCTTCCTCTTCCAACATTCATTTAACTCTCCCCATCCTCAACTACAGCTCAGGAGTCCTTGGTGGCTTAGCTGGTGGTGTGGCCCAAACTTTCTTTATTGAGGGTCTGAAACCTTGATAGTCATTCCCCTCTTGGTCCAGTGTCGCAGGGAGTATCTGTTCTTTTCAGTTCGAATGCAACAGGGCAGTACCAGGAAGCACCAAGGTGGATAACTGGGATTCCGCATGTATTCCTCTCTCATTCAAGTCAATGAGAGTAAAGTAAACAACACCCTCCCCCATGTGGGCCAAAGATATTTACCATAAATTAACAATAGTCATAGAAAAACATGTACTACTTCATTAGTAACAAAGGAAATACAAGTGAAATAATAGACCATTTCATACCTACTGTATAAATTGAAAATCTGTGCAAAAATTAAAAATTCAGGTAGTACCGATATTGGTGAGGATGAGGAGAAATAGGAGCTCTTATACCCATTACTGATAGGAGTTTAAATATAACAACCATTTTGGAAAGCAATTCAGCGCAATAGTGATATCAAAGTTGCACAAATCCTAGGAATCTGCAGCTGATCCCCAGGTTTATGCTCGAAAGAAATTCTCATGCATATGAAAAGAGAGGCATGAGAATCTTTATTGAAGTATTGTTGGTAATAACAAAAAATTTGAGGCAACTTAAATGTTCATCATCAGGAAAAAGGATAATTATGTTGCTGGCTTAGTCATACAATAGAATACCATCTGAAATTAAAATAAAGCAACCAGAGCTACTTGTTTTGCTGAGAATAAATCTCCAAACATAATACTGAGTGAAAAAACAAACTGTAGAGTGATATAGTATGACATTAATTATATAAAATTTTAGAACACGCGAAAGAGCATGTTGGAGATACATATATATGTTTATACATTTATAAATATACATATTTATATTCCTATCAGATCATACAACACTTGAGGGTAGTGGTTACATCTGCAGAGGAAGACAGAGAAATGAGATTGGAAGGAGTACAAAGGAGTTTTCAACTATATTTGTAACATTTAATTTATTTAAAAAACAAACAACAAAACAAAGCACATATGGCCATATGTCAAGATTTGTTTAAAGCCAGATTTGGGGAGTAGGTGTCATAAAATAGTAATAAAGCATTTACTGAATGCTTATTCTCAGCCCTTTTACATGTATTACCTTATTTTACCCTTAGAACAGCCCCATGCTCCAGAATAAAGAAATGTGGCACTGAGAAGTTCGGTAATGTGCCGACGGAGAAAGTGGCTGAGCTAGGATTTGAACTGGAGCTGTCTTCAGAGTTAGAGTGCTGAAACATAAAATTATTTTATATATGATACTCTGTATTTTCCAGTATTTTTGAAAATTTTCACAATAAATAATATCTTTTAAAGAAGTAGTGTTATTTTCTGAATTATGGAAAAGATAAATTTTGAGAAACAGAAGTCATTCATAATTCCACCTCCTAGAGAATAAATGCAATTAACATTTTCAATTTCCTTCCTTCTAGTCTTTTTCCAAATATATTTTCCTAATACAATATATGTTTATATAGCATTAGGAACTAACCTTTATTGACTTCTTAGAAAATACTGTGCTTCATAGGTCATCTATTAGTTTTCTATTGCTACTGTAAGAAATCACCACAAACTTAGAGACTTAGAACAATGCAAACTTATTATCTCACAGTTTCTGTAGGTCAGAAGTCCAGACAGTGTGGCTCATCCTTAGCATCTAGAGGCTTCTGTCCAGTCCTTGCACCTGGCCCCTCCACCTCAGAGCCAGCCACGGCACGTTGCAAGTTCTGAGGATCAGGGCCTGATGTCACTGGGAGCCATTATTTAGCTGGCCACAGGCCACGTGACGTCTAATGCTCCCACAACCCTAGGAAGAAGATGCTATCATTACCCAGTTTTGTAGTTAAGGACATGGAGTCTTCTAAGGGATTAAGTGATTTTCCTCGGAGTTATTAAGTGTTAGAACTGAGGCGTAAATCTTGGGTCATGCTTTTATCTATCTACATAATATGACGTATTCTCACATCTGCCCTCTATTAAAGAAATATGAGGGACACATGCTCACAACGGCGTTGTCTTCTTCCCCCTCGACACGGCAGCAGATCTTCCACTGTTGGCGTGTCTCCGGCTCACTGCTGTGTGTGCATTATATAATGGACTGTCTTATACTCAACCCCCAGCCTCAGCTAGCTCAAACAGCAGTTGCCTGCATTTCTCATTTTTTGGCTCATTTAATTTTGTTATCAGGTAGGCACAGCTCAGGTTATTTAGCCCCTCAGATGTGATAGTAAAACCTTGCTATTAAGCACTTTGCTATTTGAATATTTAACTCTGCCCGTGGGACAGAGCTTATACCCAAAGGACCCAGAATTGAGAACTGCTTCTCTGTTAGTGCTCCATGAGGAGCTTGGCCCCCCCACCAAGGACCGTCCCATTGTGTGGCACCTGGAGCAGGTGCTTGCTCCACTTGCCTCAGGAGTGTACCAAGGAAGCAAGATCCTCAGCACCTCGTAACTCCATCCCCTCGATGCCTAGCACCCATGGTAGAGAGTCTCAACTACTGAGGAGAGTCTGGCTTCTAACTATTACCCCGAGGGGCTAATTGGAAGAATATAACTTAGTGGAGGTCATTTGTTTGTTTATTCACCAAATGTTCCTTGAATTCTGGTCATATGCCAGGCACAATCCAGGCACTGGGGATGCAATGGCAAAATAGGATGCGATCAGGAAGCAGATTTGGTCCAACGAATAGGGCATCTGCCTACTACATAGGAGGTCTCCAAGGTTCAAACCCAGGGCCTCCTGACTTGTGCGATGAGTTGGCTCACACGCAGGGCTGATGCGTGCAAGGAGTGTGCCCTGTAAGGAGAGCTGCCCAGGGCAAAGAAGTGCAGCCTGCCCAAGAATGGTGCCGCACACATGGAGAGCTGACACAACAAGATGACACAACAAAGAGAGACACAGATTCCCAGTGCCGCTGATAAGGATAGAAGTGGTCACAGAAGAACACACAGTGAGTAGACACAGAGAGCAGACAACTGGGTGGGGGGGGGGGGGGGAGAAAGGAGAGAGAAAAAAAAAAAGTACATCTTTAAAAAAAATATGTGGATGTGATCACTGGTCTCATGGAGCTGGCATTCTAGTGAGGGAGTTGGATAAAAAGCAAGACGCTAACAAAAAAACAAATTAAAATGACCAAATGTGTCTCATGCCATGAAGGAATCAAACAAGGGAGAGAACTTCTTTACAGGAGGTGGTCAGGGAGACGCCTCTGAGGAGATGGCGGTCAAGCTGAGATCTACACCAAGAGAAAGAGTCAGCCATGTAAAGACTTGGGACATGAAAACACGGCGAATAAATGCACAACCTGCATCCAACCCCCGTGGGTCATGACTCTCTGGGATGACACCAAGGGACTAATACCAAGCACCAGCCAGCAATGCTTGACCAAAAGGGGAAAACATCAAATACAGAAGAGTTTTTATGGCTAAGAGATTTCAAAATGAGTCAGGAGGTCATTCCAGAGGTTACACTTAGGAGTGTCTTAGGCAGGTCTTACTAGCTGCCACTGTGAACAAACCCTCAAATAAGGGTGCTCCTGAGGGCTCTAGGGCCATCTGGTACTATAGACAAGACACAATCCCTTGAAATCAGTACCTGTCGGTGGGCCTTACCTTGAAATATATGACAACCCATTTTCCCAGTGTGACAGTGTGATACTCATGCTTAATTTCCCTACACATGATTCTTCAACCCCTTTTATTTGAGCCTGTAGTTAGCACTACATCTATTAAATACACATTTCAGAGACTTAAATCTTCTGGCTGTTCATAAGCTGGTTGAGCGCTGAATCTCAGAAGAGTTGCAGCCAACACCTACTCTCCAGTTCATCAGACTCACCCAGGACAACTACGCGATGATGGTGGACAACACTCATTCCACCAAATAAGAGAGTACCTACAACTGCAGGCAAAACAGTTCCTTCTATATGCCCCATAAGATCTAAGACCCCTATCAATGTGAAGCACAGTGGACATCTCCATCCCCAAATCTTCAGGGTTGAGGAATGAAGAAACCTAAGGGGGACTGCAACTGTGGTCAAAGTAAACTTATTATTATTCTAGTAATGGAAGAACATGTAACATTGTTGTAAATATAGTGGTTCCCAGAGGCTCTGAGGGGAGGAGAGAGAAATAACAGGTGGAACACAGGGCATTTTTAGGGCATTGGAATTAAGTGTAAATCACAACGTAAACTGTAGACCTTGGGTAGCAGCAATGCTTCAATATTTATTCTTCAATTGTAACAAACATACCACACAATTGTTAGATGTTTTTAGTAGGGAAAGAAGTCAGAGGGAGGAGTGGGTAAGAGTATATGGAAATTCCTTGTTTTGTGAGGTACCAGGGTGGGGACTGAACACTGGACTTCCTATGTGGGAAGTGGGTGCTCAACTTCTGAGCCACATCAGCTCCCCTGAGTTGGTTATTTTGCTTGTTTGCTTGTCTGTTTGTTTCTAGGTGGCACTGGGAACCAAACCTGGGACTTCCCATGTGGGAAGCAGGTGCTCAATTGCTTGAGCCACATCTGCTTCTCCTCTTTATACCCTTTTTTTTTTTTTAAAGATTTATTTTATTTATTCCCCCCCACCCCTTTGTTGTTTATACTTGCTGTTCATCTTCCTTATTTCTTTAGGAGGCACCAGGAACTGAAACTGGGAGGGAGGTACCTAATTGCTTGAGCCACATCTGTTCCCTGCTTTGTTGTGTCACTCGTGATGTCTTTCTTCTTGTGTCATCTTGTTGTGTCATCTTGTGTCAATTTGCTGTGGCTGCCCATTGCACCAGCTCACAGCCTTCTTTAGGAGGTACCAGGAACTGAACCACAGACCTCCCATGTGGTAGGTAGGAGCTCATTCGCTTGAGTCACACCTGCTTCCCCACTCCTTATACTTCCAGTATAACTTTTCTGTAATCTAAAACCTTTAAACATTAAGTTTATTATATTAAAAAAAGAAGACTTGGGAGATGATTCTTCTGAATGGAGGAAACATTAGGCCTTGAGGGAGAACTGGCTGGGAAAATTCCAGATCAGTGAGGTTGGAGCATCTTAATGAGAGAAAGGAAAGATGCTAGAGAGATCCTGAGAGCCTGGTATGGCAATCAGATTCAATGCTAAGAGCAATGGAAATCCTATAAGCAGTTATTAATCTGAAGAGTGGAACAACTCAATTTTCATTTTAAGAGCAGTCTTCAGTTTGGTGGTGGAAAGGGATTAATGGAATGAACAACTCAGAGGTTGATCCAGTAGTCTGAGGGACAGGTAAGGGTTTAAGTATTTTCCTAGCTGATATTTGTTGATCTACTTTGTGGTGCCATCGCCATTCTCTTGGCTGATCTTTGCAATCATCCCATGCAGCTGGTCTGCTATTTCCATCTCCAGGTGAAGAAACAGAGAGGTTAATTGTCAAGGTCACAGGCAGCTGCAGAGTCAAGACTCAGACCCACATCTGTGCTCTTTCCCACACCTCTAGCATTCCAAGGGTGACAGATTCTCTTGGTGTCCCTGACCATATCCCGTCAGGCAGGCTTGTGCCAGCTCCAACAGACACCTGCCACTGTCCACAGTGGGCACCTCCCACACGGGCGTGGGTGAGCCTGCAGGCCTCAGCTGCCCACCCACGGAGGTGGGGCTCCAGCTCAGCTCTCTAGCTCACTCAGCCCTTGGGCGGGACAACTCCAAGACTGGGACCACATTATCCTGCAGGAGACCCCCTGACACTGAACTCCAGCCGCCCACAGTAGGATCCTTCTCATTAAAACACCCTGTGCTTTCCTAACTCATTTTCCCACTACCCTACCTGGCTTCCTGGGATCTCCTCCCAAATCCCACTTGCACTCACCTTATCTCAGGGTGCGATTCAGACAAACCCAGGACACCTAGGAAACCTCCAACAAGGCAGTTTGGAAAACATTGGCTCTTCTCTAAGGAGACACCTACGCATTTTAAAAGAACACTCCTGGCATTTTCTTATTCAGCGAGGATAGCTTTGTATACAAAGTATCACAAACCCAACTGGCCACCTGAGAGACTAATTTATAACAATTCTTTTGGATTCACTATGCAGTTGCCAAAGCTGTGCAGAAAACCATTATATTTAAATGATGAGGTCTCCCGTTTTGAAAAGCACACACTTCTTAATGCTGTAAGCAATTCAGTCCTGACAATTTGCTTCAAAAAAGCAAATTTCGTGTTAAGAAGCATAAATTCAAAGTCAGCCTTGGATTTGTAGAGATGTTGGATAGGGTTGTTAATTATCTGTGTGCAACTGAGCTTTAACTGTAATTTATAATTCATAAACACCTTGGTAATTTTCAAGTGCATAATTTAATAGAAATAAATTAGAGTCACAGATCATATAGTGTCAACAAGTCCTTGAAGAGGTGGGGCACATCGGTGTGTCCTTGGTGCAATGTCCGCCTTCCTCAGTGGGGCATGGCCACCCAGGTGTCTCTGACCACAGTGAAAAGATGGCCTGGGAAAAGTGGAGAATTCTCCCAGAATGCCGCAGGCTCTTTTGAACCTTTGAACTTTTACTGAAATCCTCATTTTGATTTCACAATAATGCTGATTAGTGCTGATCACCAGACACAGTTTCTGCCTTTTGGGGATATGGTAAGATTGTAATTTCTGACTTTATGGTTGGTTGGGGCCATGTGACTAATTCAAGGTCAAACTCCCCCCGCCTCGCCCCTGCCCCTGCCAGATGGCTCCCTCATCTTTCTGCTGGTTGTTTCCTCTCATTGTCCACTTGCTATGTCTGCTTATTTTATCTGCTCCTTGAGTGCTCATCTTCTTTAGGAGGCACCAGGAACTGAACCCGTGGTAGGTGGGTACCCAACTGGTTGAGCCACATCCGCTCCCTGCTCATTGTGTCAGCTCGTTACATCTGCTTCTCTTTTTTAGGAGGCACTGGGAACCGAACCCATGTGGGAGGTGTGTGCCCAACTGCTTGAGTCACATCTGCTCCCCAAGGTCAAGCTTTTTGATGTGAAACCTTTCAGAGCCCTTCTCAATGCCCCTCCCCCCCCCACACCTAACGCTATTTTCCAGGTATTAGGTGCTCCATCAGCTGGCTTCTAAGTTAAACCATGACAGATATAGAACTCTGCAACAGGCATGTAGGACAAGCAAGAAACAAACCTATGTCATTTGAAGCCACTGAAATTCTAGGAGTTATCCGTTATTACAAAATAACATAGACTATGCTGACTGATGCACACACTTTGGAAAGGCTGCTAGGGGGACTGGTCTCCAATGTCTTGCTTCTCTGGAAAGCGTTTGTATCAATCAGAGTTCTCTAGAGAAACAGAATCAGTGGGATATATGCATGTACATATATATATGCATGGGTGTGTGTAGGTGTATGTGTGTGTATATAAATATATACACAGAGAGAAAGATTTATATGAAGCTATCCATATAGAAATAATGAGATTTATTTGAAGGAATTGGCTTATGATATTGTGGGGGCCAGCATGTCTGAATTTGTAGGGCAGGCTGGCAGACTAGAAATTCTCAGGTTGGAGGTGAAGCTGCAATCTTGAGGCAGAATAGCCTCTTCAAGGAAACCTCAGTTTTGCCTTCAGGCGTTCAGCTCTTTGTATGAGGCCACCCACATTACCCAGGATAATCTCTTTTACCTAAACCATATCTACAAAATGCCCTCAGAGCAACACCTGGATTAGAGTGTGAGTGAACAACTGGGTACTACAGTCTAGCCAAATGGACATATAAAGCTGTCCTTCATAGTCTTCTAGTCCCTAGAGGGAAATACCTCTTGCTTGTATATAATCTGCCTCCTCTACCCCCATGTTCTGTCATCCTCTGGGAGTACTTAAGAAGAGAATCTACCTTACTCTTGCTGTTTTAAAAATGGCCAGTCCAAAGTCAGAATCCTGCAAATCAAGCTTCAAACCAGTCAGGGTTTAATGACCATGTGCCCTGAAACATTTAAGAGTGTTCACAGAAAGTCCAAGTTCACCTAATCCAGAAAGACATTTATTCACATGGCCACTGCACCAGTTACCAAAAAAAAGTTTAAATCATGAAACATTACTGAATAGTTATTAAATAGTATGTGGCCCCTAATAGCAAATTCATTTTCATTTAATAACAAGTTCGGGTGAAGTATAATGAAAAATAGAGTGGCATGCAAAATAAGCTGGCTTCTGTTTTCATTGACATCGTGCCAGTTTCTTGGGTGCAGCATTACAATTCGATCCATCTTCATAAAGCACTCTTTGGAAGGCATTATTAAACAGCAGGACGGAATGGCAGATGACAGCTTCATTATTCATTACTAGGTAATCCTGGCCAATTTCTCCTGGGAATTATTAACACATTCCTAAACACCCTTTGGTTGATGACATGCAAAAAAGAAGAGAAGGAGATCGGTTGGAAGAACTTGGATATTATCCAAAACCTGGTTATAAGCTTCTTCAGATCATAGAGCAGTCACTCTGCCCTAGCGCTCCACATGAATACTTCTGCGGAATGGGACCCACGAAACCAACTTAGGCTAAGTCTTCCAAGGTCTTACTCATTTCTAAATAGCCAATGGTGAGAAAAAAATCTGAATGGTGTAAATCTGGAAGACAAATATACGCTGAATTCCTAGAGCTTAGAATGTGCCTGGTACTTAACAATACGTTTGATAAATGGATGAATTAGCCCCAAACACATTCTTGTCTCTAGCTAGAAAATAGTAGCGCCAAGAGAATGTCTTTGGGAACCTAGTAACTACACAGAAGCTGCCATTCTCCTGTGAATCCCTGCAAACAGTGATCCGAGTTTGCCAAAAAAATTTACCAAATCCCCCCAGTGCTTTGTTGTGTAGCTCAGGAGGGCTGTTGTCCATCATGATTTCCCTAGTGTTTCCGTGACCTTCTCTGATGACACTTCCACTTCAGTTTCTTGGCCAGGCTGCTGAGTCTGGTTTTGAGGAGAACTGGCAGGGGGGTGGTTTATTCTATGGGTCAGCAGAGTTGGTAATGTGGGTTTAAATTGCAAGTTAGCAGTGCCTTTGGAGCTTTCTGATCACCTCACGGTGCAGCAAAATGGCTTATGAATTAGAGTGAGATGAGCTCAAATCTTTGCTCTGCCACTTACTGCCTGTGGGCACTTGAGCAAGTTAATTAGCACCTCTTGGCCTTAGTTTCCTCATCTGCAAAATAGGGGTAATGATATCTATCCCATAGGGCTTTGAGAGGATTGTTTAATAATTAGGTAAAACACTTAGCAGTGCCTCAATAAATATTTCTTCCATTGCATGTACATTTGAAGTTATGTCTTGCTAAAAACACAGAAACAACAATGATCAGATTTGAAGAAGACAAAAATCAGTATGGGTAATTCATATCATCCTGCTCATCACCCCCAACTAAACCATAAGCTCCTATTTTTGTTTATTTTTATTTTACCTTTAAAGATTTATTCTTTTATTTCTCTCCCTTTCCCTGCCCCCTCCCCAGTTGTCTGCTCTCTTTGTCCATCACTGTGTGTTCTTCTGTGTCCACTTGTATTCTTGTCAGTGGCACTGGGAATCTGTGTCTTTTTGTTGTGTCATCTTGCTGTGTCAGCTCTCTGTGTGTGCGGTGCCACTGCTGGGCAGGCTGCACTTTTTTCGCACTGGGCAGTTCTCCTTACAGGGCACACTCCTTGCGCATGATGCTCTCCTATGCGGGGGACACCCCTGTGTGGCACAGCACTGTGCATGGGTCAGCTCATCACATGGGTCAGGAGGCCCTGCGTTTGAACTCTGGACCTCCCATGTGGTAGGTGGATGCTCCATCCATTGAGCCAAATTCACTTCCCTTTGTTTATTTTTAAAAGAAGAAAACTGATGCCTAAATAATAAATAACATTCATAGGCTACCAGGCCCTGATTTAATTCTCACATCAGTTCTAGCATCATCCCATTTTCTAGCTAAGGAAACAGGCATGGAGAAGTAAGTTGCCCAAGGTCACACAGGCAGTAAGTCTTGGAGATGAGACTGGAAACCAGATAGCCTGGCTACAGTTGTGTCCAGTACCATATTCACGGATCTTTATTGAACTGAATTGGAGCTAGTAGAGAACTCCTATTTAAACAGCTATCTTCCTAAGAACAGTTAAGTGTTTACAAATTACTATCCTAGGATGTCTCCCTCTCTACTCTGAGCCAAGCTAGAGCTATCCACACTCAAGTTCTGGATTCTTTGGGAAGTCTCCCTAGCTCTATCCTCCCTGCTCTTTCAACAACACTTGCTGCAGTCTTTTTACCACTACTCACATCATTTGAATCATCCATTATTGACTTCTGAGAAGATGATTGAAAGATGAAGAGGAAGACTAGAGAACAGGTGAGACAGGCAGGGAGAACAGAAAGTCTAGTAAAAGAGAAAATGTCCAGGGGAGAAAAAAAGGAGATAAGACAAGAAAAAATTAAAGTGTCACTAAAATCTCAAGCTGGATTTTCTTTTTAAGTATTCTGTATCATAAAGCATGAACATTTATTCTCTGAGCTATTTAATTGTGAAAAAATTTTTCATATCTTCTGTATTTTCTTTGAGGATATCCTTTTTTTTTCCCCTTCTGCCAGTATTTGGAAGTTATTGCAATGACTTATTTTCTACAGAAAAGATGTTAAAAATTGTAGTTCCACTTGTTCACTGTTGGTGGGAATGAAAAATGGTGCAAGCACATTAAAAAACAGTTTGGCAGTTCCTCAGAAAGTTAAATATAGAATTACCATATAACCCAGCAATCCCACTCCTTGGTATGTGCTTAAAAGAACTGGAAGCAGGAACTCAAACATATTTGTACACCGATGTTCATAGTGGCATTATTCACAATTGCCAGAAGATGGAAGAAACCCAAGTGTCCTTTGACAATTGAATGAATAAGCAAAATGGGTATATACATACAATGTATTATTATTTGGTAATAAAAAGGGATGAAGTTCTGTTACATGTGAAAACATGGAAGAACCTTGAAGACATTTTGACTGAAATAAGTCAGAAAAAAAGGACAGATATTGTATGATATGAAATAATTAGAAAATGTAAATTCATAGAGTCAGAAACTAGAATACAGACTACCAGGGATGGGGTGGGTGGGGATGGGGAGTTAATGCTTAATTGGTACAGAATTTCTATTTGGGTTGATGGAAAAGTTTTAGTCGTAGATGATGGTGATCATAGCACAAATTGTGAATGTAATTAAACACCACTGAATTATATATTTGAATGTGGCTAAAAGGGGAAATTTTAGGTTGTATAGATGTTACTAAAAGAAAAAAATTTTAAAGTAACAATGACAATGGACTACAATACATGATCCTGAGCTGGTTAAAAGGGGAAATTTTAGGTTGTATAGATGTTACTAAAAGAAAAAAATTTTAACGTGACAATGACAATAGAATGCAATACATGATCTTGAGCTGGAACTAATAATGGAGGAGAACCATCACAAAAGGAAATTATTGGGACTTATGAAAAAAATGGAATATAGACTGTAAGCCTTCTATCAATGTTTTATTTTATTTTTTTCATTTTTAAATATCAATGTTAAATTGCTTGAACTTAATAAGGGTACTTCAGGTGGCTACAGAACTGAATATTTTTGTTCTAAGGAAATATTTGCAGAAGTATTAAGTGTTTAAGAAGGGTGATGTGTAAAATCTGCTCTCAAGTGCTTAGAAAATAGATAGACAGGTAGATGATGGATAGATGGATGGCTGTCTAGATGGACAGAATGATATGGCAAAATGGTAAAAGCTGGTGGATTTGGGTGTCAGAGTGGAGGGTATATTGGAGTTTGCTGTGTGGGTTTTGTATTTTTGCAAATGTCCTGTAAGTTTAAATTATTTCAAAATTTTAAAAATTTAAAAATTTAGTTCTAAATGGAATTTAGTTCCAATTCAGATCAATCTAGTAAATGTGTTTCAGAGACCTCCTATAAGCCTGGTACTGTGCCAAGCAGCACCTGATGGGGCCATGGATGATCTGGGCAAAAAACAGATGGATGAAGAGTCAGGATATTCTGGTGAAAAAGTCTGGAGGCCCAGAATTAACACTGGGTCATTGGGAAACACTTGAATCTTAGGGTGTTTAACTATAATATCGTCAGAAACATCTGGAGATTTTTGTAAAATCAGAAACATTTGATTGGGGAAAAAACTGTTTTCCTTTTTTGGCCTCTCTTGCCCTCCAGTCTGCACAAGGATGAGAAAAGCCTTGGCTTTTAAAATCAAACTTTTAAATCTCTGGAAAGGCAAAATGTTAAGTTCATAAGTGATCTGATTAGACGGAGTACATTTCTGTGCTTGTGAACTAGCAAAATGCCAAGTGATAAAAAAAGTTCCTAAATCCCAGTTGTTCCCCCCTCCAAGCTTCAAAGTTCTACAAATTGTTTATCTGATAACACTCTTGCTGCCATCTCATTTTTTTCCCTTCCAAAATAAAACAAAAGCAATGATTTAAGCGACTAGCTCTTTGTTTGTAAGAAACTTGGATGAGGCCACTGTGTTGAGTTATACTTCACACAATTTAATTTGGGCCAATCTGAAAAACAAGAACAAGATTACGGCGTAGTAGAGATTCATGTGTGATTGTGGTGTTTGCATGTGTGTATGTGTGTTATAGAGAAGCAGGTGATTTGGGAGAACTTTACATTATATTTGACCTTATTGTTTCAACAAGCCATTTTGAGCACTGACTACGAACAGTTCACTTATCCTAGGTGCATAAATTTTATTTTTCTTTTTTAAGATTTATTTTTATTTCGCTCCCCACCCCCTTGTCTGTTCTCTGTGTCCATTTACTGGGTGTTCTTGTTTTTGTCCACTTCTGTTGTTATCAGCAGCACGGGAATCTGTGTTTCTTTTCGTTGCGTCATCTTGTTGTGTCAGCTCTCCGTGTGTGCGGTGCCATTCCTGGACAGGCTGCACTTTCTTTCCACTGGGCGGCTCTTCTTACTAGGCGCACTCCTTGCACGTGGGGCTCCCCTACGCGGGGGACATCCCTGCATGGCAGGGCACTCCTTGTGCGCATCAGGACTGCGCGTGGGCCAGCTCCACACGGGTCAAGGAGGCCCGGGGTTTGAACCGCGGACCTCCCGTGTGGTAGACGGATGCCCTAACCACTGGGCCACGTCTCCTTCCCCAATTTTTTTTTTCTTACGTAGAATGCAAACCTCTCAAGGGAGGGTGGCATTTATACCTTCTTCTTATCTCCCTGGAAAAGAGGGGCAGGTGAGAGGGATAGGGATGGATGTGGGGCTTAGGAGAGATGGGCCTGGCCTAGCAGGTTAAAGAAATGTGATGATTTTTTGTTTTATTTTTAGGAGGTACTGGGGATTGAACCCCAGACCTCGTACATGGGAAGCAAGCACTCAACCCCTTGTGTTACATCTTCTCCCCAAAGCAATGTGATTTTGACCCAATAAAGATGTAAGCCAGTGAAAATGGCAGAGAGCTGGACATGGATGTAAGAAACATCATAATTAAGTGTAGGATTAGGTGAGCATCTTAAATAGGAGGGCCAGAATTATTCAATAAATGATGTCCGCCACACTTTGGTGGATGGAAAAGCACTTTAGATTCATATCCTGAAATGAATTTATCCTGGCATTTGTTCATTGTTCCTTAACCTTCTCTCTTTCCATTTGGCAGTGTTCAGGTCCCAGTCACGCTCCACACGGAACTAGCTGCTTTTTTTTTCTGTTCTTTTTAACAAGTCAGTAATCACCAGTGTGGCACAGCCGAGGCTGACTCAAAACTGACCGAGCTGAGTTTCTTAGAGTCCCTGTGCTATTTGGGTAAAAGACTGCAAAGTCACTAGACGTAAACCAGTGGGAAGCCAGAAGAGGGTAATCACATGTATGCCCTGGAAGGAAAGGGGAACTTGAGGAACCCTAAGCTACGCCATTACTCTAACTGCTAAGGCAGTACCTGCCATACAGTAGATGCAGAGCAAATGCTCGAACATTTGTGTCTTGATGCTTTACTGGGCAATCCTTAGTGCTCATGGTTGTGTCTGCTGTTGGTGTCCCTGCAGTTGCTTTAAAGTAGCCTCTAAAGAGTCCTCAGCGCCTTCCTGGGAGCATTTCAACACAGGATGCAATTGTAGCCTGTTAAAGGCTCAGGCAGAAGTTCATGGCCACGATCAACGCACAGCCTGCCCAATGGCTGGTGGCCTGCTGCCTCTGCAAGGAAACATTTTCCCTTCCGTCAGCGATGCACAGCACCAAAGATATTGGCTCGAAAGGGCGATGAGAGTTGGGCATAGATCTTCTTTCCTCATACTGGTTGAACAGGCATCGCCAGGCTTGGCTTCCTGCTTCTACCTAGAAAACTGTCTTGGCCCAGTTTCTCTCCCCTCCTGTCCCCTTTGCCTGGGATGTAAACCCTGTGTTCTTGGATCTCAGTGTTGGAATGACATGGATAGTGGACACATGTGTGCCAAATGCCTGCAATTTTGGTTGATCCTGGCTTGGGAGAGATTATTTGCTGCATGATGGGGGGGGGGGGGGGGGAGGCGGGCAGGAGAAGGCAGGGAAGAAAGTTCAATTCTCATTCTTTAATGATGTGTAAATGTATTGCCATTGGCTCTTATTAGGTAGCTCTAAGCCAGTGAGGGGAAAATGTTTTCATTGGCCAGAGAACACATTTTAAATCTGCAAATCTGCATACATGCATGTCAACTTTTTGGCAGACTGCAGAAACTTTGGGGCTTAGGCCCTTCCAGCTCCTCTCTGTCGATGGACTCCTACCCATGGCTCGCAGCCTAGCTCGACGTCTGTCTCCTACATGAAGTTTTATTGACAACTCAAGATTCCTCCATGATCTCAACTCGTGCTGCAATTAGCATCCTCACTGCCAAGAAACTTAGTTATAAGGGTGACTTCCAAGGTCTCAGAGGAACTCTTGCATGTGTACATGTGGTCTAGGCTTTTATAAAATTGCGAAAGTAAGATATTTTAACTGCAATAGGTTAAGATATTGTCTCCTCCAGCTCTGAATCTCCCTCCGTCACTTTTCGCTTGATGAGCTATTGGGCGATGCAGAGGCCATGAGCATTTTGGGGACTCCAGATAAGGAGATATTGAGTTGGGGATTTGTTTGGTTTGGGTTTAATGGGACATATTTATATACAGTCACTTCCATTTAGAATTAAGAAATTGTTAGTCATCCTAGGGTAGGAATTGCTTCCAGGAATCCTTCTAATGGCCTCTGTGCATATTTATCTGGCATACTAGGTCCTCTTGTGAAAGATACATGGCCTATTACACCTGACACTGGAAGTGGCACTAGAAGTGGAGAAGAACAAGAGTTGAAATGCACAGAATAAGAAGCCAGCATGTGGAAGCTTCTTTCAATTGTCAGGTGTATAAACTTTAAGCAGAATATTTGGTTCTCATTGATGCCTAGTCAAAACAGAAGATAGAATACACTATTAATGCAATGTATAATAATAATATCATACCTTTTAAATGGAAATCAGTACAAAATAGAATTGACCAGAATTCCTAAGTTTGTAGGGCAATAACATGCAGCAATACTACAAACTGTAAAGTAGCATTTTTATGCATCCAAAGTTGCATTTTTATGCTTCCTAATGTATTGATGGTTTGTAGCAAATCTGATACACCCTGTCCTGATGAAGCCTGGCAATTTCAGAAAAAAAGAAATTCAGAAATGCTAAAGTCACAGTAAAGTAAACTAAGTGTTCCTGTGACAAAACACCCAGATATATTCATGCATAAGTTATTGTACACAGTCTGAGGGTAATTTGATTAAACAATTATGTAGCTCAACACAACATAATGACATTTAAAATGCATTTAAATTGCTTTCTCTTATCTCCACAGAAGACGGTATTACAAAATTGTTGTCATATGAGGAGATGATCACACAAAGAGTTTACAGCTAAAAAATATAGGAAAAAAGTGTAATAGAGGTATATTATGTCTCAGGGTTTTGCTATGTTTGTAATATTTGCCACCTTTTAAATATCTGTAATTTGTGCTTTATTCAATCTCAATAAATATTCACTCTCACATCTAATTTTGTATTCCTATTTTGAATTCATTTTCTTAAGGAGCCCTCACAATGTGTAAACTTCAAGACCCACGCAACTTGAACCTGCCCTTGGCCACAGCTGAGCAATTTCTTATACTCTTATGTTATTCTTAGGTAAATTGTTGAATTTAAAAAGTAACCATAATAGTTTATGCTTGGAGGAATAATTTTCAGTAATACAGAGATTTGTGTAGAAAATAGATAGTGAAGTCCCCGATACTCTTTGCTCCCCATGGCTAACCATGTTAAGAATTTGATGTCCATGTGCATTATGCATATTATGCTGAGTGAAACAAGACGACACAAAAGGACAAATATTTTATCATTCCACTCACATGAAATACCTACATTAAGCAAACAGCAATTAGATTGGAGGTTACTAGGGGCTGAAAGGAGGAGGAATAAGAAGTTATTCCCTTTTGGGTACAGAGTTTCTGATTGAGGTGATGAAAAAGTCTTGGTAGTGGATGGTGGTGGTGGTAGCACAATATTGTGAATATAATATAATTAATTATACATATATATATGTATTTTTTAAAGATTTATTTTATTTATTCCCCCCCCCAGTTGTCTGTTCTCTGTGCCCATTCGCTACGTGTTCTTTGTCCGCTTCTGTTGTTGTCAGCGGCACGGGAATCTGTGTTTCTTTTTGTTACGTCATCTTGTTGTATCAGCTCTCTGTGTGTGCGGCGCCATTCCTGGGCAGGCTGCACTTTCTTTCACGCTGGGCGGCTCTCCTTACGGGGCGCACTCCTTGTGCGTGGGGCTCCCCTACGCAGGGACACCCCTGCGTGGCAGGGCACTCCTTGCGCGCATCAGCACTGCGCATGGGCCAGCTCCACACGGGTCAAGGAGGCCCAGGGTTTGAACCGCGGACCTCCCATTATAAATTAATTTATATTATGCGACCTAGTTGTACACTTAAATGTGGTTAAAACAGCAAATTTTATGTTATACATGTTACCATAATATAAAAGAAAAAGAATTTGATGTCCTTCTTCCTAGCCATTTTTTTGTACATTGCCCATACATTATGGTTAAGCGTGGGTTTTGGAGCAAGCTGCCTGTGTTTGACTTCCGCTTGCCTCTGAGACCTTGGATAAATTACTAAACCTAAATCTGTTAGTGCCTCATTTGTAAAGGAATTTAAGAGTATTGTACTCCTAGGGTTGCTTGGAGGGAGTTTTATAGAACAGCATCTGGCATGCTGTGCTCGATACAGGTAAGTTGTATTTGAAAAAGTGCATACATTAGAATTTCTCTTCAGTAAGTTAATGTGCCTAAGTAGTGTTATACCTCCTGCGCCCCAAGGCTGTCTACCCCTCAAGACTGGAGACTAATAAAAAACATCTTTAATAGCACTTCATAATACCTCAAAAAAGTGCGGGTGTGAGCGCCATCTAGCTGCACCGTCGAGGGTGCACTGAGCACCAGGCTCCGTTCCGCTCATCTGGCTGCTCTGGCGCAACAAATGTTTTCAGACGTGTCAGAACCTGAGGGCCACTTTGCTGTGGCGGAAATTCAGAACTAATCTGTCAGGAGGCAGCCCGGAGAAGTTAGAGATCCATCAGAAATGAGGGGCATCTCTGATATTGTGATGGGATAAAAGTCCACAGACAAATAGAATAGTTTGCGATTTATACAAAACTCCAAGGAGCTGCGCAAAGCAAATGCTGTTTCTGTATTCCATTAAAGTGGCGTTCAGAAGTGTAGTTAAAACGAAGATCTTCAAAGAAGGTATAGTGATAATGGGGGAAAGGGAACAGATGGAAATAAAACCTTTCCAAGATAGCACAGCTCAATGATTGCCTACAAATGCAGCTGGGGGGTGGGAGCAGGTGAGATGATAAAAGATCAAAGGATGAAGAGATTTTTTTTTCAAATTAGAGTGTTTGGGTGTCTACCACATCATCTTAAAAGACTCTTAGGAAACAAACACTGGTAAATTAATTAGTCCATGGGCTGTGTATTGGAGTATGCAATAGTTACCCAGCCCTCTCCCAAATACACAAACTGATTACTAGGAAAAAATCAAGTTCCAGGACTGCATGAATTCAATTTTATTAAAAAATAAAGTACCTGAGACTAGAAAAAGACTGGAAAGGAAATCAGAAAAATATAAACTGTGGTTAGTCTGGGGAATATGCTTATGAAGGAAATTTTTGTTCTTTGTTCTATCGTGGAATTTCCTAAAGAATTATAATAAATATGTATTACTTCTGTAATTTGAAAACATACTTATTTTAAAACAATTTATTAGATACCCACTTTCATTTGAATGTAGTTCTTTGTATTCATGTTTCCATAATAATTTTCTCCATTATTTGGTTTAGTAATAAATTGTAATTACACAGTTGTTTAAATAGCTTGCCTCACAAAGAGTATTTGCCAAATAAATGCAGCATAATGCTCCACATATAATATTAAGAGAATCAATTCCCAGAAATCAAAACTCTTGATCTACCTTCTAATCCATGAATACCTTTTCCAATCATGAGATGAAAAATCAGAAACCATAAAAGATAAAATAAATTTGACTATATAAAATTCAAACTTCTATTCATGAAAGGCTACTTCAAGAAGTTTGAAAAATAATAAAACTGGAGAGAAATATTTACAACATACATGACAAAGAATTTGTGGTTTTTAATAAAGAGCCCCCCAAAATTAATGAGATACTTATTTTTTTTTTAAAGGCAGAGAGTATAACAGACGTTTCACTGAAGAAGAAATTCAGGTAGCTATTTAATGTATGTAAATTGTGATCATAAAAGTAATTTTAAAAAGTAAATTTTACAAACACCATGTAAATTTTCTTCAATCAGATTGGCAAAGAATGAAAAGAGTGAAATTTATTGTTGACTGAGATGATTCTAAGGTGTGTAAACATATATAATACATTGCCGGTAGAAATATTAATTGTTATAACTTTTTTAAAGAGCAATTTAACAATAACTTTCAAATTTGTAATGGGCATATGCTTTGACCCATCAATTCACCTTCTAGGTTTTTCCTACAGAAATTCTGGACAAGTTATCCCAAAGATATATGTAAAAGGATGTTTATTCTAGTATGGTTATTTACAGGAAAAAAATGGAAACTAAAATTCTATCAAGAAACTACTGCTTTGGGAAATGGATGTGAATTAAGCAATTGAGCTCCTGCCGATCACAAGAGAGGTCCCTCATTCTGTTCCGGGTGCCTCCTAAAGAAGACAGCCAGCTGGTGCGACGAGCAGGCACAGCAAGCTGATGCAACAGGAGACACAAGAAGAAAAAACATGAGAGACACAACAAAGCAGGGAGTGGAGGTTCCTGGTTCCTCCTAAAGAGGACGAGCATGACAGCAAGCTTGTGTAATGGGAAGGCATGGCAAGCTGAGGCAACAGGATGATGCAATAAGAGGCACAAAAAGAAAAACACAACGAGAGACACAATAAAGCAGGGACCGGAGGTGACTCAAGCAATTAAGTGCTTCCCTCCCATATTGGAGGCCCTGGGTTTGGTGCCTGCTACCTCCTAAAGAAACAAGGAAGACAGACACAGTAAGTGCAAATTATGAGGGGGTGGGGAGAAATAAATAAGTAAAATAAATATATACAAAAGAAACAATGTTTTATCTCCAGTGTCTAGTATATTATCTGGTACATAGTAGGTGCACAATAAATATTTATTGAATAGTTACATACATTTTTTAGATGTTAAATGGAAGGAGGTAATAATTGGAAAAATAGCTAAAAGAAGAAAAACTGGGAAACAGTTTTAGATCTATTTGTATGTTATCTCTCTGTTGTCTCCTTATCTATTTAATATGTCTAACGAAAAACAGACCTGAAAGAATAGTCAGACTGGTAATAGAAGTTATTGCTGAGAGTGGGAGGGAATACAGGGCACTAATATTTTCTATTGTATACACTTCTATTTTCTTTGATTTTTTTTTCACAAGTGTATCTTATTTTTGTAAGTAGGAAAAAGTCCTTTCACATTAAAAATAATGTGACTCTAGACTCTGCAAAGTTTTCCTACCAGAACCTTGTTCCTTCATAGGGATTCTTAACAAGGGGTCTATGAGCTTACATTTAAATTAAAAAAAATTATTCTTGTGGGGACGAGTTGGTGTGAATGAGATATATCTATGAAATAACGCACAATGTAGTGTGGATTTAGTAAGGGGTCCATGATTTTCACCTGACTGGCAAAGGGGTCTGTGGAACCAAAAAAGTTAAGAAGCCCTGCATTAGAATATCTGTCTAATTACATCAAATGTCTTTAAAATCTCTCTTGAAGTCCGTTTGCCTTTTCTTGGTCCACCTTAGGGGTTGGACTAACTTGGATTTGAATCCCGCTTTGTCAGTCAGAGAAGCTGTGTGACTGTAAAGATAGTTCAGAGTCTCCCGGCCTTAACTCATAAGGAAAAGGGATCCCTACCTCACACCACCCAACAGCGTGTCTGTCGCTTTCGCCCTCCCTCCCCCTCACTGCGACCCCTCCCCATGGGGAAGAAAAACATCCAAGCACCCAGTCCTGTCCCCGGTGACCCCTCAGCCTAGCGTGATGGGCTGCCCAGAACGAGGGCAGGGGCTGAGAACCACCGTGGGATGATGGTGCCAGTCCAGAGGTGGAGATGGTTTGAGGCTGGGGTGGGGTGGGGAAGCGTCCTGCTCCACGGAAAGGCTGTGGATGGGGAGACTTTAGGCGAGGGGCATCTGGTACAGACAAGCCTGCAGTTAGGCCGAGGGAAGCCGGGGTGTGGTCTTTCCCCATGTGGCCTCGCTCACCTGGAGCTCAGGGGACCCCGCCTCACCCAGGCTGCCCTCAACCCTTCACCGACACAAAAGGCTTGCGATTGTCGTGCTCGCCCTTCCCAATAGTTCTTGTTTGCCTTATTCGACTTTCTGTACCCATTTCAGGCACCTCAAGAATTTTGAGGCTTTCAAGCTGATTATTAGTTCATTCATTCCAGCGTTATTTCTTAGAAAAGGCTTACCAGGGACTCTTAGGAACCTGCACTCCTCCGAAATAACAAAATAACGCCCAGTCACTGCCTGACCTCAAACTAGTTCTGTTTCTGACCTTGAGTCTTGGACAGATCAGTTCACGATGCTGGGTCTCCTAGAAACAGAGCCTGGGGTGGAAATCTTGTTCAAGTGATTTATTGGGGAGAAAAGCATTGCGAGGGAAGTATAACTGAGCTGGGGACCAATGCCGCCGTAGGCTACGCTCTCACTGGAGACCAGCGGCAGGTCTCCTCCAGGGAGCTCTGGAGCACAGATTGTGCCGGAAGTTGACCTGGGTGGAGACGGGCAGGGCAGCCTTGGGTGCCCCATGCCAGGCAGGCATTGGCTAGGAGCTGCCCCTCGAGGCTGGGAGGGTAGGTATAGGGTAACCTTCTGGGTGAGGCCAATCCCTTTGGCGGAGGGCAACTCTCCAAAGAAAGGGTGCAGGTGGGTGATTAGCAGCCAGCACTCACAGAGGAGAGGGATGGGAGGGGGCTTGCAGCACTGAGTAGGGGATCTGGGCAGTGTCATTGCAATGATGGCAATAAGCTCTGACATTCGTTGAGCGCTAACGATATGCCAGGCCCTGTTCTAAGTAAGTGACATATACTAACTCATGTGATGCTCGAAGCCACTCCAGGACATAGACACGTCATTCTATTATTATCTGCATTTCACAGATGAAGAAACAGAGGCACGGAGAGGTTAAATAACCTACCCAAGGCCACACAGCTAGTTAGGGGCAGAGCTGTGTTGGAAAAATGATCTCCCAAGTCCTTCTATGACCCTGTAGAAGAGTGACTTTAAGTGGGTATTTCAGACTGGTGTAATTTATTTATTCATTCCATTATCCATTCATGTCACATTTATTGAGAACTTCCCATGTACCAGCAATTACAAAAATAAATCAAGCACATCTCTAGCCCTCCAGGAGCTCAAATGCTACTGCAGAAACGTGTACGTACATGATACTGGACTGTGAATTAAACCCTGGGGCATTAGAAAAGGCAGCAAGGGGAAGATAAGGTCCTGGTTTGGTCCAGAAAGATACTCAGGTACTAAAGGTTGAAGGAAGGAGAAGGGCATTTCCGGCAGAGGGAACATCGTGGGCAAAGGCATGGGGTAGAGTGGAGAGCAGCAGGTATCTGGAGACAGGCTGGGAGAGGCTCCAGGTTGTGGTGGGCTGGCTCAGGTGTGAGCTCAGGCGTGTGGGTAAACTCAGGTGTTTGAGATGCCAAACCATATCTGCTGAATTACAGTGTCTACTAGGCCAGATTGTGGTCCGTCTTCACTTGAAGGGGCTGGTTCCGGGGGAATAGGTTGCTAGCTGCCTCAGTGCCCAGACATCCCCACGACGCGGGAAACGGGACGGGGAGAGCTGCCCCATCTGCCTTCAGGTCAGCCACTGCTGGCCTTCCTGAAGGTTATGCCGAGCAAGGTCCACAGGCAGGGAGGGCTTAAATTACACAGAATATGATTATGGGAGCCTTTGGAACAGGCTCAATAGGAAGACTGAATTTTAAAATCAAAAGAGGAGTTACAGTAGAGATCCACAGTCGCTTATCTTTCTCTAGTTGTCATATCGTTGGCACTTTTTTTTTTAAAGCAGGGAGCACAGTGCGTTTCTTCTCACCTCTCTATCTCATGTGGCCGCATGATCGTCCCCAGGTACAGCACACACTGCCAGGGCTCTCTCGAGCTTTTGTTTGCTGCTAGATTACCAGCACAGGGAGGCGGGAGTGGCCACCACGCCAGAAGTTCACAGAAGTCAACTCCCGGTTGACTGGGTATAATCATGATTCAGATAAGTTACGATGTAATGGAGCCGGAGGAAAACATTGCCAAGAACTAGGGCACTTCCTTGGTTTCATAATGAAAGGGCCAATATAATTTGTCAAATTTTCAAGGGAGGCGTGTGCCCCTAAAATTGCCAAGAACTGCTAGACGAGCTTCCCGCAGGCAGGAATGATGTCTGATTCACCATGACCTCGTCGGCTTTGCACAGTACCTGGCAAATAGTAGTGCCCAGTAATGTTTAGCGCTTCTTTTAAACATATGAAATTTTGTTTTTTCCTCTATTTCTTTTGAATTATTATATGTAAATTTTGGTGAATCCTAGAATCTCAGGATTTTAAAAGATCACCAAAGATTTTTAGTTCTAACCTACGTCTAAATCGTAATGGTTTATACGCATTCAGTGTCTGTTATGTGCCAGGATCTGGTGCTAAAAGTTTTACTAATTTTTGCATGTAACATGAAAAAAAATAAATAAAATTAAAAAAATAAAAATAAAAGTGATAAAAAGTTTTGCCACTACTAATAGTAATAATAAATTATAGCTAACACATAAGGTACTATTTTAAGTGCTTTACTTATGACAGCTCATTTAATCCTTACGAGAATGCTATGAAGTCGATATTGTTACTGTCTTCGTTTTACGGGTGAGAACGATGAGGCTAGAAGAGGTGGGATGACTTGTCCAAGGTCACCTAGCCCAGGGTTCTAACCTGTGACTCCACATCTACAGAGCTGAAGGAAAATGCTGAGGCCAGAGAAGCAGCTCACTCTCTGGGAGCAGAATCACAAGGGTGGCCTGGCAGAGTTGGGTGCCAGGCCACCCTTCCTGCCACCTCAGCTGTGACCCAGGTGTGGGCTGGACATGGGCGTGCTCCCCTTGGCCATCTAGGTGCACAGGCCCGAAAGGCAGACTAATCCTGTCCACTGGCCTCAAACCTGTTTGTCTTTCCTCTTTGGGGTGACCATTCATAAACCTCAGTGGATTTCGGGGAGCAGCTAAGCCCAATGGTTGAGGTCAGGGCTCAAAGGGCTTGATGCCTTTCTCAGAAAAATGAAAATGAAAGCCCTGTCCCTGGAGCACTCACCTCCTTTGTGAACAACCTTTGCCGCTTCTCTGTGGTTTTGATCACAGCACCTTTGGTAAAGGTCCAAGCCTTCTTTGAGTCAATGGGCGACTGGTGCTCGACTGGACTCAAGATTGCTGGGAGTTTGTTTAAATAATCCCTCTCCTCCTTCTAAACATACTGGTTTGTGCAGACTCTCAGCAATCTGAAGACACGGACCCAGCAGACACCATCACCCCACACAGTCTGCGGTTTTTTGTAAATATTAATAGATTGACTATTTCCTTTCGTACGTAGCCCCTTTAGCTAGTTGTATTTCCATTTTATGCCATTGAGAGTTTGTTTGAACCTTAATCTTTCTTTTTTTTAGTGTTTTTGCAAAATCTTTTAAACACAGTCAGATGAGATGCCCACTGGTGCTAAACTTTATCTGCATAAAAGTTTGAAAAGTTAGGAGACTTTACAAGGTTACAGACAAAGTTGATAGGGTTTATGAGCTCTTAGTGGACTCCCAAGGAACATTTGTTGATTGATTGACTGAATGGACATTATGGTGAGGTAATCAGACCAGCACAGGGGCTGAAATATGAGTCAAATACCACCGAATTGGGAAACGGACTTTGGCCCAGTGGTTAGGGCGTCCGTCTACCACATGGGAGGCCCGCGGTTCAAACCCCGGGCCTCCTTGACCCGCGTGGTGCTGGCCCATGTGCAGTGCTGATGCGCGCAAGGAGTGCCGTGCCACACAGGGGTGTCCCCCGTGTAGGGGAGCCCCACGCGCAAGGAGTGCGCCCATAAGGAGAGCCGCCCAGCGCCAAGGAGGGAGCAGCCTGCCGAGGAATGGCGCCGCCCACACTTCCCGAGCCGCTGACGACAACAGAAGCGGACAAAGAAACAATACGCAGCAAAAAGACACAGAAAAGCAGACAACCGGGGGAGGGGAGAGGAATTAAAAAAAAAAAACTTAAAAAAAAAAATACCACCGAATTAAACTATTTTCCTTTAATAGTGACAGCTAAAATTTATGTGAAAAAAAGGCACTGAGGAAAAGGGACAAATCAAGGGCATATTCTTAGGTTTGGTAACTTTTGCTGGGAATGGAAGACCTAAGGGCACAGAAATCAAGAGTTCTGTTTTCAAGGTTTCTCGGCCTTGGCTCTACTGATATTTTGGGGCAGGTCATTCTTTGTTGTGGGTGGCTGTGCTCTGCGTTGTAGGAATATGTTTAGCACCCACCCTGGCCTCTACTCAGTGGATGCCAGCAGCATCCCTTCCTCCAGTTGTCACGCCAAAAATGTTTTCAGACCTGGGAGAATGTTCCCTGGGTGGCAAGCTCTCCCCTGGTAGAGAACTACTGGGTTAAGGGGAAGGTTCTTTGAGCTCAGCAGTGGGGGAGTGAGGTGGGGCCGAGTGTGCAGGGGAAGGACATCCACTGGAATGAAGGAGATTTACAGCCGATGTCGAGAAGAACTTTCGTCAGATGGCAAGTTCCTGGAATGCATTGCTTTCCTTTTCAGAAATTGTAAGGGTAAGGACCAAGGGCTGGGTGGACAGCCCTCTGGACTGGAAAGAGCACCGATTCTGGGACCAGATGAGCTTGGACCTGCTTCAGGTGCTTTGAGGTCGCTTAACAACTCTTTGGTGTCTCTTAACTCGGGACTTATTTCCTCATCTGTCAAATGGGGCTAACAGCATCTGCCTCCTAGAGCTGAGAGGAAGGTTAGAGGTATACATGGAGATATGTGCATAAGGCGCTGCGCACAGCGTCTGCCATACGGAAGGGGCCTAGCCAAGAGCAGGCATCGCTGGCGGTGTTATTATCAGGTTTTATGTGGGTGCCTTCCTGCTGGGAGCTCGGGAATTAACAGCAGGCTACCTAAAGCCCTTCCCAGTCTATCATCCTAACTGAAATCCGTGCCAGCCTTCCTGTGGCAGCGCTGGGGACTAAAAACGCAATTATCTGAAAAGCAATTACCATTTAAACCATCACAGGAAAGGTTCGAACAAAACTGTGGATATTTTTATATTTGAAGTGGTAGCCTGTTCCCAGAAGGAAACATTAAATACATATTTCACAGCTGAAAGGACCCAACTCGGCAGGTCCAATAGGTGTTCAGAAGGGAAATCAACTTGCCGTGCAGAAATGTTTCATGTATTAATTTTTATGTGGTTAAAACAATGAAAATGTAACGCAGCAGCCCTTGGTGGGCTGTGTGCTGAGCCAGGAACTGTTCCATGTGCACGGTACACATATTAACTCATTTACCCTCCAAAGCAGTCAGCGTTCAAGGAGCATAGTAGCATATTCTGTTTTCACCAAGGAGAAAAATGAGACCCAGAGAGGTTGGGTACTTGCGCAAAGTCATACAGTAAGTGGCAGAGTGGAATTTGAAGCTAGACGTTCTGCCTCCAAAGCCTGAACTTTTAACCACTACCTGGAACAGTTCACATGAAGGTTCAAGAGAAAACGTCTAGACATTAACAACATTCCAAGGACCATTTCCCCATGTATTATCCATGCTTATCACACTCCCCATTTTATTTTATTTTTCCACATGCACATCTGTTGTCATTCCATTTAATTTCTTTTCGTCTTTCAAGAAATGTTTTACTCTTGTGTTTTAAAACTATATTTAAAACACCAGGCACAAGAAAGCCCTTCAAAAGGAAACACACAGGGTGTCTGAAGAAAATACTTACACAGTGGTCTTTATCTCATACAGCTGAATATAATTTCCCCCCAGATGTTACTTTAGTAACTTATTAAATTAATCCTTGGTGTTTCGATACCAATAGAAACCCCACCAAGAACTGAGCTATCTAAGTGGACTTGTACACTTGGGGAGCTGGTAGACTTGTCAACATTCCCTTTGGTCTGTTTGATCTTCATCCACAGCCAGCTCTACTCACACTTACTAAACCGATTAACAAAACAATTGGATTTTGTGCATATTCCTATCTCCTCCCCCCCTTCTGGGCGTCAATGAGTGGGACAGCTGGCAAGTCCCAACTGACTCAGCTAGAAATGCCAGGTTGGTCCTTTCCTGGGACAAACAGGGAGGACAGAGTCAGCACCCTTAGCCCTTAAAGACCCTCTGGGTGTTCACTGGGCTGCAGGCCAGGCCAGGACGAAGCCCTTGCCTTTTGGGTGCAGTTAGTCGGTGAAGGCACTTTGCTTCCTTTAAAGCTCTTTAACGACTTCGTGGACTTGAAGCTTACTGATTTTGCAAAAGGAAAAGCCACTCCCTAGGCAGGTTCCAAGGAGACAAATATCCCTGAGAGCCCTAATTCAGATCGGGGGCCGCGCTCCCTGGAGCCAGATACATCGCTGCTCTAAGGTGGCAAAAGACCCGGCAGAGGAGGAGGCGCTAACAAGCTCTGCAGAGGAAGCCAACCAGAGAAGCTCAAAATGGGCAGAATCTGTCACATCTGTCAGAGTGGATATTTTAAAAGCCTCCCACTGCAGACATGCCTGTAGTGCACAATGAGAGCAACTAAATTTTAAAACGTTGAAACCATTAGTCTTATTATTGTATCACTCTGCCATCCTCACTTCCATCCTGCCATCTCTCTCCACCCACCAGCCGCCCCCACCCCTCCCCGCAGGCTGACATCGATATTCAAATCTTCTGAGATGGAACTCTCCAAAATAGGTACGTCTTTCAAAATATGTGTGCATTCCCATCACTCAAGCGCTGCATTGCTGAGTCAAAGGCTTAAGACATGGTAAGGAAGGAGTATAGAGAAATAGGATATTAGGGTATTTTTTCTAGCATTCTGTGGTGTTCTAACTCTTCACCCAAACCTCGCCCTTCACCCCATACCACAC
This sequence comes from Dasypus novemcinctus, assembly GCF_030445035.2. NCBI lineage: Eukaryota > Metazoa > Chordata > Mammalia > Cingulata > Dasypodidae > Dasypus > Dasypus novemcinctus. The sequence continues at coordinate 154,014,307 of NC_080673.1, forward strand.
CTCATCTGTGGTTCTTGGCTGTTTCCTGATACAAGAAGTCAAGAGGAGGAAAGAGGAAACCTCTGTGTAGCTCAGTCATACAAGAGGACAAAAGTACCAGACTCCAAACGGATTGATGCTGATTTTTGCTGGTGCCAAGCTGGGACTCTAAAGAGAGGGACCTTTCTGCTTTGCCCCTTCCTCTGTTTCAGTTCTTCTCTCCTTTAATTCACCTCCATCTAGCCCTCTGTTCGCCAAGGATCCAGAGCAGCTCAAAGCGACTTGTGACTCTGAGAAGCACAGCGGCTGGTGGCTCAGAAGAGGCCAGGCTTCGGAATCAGCCTGACGCTGCCTGTGAGACCTCGGTTAGGTCCCTTACCCTGTCTGGGCTGTTTTCTCAGGGGAACTGTACAATCGTATCTGTTCTACATAGATATGTAGTAGCTATATATCTGTTGTATAATGATATTGTATCTATGGTAAGTAGCTATCTTAGAGGGTTTTTGTGAGGATTACATGAGCACGTGTATGTGTTATGTATGTGCTTTTTTATTGAGGTGAAATTTGCGCAACATAAGAATAACCATTTTAAAGTGAGTAATTGAGGGGCACTTAGTACATTCACAAGATTGTGCAACCAGCATCTCTATCTAGGTCCAAAACCTTCCCAATATCCTAAAATGAAACCTCATGCTCATTAACGAATTACTCTCCGTTCTCTCTGTCTCCCAGCCCCTGACGAACACAAATCTGCTCTGTCTCTCTGGACTTACCTTTCCTGGGCATTTCATTTACGTGCACACACACAATATGTGACCTTTTGTGTCACCTATTGTTTTCGAGGTTAGCGTAATGTTTTCGAGGTTCATCTACATTGTAGCATGAATCACTACTTCAATCTTTTTGATGACTGAACAATATTCCATTGTATGTGCACACCACAATTTGTTTATCCACTCCTCTGCTGATGGACACTTGGGTTGCTTCCACCTTTTGGCTACTGTGAATATTGTTGCTATGAATTTTTGTGTGGATGTGCTCTTTTAGACTATAGTAAATGCTTATTCAATGTCAAAGAGGCAGACCAAGGTCCAGGGTCCTGTACTGATGACTAGAAGTTTCCTTGCCTGCACAGGATCCCACACAGAAGTTACATGTAGCTTTATTTCTCACAAAAAACAGGGCCTTTCAAATCTGTGCTCATGTAAGATCTTATCTCTACGAGCTGATGCATTACAAGTGCACGTGAGTATGAGAAAATCATGCCTAGTCATGTTCAGGTAAAATTGTTTGGCTGGTAACCTAACCAGGTCAGTGCAAGGTTAGTTTTTTGAAGACACAAGAAAAATTAACTTCTTTAATCTTCGAAGTGATTATGGGGTTATAAGTGGGGGTTCCAACCTCAGACTATGACTATCAGGGTCCAAATTTTCTCCATATCCCTTGCTTTATAGATGTGGGCAAGTTACTTATTTTCATTAAGCCTTAGGTTTCTCAGCTGTTAAGTGCAGTGATAGTAGGGTGGTCAACTCTCCTGGTTGGATATCTGAGACCAAGAGGTCTCCTGGATGTACAACTGTCAGGATAAAACTAAGGAAGTCGAAGTAACACAGGACCAATTGGTCATTCTAGCAGCATTGTTTATCTCATGGAATTCTTTGAAGATTGCTATGAACTCCCTCACTACACAGTAAGTGCTTAATACATGCGGGCTCATTAGTAATTGTCTCAGAGAGGCTGTTCCTCTGAAGTCTCATGAGACAAACATTTGGGTGCATGTTGCTTGCACAACAGACCATTTATTTCTGTCACTGAAGCTCAGACTTCCTTGTTATCGGGAAATGGGGTGATGGTACTTGATGTGCCTGAGAAAAAGCCTTCTGCTGGGGTTGTGAGAATTGGGGCTCAGAGGACTGGTCTGAGGTGAAAACATACAGAGCACAGCCGGCCATCCTCTCAGGGGATGGGCACCACCCCTGCTACTTCCCAGGCTGCTGCTGCTTGCTGGCTTGTCGGCGGTGGAGAGCACGGCAGAGGGGGTGGTCGCACCCCGGTAAGCTAGTGAGGCAGGGAAGGGTGGCTTCTGATGGGCTTACTGAGAATGGGAAAGGGAGGATAGGCAGGAGATGGGATGGAAACAGACGCCTGTTTTCTCCTCTCCTTGTCTTAGGTCTAACTGTCATTGCCAGGGGCAATCGCACCGGCATTACGGTAAAATGAGAGGAAATCAGAGTGCTTTGTGCTTGTCGCTGCCTTGAGCATCTCATGTTTATAAAGTGCTTTCTCCTCCCTCCTCTGGGTTGATCCTAAATGACTGTTCTAAGCACTGACCATGGATCACCTCATTTCACCCCTTCAATATCCTTGTGCAAATGTCTCCTCAAGATCCCACACAGGAGCTACTGTTAATGCCCCCCTTATGGGTGCAGAGGCGAGAGTCCAGAGAGTTGAAGTCCCTGCCCAATACCACACAGCTGGTAAGAAGGGGTGCCTGGTTCCCAACACGCGGCCCCACATTCCTTCCCTCTAAGGAAACGGAGATGTAGGGAAGATCTGATAACAGAACATCTACCTACTCAGTCTCTCTTGGTGTTTGTGCTGTTTGTGTCTGAAATTCTTTTCTTAGAACTGTTAGCATAGTGACGCTGAGATTGCTTGCAAGAGAATATATGACAGAAGCCAGAAGCCTCTATGAGGGGTTAAAGCCACAGGTACTTTCCTGAGGACATCTGTTGCCTGGCCCCGCCAGTGCCTTGTCCTCCTGTGTGGGACAAATCTTATTTTCTAGAGGGAGACCCAGAGGACCCTAAAGGAACCTGCTTCTCTACCCCTACTCTCGGCTTGGGCAATGCTGTGGGAACTTCTGGCCATGCTCGAGGTATGACCTATGATAGTCACTTGACTTTTCAGAGCCCGGTTTCCCTTCTATGTAAAAAGGGAACAATGATGCTTTCTTGCTCCAGTGTGATCCTCACACAGGTTTTGTTAGGATCAAAGGACCTAAAATAGGTTTTCTTTTTTGCATTGGCTGCAGAGCCAAATTTGTGGTCCAGTTCTAGCATGTGGTGCATGTGTTCTTTGTAACTCAGTTCTTTTGTGTTCTAATCTCTCCACTACTTTGTTTTAATGTTTGCTTCTTTGCTGGCCTCTGACCTGGACTTCCTGTTTCTTAACTTCCATTAGAAAAATACATATATTGTAACAATAATTCCTTGATAAAAGACAGTGTAATGCACTTAATCAACATCTTTTTATTGAGCATCTACTATGTGGCAGGCATGGTTCTAGGCTCTGGGGATACAGCAATGAACAATGCAGACAAAAATCCCTGTGCTCACGAGGTTCACATTCAAGAGGAGACAGACAGTATGTAAACAAATTAGTAAAGTGTTTGAAGTGTTAGTGTATTTGAATGTGGCAAGCACTCTGGAGAAAAACAAAGCTGGTGAGAGGGACGGGATGTGCTGGCAAGAGGGAAGGGTGGAGTTCTGCAATTTGCCAGAGTGGTGTGGCAAGGACAGGTTTCCTTGAGGAGGTGGCATTTGACCAAAGAACCAAAGGCAGTGAAGGAGTGAGCCAGGAGGGGTCCAGTTGAAGAGTAATCCATGCTGGGGTATAGCAATGGCCAGAAGTATTAAGAAATGGCCAGATGGCTGCCAGGAAGCAAGGAGAAGCTCAGTCTGGGGGAGCCAGAGCGTAGAGGGTCACCTGGTCTGTGGGGAAGGCTGTGGCTATTAGAGGGCAGGGAGGGATAGGATCCTACGTGGGCTTTTCAGTCAAGAGGAAAGCTCATCCACCCAATGAAAATCAGGACTCTTGACTCAACCACCAGGCCAAAAGTGCCCCTTCTTTCCTGTCTTCTTTATTCCAGTGGGTGGGATGATCACCAAGCTAGCTGTTCAGGTGAAAAAAAAAAGTTTTTCTCCCATCACAAGCTTTTATTAACTTTTTAAACAAATCAATTTATTGTTACATATTAAAAAGCATAAATTCATCCAAAATGTACAATCAATGGTATTTGGTATAATTACGTAGTTGTGCATTCATCACTTCAATCATTATTCTAATAATAATAATAATAAAGAAAAACCAAACAAACCAAAAAACCTCCTCACCTCTTAGTCTTTCTATGCTTCCCCTATGGTACATAGCTGCTATTCTGTTTTCCTTCTCGATTTTATTTGTATTTATATTCAGTAAAAGCAGTCTTTTTTTTTTCTTTTTATACTTACAGATTTTTTTGTCTTGATTTTTTTTAATGTTACATTAAAAAAATGTGAGGTCCCCATACACCCCCCACCCCCTCACCCCACTCCTCCCACAACAACAACCCCCTCCATCATCATGGGACATCCATTGCACTTGGTGAACACATCTCTGAGCACTGCTGTACCACATGGTCAATGGTCCACATTGTAGTTTACACTCTCCCCCAGTCCACCCAGTGGGCCATGGCAGGACATACAATGTCAGTAACTGTCCCTACAGTACCCCCCAGGACAACTCCAAGTCCTGAAAATGCCCCCACCTCACATCTCTTCTTCCCACTCCCTACCCCCAGCAGCTACCGTGGCCACTTTGTCCACATCAATGCTCCATTTACTTCCATTACTAATCACAATAGTTCTGTAGTAGAATATCAGTAAGTCCACTCTAATCCACACTAAATTCCTCCATTCTGTGGGCCCTGGGATGGTTACGTCCACCCCGCCTCTATATCAAGAGGGAAAAGCAGTCTTATATATGCAATATCACCCATATTCTTATTTCACAGGAGGTTCCACTATGCTACACAGTCCCATGTTACATTCTTTAGCTTCCCCTCTAGTAATATACATGTCCTTAGACTTCCTCTTGCAACCACTGTCATACCATACAGTAGCTCTGCTAGTTGCAAACACTAGGATGTGCTTTCAGGTCAGGTCAAAAATTTAAGACTTATTTTGATTACTCTCATTGCCTCACCACACCCTCATCCGTTCTATCAAGTTTTGCCGACTCTACTCCCAAGTGGCTCTCACCTCTGACCCCTTCTCCCTGCCCCCTGCCCGCCTGCTGCCAGCCCCGTCATCTCCAGCAGCTCTCCTCCCGCACGCAGTCTCGCCTCGCAAACCGTGTCCCTTTTCCACTCTTGTCCCCACAGTTCATTGGCCACAGAGGAGCCAGAGGGGTCGGTTTAAAACATGAGGCCAGCCTCTCACTCCCTTGGTTGAAGACCTCTCGTGCCTTCTAAACACACTCAGAGAAAAATCCGGACTGCTTCCCGTGCCCCACAGGCCTGCCCGCCTGGCCTGCTGCCCCCTTACTTGTCTCTCTTCTCTAGTGGCCACACCGAGTTCACTCTACGTCAGGGCCTTTGCCCTCTGCATGAAATGCTCTTCTCCCATTTCTGTCCTACCCAGGACCCAGCTTATACGTCACCAGGGTTTCCAGGGCCACCCAGTCTGAAGTAGGCACCCTTTTCCCACCAAGGTAGAAATAATTCACTTCATAGGCCTCTAACACTTAACCCTCTTTTTTTTTTTTTTTAAGATTTATTTATTATTTCTCTTCCCTCCCCCCTCCCCCCACCCCGGTTGCCTGTTCTCTGTGTCTATTTGCTGCGTCTTCTTTGTCCGCTTCTGTTGTCAGCAGCACGGGAATCTGTGTTCCTTTTTGTTGTGTCATCTTGTTGTGTCAGCTCTCCGTGTGTGTGGTGCCATTCCTGGGCAGGCTGCACTTTCTTTTGCGCTGGGCGGCTCACCTTACAGGGCGTACTCCTTGCGCCTGGGGCTCCCCTATATGGGGGACACTCCTGCGTGGCATGGCACTCCTTGCACGCATCAGCACAGCACGTGGGCCAGCTCCACATGGGTCAAGGAGGCCCGGGGTTTGAACCGCGGACCTCCCATGTGGTAGACGGACGCCCTAACCACCGGGCCAAGTCCGCTTCCCACTTAACTCTCTTTGAAATTATCTTGTTTATTCCATTCAAAAATGACTGGCTTTTAAGGTGTGCAAGCTCCTCGAGGGCAGGGACCTTGCCTCTGTTTTGTTCGCTGTCGGGTCCCCAACATCTAGAACAGTGCTAGTGCCTAGGAGGTTCAATAAACATTTGAATGAATGAAAATATAGTGAGGGGCAGAGCTTAAAAAACACTGTGATGAGAGGTGGAGGCGTCTTTGGGACATGGAGCTGCCCTGGATGGTGTTTCAGAGGCAATCACTAGACATTGTAAATCCTCACAGGGCCCACTGGATGGAATGGAGGAGAGTATGGGCCATGATGTGGACCATTGACTATGAGGTGCAGAGGTGCCCAAAGATGTACTTACCAAATCCAATGGATGTGTCATGATGATGGGAATGAGTGTTGCTGGGGGGGGGAGAGGTGGGGTGGGGGGGTGGGGTTGAATGGGACCTCACATATATATTTTTAATGTAATATTATTACAAAGTCAATAAAAAAAAAAAAGAGCAAAAAAAAAACAAAACACTGTGCACTTTCCTCTGGGATCCTCTAGCCTTGAGCTGTCCCCTCCATTGGAACTTTCATTACCTTATGCCATAATGTCTTGTATGTGGCACGTCCACTTGCTAGTTCTCCAAGGCAAAGGAGCAGCTGTGCCTTAGTACCTATTTGCCTGGCACACAATAGATGCTCAAGTAATGCTCCTGTATTAAAGATAAAGGAGGCTATGGTTTCAGCTGCACATGACAGAGACCCAAAATAACTGTGGCTGCAACAAGATGAATGTTATTTCCCTGTCATATACAAGTCTGTACAAGTCTGAGCTTGTAGAGTGGCTCTGCTTTGCTTACTGTTCAGGTGTCCAGGTTATGCTCCTCTGTATGATCTAAGATGACTTACTACCGTGTCTGCTTTCCAGTCCTCAGGGAGGCGGAAGGGCAGGAGGGCACAACCCTCACTCTAAGAGTATGACCTTGAAGTGGCCACTTCACTTCAGCCCACATCCCATTGGCTAGAACTTAGTCACATGGCCACCTCTAGCTGCAAAGGAGGCTGGGAAAAATAGTCTTTTATTGGGAGGGAGGATGTGCCCAGCTCACAGTTGCATTATTGTGGAAGAAGGGAAGAAGGAGGCATTGACTACTGGCGGGAGGATTCAGCATTTCTGCCACACGCATCCATTACTTTATTTGATCCTCACAACAACCCGGTGATCCCAGCAGTGTCTGACTTACAATTTCCATTTTACCAATGAGAGAATTGACACTCAGGGAGCTTGAGTCACTTATCCAGCAACCATGAATGAGAAGCAGGGACAGAACTTGAAACCAGCACTTCTCGATACCATGCTGAAGAGAGAACCAGCTTTTTTGGTTATGTGGCCAGTCACTCAGTTTAGCAACAGGAGGACGTGGTCATTGAATCATTCCAATGTCCACTGAACACTACTCTGTGCAAGTTCTTCCTGGGGCTCCTGGCTCGATGGACAGGGTCTATGGTTCCTCTGGGGAAAGCCAGTCCCAAGCCTGAGCCTTGGTGAGGCAGCAGATTCCATCCCTTCTGTGTCCAGAGCAATCAAACAAGGAGCATCTTTTTTGTGCTTCAGGAAAAGCTAAGGCTATTGGGGCTGCTGGACGGGAGGCAGGAATGGAGTTTTCCTTGGGTGCTGTGCTTGTCTTCAGGACTCTTCATTCATTTCCCCAATATCTACCAAACTCCTACTATAAGCCAGGCACTGGGATACTGCAGTGAACAATAGTCAAAATTTCCTGTCCTCATGTAACAGACATCCCAGTGCAGCGAGGCAGGCAATAAACAAAATAAATAAGAGAACTAAGTAAAATATGCTAGATGATGATAAATACTATGGAGAAGGAAGCAGACTTGGTCCAATGGATAGAGTGACCGCCTACCACATGGGAGGTCTGCGGTTCAAACCCTGGGACCTCCTTGACCCGTGTGGAGCTGGCCCATGCACAGTGCTGATGCGCGCAAGGAGTGCCGTGCCATGCAGGGGTGTCCCCCGCTAGGGGAGCCCCACGCTCAAGGAGTGCTCCTGTAAGAAGAGCCGCCCAGCACGAAAGAAAGTGCAGCCTGCCCAAGAAAGGTGCCACACACACGGAGAGCTGACACAACAAGGTGACGCAACAAAAAGAAACACAGATTCCCGGTGCCGCTGATAAGGATAGAAGTGGTCACAGAAGAACACACAGCGAATGGACACAGAGAGCAGACAACTTGGGGGGGAGGGGAAAGGGGAGAGAAATAAATAAAAAAAAATACTATGGAGAACATAAAGGGAGGATGGGTATATGCAGTGCCAAGGGGAGGAGTATCACAACTTTAAATATGGAGGAGGTTGAAGACTCAGTGATGGGTGATATTAGAGCAGAGCCCAGAATGAGGTGGGGGTGCAAGGTGTGAATATCTCGGGATGAGACTCCCAGACAGAGAGGACAGTAAGCATAGAGGCCCTGAAGCAGGATCATGCTAGGAATGCTCAAAGACCTTCAAGCACCGTTGAAACGGAGTGAGGAGGAGAATAATAGGAGAAGACATGGGAGGTGATGGGCCACGTGGGAGATGATAAGCAGCACTGCAGCGTACAGTTGTGCAGGCTGTTCACTGTACAGGGATGCCTGACCTCACCAAGCTTCGCATCCTGATGCAAGGCTGTGTCTGCCTGGAGGAAGGAGCACTTTTAGGGCTCTTTTTAATAAGTATGGCTTATTCCACAAGAGAAAGATATACACTGGAAGATTTGGGGCAGATGAGTAGCATAATCTGATTTATACTTGGGCAACTGTGTTGAGAATAGACTGTAAGAGCAAAGACAGAAGTGGGGAGACAAGCTAGAGGCTTTTGCAAATCATGGTGACTTAACCACTTGATGGCATTAGCAGCTGGCAGATGGCCTGATCCACCTCTCAGCAGCCACAAGCTTGGCTCAGACTTTTCTGGAATTGAGTTGTAGCAAGTTGTGGCCCCCTTTAGAAGCATAATCCACCCAGGCTTGTGTAGACACACCATTCTCCAGCCCACTGAGGAGAGTTTGCCTTTGCCCTGTCATAACATTGAAAGTCACCATTGGTTGAGCACCTACTATGCGTCTAAGCCTTGTACTTGCCATACCTTTACATACCCATCTCCTTACTCCTCACCACAGCCACATGAGAAATGCATGTGGTGGCCAAGGTTGAGAGGACTTGGTCACTCGCCCAAGTCCGTACAACTGGCAACTGGCAGGGCTTGGTTTATCTCACCAAGGCCTGCACGCTTCCCTGTCTCGCTATGTCAGCATCCGGCAGGCACCGCGGGAAGGAGGATGGGACATCTTGGCCTGGCTATGGGCCGTTAGTCAAACTGCAAAGGATGAGCCTCCGCAGTTCTACATACGACTCTCTCCCAGGCCTTTGTTCTCTTGTCCCCAGGATAAGCCAGTCAGGCAGGCAGTTGCTTAAGAAATTATCCCATTTTAAAAGAGAAGAACATGCCATGATTTCCTTTGGTAACTTGGTTGCTCTGATAAGCAATGACTTGACTAGCAAAACTGCCACCCATGGCGGGGTGCGGGGTGGGGAACACATCTTTTCCTCTAATTCCCCACAGTGTGCCCTAGATCATTCAATCAGTATTTGCCAAGCAGATGAATGGAAATAATGAGGTTATCAGAATTTGATTCAAGATGACGGGGCCCCAGGCAATGGACTAGTTCAGGAGTGAGAGAGAAGTACACTGCAGACTGATTCCGAGGCACAGTTTTCCTGCCAAACCACAGACCTTCAGTCTTCTGGGGGAACAAAGAAGAGAAGAAAAGAAAGAAGTTCCAGCAAGGGAATACTCCATAAAAGAGAGGGAATAAAGGAGACCTTAGAGGAGACCTGTATTTTGTTTTCTCTTAATCAAATTATGTGTGGTCCTGGCTGAGTTCTGGATCGGAATCCCCGCACTCACTGTCACTTAAGGTGTGTGATCTTGAGCGGGCCACGTAAATGTTTTGAGACCTGGTTTTCCCATTGGGAGGATGTGGATGGCAATTATGTCCTTTTAGGACCCTTGCTGACTATCAGGCATTGTCCTAGGAGATTTTATAGATATGTTATCTTAAGGTCCACACAGTAACTCAGGGAAGGGAGATGATCTTATTATACCCATTTTACAGAGGAGGTAACCAAGGCACAGAGGGAGCAAGTAACTATCCAGGGTTACAAGGCAGTAAGTAGTGGAGCTGGGATTCGAACTCACTCAGTCTATGCTCCTACGGCCTCATTGTTACCTCATAGGCTCAAAGAAAATACTGCTCACGAAAGTACACTGTAACTAAGGGTCCAGACATGTGCTATGCAGTTTGTAATGCTTAATAATAACTAACAGTTTTGAGGATTGACACATTTCTGGAGGCCAAGAGAATAAGGAGCTAGAGAGGACGTCTTTATTGGGCCTGGAGGGGTGGGGAGAAGGATCTAGCACCATCTGGGGTGCTGAAACTCCTGGAGGTAATTGTCCCCACCCCCTCCCGTTTCGGGTCTGATGTGCTTGTCCTCTAGTTAAGGGTAAGACCGCTCCTGAACAGCAGGTTGATATTGATAAAGAACAGCTACCTGCAAGAGAGCAAAGCTCTGGAATAGACTCAGGGCCTTGGAGCTGGGGGAGGGGTGCCCCATGTCACTCTGTGCAGAAGGGATGATAGCAAAAGCAAGGAGACAGGATGGGGGGGCATTTATTTGGGGGCAAGAGGATTCCCCACTGAACCACCCCAAGGAGGCTTAAATTCTTCATTAAGCCGCTGCTCTGTGCCAGGAACTATGCAAAAATAAATTAACATAAAATTATCCAACACTCACAATAACTTTGGGCAGAAGGTGCTATTATTTTCTTGTTTTAGAGGTGTGGAAATTGTGACTCAGAGAAGTGAAGCAATTGGGCTCGTTCTCGCCCAACTGATAAGGGGCAAAGCTGGATTCAAACTGATTCCAAACTTTTTTCACTATACCACTCTGTTGCTTAATGCCCTATTTTCTTTCCCAGTAACATTTTTTTTTCATTTGTCCCAAGAATGAACTAGCAAGCCTGTCTGAAACATCGGAAGATATCTTTCTTTTTAATAGAGGATTGTCTACAAAACTGTGTCTGCATTGATCATAGATAATCCAGATCATTATAAAAATGTTTTCAGAGCGTTCACAGTGGGGTTTAGTGACAAATCATTTTCTATATGAATAATCTCTTTGAAAAGCAAATAAGGACCAATTTTTGTCTTGCATCAATCCTTGTTTTTACAATTGTGGCTTCCTTAGGACAACGCATGTCAATATCATGACAAGTAGAAACAAACAAGATCTGAGAAAACAACATTCCTAAATCAACAGAGCCTTGAAGAGAGGATTAAAAACCTTCCTAAGCCGTGGCTGGGAGTGTCGAGATAGTGGAATGTTCCAGAATGTCAATCTTCAGGCATAACTCAGGTTTACTTCAGTTTGGAATGTGCCTTTCCTCCAGCCTCTCTCTCAGCACCAGTCCTGGTTTTCAGCTGTCACTCATGTGGACATCCCTACACTGCTATTTTGTAGGAGTCTCCAAGTTAACACACCCAAATCCCAATTCCGGATTGGCTTCCCTCAAACTAGTTTTTCACCCTCCCCTTCCAGCTTCTGTTAATGACATCTGTACTCCTCAGTCACTCTGCCCCTCCACTTGCTCCCCTGCCCTCCCTTCTCAACGCTGGCTTAGGTGTCAAACCATTTAAAACCACTATGAGTGCCTCTTTCATCTCTCCCCTGCTTTCCTTATGTGCGGAAGACACCACAAGATCACATCACATCTGTTTTTACAATAATCATTCCGTAACTGGTCTCCTCAACTCCTGCTTTCCCTCTTCAAACTGTTCTACTTCCCGATGTCAGTCTAGTTTTCCTAAAACACAGCTCCAGTGATAATTCTGCTTGCCTCAACAAGCTCCAGTGGTTTCCTATGGCCTTTTGGAACTGGACTGATGTTGACTCTCTCCACAGAATGGCTTGGTTTCTTTTTTATTTTTTATTTTATTTTATGATCGAACCTGGGAACTCTTATGTGGGAAGCAGGCGCCGAACCACTTCAGCTACATCCACTCCCCCACAGTACAGCTTTCTACTACTGTTCCCCATCTTTCCTTTTCTCTCCCTCCTTCTACAACCAGGAACAAGGGACAGCTTGCTGCTCATGACCTGGCCCCGCACTCTCGCACGTCGCTTGGACTTTCCACACGCCTGGAGTTCTGTTCTCCTTCCACTGGTCTGCTCTGAGGAGCCTGCTCCCTTCAAGGTCCTCCTCAAAGTCTCTAGTTGAGTACAGTGCCTGCCTTTTCTAGCTGTTTGCATTTTGTTTTCTAAATAGACCCCAGTTTGCCTTGTATTGTAGTTATTTATGGCCTTGTCCGATTCTCCTATCTTGACGGTTAGTTCCCTGAAGGCAAGAACTCTTTTTCACCTGGGTGGCTAACCGAAAGCCTCACGTGTGTCAGGAGCTCCAAAATACTGGTAGAAAGCAGGAGGGGGATGAATCTAGAATTAAAGAGTAAGACTCCATGGAAAGAGACGAAAGCAGACACATGTCTCTTGGCAGAGTGAGCACCTTTTGAGTGCTTAAGACTACAATCCTTTACTGGGCAAAAATGGGATGTCCCTGTAACATGTTTCCCAGAGAACGTGGGTCAAGTCCAACTCAGTATGATGCCATAAAGCCGGAGATGGGACTCCCTCGTTAGGGCCAAAACTAGCTGTGGACAGGGCATGCATGGACCTTATTTTGAAATTCCCAAATACTCTAAGTCGAAGAGGAAAATCTGACTGCCCCTTCCCCACAAGCTGATAATGAGATCTGAGGACAAAGAGAAGCAAAATAGTACATGTACGACTTGGCTGTTGTCTGAAAAATGAGTGACTTGAACTAAATGATCTTTATGACCTGCCACAGTTAGAAAAATATTACGTATTACTTTATTTTTTTTTTTGAGAGGCTTAGCCAATCTGACTAAAAAGCAAAAACAAAAAGTTCTCCATTGGCCAGGCTTTCCTATAGGGAAAAAAGCGACTTTTACAAATGCTCTGCTTATTTTGTGGTGACTGTGGAGCCTGATATCTAATCTACTTCCCCACTTCCTGTGTTATGAAATGCTGGGCATAGTTTTCTCTTGGCTCAGCTGCATTTCGATAAGGAGCAAAGCGCCTGGGAAAAAGACGCAGCGAACACTGCCCCCTTTTGGCCGTCCTGGGTTTCTGCCGCTTCTCCTTCATAAGCCAGTCAAGAGTTAAAGTGCTAAGTAAAATCTTGGTGTGGGATTTTCATTTCAGTCGTTCTCCTCTACATGACTCTGTTTCTGCAGTGTGGACCATCTTTATTTTGGTGTCACAAACATTTTATCTTACCCAAGGCTGCCACTTTATTCCAGAAGTCATTTAAGGATGGTTGTCTGGTGCTGACCAAAAAAGTGGGTATAAAACAGAAAAGAGGCTCCATTGTTTTGAGGCTTACTTGCTCCGTTAGGAATACCAGGGAGCTAAAGATAAAACCCCAAGCAGAAAGCGACCTGTCAGCGGTAACGGAGCTAGATTGAAGTAATGGAGTTGGTTTGAAGAGAAATTTGGAAGAGTAGGCTTTTGTCTTAGTAGGCTTAGAAATTCTTCTCAAATAATTTGTTTATGATGTTCTTATATGTGTCTCATGTGTGATATAAAAGAAGGGGCTTTGTGAACCACACACCTTAGTGTGTGAATCTAATGATGCAAGACTACCAAGAGAAGGGTATTTTTCTTTGTGGAACAACTTAAACATTTTTAAAAAATAGGGATAACTAGAAATTAAAAATTAATATAACTTCCTTTCTTGATTGACCTGAATCAGGCTTTGCATTTATTTTTTTCTTGTGAAAGTGCATATGTATTTGGAGGAGGTGCAGAGAGCAGAGAGGGAGAGAAGGGGGCAAGCGACTTAGAGTCTTTTTGGCTCTGCGCCCAAATGCAAATGGCTTAATTTTATTTGATGGCATTAAAAGTAATATTTCTGAGGATTCAGTACATCAATAAATAGATATGCCTGTGCATCTGCTGTGTACCCAATGAGACATCATGGTGCACAGGACCTCAAAGAGATTTTGATACTCTTGGAACATTTAATCATTGGTTAAATCTAAGGAAAGAGAGCTTGGAGTCTGCATGGCATACCTCCGTTCTTAATTTTTAGTCCTAGTTACAGCAACTTTGGGTCCTTGGCAGTTCTGGGGTCAGACATGGTGCTCTCCTTTGTCCAGAAGGGAACGGGTACTTTTCAGACCATGAACTTTGATTGGTGGTTTGGAAAGCACCTTTAGTTAAATAAAGTCCTGATCAACCCAAATGGAGCAATCAAGGAATGAGGACCCGGGAATTTTCCATTCCCAATACTCTTTGAACAGCCTAACAAAGATGCTATTGCAAATTCCTATCTCACCAAGCCAGGGATATTACCTTTACAAAAGGAATGTGGGGAATCTTCTAGCCATGTTATCTTCTCACCAACGATAGAGCCCTAAATTATCAGGGGTAAAGTATATGTAAGAGTAAGAAAAATATCCATCAAAGTACAAAGTCAGGAAACAGATCTATTCAGTTGTTTTCTTTCTGCCAAGTGCCTTTGATGGGACAGTTGCGTTAGCTTATTTGTGCTGATGTGTCCAGAATCAGCCAGATTAAAGTGGGGGAATTTTCAGCCAGGGGGTGGTCAGAATGCTTTGTCGATGGGAGGCCGTCCACCAAGATCCAGGGAACTGAAATCTGAAACTAAGGGCTCTGTTTTACTCTTAATAAGTTAATTGCTTAGGGCAACATAGTGGCCTGGTTAGGACTGGTTAGTGTGTTGAAATGTACTGACACCGAAAGATTTTATTCTGAAAAATGATTATCCAACAAGGAAGACTAAAAAGAATAACAGAAAATTCTATAGTCCCTGGGAATTAACCAGAGAGCACAGCATTTAATTGCCTGCTATGTAAGAGAAAAGCAGTGCTGGGTTTATGTGCTTTTCTTAAGAAATATGGACTTTTGGTCCTTGGGTCCAACACAGGCTAGAGGGAAGGAACCTTCTGTTTATTAACAAGAAAATATACATTTGCTTCAAAAGCTAAAGGGATGTTCTTTTTCTAATAGCCTTGTAAATTTCTTTATTTGAAGTGTGAATGAAATACCCAATGCCAGTTTCTTACATTTATATAGCACTCTGGTTTTAAACTAGATCAGATTATTTGTATTGGCAGAGTAATCATGGATTTGATTATTGATAGTTCAGGTCACCTGGCAGCACAGTTGAGCTGGGGGCGGGGAGGGGGTGAGAATCAGGCTAGAGGAAGGGGCCGTTGGCAGTGATGGGTTAGGAGGCAGACTGGAAACAGAAACTAAAGAATGCAATTTTTCCTCTTTTGAGTAACAGGCCGATATTTGGCAAACTGTTCTGGGAGATATTTAGGTGAAGGGCAGGCACTGTGATTGAAGACTTACCTCTTTTCTTTTCTTCCCCACACTTCTCCTCTAACACAGTTTGAGCACATTTCAATCACCAGCAGCCCCAGCAGGGCATGGCTGCCACATGCCTGCTAATAGCATCCCACAAACGCCTCCCAGGGGTTCATCCAGGAAGCGCTGTTGTAGACCAGCGAGTTACCGTATTTCCCCTGAAACTGCCTCCATTAACATTGAACCGGCAGGGTGGACTGCAAGCCACTACTGTGTGCTGGCACTAGATGGACCGCACTTCCAAGCCCTGCTTGATGTGTCAAAAAGTAATAAAGGGAAGTCAGGCGCCTCTAAATTGTCGTAACTGTTTAGTTGGCCTTTCCATGGGAATATGGTATCTGCCAAATGTAACTGCTGATTTAGAGTTAGTCTAGGAGTCCCTCCTAGCCCCGAGGTCCCAGTGTTCCGAGAGATTTTCCGTGGACTGGCTTAAGCCATTGCAGTATTGAATAAATAAATGGAAAACACAAAGCTGCTAGTGTCTCTGGAAGACAGCAGGTTCTTCTGTGCGGTGGGGGAAGGCGGTGAGGCGTGCATGGAGCCTCTCTCCATTAGCAGCGAGCTTCCCATCTGAAAAAACAGATTTTCTAGTTTGACTTTGAACTTAAGTCAACAAAGACAGAAAAAGTGTGGGAAATACAGTCATTTAAAAGGGAGGGCCCAGGGACTTTTGCTAACCGTGGAAGGCATGGGTTTTAGTAGCTTAGTTTTTTTGAGCTCTCCCATAAGACAATGAATATGAAAGCATTTTGTGAACTGCGGAGTACTTTGTAAACTGTCATTACTATGCTGGTACGTTTCTAAATGTATCAAAGTGAAAGGATGTAAGAACATCAGGTAAGAGTGGGCAGAAGCACAAAAGAGGCATTGACGAGCGCCTGACAGCTACGCAAGACAGTGGATTCATTTTTAGCGATCTTACCGAGGACAGAGAAGTGGGAATAATTTAGAATATAGTTTTTATCCTGACAGAGGCAGTTGCAAAATTACAGATGATAAAGGAGGAGACCTTAACATTTTAGACATTCTTCCATGAAGTTCTCATTACCCCATAAATCCTCTCTTCCCTTCGTCAGACCAACAGCTCTTTGAAATGGAAAAAAAAAAAATCGTCTTGCTCAGCCAAGAGGAACCTGGCAGCTCCCATTCGGTGCGCCTGTCCGGGCTCACTCGAGGCTCTCGGCAGCTTTTACTTGAGTTTGAGAAGCTGGCCAAGGAAAGGTCACCCTCCACAGTTTGGGGGAGAGTTAAGCTGTGGTGTCCACGGCTGTCTCTTCTACTCATCATCCATCATTAGACTTGTCCCCGGCTGCTGACATCTGAAGCTGAAAGGAGGGATGTTATGGCACAATAAAATGTACAGGCCAATAAACCCCTACTGCTGATTGGTCATGCTCTTCCGTATCCTGCTTGGCCTCACCCCGTTTTTATCGCCAGACTCATGGCAGGCCTCCACTCACAGAGCTGGTCTGCAACAAAAGCCCATTAGCTCCGGGCTAAGCATCGTCCCTCAGCGGGAAGGCCAAGGGAGAAACACAGCAGCAATAACCGAAGAACAGTTTAGGGCTGGACACTCACTGCAACACC
The DNA here is from genome assembly GCF_030445035.2 of Dasypus novemcinctus. Classification (NCBI taxonomy): domain Eukaryota; kingdom Metazoa; phylum Chordata; class Mammalia; order Cingulata; family Dasypodidae; genus Dasypus; species Dasypus novemcinctus. The sequence goes on from NC_080673.1 coordinate 154,031,346, forward strand.
TTTGGCTGGGGACACCCGGTCTGGGGTGGGTGGAGGACTGCTAGTTCCCAGGAAGGAGTATTTTTTACTGGAGTCACGGTTTTCAGAGAAACAATGATGAGCCATCCCCGGGGGTGCGGATATTATGTTTAGCTCTGCAGATCCAAACACCAGGTGGAGGGACTGCCGGGCTTGGACGGAGCCATTCAGCAGGCACAGGAATCTGGCCTCAGCCTTTCTGGTCCACATTCCCGGCTCAGAGAAATGCAGCCCTGATCTGAGTCTTCATTACCAGGCAGAGGAAACAGCTGCCATACCAGCTATTGTGGCACGTTAAGAGTTCACAGAGAACGCCCACCGAATCCTCAGCACCTCCTCAGAAGGCGGGTGTTTCTTTTATAAGCCCCAAATGTGACTTTACATCTGAAAGCCTTGTTTTTTTACACTCCCAGCCCTGACATGTTATATAGATAGGTGAAAATGTGAGTAAAACACAGGGGAGGAAACTGAGGCTTGAAGAGGTTAAGTGACTTGCTTCTTCCAGCAGAAGAAACAGCAAATGCAAAGCCCTGAGGTTGGAACAGGCATGGCCTCTTGGTCTCCACTCTAAGAATGAAGGAAGCAGGGGAGGCGTCCTGATCGCACATCTTTGTGTGGCTGCTTCCTTCTCTTCCTTCTGGTCTCCTTAGTGAGGATTTCTTTGGTGTCCCTGTCACATCTTTATCTCATTCTCCTGACTTAGCTTCTTCAGAATACTTATTACTGCCAGAAATTCTTCTTTATTTGCTTTCTTGTTATTGCCTGGCTGGTTGGAAAGTAAACTCAAGGAGAGCAAAGAATTTGATGATTTTCATTCAACCCTGGTATCCGCATCGCCTAAAACAGTGCTTGATACGAGCAAATGCATATCCAGACCCCTTTATCTGAAACCTGTTGGGTCAGAGTATTTTGAGAATGCAGAAACTTTTGGATTTTTTATTTCTCTCCCCTTCCCCCTCCCCAGTTGTCTTCTCTCTGTGTCCATTCGCTGTGTATTCCTCTGTGACTGCTTCTATCCTTATCAGCAGCACGGGGAATCTGTGTTCCTTTTTGTTGCAAATCTGTGTTTCTTTTGTTGCGTCATCTTGCTGTGTCTGCTCTCCGTGTGTGCAGCACCATTCCTGGGCAGGCTGCACTTTCTTTCGCGCTGGGCGGCTCTCCTTACGGGGCACACTCCTTACGCGTGGGGCTCCCCTACGCGGGGGACACTGCTGCGGCGCACGGCACTCCTTGCGCGCATCAGCACTGTGCATGGGCCAGCTCCACACGGGTCAAGGAGGCCCGGGGTTTGAACCGCAGACCTCCCATGTGGTAGGTGGACGCCCTATCCATTGGACCAAGTCTGCTTCCCAGAAATTTTTGGATTTTTGAAAAATCATATCCCTAAGCTGTATATCATCCCCACAGGGCCTGGGCCAGTGACCCATAATCAAACACATTTGCCTTTCTCCAGCAAAAGACGCAGAATAGATTAATTATCTTCACATTAAGGTAGAGCAATAAAGACTTCCCTCTCAAATGACCTTGCTGCCCATTTACAAAAATCTTTTGGCTTTCAGAACCTTTTGGATTTTGGAACGGCAAAGAAAGGATTGTGGACTTGCATTCAGTTAATAAGTCTTGAATGAACAAATTAACAAATTTGACTTCATGCCTCCTATGTGCCCAGGCACTGTGGCAGGGCCGACTCTGATAGTGATGAAATAAGAGAGATATGATCCTTTCCAGCACTGGTCCTGCAGAGAAAACAGTCCATTAAACAATTAATGCTTCAATGAGATGCCGGTGGAAGGCGAGTGGACCTATGGTTTTCACAATCATCTGAGAAAGAAGTTTATTAAGATCCACCCTGCACGTGGACTTTTGGAGTCCCATCTTAAATGATATTCCTTAGGGTCATGTTGGAAACAGAGGTGGGAGAGGGGCCGGGAGAAAACCCTGGTACCTGGCCCTTGTCTTTGGCCCCAAATTTCCGTGTTTCTCTGCCCCTTCCCTTCCCATCCCCGCAGAGGCCTTCCCGGGAGCTGTCTGCCTGGTCATGCCGTCAGAGGGTCCAGGGCGGGTGGTGGTCAGAGCCGCTGCTCAGAGGCACCCAGCTCTGGACAGCTCACCTCCCCTTGGGCCTGCCTGGCTCCCAGCTCACCACCCTGGGCATTTGTCCCCTGGGAGGTGGCCTCTGCGGGCAGAAAAGGGCAAGGCTTGGCGGGGCTAGACTAGAAGGGCTTAGGTTGCAGGCTGACCCATTTGAGGACGATCTTTTTCCCTCCTGACCGACCAGAATAAGTATTTATCGAACACCTGCTCTGTGCCTGGCCCTTTCCTGAATATAAATGGTAATCTGGCTAAAATTAGAACATGTAGATGATAGGAAAAGAACATCATTGGTGTTCTTTAAAAAAGGAAACTTCTGCTGAGTGACTTTGTATGATGGAAATTTGGGAGATTGTAAGCTATTAGGTGGACTTTGGAAGCAGACAAACCTGAATTCAAACGCCAGTTCCACGCCTTTCTAGTAAGTTATTTAATTTAAGGAAGTTACTAAACCTCAATTTTTCCATCTATAAAATGTGGACTACAATCTGATTCATAGGGTTATTGTGGTGATTAAATGAGATAGATCATGAATATGAAAATGTACCATAATGCCAGCACATAATTGATATTCATTCATTCACTCATTCATTCATTCATTTGTGTCTATTATAAGCCAAGCTCTGTCTTGGGTGCCAGGAATATAGAAATAGGTCAGACAAAAATATTTTTAAGCAAACATTGCTTTGATAACCATAAACTTAATCCATGGTCATTAAAGGAAATTTAGAAGACAAGTAGAAGTAGAAAGGCACAACCATTATTCATTCATGCTCCATTCACTCAACAAACCTTTGCAGAGCACCTATCTGTGTATGTCCCTGTTTCCCACATCAGGGACATGGCAGTGAGCAAGTCAGGCAAGGTCCCTCCTCTTTCCACACTTCTGGTGGGATGAGAAGACAATAGAATAAACAAATAAATTTGATCATTTCTGATAGTGATAGGCACCCTATAGAAAGAGGGTAATATGTTGAAGAGGAGGGCATGGGGTTGAGTGGTCAGGGAAGGCAACTCTGAGGAGGTGACTCTCAAACTGAGACTGGAATGACGAGGAATCAGCCTTACGAAGGTCTGGGGGAAGTGTAGTTAAGCAATGTAGGTTTTTCCAATGATTTTTACATCCAAATATCCAGCTGTTTCTCATCTAATCCCAGAGGAAAATGACGTAGGGAAAATCGTGTTTTGCCGAAGATTTATAATTTAATCTTTCTGTTTCTAGAGACAATTCTACCTCTAGCAAAGAAATATTCTTAACTCTTTAGTTTCCTTCTGCTTTTCAAAGTTTAAAGATTCCTTTAAGAGAGAATCAGATGGGCTTGGGCTCCTCTGCTGAAATGTAGATGGTGATTTATATAATAGGAACATAACACATACGCCTCAGGAAATGACCCCTCTCTAACTTGGCATCTGCCAGGCCCTTTTCAAAGTGTTGTGTCCACGTTTGGTCTCAGGAGAGACAAGGCCACGTCCAGCAGAATGTGGCCACTCTATCTAAAGATAAAGTTGAAGGGCATCCTCAAATATATTAAGATTTATTTAAAGGAAGAGGCTGAGTGTCTCCACCGAGACCGTAAGAAGAGGATGTGAACTCCAAGTGGGATTTGCCCAGCTGGATAGTTTCCTTATCTTGGCTGTCCAGCACAGTCCTTGATTTCATATATTTTGATTCTTTTCAGTGAAGTCATTTAAGTCATTTAGTTATTAAAGATAGCAATAAGTGTGTCTTTTTGCAAGAGTTTGTCACATAAAGTATCTCCTTGTTGGATTCTAAATAAATGGTCACTGATGTCGAAAAGGGAGCATTCTAAGGTGGATTAAACTCTGGAATACAATACTAAGGTCAGTGATTTGATACTAATATGAGGCAATGGTTTTTAAAAAATGAGATAGCAGAACATACCCCTTCATGTTCATGGTGGAATTGTCATCTTGCCTTCCTTACTGGAGGCTTGGTTAGAAATGAAATTGCCCACCCCAACCCGTCATTAATTTATGGCAAAAGCAATACCAAAACAAAAAAAAATCCTGGACCAGGATGCTGGCAATCCCATCACCTAATGCAAGCAATGTTTCACTTGCCCATATTATCTTCTAGCATTTATATCTATACGTACATTTAATATATACTTGCAATAATATTATAAATAGAAGTTAAAAGTGACAGAACCACTTATGGAGTATCATACAAAATGCTGTGTCAGGCAGTTTTAATGAATTAATTGATCTAATAATCACAGTAACCCTCTGAGACAAGTATTATTACCACCATTTTACAGATGAGGAAACTAAGAGAATATTTTCTATCCAGTCTGTGTTTTGGCTTTAGGTTGTATATTAGTCAGGATTCTCCAGAGAAATGGAACTGAATATATATAACATACATATATATATATTTATATATTTATTTATATAAATAAATAAAATAGGCATTGGCTCACGTGACCATAGGGATTGGCAAATCTGAATTCCAAAGGGCAGGCTGCAAGTTGAAGACTCTGATGAAGGCGATCTTGAATTCCCAGGAGAAGTTGGGTATCTGAAGTAGAGGCAGAAATTCTTCTTTCTGACTTCAGAAATTCCCAGATCTGTCTTTGAAGACCTCTAACTGATTGGAGATGCAATCAACTGACGATAGATGCAAATCCAGATAGCTTTACAGTGACAGTCAGGCCAATGCTTGCTTGACCAAACAACTGGACACCATAACTTAGTCAAGTTGACACATTTGAAATTAACCATCACAAGTTGTAATTTTTCTCAAATTGTCATTTTTGCCTGGTTGGTCTTCCCCCTTATATACTCTACCTCCCTACATTCTAATTCTGTATGTATTTTTTCTGGATCTTGTTTTCTCACCTATTAAATACATTCTGGACATTTCTTTAGGTCAATAGATACAAATCTGACTCACTCCTTAAAAATTGCCACTTAGTATTCCATGATAAAGGTGTTATAAGTATTCCTTTATATACTGGTATATTTATTTCTAGAGGATGGGTTTCCAGAAGAGGCAATGTTGAGTGAGAGAGTATATATTTTTAATTTTAAAAGAAATTGCTAGGTTCACTTTAAAAATGGCTCTAGTAATTCATGGTCCTGCATCTTTAGGAGCTTCTCTCTTTTTGATTTTTTGATGCTCTAATGGGTGAAATGATATAGAGATGACAATTGAAATTTTGTTCCAGCTTTAAAATGCTATGGTTTGGGAAGGAGGTGTAGCTCAGTGGTTGAGCACCTGTTTCACATATATGAGGTCCTGGGTTCATTCCCTGGTACCTCCTAAGAAAAAAGTTATTGTTTTATAATTTTGTTGTTTGTTTTATCACAGAGGTCAATTTGAGACTTGTCACCATTTAGTAGAATCACCAACAGAACAGAAATTTAAAGAGTAATTTTAAGAAACTTTCAGGACAATTCTTGGTTTGATAAACTGAAGGTACAATGAGATACACTGAGATTTGGCCTAGACCTCTAAAGTGCTTAGGCATGTGAAGAGGGGTCTCCTAAGTGGAAAGAATTCTGTTTCTCAATGTTCATTAGTTATTGTGGCTTGACTTGGGGCTTTTCTTACTGAGGAATTGCTTGTTACCTGACAACTGCCTAAGTTCACTCTAACTTTTCTTTTTTACTTCAATAAAATGAAACACAGAATCTCTTACTCTCATTTCTCTTTAAATTTCTATCTTTAATTATCTTCCTGGTGATGTAAAAAATGTAAAGCAAGGCAAAAAATAAAGAAAAATTTAAAAATGGAATGACTAAAACAATGAGATTTTTTTAAAAGAAAATTCAGTGAGGAGGAAACAATTTGGAAATAGCGCAATGGTACTTTGCTAACACATGCATCCAACCTGAGCTGTTGAAAGACAAACACACAGCAATTTCTTGTGCATGGGCCTTCCACCCACTAGGCTTTGGAAAGACAGATTAGATGGGCGTTAGTGTACTACTGAGCTGTTGCCTGTAAGGTGCTTGATTTAATTATGAGATGAGAAAATGATTTCAGCGGTCTTATCATTGTTTACGTCTCTATTCATGTGTATGTTTTTGTATATATACTGTTAAGATCATGGGCTCTGGAATTAGGCAGACCTGGATTCAAATCCTGGTTCTTCTTCTCATGTGTTATTAGCTTCTATATGCTTCAGGCTTCTCATCTGTAAAAGGGATAATATTAGGATTTTATGCAATTGTTGTAACGATTACATGAGTTAATTTTTACAAAGTTCTTAGAATGTGCCTTAAAAATTTAACATATGCTCATAGGTAATATTTTTTGGTACTAAATTTTTTTCCAATGATAAAAGTAAATCATGTATGATATGTAGTGTATCCAGTCAGAAATCATCTTAAGGCTAACATCATAGAAAGTTACAGATTTTAAAAATTCCTTACGGCATAGTTTGATGGTTAAAATGTGAATGGGGGGGGGCGTCAGAGATTTTGATCAAATTCTAGTTTTCTTTCATATTAACTAAGTAATTTGAGGCAAATTATTTTAAGTCTCAATTGGTCTGTAAAAAGGGGCTTATAATATTGAGTGTTTTTGAGAGTTAAATGAGATAATATATGGAAAGGGCTTGGAACAAAGTCAAAGTTTAATAGATGTTAAGTTTTTCTTACTTCGGCATTAGAATTTTGACAATAATTGTCAGGTACGGTCCAATCTACGTAAGGCAACTACAACTATTCCTAAAGGGGTTCTTTATTTAACTCAATAACTTTATGAAGCTGGCACATTGTTTTGGAAAATTGTTGGCGTTTAAAGGATGTGCCATCTCCATTTGCTCCTCATCAAGGAACAAATGAACCCCCCGCCCCTACCCCACCCCCACTCCCACCCACACTGAAAAAGGCTGGTTCTGGACCAGATTAGATTAAGCTCCTTGTCAGTTTTGGGGACACGCTGGCAGATCCCACTTTGTCTCCTATCATGAGTAGCTTTAGGATACCCTCTTCTAACACCAGGGGGTTAAATATTCATCGTAGAAAGTACTTAGATTTTGATTTTTTAATTTGTTGAATGTGCAGTCTTCAAGCACTAAGTTTTAATCAATGTTTTATTGGTTTGGTTTCCTCCACCATATTTTGCTAACTGCTGTCTCCTTGCCTTCGCAGTTGAAAAGAAATGGCTGTGTGTGGCTATAGCTGTCTCTCTACCCTGGCCATCCTGTCCTGTAGCTGTGCATTCTTGGGCTACATACCGCGGCCAAGATAATTTTAAAATAGCATTTTTGGTGGGCTCTGGCAATGGGAGAGGCATTTAAAAGTCTTTTGGGTGGAAAAAAAACCCTTTTTGGGAGCCAGAGGCCAAATTATTCTCCCCGTGGGTGGTTCATTACACTTCCCAGAAACACAAACCTCATCTTAACCTTCCCTTGCTCCTGTAGCTCAGGTTTTTTCTGCTTGCTTTCGTATTGTTCAGTTTCCAATACCACACAAGCTGTTCACGCTTATTGCAATAAACCTGAAATAAGGCGAGAAAGAGAGAGAATAACCCACTCTGTGAAGACAACACCTGTCATTTCAGCATCTTGCCTTCTAGTCCTTCAAAGTTTTCCCCTTTTCTTTCCTTCTTTCCTTCTCTCGTTCCCTCCCTTCTCCTTCCCTCTCTTCTTCTCTCCCTACCTCCCTCCCTTTCTCTCTCGCTCAATAAAAAACAGAATGCATACTGTTTGTATAATTTCTTTATGGCTTCTTTTGCTGGACATTATAACATGCATTCCTCCATGATTTGAGACATTCTTTGTAGATTTAAGTAAATATAACCTTTAGTGGGTTTTTAATTACTACAAGAGTAAAACATGCTATTAATTGGAAAATGCAGATAAACACAAATTACAAACTCATTTAAATCAAGCATAATCATACTACCACCCAGAGGCAACTTCTGCTAATGTTTCGGTGCATGTCCTTCCATATTTAGGTTATCTATATTCTAGAGCTACATAAAGAACATATTCTACATACCATTTTTAGCTGCATTATTCATTAAAAATTTTATTGGCCTGCCCTTTTAAATCAAGAATTCTACAAATGTTTGCATAGATTCCATCTTATGGATGACTTTTATTTAAACAGTTCTGAATTGTTGGATACTTAATTTTATTTTATTGTTGGACTTAATTTTAAATTGCTTCCTAATAGCCCAATGTATCATGATAGCATCTGCTGTCTTCTTGTCTCTTCCATGAGCTATGAGTGTCTTTAGGTCAGAGAGAATTCCTGATTCCCCTTTAAATGCCCAGCCTGTTGCTCAGTGCTCAGCACATGATTGATGCTTTATAAATGCTTCTGGGATAAATGAATTCTCTTTTTTTTAATTTAAAATTTAAAATTTTAGTAACACATATGCAACCTAATATTTCTCTCTTTTAACCATGTTCAGACATGTGAATTACATTGACAATGTTGTGGCACCATTACCATTCTCCAATACTAAAACTTTTCCATCACCCTCAGCAGAAACTCAGTACCAATGTGGATGAATTCTTATTGAGGTCTGATAAACTGTGCAGCCCTATACCTGACAGTATGGAGCTTATGAAAAACAGAACTGAAAGGTTGGCTGGTTTGGAGGGAGCTATAGTCCTCGGGTTAAGCCTAAATTTGCCTCCCTCCGCCTCACCTCCCCCAACCACTGCCCCATTCCTGTTTGAACTTCCCCCGATACCAGGCAGCTTAATTTACAGTTACTCTTTAATTATGGGCTGGTAGGCATTATCTACATCATTCTGAAGATGAGGATCATAGTTAATTCTCATTATTTGGGGAAAGCATTTTGGAAGAGGTGGCATGAGGCCACTTAGTGGAAAGAACTCTGAATTTGGAATTCGAGGACCTGGGTTTGATTTCTTACTCAGCCACTCAGCTTTGCCGTCTTAGGTAAATCACACACATCCTAGGCCCGAGTTTCCTTCTTTATTAAGTGCTAATAATAATACCCATCCTTTCTATGCACAAAGGCTTTTCTTGAGGGGCAAACATACTATGGAGGTGAGCAGGACCAGCAGGTAGCACGAGTGGGGTGGGGTGTGGAGGAACGAAAGGTCCTTTGCCCTCGCATTCACAAATTGTCTCAAATTCAGATTTTTTTTTTTTAGATTACACACACACGTGCAGGTACATATCAATTACATTGCATTGCATTGCATTGCATTCATGTATGGATGTTAAAAGTAATAATTTGCTAAGAATAGATGTTTTTAACTCTACCATAATCTTGCAACCTTCTGTTGGCATGTGTTTTTCGTTCTGAGTATACTGGCAGCCTTAGTCAAAGGAAGTGGCCTAGGTCTCCTGACTTGTGGGAAACCCTGCATGCCAAAGCACCTCATAAACTACAAACCACTCTGAAAACACTGAAGTGAAACGTGGGAGGGAAGAATTGGTTTGTTCCTTGGGAAACGATGAAGGAGGGTTTGAGAATGACGAGGAAAATTCTGGAAAGTGGGCCCCACCGGTGGCATCTCTCTCTGGCACTGAAGCAGAGGTGATGAAGTGATAGCAACAGAGGAAAATTAGTGTTAAATGTTGCCCTTCTTTCCCAGAGAGACAGTCACTTTCTAGTATTTAAGAGAATGGGTAATTTCAGAGTCAAAATTTTGGTGCTAAATAAGAAAGGCAGTTAAATACTCTTAAGGAACCATTTAGGACAAAAGGGACCAGATGAATGTGCTAATTGTGATGGTAACAATATTACTGTGGACAGACTGTATTCCAGGCAGCAGTCTACAGCAGATCCAAGGTCACTGGTTTTCCTTGTGAATTTCTATCCTAAACTCATTGTATGCCATCATTTTTTGCAAGGAAGGGTTTGTATCCCAGAACTCATAAAGTCATTGCCATTTTAAGTTTAATCACACAATCAAAAAGGAAGTTGTCTCACAATTTAATCAGGCAAAACCGAGCACTTTCCCATTGTATTTGTATTTCATAACTGGCTCAAGTGAACAGCCCTGTCCTTCATTTGTGGAAAGTGGACCTCTCTCACATTCCTAATTTTCCAGGCAATCTTGATTTTGGATCCTCTCTCTGGTGGCTCTCTTATGGACATGGGTTTATGTTTGCCCTCCCATTCCCGATTTCTGGTTCTGGAGATTTGATGTCGATGGCTGTGCCCCTTCTCACGTGGCAGGCATTGATGAATTCCTTTGAGCCTCTTCCTCCTTGTTTAAGCCAGGGTTCTAAGATTTTCAAACTTGTCCTAAAGGAGGAGGCCTGGAACCTATGATTCTTTCTGCAGAACATTCATCATAAGATACTACTATATTTTATGTCGTAATTTGAATTAGAAATGCTTTTAATGGTGTTCAGTGTGGTCATCATATGTAAGTCTTTATCTAAAATAGCATATAACATAGTTTTGATAACATATAATACAAATACATAGTTTGAACCTCATGACCAGCTCTTTTCCAGTCCACCCAGGGTCTTTTCAATGGTCAATCTCCGAGCTAAGCTTTCCTGATTTCTTAGCAGCAGTTGACAGATGATAACTCTCTCTCTGAAGTACTTTCTTCACTTGGCTGCTGGGACACTATTCTCTTTTTTTCTTTTGAAGGTACTGGGGCCAGGGATTGAACCTGGAACCTCGTATGTGGGAAGCCGGCACTCAACCACTGAGCCACATCAGCTCCCCTGAATTGGTTTTTTCATTTGTTTTGCTTGTTTGTTTTTTGTTTTTAGGAGGTACCCGGAACCAAACCTGGGACCACTCGTGTGGGAAGTGGGCGCTCAACCCCTTGAGCCACATCTGCTCCCCACTGTCTGTTTTTTTTAAATATTTACTTATTTATTTATTTATTATATTTATTTCTCTCCCCTTCCCCCCCACCCCCCCGCCCCAGTTTTCTGTTCTCTGTGTCTGTTTGCTGCATTTTCTTCGTTTGCTTCTGTTGTTGTCAGCGGCACAGAAATCTGTGTTTCTTTTTGCTGTGTCATCTTGTTGTGTCAGCTCTCTGTGTGTGCAGCGCCATTCCTGGGCAGGCTGCACTTCCTTTCGCGCTGGGCGTTTCTCCTTATAGGGTACACTCCTTGCGCGTGGGGCTCCCCTACGCGGGGGACACCCCTGCGTGGCGCGGCTCTCCTTGTGTACATCAGCACTGCGCATGGGCCAGCTCCACACGGGTCAAGGAGGCCCGGGGTTTGAACCGCGGACCTCCCATGTGGTAGACGGACGCCCTAACCACTGGGCCAAGTCCGCTTCCCCCCACTGTCTGTTGATCTCTTCCTGCAGGGCAGGAAGGGAGTCAGGCCGCATAAGCTAAGCATGGGAAGACAGGGACTTTGGACACAGTCACCTCCTTTCCTGAAAGCAGCCCTCTGGCTCCCCTGCTCCACCCTACGCCTTGCTTCCTCCACCTTTGAGATGCCCTTTGTAGGCAGAGAGGTTCCACATGAGTCTGTCTCCATTAGGCTGCTTAACCGCTGGGGCCCTAAGTTTCTTCCTTCGTAAAATGGGAATAAAAATCATGTAACCTCTCCCATCACTGCTTTATGGCAGTGTTTCTCAACTGGGGATGATTTTGTCCCCCAAGAGTTTGCCAATGTCTGGAGGTATTTTTGGTGTCACAACTGCGGTGGTGGTGAGGGGCAAGGGTACAGTTGTCACCCAACGGGGAGAGGCCAGGCAGGCTGCTGAACATCCTACAATGCACAGGAGAACTCCCGCAATAAGGAATTATCTGGCCCAGCAGTGTGTACAGAGACCCGCTGTAAGTCATGAGCAATGCTTAGCCCAGTGCCCAAGAAATGTCACTGCCGTCATTGTTATGATTATTGCTCTTCTCTGCAGCTGCTCCCCGACAGAGCAATGGATGTGCTTCCTATTACTTTTAGAAAGAAAATGTATTTTAGCCTCTTGAGCCAAGACACAAGAACGCTGCTCAAAGGCACAAACATTGAGGGGGCGACTGCACATGTGCCATTAGCATTATAGCTAGGTGAAACAAGGAAAACAAGCAAATTATCTGGATGCCTCCACTGAACACTAACTAGTGGAAGACAATGGATTACAGTAGCAGCTAGCATGCTTTTTACATAGGACGACTAATTTTGCTTAGGGTCACAAAAACTACATGACTTGTCCAAATGATAGGGTCAGCCTGGGAGGTGAACGAGTCAGGCTATCAACTCAGGCAGTTTGCCTCCAAAGTCCACGGGTTTCCCACTAGACTGTCTGCTTTGGCAAAGGACCACCCCCCTGGGCATCTGCCACAAGTGTCCCCTCCCCTGGCTTAACCAGGCCTGATTCTCTACATTCTGAAATCAGACCAACTCAGGTCACATGGTGAAAAAACAGGAAAAGGAGGCAAGGACATCAAAAATGTTGCTGACAGTGAGGAGGTGGGATCATTAAAAAATTTGCAGATTTATAAAAGTCCAGAGCTGATCTAGTCATACAAACTTAAAACAAGAAAAGACACACAGACCCACGTCACAGACATTGCCAATCCTGGAGCTTATCCAAAACCATTAGAGTCAAAATTAAATTAAAACCAAGTGTGAATATAATTTAATTAAGCAGCTCAACGGGCAATTCCTTGCTTTGTGAAAATGGTCAAAATATGATTCGGAGAGTCTAACCCTCCTTCCTCTCCCTGCCTTCCATGCAGGCACACACGTACATAACACACATTCAGGGGAATGTCTTCATGTTCTTTCATTCTTCTAACTATTTACTTACTCAGCTCTCTTTTCCCCCCCTCTTTGAAACAGGTTAGCATCTTAATGGAGAGTTAGATGTTCCAGCAATTCCATTAGGAGAGAGACTTCTGGCTGGGGAGGGTATTTAGCAGGGAGAAAAGCCACAATTCTGAAACGAACTAGTGTTTTACATCAAAAACAGTCTTTTTTTTTTTTTGGAAAGAGAACGGCTGAGTGGTGAGTTATAGCAAAGCTCCTCGCGGGCTAGGTAGTCTGCCGTGTTGTCTGAACGAAGACAGTCATGTAAGCAGGACCATCTGGCTGGGGTAAACCCCGCTTTGAAATCCGAATATACAATCACAGTGCTTATTTAAACATCGTTTGTGTTTGAAGAATGGCAAAAGTAGAGCCCGTGAGGGACTTGGCTTTCAGGCTCTTGGAAGCGGGCGTAAGAAACGCCTGGCAGTTTGAAACAGCTTGGAGTCGAGGGCAGGGTCCTTGCGGGGACCCGGGGGCCCGTGGATTTGAGCCCCTCATTGACAGTTCACGTCGGGCCCTGTTTAAATGTCTCTCTCCTTCTGCATCCAGCAACTTTAAAGAATAAAGTCTCCAAAAAAGTAGGCCAATAACCAGCCCCGTGGTTGGTGCGAGGCAGGTTTGTGGATTTCTGCTTTGGAAGTGGAGTGGTGGGACCTGGTAGTTAGCTTTGTGTGTGTCTGTCCGCCAAGCCGGGCACTGGCTCTCAGAGCTGTCTTTGTCCTGCTTCTGAGGTGGGGTCTTTCAGAGCCTGGGCTCAAGGAAATGCCTTCAGGTTCACCTTTGTTTTACTGGGAGTGCTCCTCAGGCTGTGCAGGGGTTGGGGGTCCTGAAAGCAAACCCTGTACCCTCCTTCCCCGAGCCCATCAACTTCTGCTAGGCTGGGGCTGCACCTCCGCTAGCCTTTCGGGTGAACAAAGCCTTTTTGGTTCAAAGGGCCACACCAAACGCCCTTGCTGGGACTTCAGGCTACTCTACCCCCAGTCAATATACCCACTTGGTCACTTGTTTCTGCATGTCTTCTGTAGGTTTGGATCCCTTTGAAGGGAGGCCGGAGAGGGTGGTAGGTAAAAGCCCAGACTCCATGCTCATTAGCTCTCTGACTGTGGGCAGGTCACTTAACTTCCCGGGATTGCAGTGTCTCATCTGGGTCAGGTACATGGTTGACAGGTATTTAATAAACATTTGTTGAACAAATTCTTATCTTAGGCTTATTGGGAGAGTTCTATGAAATAATATAAAAAACAACTTCACACAGTCACAGTTCAATAAGTAGCTACTATTATACACTAATATCTAATGTATAATTATAGCATATGTATTAGCCTGCCAAAGGAGTGCCAATGAAAAGCACCAGAAATCCACTGGCTTTTATAAAACGTATTTATTTGGGGTAAAAGCTATAGTCCTGAGGCTGTGGAAAGTCCAACTCAAGGTACCATAAGAGGTACTTTCTCTATCCCTGTCTACATAAAATAACATGACTTTAAAATGCTGTTTGACCTAATGTAAGGGGGAAATGGAAAGGAGAAATGAGTTTATATAGCTATGAGTCTCTAAAAAAGAGTCGGGAGGCTGTCAGAAGAATTGCCCTTATGCACAACTGAGCAGAGTCTGAGAGACAGATAAAGCAGATACAACCCCCAGATATCGGTTCCTTCGAGGGCTAAAGAGACCCATGGGAGTTATGGTGATGGCCGATGGGGTTAACTACCAGGTCAGATGGCCCCTCTTTGGAACTGGTGTTTATGTGTGATGAATCTGGACTCAGATGGGATCTCTCTACATAAGACTTTCATGCTAATGTGCTGGAGGTGCAGTTAGTGTCGGGGTTTAAGATATATTTAGGGGATTTGAATCTCTGGACTGACAATGTGATAGCCAGGTCCTGAGCCTCAACAGACTCCAGCACCTACAATCTGACTTATTGGGCTCACCACACTCAGCTAAGATGGAGTTGAAGAAGGACAACCACCACACCATGGAGCCTAGAGTGATTACAACTGAAAGTGGGAGGATTGCATCCAGCATCCATGTGGAATCTGAGCCTCCTCTTGACATAGAGGTGCAATGGACACAACCAATCCAATGTCCACATAGAAAAGGTGGCATTGGATTGAGTAAAGTGGACATGATGGCTGATGGGTATGGGGAAAGGCAGGAAGAGATGAGAGGTGGAGGCGTCCTTGGGACATGGAGCTGCCCTGGATGGTGCTTCAGGGGCAATCACCGGACATTGTAAATCCTCACAGGGCCCACTGGATGGAATGGGGGAGAGCATGGGCCATGATGTGGACCATTGACCACGAGGTGCAGAGGTGCCCAAAGATGTACTTGCCAAATGCAATGGATGTGTCATGATGATGGGAAGGAGTGTTGCTGGGGGGCGGGAGAGGTGGGGGTGGTGGGGTTGAATGGGACCTCATATATATATATTTTTAATGTAATATTATTACAAAGTCAATTAAAAAAATTTAAAAAAAAAAAAAAAGAGGTACTTTCTCACCAAAGTCAGCTGCCATGCGTTGAAGCAAGATGGCGGGCCATCTCTGCTGGTTTCAGCCTCCCCTCTGGGCTTCCTCTCCCTCTGAGGCGCCATGGGCCCAGCTTCTTCCTGATCTCAGCTGCAGGCTGGCCCAGGGCTTGTCTCTCAGGGCTTCCTATTCCAGGTTTGGCTCTCTTCCCAAGGTCAGCTGTATCCTTTCAGGCAAATGGTCCATCTCTCCCTGGGGCTTTAGCTGTTTGGGCCTTCTCCTTTTTGTCACATAGCATGATAAAAAATGACAAATTCTCTTCTCTGTGTGTCTTATTGACTGAGTGTCTGTTTATATTAGACCCAGCAGAGGGGTGGGGACTCAACCTGAGTCATGCCCTCTGACATGGTCAAATCTAAAAGTCCTAATCTTAGCAGGGATGGATATCTCAGCTGAACTTAATGCAGTCAAAGGGTATCACACTCAGAGGAATAGGGTAGTTTATAAGCATAATTGTTTTCTTTTGGGGATTCATAAAATAATTTCAAGTTGCCACAGCCTACTATATAATAAATGACACAAATGGGTGATGTTTACTTATATAATAATATCTAACATATATAATACCACATATTGTTCTAAGTGCTTTATATGTCTGCATATTTTAAGTCATTGATTCCTCTAAACAAGCCTATGGAATTGGTACTATTATTATCACAATTTACAAATGAGGAAACTGAGGCATGAGAGGGTAAGTCATTTGTCCAAGTTCTCAAAGCTAGTCAGTGGTACAGCTGTAAATTTGAACAAGGCAATTTGACCCAGAGTCCATGTTCTTATATCAAGAATATGTGTATTTTTGGGAACTAAGAGGTGCCCTGCCAGGAATGCTATCCATCCCAAGGTATATGGTTCATTTTAGACATCTGGGAGCTGATAGGCGAGTGGGGCAGACAAGATGCAAAAAGACAACTAAGGGCATCAGAGAGTAATTGTGAAAACTCCCTATGTGATTTCAATTGTCAGCCAAGTTTGAGAATCAGTGTGCTAGATTAGGGCTCCTCACACTTTAGTATGGATTTACATATTCTGAGGATCTTTTTCAAGTACAGATGTTGATGCTGCAGTTCTGAATTGAGGCCTGAGATTTTTTCCTCCCTACCTTCCTCCTTTCCTTTTTTCCTTCCATCCTTCCTTCCTATTTTTTTGTATTGAGACATAATTCACACACCCTAAATTAATCCTAAAGTGTACCGTGATTTTTGGTATATGTACAA
Organism: Dasypus novemcinctus; assembly: GCF_030445035.2. Taxonomy (NCBI): domain Eukaryota; kingdom Metazoa; phylum Chordata; class Mammalia; order Cingulata; family Dasypodidae; genus Dasypus; species Dasypus novemcinctus. The sequence continues at coordinate 154,047,892 of NC_080673.1, forward strand.
AGTTGTACAACCATTACCACCATCTAATTTCAGCACATTTTATCATTCCCGAAAAAAAATCTTGCACTCATTGGCATCACTCCCCATTTCTCTTTGCCTCGTTTCAGAAAATCACTAATTTACTTTCTGTCTCTATGGATTTACCTATTCTGGATGTTTCATATAAATGGAGTCATACAATAAGTGGCCTTTTATGGTCTGGCTTCTTTCATGTAACGTAGGGCTTTCAAGGTTCATCCATGTTATCACTTGTATCAGTACTTCATTCCTTATCTTGGCTAAATAATATTCCACTGTACTGATATGCTATCTTTTATTTATTCATTCATCAGTTGATGGACATTTGTGCTTTTTCCATTTTTTGGTTATTATGAAAAATTGCTGCTGTGAACATTTGTGCACAAGTTTTTATGTTGCACATATGTTTTCAATTTTCTTGGAATTGTTGGATCATATGTTAACTCTATATTAGTTTTTTGAGGAACTGCCAAACTGTTTTCAACAGTAGCTGTACAATATTACATTCCTACTAGCAATATAAGAAGATTCCAATTTATCCACATCTTTGTCAACACTTATTATTGACTGTTTTTTAAAAATTATTTTAGCCATCCTAGCGGGTGTGAAGTGGTATCTCAGTGTGGTTTTGATTTGCATTTTCCTAATAACTAATAATGCTGGGCATCTTTTCATGTATTTATCGACATTTGCATATCTTTTTTGGAGAAATGTCTATTCAAATCCTTTGCCTATTTTTTAATTGGGTTGTTTGTTTTCCTAAAGTTGAATGCTAAGAGTTCTTTATATATCCTGGATTCTAGATCATTACCAGGTACATGATTTGCAGATATTTTCCCAAATATTTGCAAAGTTTATTTTCACTTGGTAGTGTCCTCTGAAGCATAAAAGTTTTAAATTTTGGTGATATCCAATTTATCCATTTTTTCCCTTACTTTGCTTGTGCTTTTGGTCTTATATCTAAGAAATAAAACAGGTTTTCCTTTTCTAACATGATACTGATGTTGTTGGTTCTATATCCGTGTTTCAAGTAGTGAGGAGCTAAAGGATTTTTTCTTTTCAGTGACCTGATGGAATAGGAGCAGCTTTTCCTCTTTTGGTGCCTTAGTAATCAATTCTAATCCAGTCCAAATAAATCAGCATTTTCCTTAGTCTGTTTTTGTCTGTCAGGAGTTCCAGGAGGTGGGGGCAGGTTGGAGGTGGGCCGCTCCCCCCTCGTTTTTTGAAGCTCTAGATTTAAGAGCTTGGATCAGTTCAAAGCCAGTACTACAGTCAAGGTAATTGATGCTTTCGACATACTAGAATTTAGTCGTTTAGTCGTTGAAATTGTAACTTAAATGAGTGCGTCTTTGTCTGGATCTCTGATTATAGAGAAACTTTTATCCAGGTAGCGTTTGCTATAATGGCATTTGAGACATAAGTGGCAGGTGAATGCACGAGTTCAGAACAGATCACAGAGCATGTGAACAATAAAATTCTGAGATTCCCCCGGGTAAGGCCTGGTTTCTATGTACAATACTCCATTAAACTGTGCATTTATTCGCTGGAAAGGTCATCTGACATCCTTTGCTTTCTTTCAGTTGCTTTACTTTTTTCTTTAAATTGGGTTGGTGCTTTAGCAAAATCTCCACTTTCAGACCCAGAGCTCCAAAAATAATACTGTGGAGTTGATGTTGCTCTCTTTGGATGACGGTCTTCCTTCTCTGGACCTTTCCTCTGCAGACCAAGTGAAGCCACCCCCACGGCCCCCCAGACTTCAGAGAGTCCTCCTGGGGGAACCCTTTGGCTAAGGGCTCAGTCAGCCTGGCCCCTGAACAGCAGACCTGGACTATGGACCTTCCTAGGAGGGGAAGTGGTGGTTAGTGGTGGCACTTTCTTGGCAAAGTCAGAGGGAGTCCAGTTCCAGCGGCTCCAGGGAGGGCGGAACTACTGTGGGGGCGCCTCGCAGGAGTCCGCTCCCTTGCCTGCCTGCTAGCCGCCCCCCAACACTGCTGCCACATCACCTCCCAACAGTCCCGTCCAAGGCACTTCAACCTTCTTAGCGCCGCTTCTCCTCTGAGCCCTTGTGGTCTTCACTCATGGTTTAGTATAAGGCACGGATGGGATTCATGGATTCTTCACTCATTTATTGGTTCCTTTTCAGATATTTAATGAGCCAATGCTATGTACAGGGCCCTGTGCTTGTCATCGTAGGGATAACAAAATCTGTCTTCGCACTCACAAAACTTACAATCCGGTGGAGACAGCCATTCTAATTTATGAATTCAGCAATTATTTATTGGATGCCTACAATGTGCCTAGCACAGTTTTAGGCGTTGGGGTTAAAGCAGTGAAAAAAATAAAAACAATTAGATTTCTGCTCTCATGGACAAGGTAGTGTAATTAAGAACTAGTTTTAACACTGGGCAGGTCAGTTCAAAAAGAGAACTAACTGAGTCTGCTATCATCGTTCATTCACTCATTCATTCATTCGAGAAGTAGTTGTCTCCTACTTTATGTGAATTACTCTGCTAAATTCTGATGAGCAAAAAAGAGACAAAGTCCCTTCTCTGTCCCTACTCACAGTCTAGGAGGAAATTCAGTCACCAATCAAGTAATCACACTAATGAATCTGTAATTACAAGCTGAAACAAATTGAGGAAACTATAGAGCAGAAGCTGTCCTGGCTACACACACCTTTGTAGGACTTTACTGATTCATTGCTCCATATGTGTCCCAGCTACCAGATCTATACCTCCTTCCTTGACTCCCCGAGCAGCCCTTGACTAAAGACGTTCAGGGGTTGTTGGACATGCAGAAATTATTATTTAATCATTATGGTCTGGGAATTATGTTGCACACAATGACTTTTCCAGGCACTTAGTACTGATCTCTATTTGCCAAAGCTTATTTCCCCTTCTCCCAGCTTTTAAGAAAATATTTTGATGGAAATTTTCTTATGCAATTTGTATTTTTCTGCTTTTAACAACAGTATATATTGAGTATAATTTAACCCTGCCTTGATGAGTAGGCTAGTATTTAGGCTTCTACCCCAAATTTTAGCATCTATTGTTCATATTTCCTGAATCTGTTATTGAATTAAGGGCTGAAAATAGTGATTTTCTAATTTATCACTCCAATTACCTTTGTTGGCTGGTATTCTTTAGTAAACAAAAGCCCCATGACACTTACTTCTCCCCCTTCTCTTTTTTTCCTCTCTGTTCCTCTCTTTTTCAGTGTCACCATTGACTTACGGAATATTTTTCTTATTGAATATTTTATAATCCATTACCACCATTATTTTTTTTTAAGATTTATTTTTTATTGATTTTATTTATTTTTCTCCCTTTCCCTGCCCCCTAGTTTTCTGCTGTCTGTGTCCATTTGCTGTGTGTTGTGTCTACTTGAATTCTTGTCAGTGGCACCCTGAATCTGTGTCTCTTTTGGTTGCTTCATCTTGTTGAGTCAGCTCTCCATGTGTGCAGCACCATTCCTGGGCAGGCTGCACTATTATTGTGCTGGGTGGCTCTCCTTATGGGGTGCACTCCTTGCGCGTGGGGCTCCCCTACATGGGGGATACCCCTGTATGGCACGGAACTCCTTGTGTACATCAACACTGTGCGTGGGCCAGCTTACCACACGGGTCAGGAGGCCCTGGGTTTGAACCTTGGACCTCCCATGTGGTAGGCGGATGCCCTATCCGTTAGGCCAAATCCGCTTGCCTTCCATTATTTCTTTTGACACACAAATTGTCCTACTGGGAGCTAGCATGAGTCATCTTCAAGGTCAGCTTCCATGCTCTTCTTTTTTTTTTTTTCACAGTTTATTTCAGGAGATGGGATAATTAAAATAAAACAAACTGTACATGTTTAAAGTATACAGTTTAATAAGTTTTGACATATGTATATATCCGTAATACCACCATCACAAGAAGATAATGAACATACCATCACCCTCAAAAGTTTCCTTGTGCTCCTGTGTAATTCCTTCCTCCTGCCCCTCCCTGCTCCCCCCACCTCCTCCATCCTCAGGATGACTAACCTGCTTTCTTTTACAATAGTGTAATCTGCATATTCTGTAATGTGATGCATATGACAACATGACACATTATTTACTCATTTTTTTTTTTCTGGCTTTTCCTCACTCAGAATAATTATTTTAAGATTGATTTGAGTTGTTTAGTGTATTCATAGTTCATTGCTTTTTATTGTGAAATAATGTTTCATTGTATGACTATGCCAGAGGTTGTTTATTCACATAGAGACATTTGAATTGTTTCCAGTTTGGGGCTATTACAAATAAAGGTTCTATGAACAGTCATTACAAGTCTTTGTGGGATAAATATACTCATTTCTCTTGAGTAATTATCCAAGAGTGGAATGGATAGATCACATGGAAGGTACATGGTTAACTTTTTTTTTTTTTAAGATTTATTTATTTATTTTGTTTATTTCTTTCCCCTTCCCCCCCCCCCCCCAGTTGTCTGCTCTCTGTGTCCATTTGCTGTGTGTTCTTCTGTGACTGCTTCTATCCTTAGCAGCAGCACCGGGAATCTGTGTTTCTTTTTGTTGTGTCATCTTGTTGTATCAGCTCTCTGTGTGTGCAGTGCCATTCTTGGGCAGGCTGCACTTTCTTTTGTGCTGGGCGGCTCTCCTTACGGGGTGCACTCCTTGCTTGTGGGGCTCCCCTGCAGGGGACACACCTGTGTGGCAGGGCACTCCTTATGTGCATCAGCACTGCACATGGGCCAGCTCCTCTAGGGTCAAGAAGGCCCGGGGTTTGAACTGTGGACCTTCCATGTGGTAGGCAGATGCCCTATCCATTGGGCCAAGTCCGCTTCCCATGGTTAACTTTTTAAGAAACTGTCAAACTGATTCCCAAAGTTGTATCATTTTGTATTCCCACGAGCAGTGTATGAAAGACCCTGTTTCTCCACTTCCTCATCAGCACTTGATATTGTCAGTTAAAAAAAAATTATAGCCATTCTGATAGATGTGTAGTAGTATCTCATTATGGTTTCAATTTGCATTTTCCTAATGACTAATGAAGTTGAGCCTATTGTAGGTTCTTATTTGCCATTGTAGCAGTTTGATATGGTTATGAATTCCAAAAATAGATATTGGATTATGTTTGTAAACTGATCTGTACCTGGGCATGATAGAGTTATGATTGGGGCTTTGATTGTGATTGGGCCACATCATTAGGGCGTTGAGTCACCACCCGTTGGTAGGTGGGGACTCACAGATAAAAGGTATGGCAAAGGACAGAGTTGAAGAGTTCTGATGTTGGAGTTTTGGTGTTGGAGTTTGATGCTGAAGACTTAAGCTGGAGCCCCAGGAAGTAAGCTAACAGAGGAAAGAGAAGCCAGCCCCAGGAAGAAAGGAAACTTGAACCCAGATAGAAGCAAGACCCTGGAAGGGAAGAATCCAAGAAGCCTGAATCTTCACAGCCACTGGCAACCATCTGGCTCTAACAAGTGAAAATAGACTTTGATGAGGGAAGTAACTTAAGCTTTATGGCCTGGTATCTGTAAGCTCCTACCCAAATAAATATCCTTTATAAAAACCAACCAATTTCTGGTATTTTGCATTAGCAAACCTTTGGCTGACTAATACAGCCATCTATGTATATTTTGTAGATAGGTCTATTCAAATTTTTTACTGTTTCAAAAATTGGGTTGTTTGTTGTCTCATTATTGGGGTTTGAGAGTTCTTTCATACACAGACATGTCTTGCCTCCTAGTGGGGTATAATTAGACCCAGTATGAGCACTGATCTTCCCTCAAATAAATCTAAAGAACAAGACCTTGATCAGATCAGACTCTTCCAACAGTCTCAAATATGCCCCAGAATGAAGTTAAGCATCCTTATAGGAATATTCAGCACCCAGCAAGTTAGAATTTGTAATGCCTGGCATTCTACCAAAAATGACCAGTCAAACAAAGAAGCAGGAAAATATGACCCATAATGAAGGGGAAAAAAATCAGTCAATTGAAATCAATCTAGATGACACAGATGTTGGAATGAACAAACAAGGATATTAAAATAATTATTATAACTGTATTTCCTATGTTCTAAAAGTTAAGTAGAGACATGGAAGATATAAGATCTAAATAGAACTTTAAGAGATGAAAACAACAATGTATGAGGAAAAAGTACTGTGATTAACAGTAGGTTGAATGTTACAGAATAATTTATTTGTGATCTTGAAGACAGAGCAAAGAAACTATACAAAATGAAATGCTGAAAGAAAAAATAATTTTAAAAAATGCAATAAGCATCAACTAACTGTAGGACAACTATTATTATAAGTAGTCTAATATATGTATAATTGGGGTCTCAAAAGAAAGGGGGAGAGATATTTGAAAATATAATGGAGAAAAAGTTTCAAATTTGAGGAAAACTGTAAACCCACAGATCTAAGAGTCTCAATGAACCCAAAGCACGAGAAACATGAAAAAACTACACTAAGGGACGTCATAATCAAAACATTCAAAATGCATGTTAAATAGAAAATCTTAAAAGCAGTCAGAGGAAAAAAAAATGTACTGATTGTATTAGTCAGCCAAAGGGGTGGGGACTCACAAAGATATGGCAAAGAACAGAGTTGAGGGTTTCTGGTGTTGGAGTTTTATGTTGAAGTCTTAAGCTGGAGCCCCAGAGAAAGAAACAGAGCCATTCACCTAATAGTCTACAGCTGACCTTGTGGAGAGAGGCAAAGCCTGGAGAGCCTCATAATATACAGCCGTCCTTGTGGAGAAAACAGGAGCTGAGCCCAGAGGAACCCAGGAAGCCTGAACCCTCACAGACATTTGCAGCCATTTTGCTCCAACACATAAAAATAGACTTTGGTGAGGGAAGTAACTTATGCTTTATGGCTTGGTGTCTGTACCCCTTGGTGGGGACTCACATAATTCAATCCTAACTCAATCAAGCCTCAGTACAGATCAGATCACAAACATAAACCAATATCTATTTTTGGAATTCATAACCATATCAGACTGCTACACTGATGAACAAATATACGAACATCAGATTTCTTGTCAGAAACAATCCAAGTGAGAAGATAGTGGACCAATATCCTTAAATAATTGAAAAACATTGTTGACCCCAGATTCTATACCCAGCAAAACATCTTTCAAAGACAGAGTACAGACTGACTTTTTAAGAATTACAAAGGTTGAAAAAAATTTATCCTCAGAAGTCATGCTTGACAAGAAAAGTTAAAGGAAGTCCTTCAGGAAGATAAGAAATAGCATCAGATGGAAAAAAAGAACATGCACAAGGGAATAAACAGCACTGGAAATGGTAAGTACACGTGTAAATATGTAAGAATTTTTTTCTTATTTAAATATCTGTAAAAGAAAAATGACTATTTAAAAACTAATAAAAAGTATACGAAAGCTGACTGTATGACAGTATAAAGTTTGTGAGGGGAGAAATGAAGGCATACAATTGTAAAGTCTTTACACTATACATGAATTGGGATAATATCATGTAAGGTAGACTATGATAAGTTAAAAATGTAATCTATTATCTCTAACGCAACTATTGTATGATAATACCACAAAGAATTATAGCTAATAAACCAACAATGGAAATAAAATGGAATCACAGAAAATACGTAATCCAAAAAAAAAAAAAAGTGAAAAAAGGAGGAAAAGAGAGCAAAGAAAATATAGAACCAATAGAAAATAAAGAGTAAGCTGGGAAGTGGATTTGGCTAAACGTAAAGAGCATCTGCCTACCAGATGGGAGGTCCAGGGTTGATACCCAGGGCCTCCTGACCCATGTGGTAAGCTGGCCCATGTTCAGTGCTGCCACGCGCAGGGAGTGCTGTGCCATGCAGGGGAGTGCCCTGTGTGGGGGAGCCCCATGCGCAAGGAGTGCACCCCGTAAGGAGAGCCACCCCGTGCAAAAAAAAAGTGCAGCCTGCCCAGGAGTGGCACCGCACACACAGAGAGCTGACGCAGCAAGATGATGCAACAAAAAGAGATACAGATTCCTGGTGCTGCTGACAACAAGAATGCAAGCAGATACAGAAGAACACACAATGAATGGACACAGAGAGCAGACAACGGGGAAGTGGGGAGAGAAATAAATAAAATATAAAAAAGAGTAAGTTGATAGGTTTCAATCTAACCACACTGATAATCACATTAAATGCAGATACTTTAAATGGCGTAAATATTCCAGTTAAAAGGCAGAGAACAAAAAGTAAGAACCATCTATATGCTGCCTATAAGATATGCATATTAAATATGGGGCACAAATGGGTTATAAATAAAAAGACACGAAAAGATATACCATGCTAACATGTATCAAAAGAAATCTGAAACGGTTATATATATAATCAGACAAGGTAGATTTCAGAACAAAGAATATTTCCAGTGATAAAGAGAGCAGAACAATTCTAAGTGTTTATATAGTCTCCAAATACGTGAGGTAGAAAGCTGGAGGGGTCCTTTGAAATAATTCATCTAGTCTAGCCTCTTCCTTTTTTTCTCTTTCTCTTTTATTCTTCCCTCTTCCTTCTCTTTTTTCTTCTCCTCCTTTTTCAAGTGAGGAAATTGAGGCCAGAGAGGTAAAGTGATAGTAGATGTGTCCATCCACTGAGAATCAGAGCTGGGTCTAAGACACGGGTCTTTAGACATCTTTTCTGGGGCCTTTTCCTTTTTACTGCACCTTACTGAGCTTGAACAACATTGTCTAGATACATAAACAACTCTTAAAGTGAAGGTATTAATAATGCATAAATAAACAGACCACTGGGGGGAAAACAAAAGTGTGACCTAGACACAATTCCCCATTTGTTGATGGTTGATGGGCAGTGGGCAGCCCAGAAGCTAAACAAAAGACTGAACAGGAAATTGCTAATGGGGAACCTCCTGTCCTATGACTTGGGAATTCTCTTTGAATTTATTTTTAGGAGGAGTCTGGGAGCCCTGAGATAACAATCCTTCTCAGAAGTCGTTGTGCCTTCTTGGCATTGGGTGGGCAAGGTTCAAGTTTAGGACTTAATCTGAAATGTTTTGGTGGTTACCATAGGCTTTCTCTTGCCAGTCCTGTGAATGTGCCAATACCCCAGTTCTACCAACTGGCCCATGAATTCACAAAGAAATCAATTACCAACTGAGCAAGAGCTATGCAAGCCTGAGTGCTGACCTGTGCACTGGGATGAAGGTAATCAAGCATGGGGTTATTTGGGGTCAAGCCCATGGCTTTGGCTATCCATTTGTCACTTGGAATTGGGCAGGGAACCATAAACACAGGAGACAGTGAGTGAAGTTAACTGATTATATACAACTGTGGCCGTAGCTTGGCCTGATCAGAATGGGCAAGACAAGAGGCAGTTAGAGGGCAAAAGCTGGTTTAAAAACATAGCCTTCCCCAGCCGGAAATGGGGCAGTCATGCCTGCACAGACATGAATTAGAACAATCCAGCCTTCAATTTGGGAGGCATGGCACATGGGCTTAGAGAAGAGCAGAGGATAACGTTAAGGCTCCCACCAATTAAACCAACACAGAGCTGCATTATGTCAGTCTGGGGTAATCACCATGACATGTCAGAGTGAAAAACAGAAGCCTGTAAAAATTGCTTCTCCAATGGCTAGTAACTCAGAGATAATGCAATCCAGGGCTCCACCAAAGAGAGGTTGGCTGTTAGTCAGTCTGATTGGCTTAGCCATTTAATTTATTATTATACAAGGAGAAAAAGAAAAAAAAACATAAACAAACAAAACAGTGTGCCAAAATGAGAAGCATGACTTTGGAGTTAAACATGTATGGGTTCAAATCCCATCTCGCCTACAAGAAGTTGTGTGATGAGGATCAAATTAATCAGTTGTTCTGAGCCTAAGTTTTCCCAGCTGTAAGAAGAGGACGATAACATGTACTTCACAAGATTGTTGTGAGGATTAGGAATAGTATATGCACATGAGATCCTTCTTATAAAGCAGGAGTTAGTAAAATGGTACTTTTTCTCCAACCCCTAACCCCACCCCCACCCCCACTTTGGGCAACATGCCTTCTTTCTTTGTCTTACGGTAGAAAATCTAAGAGCATAATCCTGGTCACTAGACCAAATTGTATGGCCTTAGATGCTAATACAGAGCTATCTGTTGAAAATGAAGACCAGATTCGTCTCTCCTCTGGAACGGGGCATACGTGCATCCTGGTATGAAAGGGGTTCCAGCGCTTGCTGCTTCTGAGAAGCATGAAGTTGCCAATCTAGGCCACTGTTCTAAACACTTACAGAGTTAATTCCTCTTACCCTAAGCTGTGAGCTTCTCCTCTGTTTGACTAAGCTGAGAGCTGCCACATATTTAATTAAATATCTATAAATAGTAATAGTATATAAACTGAAACTTAATTCATCTATTATTACATATAAATTACATGTGGTCATGGATGTGGATGCAGTTTAAGAGATCTTCTTTAAGGTTGAGTAGCACCTCAAAAAGTAAGAATCCTTAGGGCTATGACTGTCTTTAAACAGCTAACGAAGATGGACATGTGAGTGGCTGGAAATGGAAAACAATGGAAGGCGTTTTTTTTTAATTAAAAAAAAATTTACTGAAGTATATCACTCATACATAAACATACATAAACAATAAGTGTATAATAGTTGTGAATTTACAAACCAAACATATATAACATAAAACAAACATATGTAACATCTCACCCTTCCACCAATTACTTACATTGTTTTTAAACTTTTTAAACTAATGATTAAAGAGCATTGTCAAAATGTTACTACTAACAAAGTAGTTTTCCCCTAAACCAATCCGATTGTAATCACCTTTATATCATTTATATATGAACATACATAAACAATTAAGTGTATAGTAAAAGTTGTGAACTTACAAAGCAAGCATGCATAACATCATATAGGGGTCCCATACATCAACCCTCCACCAACACCTTGCATTGTCATGAGACATTTGTTACAAACTATGAAAGAACACTGTCAAAATCTTACTCATAGTTCTTATCTTACATTTGGTATGTTTTTCCCCCAACCCACCCTATTATTAGTTTTTAAATGTACATTTTTTGAAAGAAGTTGTAAACTTATAAAACAATCATGCACATCTGCAGAATTCCCAAACAACACCCCTCCATCAACACACCACAATGTGGTGTGTCATTTGCTACAGATAAAATAATATCATCTGATTATTGACATGTCCCTAGTGTACATTTGGCTCATATTTTGTATACTGCCTCAGTATCAACACAGTACATCTTTCGCACAGATGCAAGATTATTACATTATTACTACTAACCACAGTCCATAGGTCACTCCAGCTGTATTTTTCTCATGCTTCTCCATACTCCCAACACCCTACAACAGTGATATACATCTGCTCTAGCTGACAAAGGACACTCCTGCATCTGTACCATCAACTACAACCCTCATCCACCTCCTGGTTCACTGTGCTCTTTAGTTCCTAGATTATTCTCAAGCATTCTGTCAACTGGCATTTTTACATAGCCAGACCACCATTTTCAGTCACATCCCCATTTATAAGCCAGCTGTTACTCACTGTGTGTTACCATCTACTCTATACACTTCCACAATCCTACAGTAAAGCCAATCAAAACTTCTACATACATTAAACATCAGTAGTCCACTCAGTTCTCCTCTTATCTCTTTTGAGAATCCACCACCCACTACCAGGTCTTGAAGATATTTTCCAATAATTTTTTTCTAGAAGTTTTATGGTTCTTGCTTTTATTTTTAGTTTTTTGATCCATTTTGAGTTAGTTTTTGGATAAGGTGTGAGATAGGGGTCCTCTTTCCTTCTTTTAGCTTTGGATGTCCAATTCTTTCAGCACCATTTGTTGAATGGATTGTTCTGCCTGAGCTATGTGAGTTTTACAGGCTGGTCAACAATCACTTGACCATACCTGTGAGGGTCTGTTTCTGATCCATAAATTTGGTTCCATTGGTCTATTGTGTCTGTCTATAGGACAGTACCATGTTGTTTTTACCACTATAGGTAGGTATTATGATTTAAAGTCTGGAGATGATGGTTCACTTTTCCTTTTTATGATGTTTCTGGCTATTTAGGACTCCTTACCCTTCCAAATAAATATAATGATTGTGTTTTCAATTTTTTTCTTTAAGCTGGTATTATTTTTATTGGGATTGCATTAAATCTGTGTATCAGTTTGAGTAGAATTGACATCTTGATGATATTTAGTCTTCCAATCCATGAGCATGGAATGTTCTTCCAGTTATTTAAGGCTTTTTTGATTTGTTTTAACATTGAGTTGCAGTTTTTTGAATACAAGTGTTTTACATCAATTGGTTAAGTTTATTCCTGACTATTTGAATTTTATCTGTCATATTTTATTTTCACCACTCTTTTGACAATTTTAGTTACATTGATATAATCTTCATTTCTAGACTCTCTTCCAGGCCTCTCTCTCTTGTCTTTTCTTTTCAGGCTCTAGCACAGCCTTTAGTATTTCCTAAAATTCTGGTCTCTTGCTTAGAAATTCTCTCAGTTTCTGTTTCTCTGTGAATATTCTAATTTCATCCTCATTTTTGAAAGACAGTCTTACTGGATATAAGATTCTTGGCTGGGAGTTTTTCTCTTGTAGTATCTTAAATATATTAGACCATTGTCTTCTTGCCTCCATGGTTTCTGGTGAGAAATCAGCACTTAATCTTATTGGATGTTCCTTATATGTTATGCATTGCTTTTCTCTTGCTGCTCTCAGAATTCTCTCTTTGTCTATGGCCTTTGACATTCTGATGAGTACATGTCTTGGAGTTGGTCTATTTGGATTTTTTTGGATGGGGGTACATTTTGCTTCTTGGACAGGGATATCTATGTCCTTCAATAGGGCTGGGAAATTTTCTACCATAATTTCTTTAAATATTCCTTCTGCCCCTTTTCCCTTCTCTTCTCCTTCTGGGACACCCATGACACAAATGTTGCACACCTTTTGCTGTCATTTAGTTCCGTGAGACCTTGTTCAATTTTTTTCCGTTTTTTTCTTCATCTGTTCTTTTGTATGTTCACTTTCAGAGGCCATTTCTTCAATCTCACCAATCCTTTCTTCTGCTTCCTCAAATCTGCTATTATATGATTCCAATTTTTTAAAATTTCATTGATTGCACCTTTCATTCCCATAAGATCTGCTGTTTTTCTATGTATGCTTTCAATTCTTCTTTGTGCTCATCCTAAGTCTTCTTAATATCCTTAATCTCTTTATCCATCTCATTGAATTTATTAAGGAGATTTGTTTGAACATCTATAATTAGTTGTCTCAACTCCTTTACGCTATCTGGAGGCTTATCTTTTCCTTTAACCCATAGCTTCCTGTTTCTTGGTGTGGATTGTAATTTTTGGTTGGTATCTTGGCATCTGGTTTACTAGAGTATCTATTCTGGATGTTGTTTTTCTCTTTAGTTTAGGGCTTCCTATCATTTCTCCCTTGCTGGTTGTGCAGTAGGAGCCAAGCATGTAGTTTGTGCTGTAAGCTGTGGAGGCTTAAGCTGCCCTCATTGCACCAGGGACCAATGAAGCCTCTTCCAACTTTCTCCTTTGCCAGGGGTAGGGATGGAGTCAAAGCTATGTAGAATAATCCATGTGCAGACCTAGACTGTGGTTGCCCAGAGAGACTGATGAAGCTTCACATCCCTTTCTTCCCTGCCTAGGGCAGGGATGGGCTGCAGGTGTGGGCAGCAATCTAGGCAGTGTGGGTCCAAGTTGACCGCAGTTGCCCTGGTAGATTTCTGATTTTCAATCTATGGCAACCAAAGTTACCTGCAGTTACCTATATAGGCTGGTGCAGGGTTCCTCAGCCTCCTCCCCGCCAGAGGTGGGGCTGAAGCCTAGGCAGGCTGCTGGCTGATCTGTGGGAAAGAAACTGGTTCCCGCTGACACTGAGAGTTTCAGTCAGCCTGGCTTCCCCTCAGGCTGGGGGCAGAGTCAGAATGGAGGCTACTGGCCTCTTTCTGACTTGGGCTTGTTCACACCCCTGTATTCCCAGGGTTATTTCTTAGCCAGCCAAATCTACCAATCAGTAGCCAAAACCAGCAGCCAACCGTCTCCTCCCCCCTAGTTCTGGGAAATGGAGCTTCCAAATCCTGTCACAGAACAGCTCCCGGGGTGGCTCATGCCGCCAGAGTAGGATAATCACCGGCCTCTGTGGCTTGGCCAGGAATTTCCCGGAGAGACTGTCACAGGTCCACACAGCTTCCTCCCTGCTGGAGGTGGCACTGGGGCCTAGGCTAGACCTGCAATATGATCTGGATGGGAAAAAGCTGGTCCCCACCAGCACTGGGATTTTCAGTCAGCCCCACTTCCCCTCATGCCAGGCACAGAGTTAAGATGGCAGCTCCCAGCCTCTTTCTGACTTGGACAGGCTCAAGCTTAAGCTGTTTTCAGGATTCTACTGTAGCCCACTGAGTTTCCTCATCAATAGCTGAAACTGATGCCCAATCATCTCTTCCTCCCCTGTTTTGGGGAAGTGGAGCTTTCAATTCCAGCCACGGAGCAGCTCCTGAGGTGGCTTGTGCCTCCAGTGGAGGATGGGCACTGGCCTCTGAGGCGTGGAGCACTCTACTTAAAGTCTTCTCTGCAGATGGGCAGTCTCCTCCTTCCACTCCTTCAAAGACATTGCAGGATGCCTTCTGGCCTCCTGGAGCCCCCAAACAGGTGCTTCAGCTCCCTCCAGAGAGCTCTGGGTGTTTGCTAACTGCCCTGTAGCAGGAGCTGACTCTAGGAGCTCCTTATTCTGCTGCCATCTTGCTCATTGTCCAATGGAAGGCATTTTGAAAAAGGACTATGGAGAGAATTAGAGACTAACTGGATGTGCAAGGTCATGGCCAGTGGGGCTGGTGAGTGCCTGGGAAGTTTCTGGGGACACAGCATGGAGAAAGAAGGAGTGATAGAAACCCTCTGATGGTTCTACCACCAGCAGTTTCACAACTTAGAACCAATAGAAAAGCCAATAGAAAGATTCTTTGCCTGAGCATCTTATGGCAAGTGGTTCAGGGAAAACCATTAGATGGACAAGCAAGAAGAAACAACTGACAGATACTTCTAGCTAAATAGGAACAATTAAATTGGAGCTGATGCCAAGAGCAATTCTGGCTCTAAAAATTCACTTGTACTTGCTCAGATTACCTTTGATATTTCCCTGTTTCAATCTCTTTCTTTATCCTCTCCTGCTCATGTGCCCCAGTCTGTCTTCACTGAGTGGAGAACTAGAACATGCAACCAAAAACCAGGGAGACTGAGTGGGCAGGGACCTTCCACCCTTGGGTGATGGTTGAAGCATGGGAAAGGAGGTGTTAATCCTGAGCCAGAGGGCGGCTCAGCAGTGGGGTAGGTGGTTACCAGCTGTCTACATCTCACACTTGTCACCTGGATTTCCTTTTCCTCCCTGCCCACCAGCAAGGGAAAAGGGTGTTCTACCATTGGGTGAGGCAAGAAGTCAGTGGCTAAAAGGGCAAAGAACCAGAAGGCTGGAGTCCTTAGACAGGCCTGATTCTACCAAGTAACAAGAAAAATAATTCCCAAGACACTGCCCACAGCCTGAGGGGGTCAGGGACATCCTCTCTGTCTGGGTTTTAAGATTGCTTGTCATTACGTGGATCACTGGGCTGATGCCTCATTACCCTCTTGGGGAAGCCTAATCCTCAACTTCTCAAACAAAATAAATAAGAGTCAATTGATATAACTGACTCCAAACAACCATGACACAAGGGCCCTGTTTGCTGATTTCCTTTGATTCTCTTCTCAGTGTGAAATGCTATGTGGTCAACTCAGCAAAGTTCGTTTTTGTTATTGAGAGGGTTTTTTTTTTTTTTCCCATTAAGATTTTTCCTCTCCAGGCTAAACCATTTCAGGTTCCCAACCTTTTCTTAGGGGAAACATTTATTATTTATCTTAACAAGCCCTTGCTATGTGCCAAGCATGATTCTAGGTGGATTACACATTCTAAAAGGGTAAAGGGGGAACAGAAAGTTTAAATAATTTTTCCAAGATCACACTGTTTCCAAGTGGCAGAATGAAGCTTTAAGCGCAGGCAGTCCATGGCTTAGCCACAGCAACACACTGCCTCATCTCTTTCTCTGTGGCTTCCCTCAGACTCTCCTAAGGCTATGGAATGTAAAATTAGTTATGGTGGCCTAATGACCATTTGACCTGAACTAGATATGAGGGAGGGTCACGGCTCACCACCATTTCTGTTCTTATATTCTGGCAGCAGCTCTGCCTTAAGTTGCTTCTCCAAGCAGCTTCAGGTTTACCACATCCCCTATGTCTTGTTCAAAGGCCCAGTGATTTGCTCAGATTATGTCCTACAATGTCACAGAAGCAAAGGGAGGGGGCAACACCACTAAGAACAACCAGGTGTATTAAGATATTTGTCCCAGCCTATGAACCCAGAACTCAGGTAGATGCCTTGATCCTGCTGGCATTTGTTCTGTTGTAATGACAGAGTAATGGTCTTTGATTAACGTAAGAAAAAAAAAAAGGAAGATCCTGGGTGGCTCATAGAATCAAGGAAGGGTTGGCCAATTAGACCTTGGAAAGGACTGGAACCAGGAAAGCCTTGGAGATTTTGGTGCAGGACTCATAAATGGTCTCATTAGGGGCCTGCTAAGGACTATCCCTGCTTCAACCATTTTCCATTCTTGTGTCACACTGGTAAAAATTTCCATTTCTACTAATTGATTATATCAAATGCTGTTAATTGTACACTTCAGATAAACTGTATGCTTTATGAACAAAAAAATAATAGGGTGGGTTGGGGGGAAGTATGCCAAATGTAAGATACAGACTATAGTTACTAGTAATATATATATATATATTTTTTGAGGTGCTGGGGCCAGGGATTGAACCTGGGACCTTGTATGTGGGAAGCCGGTGCTCAACCACTGAGCCACATCAGCCCCCTGATCTGGTCTGTTCATTTTGCTTTGCTCGTTTTGTTTTCAGGAGGCATCTGTAGCCAAGCCTGGAACCTCCCGTGTGGGAAGCAGGTGTTGAACCGCTTGAGCCACATCGCTCCCCAGGAGTAATACTTTAATGATGCTTTTTCATAATTTGTTAGAAATGTTTCACAACAGTGGAAGATGTTGGTGGTGGGGTGATGTATGGGAGCCCTGTATAATGTTATGCATGTTTGTTTTATAAATTCACAACTTTTACACTTATTGTTCAAGTTTGTTCGTGTATGAATGATATACTTCAATAAACTGTTTTTAAAATGGAAAAAAGATTTCTATTCCCAGCCAAGCGAGTCTGATGGAATAGGTTTGTGGAGAACAGGGAGCCCTCTTGGATAGGCTGTGGGGAGGGCACACGGGATGCAGGAATAGAGACATCCTCAAAGGAAAGCCAAGTGGTGTCTCCAATACGAGGTCGGTGGGCAGGCGGAACGCCC
This sequence comes from Dasypus novemcinctus, assembly GCF_030445035.2. Taxonomy (NCBI): domain Eukaryota; kingdom Metazoa; phylum Chordata; class Mammalia; order Cingulata; family Dasypodidae; genus Dasypus; species Dasypus novemcinctus. The sequence continues at coordinate 154,065,303 of NC_080673.1, forward strand.
AGTGCCTTCTGCTGCGGTCCCTTGTGACTCTGCCTACTCTTCCTGTTTTAGGCATCTACCTCTTGCCAGGCCCACATCTTTCTGTTTCTGATTCCACCCTGTTGCTCTGGTCCTGATTGCTCCTTGTTTCCTGCCTTGTTGGTTTGCTGTTAGAGTTCCTAGAACCTGCTCCCACAGCTCACAAGCAGCTCAGCCTAAGGGCCTTTGATTTTTTAATAAATTAAAATTTTTTTTTTATTTTTCCCCTCCCCCCACCTTGCTGTTTTTGCTGTCTGTGTCTATTCACTGTGTGATCTTCTGGTTCTATGTCTCCTTTGGTCTTTTCATCTTTCTCCTCTAGGATTTCCTAGGGTCTGATGTGGACAGAGGTTCCCTGTTAGCTGCGCCACCTCAGTTTCTGGTCTCTACTGTGCTTCACCTTGACTCTCCCTTTCATCTCTCTTTTGTTGTGTCATCATCTTGCTTCATGACTCACTTGCACGGGCACTGGTTCACCGTGCAGGCACTCGGCTTGTCATGCAGGCACTTCGCGGGTACTGGGCTCACTGCGTGGGCACTTGGTTCACCACATGGGCACTCGGCTCATCATGCAGCACTTATGTGGGCACTCAGCTTGCCACTTGGGCATTCAGCTTGCCACACGTGCACCCACACATGGGCACTCAGCTCGTCACATGGGCACTCGGCTCGCCATGCAGGCACTGGCTCCCCGTGCAGGCACTCTTTCTCTTCTTTTTCACTAGGAGACCCCAGGGACTGACCCGGGTTGAGACCTTATCGCTTGAGCCACATCCGCTTCCGACTAAAGGCCTTTGTAGGGGGCTTTGCCCCGATTTTATTTCTTTTCCTGAATTTGTTCCTATTGATGGTCAACATTTTTATCCTATAATCGTTAACATTTGAATGGCATTTTCACATATGCCATCTTATTCAATCTTCTCAATAATCCCGTGAAGTAGGCAGAGCAGACATTATTGCCACCAACTTGTAAACGAGGAAACTGGGGTTTAGACAGACTGCCTGGCCTGGTCACAAAACAATTAAGAAGCGGTTATTGTACTACAATTTAAGACTTCCAGCTTTGCCATTCCAAGTTGCTTCCCAAGTCTTCAATTGTTATGGCTTCCAGGTTGCTATGCCTCCCCCCAGAATGATTAAATAAATGAACATCCTCTTACTTTTGAGAAGGAAAGAGAACGAGCAAGGGAATGGGGGGCAGCTTACTCTGCTGACCACTTATTTCTTATGGTAACACAATGATGATAAGTGTTCATTTCAGAATGTTCAGAGCATTTAGCGTTTTCCTTCACGGGGCGTTCCTTTTTGTAATCCCTTGAAAAATAACAGTCACGATTCACTCAGTAGGTAAATACGCTCCAGCTCTTATTTTGGCTGTTCTTCAGCTGACGCCCACAGCTACATCATATTTCCTTCAACCTTCGTATGAAAGTCCCCTGGCCATTTAGACCTCTGTCAACACCAGCAGAAAGCTAAGCATAAATGACAAATAGGTTGTTATTACCAGGCTTGTCAAACCTCAATCCCAATTGAGTTTAGTGCTGACTTTCCAGAAACTAGTTTAGCAGATACAGCATGGTGTCTGGAAAAGCAGTGGGCCTGGCTGGAATGGGTTTTCGGTGGTGATCCTTATCTCTGCCTGGAGATTATCTCAGAGATTCCAGCAGTGCCTTGGCCCTGGGGGTGGGGACCTCCGCTAAGCTATCTCTTAAATTAAGCCACTTTGCTAAACATCTGTGAATTCATTTACTCATTCGAAAGCTATTTATTAAGTGCCAATCGTGTGCCAGGTGCTGTTCTAGGGACTGGAGGAGCAGCAGTGAACACTATATATTCCTTGCTCTTACTTAATAGAGTGCCTGTGTATATACAGATACTTGTGTGCATGTGCGCGTATGTAGGTGGAAAGTGTCTTAGGTATCTTAAGACAGCGGTCACAAATTCAAATGCCTTCGTGATCCAGGAGCCATGGGTGTTATATCACTTAGCCTTCGTCACGTAACAAAACACCTCAAAACATAGTGACGTAAAACAACGGTCATTTATTAGTGCATGATTCTGTGTGCCAGCCATTTGGGTGGGCTCAGTATGGTAGTTCTTCCGCCAGTCTCACCTGGGCTCACACCTGAGGCTGCAGTGAGTCGCTGGCTCGGTTGGGCTGGAGAGTCTAGAATGGCCTCCCTGGGCTGTCCTGGGTTGTTAGCCAGGGTACTTTGGTTTTCCTCCTCACGTTCTCTCCAACAGGGTAGCTTGGATTTGTTCATAGGCTGCTCTCAAGGATTCTCAGCAGCCGGAGAAGACAAACCCCCATGTGCAAGCACTTGCTAAACCTCTGCTTCTATGTTTGCTATTGTCTTGTTGACCACAGTCAGCCACACAGGCAAGTCCAGGGTCAGTGTGGGAGAGAACAAACCAAGTGTGTGGCTTCAGAGAGGCCCAGACCCACTGGGGCCATTACCGCAACAATCTACCAGACACCATATGGCAGGAAGTGGCAGAGAATACGATCAATTGTTACGTCTCTTGGGAAACGGACTTTGGCCCAGTGGTTAGGGCATCCGTCTACCACATGGAGGTCCGCGGTTCAAGCCCCGGGCCTCCTTGACCCGTGTGGAGCTGGCCCATGCGCAGTGCTGATGCGCGCAAGGAGTGCCCTGCCACGCAGGGGTGTCCCCCGCGTAGGGGAGCCCCACGCGCAAGGAGTGCACCCATAAGGAGAGCCGCCCAGCGCGAAGGAGGGAGCAGCCTGCCGAGGAATGGCGCCGCCCACACTTCCTGTGCCGCTGACGACAACAGAAGCGGACAAAGAAACAAGACGCAGCAAATAGACACAGAAAACAGACAACCGGGGGAGGGGAATTAAATAAATAAAAATAAATCTTTAAAAAAATTGTTATGTCTCTTAAACAGGCAGCAGCAAGCACCCAACTGTACATCCCATGAGGGAATGTAGGCTCAGTGTAGCCAGAGCCTCTGAATTTTAAAGAGAAGCCAGAGATCTTCCTACTTAAAATATTGTCAGCCTACCAATTTTTAACATCCACTGTGGCCAAACCAATGTGTGGCTGAATTCAACTCAGGAGCCACCCAATTTGCAGCCTCTGTCTCAGGGAGTGGGACCTCATGGCATATTGGTACTCAAACACTGGATTTTTCTCTCAAACGGTAAAAGTGAAATTGCAGAAGAGATCAGATGGGTCTATCAGTTTTTACTTTTGCCAACTAAGGCTTTTTAAAAAAGTAGCTACCACTCCATAATCCCATAATTTTACAAAAGAAAGCATTACACATCCAAAGCTAGGAAGGACATAAACTCAGAATAAATGCATAGTTTCTAAGACACAACAGTTGGAATCTTACACCAACACATTCCTTCTTTCCTTAATTCTAAGACATGACTTTGTCATTTTGAAATCAGCATATATCCTATTTTTTTAATCAACATGTACATTTGCTATAGCATTTTGACTCTCCTCTGATACATTATTAAATTAATTGTCTTAAAATAGAGAATGTAGAATTAAGGGAATATACTCTGTTTTCCTTATTTTTCTCATTTTGCCATGAATCAGGGAAAAGCTTTGACAGGTTTGTGAGCTCCTCTGGAAATCATTGGTATTGTAGAAAAAGCACCGGCTTTGGAATCAGAGACCTGAGTTTTAATCTTGGTTCACCCTGTGTGACTTTGGACACTTCTCTTAACCTCTTTTTTCCACCTGTAAAATGGAAATAATGATGTCTACTTGTGAGGTGGAGAAACATAAACTACTTTGTAGTACCAGGCACATACTACGTACTCAGCACATGTTAGCTACCCTTAGACGGTCTATTCAAAGGGTAAGGTAGTTGATCCATTTATTTCTGGGTGTGTTTGGGATGTTAGGAACTTCTGCACAGCATGCAGGTGGCTGGCCCTAAGCCTGAATGCTCTTATTTCATGGCAGCAAATTCACGTGGAAGCCAGGTGTAATTCTAGAGGAGAAACAGCAAATACACATCGTGTGGGGCCTCCCTGACACCACCACCTCCTTGGACATTGCATACTGAGTGATCAAACCACCGTTTGTTGCAATTCGACCCTCGGAGTCTCTCTCCATAGCCATTTGCATTGACTGGAGCTCCATCGGCGGTGAGGCTTATTTGCCATTCCTCTTCTAGATATCTTGGGTGAGTCCAGGTCAGCCTTGCTGCACAAGACTGTATATTATAGCAAATTTTAATTCTTTTTTTCTACCCTTCAGGCAAGCCTTTACAGCCCCCCATGGTGATTCCAAACTCCATGCATTGTACAAGCTCTTTGTTTATTTCTCTACTTGTTGGCGTTCTGGGGAGTAGGTGGTGTTAGGACAGCACCAAGGTCAGGTTTACTGAGAGCCACCTGTTGGTACAGCTCAGTATTTAGAGTCCCAGCACTATTTCTTGTTGGTGGCTTCCTTCCCACGCCCTGTCTTGTGCGAGCAGGTGAATGTGAACAAGGACACTCTCCTGGCTTGTGCTGGTCTTGACCAACCCTGGGGTTTCTGATCTTCACTTGACAGCTGAGCTGACTTTCCTGCGTGACTGTGGCACTTCAATCTCAACCTTTATGGACCTTTTATGTTCTTGATTTCACTTCCTAGTTTCCCTAAAAAGGAAAAGTAGAAAACACATAGACTTTAGGGCTAGACAGACATGAATTTAGGAGTTGCTTATTGGCTATGTGAGGTTGCATAAGTGAATTAGCATTTCCGGGACTCAGTTTCCTTGTCTATAAAATGAGCACCACGATGCCTGCTTTGTGGCATTGTCAGAAGGATTAAACATGATATCACATATATGGAAAGACCCTGGCATAGTGCTTGGCACAGAGTAGACACTTCACTTACTACTTAAGCCAATGAGTATTAAGCTTTTTGCTGTGCGCAGGGAAGCATTTTAGCAATGGGGATAAAGCAGGAAACAAAGCACACAGCTTCCTGCTTAAATCAAGTTTATTTTCTGGAGGGGGAAGACAGAGAATAGCAAACAAATAAAGGGACCAAAGATGTCAGATAGCAAAGAGCTCTGAAGAAACGATATCAGAGCGAGGTGACCGAGGGGGACAGGGACGATGGGAGGACGCCCGGCAGGGCTTCTCAGAGGAGGAGGCCACTGAGTCGAGACCTAGTTAACAAGGAGCCGGGCACGCAAAGAGGTGAAAGAGGCACTTTTAAATCAGACTTCGCAAGTGCGAAGACCCCACGGACAAGTGTCTGGGTGAGTGTGGAGGAGAAGGGTGGTGTGGGAGTGTGGTGGGGGTGGGGGCGGGCGGCAGGCGGAGTGGGGTAAAGCAAGGATCCTTTCTCTCTCTGCCCTTCCCCAGGCTGGTAACTCCTTATCTCCCCTGCCTGACAGTTCAGCCTGGGGATCTTAGCCCTGGACCAAATCCCAATTCCAGTTCCCAGTGGCTCTGGGGGAAGGACTTAAGGCTCTTTTCCTGACAAAACCCAGAAGCACAATTTATTCCCAACTGCTAAGACTCATCTTCTCTGAGAAGCCTGTCTTGCCTCACTCTAGGAACACTGCATTGTTTCCCGGCACTCAGCTTTTCTGGGCTTCCTGATTTGCATATTCATAGCTTCTTATAGACTCTTGCAGGCTCATCCCATCTCTCCACCTGGAATATACGGTCTTTCGCACATGGGCATCAACCTTTGTGCTGGTTTGGTGAGCCCCGTGCCCACTACCATGGCTAGTTGCCCAGCGAATGGACTCTCTCGTCTTCCCACTGCAACAGAAGTAGCTGCCTGTCTCGCCACTACTTACCCCACTTCCTGGTTTTATGTTCTTTATAGCCTTATCAGTATCTAAATATCTCCGATTTGTTTACCAGCTGCCAGCCCCAAGGAATGTAAATGCTATGAAAGCAGGGACGCTGCCTGTCTTTTCATTGGGCATAGAGCATAGCAGAAGCTCAATGAGTAAATGAATCTACCCCGAACACTTGGCCATCTTAGAGCCACCGATCAGGTGAACGTATCTTTCTCATGCAGAGGAGAAACTGTTTTGGAAAGGCATTTCATGCATTTTCCCCAGGCTCTAAGTCTTGGAACGTCGACTGGGGTGGGGGGGAGGGTTGCCAAAGGGGCGTTGCTTTGGATCAATGGCAAAATCATTAACGTCCTGTTGTGTCCTGGTGGCCTTTTTCCTGGGACCCGATCCAGAGGTGGAGAGCTGAGAAGGGGTGGTAGCAGCTGCCCTGTGGTATAGAAGCTATGAAATCATTTGTATAATTCATTTCAACCATCTCTCGTTTAATTGACCATTGACAATCCTCTGGGACCATAGCAAGGACCTGAGGGGTTAAGAGGAGAGTGATGGTGTGTCAATGAGGGAGCCTGCTCTCTGAGCTGACACCCGCACCCCGTCTCGCCCCCCGCCCCTTCCTGACTTGGGGAAGATGTGGTTTATATTAGTGACCTGGAGAAAGTTCGTGCCCTCTGGGAAGCGTGTGTCCATGAAATGGCAGAGTGATTAATGGTTTATTTACAGCACTGACATCCAGCCTGTCAGGACCCTTCAGTGGCCTTTGATGTAAAACACACCGAGAGGCCCTGGGTCGTCCTTATCTCCTCAGAGGAGAGAAATCGGCAATGAAGAATGGTGGGCCGAGGCTCGAACACGGGGGGCCAGACTTGGGCTTTGGGGGCTGAATGGGGAAAACAGACCAGGACGGGGGCAGGGAGGGCGTGCTTAGCGGGGTGTCCCTGCCACCTTTTTTAGGGCCTTCGTTTATCCTTTTCTCTCTTGTATCTTCTTCTTCTTTGGGCTCAGATCCCTCAAGTCACACAGAATAATGATTTCTCAAATCACGCATGAAAAGTACCAAGGGTAATGTTGTGGATATTTCCATTTCTACGTGAGGGGCCTGGGCAAGGATTCAGCCACAGGAACGAACTGTTAATGATAGTTTAAACACTCTGGCCTCTGGTTGCAGGAGCCAAGCTTCTTTAAGAGAACAAAAGAACCCCCCCCCCCCCAAAAAAAAGAACCCCAAATGCTTCCCAATTGCCTAGGACAGAGGACGAAGTTTGCAAACAGGCAGGCTGCGAGCGGTATCCAGCCCACAGCTGTATTTTGTTTGGCCTGTAGAGAGCTTAAAAACTCTTTAATAGCTGCCAACATTTAACAGTAAGATTTCAATTCCACATAAAAATTAGGATTTTTGTGTTTTGTGTTTTTATTGTTTTTTGTTTTTAAAACTGATGATCTGGAAACCCTGAGCCTGTGTTCCCTCATGGCAAAAGTAGCTAAACTGAAGAGAGGTTGCTTCCTTTAGTTGAGGCAAGCTTTCTTCCCAATGTCTCCCCCAAATGTTGTGTATCTATTGACATTTACCACTGGGCTTGAGCTGCTGTTTTATTTATTGCTAGTGTACTTCCTACCCTTCCTTGGCAATTACTTACTCTAAACTTTTTGGTGAGTTTTTTTATCCCAAATTCTATCTCAGGTTTTAATCAGTAACAACCCAGTAGGGTTGTTGTAATGTTTGCAAGAGCTCTCTTAAGCAATCTACTTAGCCTAGTGCTTAGCACATAAAATGTGTTCAATAAATGGTAGTGAATGTTGTTCTTGTGGGTATAAAGTTAGGCCTCCCACTAAGTAAAAGCATTCTGTGGTTCTTTGTTGGTTTTGAAGTTATATTACTCAAATTCACAGTATAGAAAAGGGTTCTGCCTTACTTTATCTATAAAGGCCCATCTGAGGTCCAATGAGCTCCCAAAGAGCCCAGATACTAGAATTTTAAAGAATTTTTAAAAAGTACTGATTTCAAATATTTGCTTTTCTGAGGTGGGAATTTAGGAAACACCAAATACCTTATCACTTCAGGATAACCTGATATTGGCATGAGCAGAAATACTTCAGACTGAGAATGAAAAGATATGAACGAAGAATGAAATATTTTATAAAGGAGCTTGTGGAGATGTTTTCCAGCAACTCTCAGGCTGACATTTCTCTATTCTCTTGTGGAAAAAAATGAGACAAGGGAGAGCAGTTGGTCTAATGCGTCATGACCCATAACGAGACACATATGGTCTCAAACCCTTGACTTCTGGTAGCCATCCTGTTCATCTTCCTCTTTTGTAATTCCTCTTGCAGTTTTTCCCAGGCCCTCACCTATAATACAAATGCCAGAGGTGATGGTTTTTGGTACACCTGACATATGGTTACAGGTAAACCTGCTTATAGCCATGAAACCTCACTTAGATACAAGAACAGGTTAGCTAGATTGCAGTCTGGTCCACACTAAGGATGCCACCAACTCTTTTTTGTTTTCCCCACATTATTCCCTCACTAGAAGACCTAGTCATGGTGGACCTGAATTTGTATGAGTTAGAATGCTTTTGACTGCAAGTTAGAGGTAGATATTTGATTACCTTGCTCATCAAAAAGTCTAGTGGGGCGGTGGACTTGGTCCAGTGGTTAGGGCGTCTGTCTACCACATGGGAGGTCCTCGGTTCATACCCCGGGCCTCTTTGACCTGTATGGAGCTGGCCCATGTGCAGTGCTGATGCACGCAAGGAGTGCCCTGCCACGCAGGGGTGTCCCTGCATAGGGGAGCCCCACGCGCAAGGAGTATGCCCCCTAAGGAGAGCCGCTCAGCACGAAAGAAAGTGCAGCCTGCCCAGGAATGGCACCGCATACATGGAAAGCTGACACGGCAAGATGAGGCAACAAAAGAGACACAGATTCCCGTGCCGCTGACAACAACAGAAGCGGACAAAGAAGATGCAGCAAATGGACACAGAGAACAGACAGCCGGGGTGCGGGGTGGGGGGAGGGGAGAGAAATAAATAAATAAATAAATCTTAAAAAAAAAAGAGAGACAAGTGGTTTAAAAAAAAAGTCTAGTGGTAGGTTCAGTTCTTTTCTATTAAAATGGCTCAAGTATTTGCAGGTGATTGAGCTACACCCAGTGGCACCCATAGGAGAGAACCAGAATAAAATACCAGGATTAAAAAAGGAAATATGCTTGCATTGAAGTTCTCTTCTATGTCACAGATAAAATCTTGTGTTGAGAAAGAGCTGGTGGTAAATGAATGAACCCACTGACCTCATTTAGACAGTTCTTGCTGCCAGAGGTAGAAGAAAAGCCATGCTGAGAGTTAGTTGGCATCCTTCCAGTTGAAGAAGGGAGTATCCTTGAGCTTATGTAATGCAACAGACATTACCTGAGGTCTCTGGATACCTTGCAGTGGAATAGTGATTGGATAAGCAAGGGATGCAGTAATATGCTCTATGTTGTGCTGGCCTAGGCTTTGGTATCTGGAATAATGGCTGGTGTAGTGCACCAGACCTTTCCTAGGGCAGGACCCCTGGGGGGAACAGATAGTGTCAAAAGATGCTCTGGAAGCTAGAACAGCACCAGTCTTCACAGGAGCAAGAGCATATGCAAAGCAGATTCCCTACAAGGGAATCTGGAGAGAAACAGTACCATAGAGGATATTTGGGAAAGATCCAAATCAGTATTTATCACCATGCAATTTCTGGACTAACTGATCAAATCACTTAGGCAAATTTCTGGATCCTATGCCACCAAACCTACATTCTCAGAATCTTTTGGGTGTATGGCCTGAGAATATACATTTTAATCAATGTCTCCCAAGGGATTTGAAGGCTTATAGAGCTTATCTGGCAACAAGAGGTATAGAGCTATATTCTAGAGAAGGGTGATTGCAGAGAAGTGAACCGACTTCTGCATCAGATTTAACTCTAGGAGTATTTTTTACTTCTGGGTTCAGGATGAAGTCAAAGAATCTTGAATTTTCACTTGAAAAAAGGCTGCATCTTTTGGAAGAGAATTGAAAGCCTCAAGCACAGACCGGCTTTTCCCTCAGGACTTTTGCATAATTTAGGGACTGTACTGAATGAAAGACCACAGGTATCAATAGACTCTGAAAGTCAGACCAGAAGTTTGACAATCTTGCAAGGCACAGGTTAGTTTTCAGGACCTTCCACAGGGAGGAGCTGAGTTGAATGCATCAGACTCTAAGTTAAAGATCCTGAAAGGTCAGAGAGAGATTAGAGGTACATTGAAGCTACCAGAGCTGCAACGTAGCTTTGATATAATGAAGAATCTATTGGTTTAAGGGAAAGAAGGATAGGCCCTCTTTGAAAGAAGATACTATCACTTTCATCCTCTTTTATATCATAGGTTAATCATTAAATAAAAGAAAATACTAGTCATGCTAAAAGACCGGATGACATGAATAAAAAACAAGAGAAAAAAACAGTCAACAGAAACAGACCCAGAGATGTTGTAGATATTGGAGTTAGCCAAGAATAACTTTAAAATAACTATGACTATAATAATTAAGAAAATTGAAGAAATTATAGAGAAAATGATGAAAAAGGCAACTTCTGACATTTTTAAAGGGCTGAAAGCAAATGACTGTCAACCCCACGTTCTATATCTAGTGAACACATTTTTCAAAATTCAAGAAAAAAAAGACATTTTCAGACAAACAAAAAATGGCAAAATTCCTTGACAACAAATCTTCAATAAAGAAAATTCATGAGGCATTATCCCAGAGGAACAAATAGAATTGCAAGAAGAAAAAAAGAACAATAAAAATGTTGCTTTTCACATGAGGATAAACATAAATGAATATTGATTAAATATTATTATAATTGTATAAAACAATAGTAGTAATGTTTGGTAGGAATTAAATTTGTATAGAATTAAAATACAGGACACAAAAGTTTTGAAGCGTATAAAGGTGTTAAAGTTTTTGAAAATTTTAGCATTATATGGGAGTGATAAAAAATTTGTATTAGATCATAAAAAGTTAAGGATGCAATTTTTCACCTTTAAATAATCATCAAATGAACAGTAAAGTGTGCATTACTAGCAAGTTAAAGGGGAAAATGGAATAACAGAATATTTGTTTAATCAAGAGAATGCAAAAAAGGAGAGAAAAAGGAAAAAGTTGGTGAAATATGAAATAAATGATAAGATGGTAAATGAATCCCCAACATATCCCAAACCATAAATGTACTAAATATTCCCATTAAGTTAAATGGCATTGTTTTCATAATCAGATGGCAGACAGTGATATTAAAGATTGGGAAGATAGTGATCCATGCCTTGCACTGGTAAAATATTTGTTAAAACTGTGCCTGAGCACATGCATTAGAGAAGTCAAGTATCTACAAATCCTATAACTTTAAGGCAAAGGATTAGTGCCCGATGGTTGTGACTGGGTGCAATTACCAAAGTATCAGAAGAGTTGAGTTCGAACAAGAAATTTGATAATTTGAAAACAGAAAGAAGAAGGAATAGACAAAGTCCAGAAATTTGGGTGTTAAAATATTCAAAAATCTATCTGCTCCTAGACCCCAAATAGTAGAAAATAAGATTGAAAAATACTTTGAGCTACAAGGTTCTTTAAGATTCAAACTTACAGCAAAGATCAGATTAGGTGTATGGCTTTTCTATACAAGCCAGATGGCCTCAAGTTTGTTGCCATTAAGTTAAGAGAGAGACATGAGGCCATAAAGCAAAGAACTCTATTAGGCTTCAGAATTATATATAATAACTGACATGTGGAACTGACTGGAAGCAGATAGATGGGATTTTGTTACCAAAGAAATCATGAACCTGGACAGAAAAAGCTTTTTTCTCTTTGAACCTTGAATCAATAATTGGGCCCCCAAATTTGAACCTACAAGAAAAAGCTTTACATCTGGGCAACCCCTAAAGAAGGCATACTTTCCAAAGCCCAGTTTAGATGTTGCCATGGAGGATGATGGACTTGGAAGATTGTCCCAGAGGATGGAGCTATGAGTAAGGGAGAAGACTAGACCACAGATTCAGTTTAATCAAGAAACCTTTCCTATTTCCTTAGTAGGGATTTTCACAATACCTGCCCAGGAGTATTTCATCATTGCTATGTTCTAGTGACTGCTGAGTATTCCCCATACTTCTTATTTAGGCATGGGAATATTATTTTGATTATTATGTCTGTGTGTGTGTGATTTTTAGTTCACAGGTGATTAGATTACAAGAAGACACACCTGGCTGTTAAGGAGAGGAGCGTGTGCTCTCTGGATGTCCTGCACTTTGCCATGACTGGATGGGACTTTGGGTTGTCTTCCTTTGGAAGGTGTAGAGTTTGCTGCTGATATGGGAGGAAGAGTGAAATGAATGTTTGGAGACTAAATTGATGGGCAGTGGCAGAGAATGGTATGGGTTCACAAAATCCTATTCCTTTTACCTTCTGGACCCACAGCCAGACCACTTTTCTGGCCTCCCTTGAAGTTACATGGAACCAAGCACCTGAGTTCTGTGGGTAAAAGTGCTTTTTGCTACTTCCAGGCCTGACCCACATAAGCTTCCCACATGACCGTCAATGTTCTGTCTTCATCCACATGCCCACGGGATGTCAATGCCAGGGTTACTTCGAAAGCCATGTGTTGAAAACAGCAGGACCTCTGTCAACCTGGGTTTCTGAAAGACTGTGTGGAGTCTCCTTGTGCCCCCATCTCCCCAGCTGATTGGCCATGATAAACTTGCATTGTGTTAAGTCACAGCGATTTTGGAGTTTGTTTCAGTAGCTGGTATGACCTTCATTAATATACTAGCCTTCCTACAAGTCACTATCTACCTTCTCTGACACCTTCTAACTTAGGTGACACACCAGTGATACAGAACACAACACCTGAATTTTAACAACTGGGCAACCTGTAGTTCAGAAAACGGTAGATTATCTTGCTGGGATTTGGACAGCCCAGAGAACTGAAAAGGGCAAAACATACGGTTCCCAATAACTCTGCATCCATTTAATACAGAGCCCTTTTACAATTCCATTCCTGAGCTACCCACTACTGCCTTGAAACAAGTTCCACAACTCTAGTCATTGGCATGGGTAGTGGATAGAGGCTTCTTTTACTTCTATTTAAAAGCTGTATTATACAGTAGATATGCTTAAAACATGTCCCTTTTAGAGTGGTTTTCTGCAGTGGGGTCAACATATTTCTCCACACAGATCAAATCCTGGAAATGTCTGACTAACTGGAGCATCATGTCTTAACGGGGTAAAATAGTTTTGCTATCTGGCCCCAGGAATGTAGGACCTCCTAATTTCAAGAAATTCATCTCCTAGGGGTGTTTCAGTGTGTTTTTGTGTTTTTCTTGGTCAACTACACAGTCATCTCATTCTGCCGCCAAGAGCAATTTGTTTCTCTGAAACCATCCAGCTTACAAGCTTTGCTTTCCAACCAGGAAGGGCGTTGCGTTGTGGGGAACAGTCCTGTCTGACACAGACTGACTCATTATTGCATTCGGGAAAGCAGTTCCTGTCATCCTATTAGAATATGAATTTGGCAGCTGGGTAAGATTTCAGTTCAGTTTACAAAAGAACAGTGGAGAATATGGGTGTCGTTAGGCCTGTGTGTGACTATATGTATCTGTCTTTTATTATGCAATAGGACTAAAAAATACAAGCGAGATTCTCAGAGCCCTAAAGCATTGTCATGAAACAGGAGAGAGTTTTTCTGGCAAAGCTGAGGATAGGCCCAGTTTAAGCTCTGCTTTAAATCTGCTGATTTGGATATAAAGTCTGACGAGGAGAAAGAGTAAAGCATAACCCTTAACAGGTTAACTTTCAAATGTGGAAGCTGTGGGCAACATCAACATTAGGTTGCACTTTATTTTTTTCATTCAGAGGGAGGTTCTGTCCCTAACTCTTTCTACAAGTTTGAGGAAGATAACTCCAGAGAGACTGCATGGTTGGGTTGTATTAGCCATTTCTAGGGCCATTCACTGGAGTGGGAATTAGAATTTGAGATTTGGGAATTGCTGGTAGAAACTATTACTGTTACATTTTGCAGTAAGGCTAAGATTGATTCATGGACTAACTGATTCATTCATTCAAGATATATTTATTGAACAGCTGCCATGTTAGAAATTCTGGGCTAGTCCCTGGTCATACAATGGGGAACAATATAGAGAGTTTCTGCCCCTTTGGGGTTTACAGTCCAGTGAAGGATACAGATCAATAAACAGACTCCATTATAGCTGCATGTCGTGAATGCTATGAAATCAGTAGTGTAGTTTCATTTCTAAGGGAGGCCAGAGAAGGGTGAGCCAATCCAGCGTGGTGGAAAGGTCAGGGAAGGCTTCTTGGAAGAAATGATGTCTAGACTGAGACATAAAATATGATGGGAAATTAGCTAGGCATAAGGCTGGGAGAAGGGGTCAGGGAGAATTTGGCAAGAGAAGGGAATAGGGTAGAGAGTTTTAAGCAAAGGGAATCATAGAAAGCATGGTGTATGGTAGGACCTGGGAGAAAATTACAAAGGACAAGATTCTAACACGTGAGGTGATAAATGGAGAAGGGCAAAACTGAGTGAAGGTAGAGGTCATACCACGTGGAACATAGGAAGGAGGCTGGGCTTTATCCCGAGCGACAGAGCTATTGGACAAGTCTCAACATTGCGTGGATTCTCAGTTGGTCCTATTTTTGCAGAGGGAAAAGAAAGAGGGAGGAAAAGAGAAGGCAGGAAATGTAACCAAATCCACACAGTGGGGAGATTGGTGGTAGCAGTTTCAGCCCAAGAGCCTCAGGACTTATTGCTTCTCATGACTGGTTTTCTGGCATGTCTTTTCTTCTATGCCTCTGCCACATGCCAGTTTCTTTCCATTTTCTTAGTGATATTCTTTCCATTTATCTAACTCACTCTAAATCATTCATTGATTTTACACTTTATTTTAGATTGCTGTATTTTTTGCAGGGTTCTCCAGAGAAACAGAACCAACAAGATATATACATCATATATATTACTTGTTATTAGAAATTGGTTCATGCAACTCCATAGGACAGGCTGTAAGCTAGAAACTCTAATACAGGTGAAAAAGGTGAGGCTCAAGTCCTTAGTCTGAAAGCTGGCTGGCTGAAAATTGTGGCAAGAACCAATACTGATGTTGGGTCCACATTCCTCTTCTGACATCTGAAATCCTCAGTTCTGCCGTTTAAGGTCTATAATTGATTGGATAAGGAGACGCCCCACGTTGCTGAGGGTAATCTTTTTGTTGGTTGTAGATGTAGTCAGCTGAGTTTGGATGTAAATCTCATCTAGAAATACTGTTGCATAACAAGCTGGCCAGTACTTGACTAACTGGACACCCTTACCTATCCATGTTGAAACAAGTAACTAACCATCACAAATGCTGCCATATAAGCAGACCCATGCGCACAAGCACACAGGAACCCACATTTGTGATCCATCACGGCACAAGGCTTAAAGGAGTAGGATTCTCCATGCCAGCACCAGGGAGGAGGAGAGGAGTTGGGATGAAGACAGTACAATGGGCACTCTGGACCACTTTCTGTCACATTACCCTGACACTGGCTGACTTTTGGAGACAGAGCATTCTTTGATGTAAAGTGGTGTGTTTCCCAAGTATGTTCGATGGAACATCAAATCCTCAGATTTGTTTTTTTTTTAAATATTTATTTTGTTTATCCCCTCCCCCCACACCATTGTTTGGGTTTGCTGTCTGCTCTCTGTATCTGTTCATTGTGGGCTCTCTGTGTCTGCCCTCCTTCTTTTTACGAGACACCAGGAACCAAACCTGGGACATCCCACGTGGAAGGGAGGTGCTCAATCATTTAAGCCACATCCTCTCCCTGCTTGTTGTGTCCCTCGTTGTGCTTCCTCCTTGTGTATCCTCATTGCATCATCTTGTTGCATCAGCTTACCATACCAGCCCATTGTTTCAGCTCGCTGTGTTGCTCATCTTCCTTAGGAGACATCAGGAACTGAACCCAGGACCTCCCATGTGGTAGGCAGGTGCCCAACTGCTTGAGCCACATCTGCTTCCCAAGTCCTCAGGTTTTCAAATGATATTATTTAAAAAGGGGTCTAGGCCAAATAATTTTAGGTAGTGTGACTTTAATATGTTATATACGTTGTGACTCCAAGAATGGAACATAGTTTGCAACACATTGTAAACTATTTTCCAATGATTCTCCTAGCCTGTTTGACCACAAAAACTTTTAAATTTTGTTGTAGAGCATCCTAAAGCATCAGCCATTTTGGGAGAGGACATCGGTGGCTCTGTGGCTGGAGGAGAAGGGGGTTCCAGAGACCCTGGGAGCTTGTTACTTGCCTGTGTATCTGTACAGAAGCACATCATGGCAAAAATGCTAACGCCCTTGGATTCTTTCTCCAGGAGGGACAGTTTGTCAATTTGGTGAATTCTCCAGGAAAACATTCAGAGAGTGAAGTAACAGGAGCAGGGAACAGCCATTCCTTAGTAAAAACAAACACAGGCATCTCTGCGTCAGCAAACCCCATGGAGAGTAACTTGCTCAATATTTTAAATAGGGTTTAAAAGAGGATTTAGGATCTTAAACTTGACGTTGGAGAGGAAAAAATAATCCATGTTAAGAAAGAACATATGTGAGACAAATGTGGGGCAACTGAACGTCGTGGAAAATTGTGATACATTTTTAATTTTGAAAAAATAAAATAGAAGCACAATCTCTTAAAAAGCTCACCTGCCAAACGAGTTCTGGATGACAGTTCTGGGTGACTCCTGCCTGATGGCATGGAGTTTTGAAAACAACAAAACTAGTGTGAGAAAGTACTCAGAATACATTTGCTGACGGATCCTAAAGAGCAACAACCCAGATCTAGAGGATTTTCTGATATGTACGGTTCTCAAAATATTCTTCTGAATAGACAGGATTTTTATCAACGTTTTGGGTCTCAGCAGTATCATAGAAAGGTGATTTAGCTTAAGTGAACAGAAAAACACATGTTAAAAATGTTAATATCAAGAAGACCCAAAGGATAGAAAGTTTCAGCTGTTTAGTTCAGAAAACAACCCCCAAATCCACTGAGAATCATTGAGCTAGGTTTTAAAATTTTTTGGAAGGAGAATCAGTTGGATGCCAGGATGTTAAAGCAAGATGAGAGCTTGGATCTTATCAAGAAGAGCACTATTTTTTTCCCATCTGATTCTGTGCCAAATACCTTCCATATACAGCTTATTAATCTTCAGAACAGCTCTGAGGGGTCCACATTATTTCTAATTAACTGATGAATAAATTGAGATTGGAGAAGTTAAGAAACTTTCTCAACCTATTGCTATTGAGTGTTGAGTTCATATTTTAACCCAGATTCACCAAATACTTCTCAGTTTAATGTTCCTGTTTCCAATGGCAAAGCTGTTCCCACCCAAATCAATGTAATTTGAAAAGTCAGGAAAAAAGATCTCAGACAAGCAAAAAACCTTGAACTCTGAGAGTTCTTAGAGGAAAACAGGTGGGAATTTGATTCATCATGGCCAATGAAATTAGACCACTCCTGGATCACTTTCTGCAAACCTATGAATTTTATTTAGCAAGCACTTATAATGCATTACCAGGCACTAGTTTAATTACTTTGCAAATATGGATCCTCCTAACAACCTTATGAGGTAAGTGCTATTATCAGCTACCTTTTACAGAAAGGTAAACAGAATGACCAAGTAACTTGTCCAAAGTTACACAGCTAATAGGAGGCAGAGCAGGGATTCGAACCCAGACAGTCAGTCTCAAGAGTCCATGTTTTTAACCTCTGTCTACGTTACGTCTTCGATCAGACTACCTAAGGTCTGAGGAAGGGCTACATTAGGGAACTAGGCCAGATGTTCAGGTTTAATAGTGTGTTTACTTGCCTAGTGGCAAATGCACTTTAGGCCAAACCTGATTTTCAAAGCGCTCCCTGAATGCTACATTGTTAAGGAATATGAGGACTGCAGACTCTACCTGCTGAGGATCTCCTGACCCTGTCCAGTGCACATGTGTTCTTCTCAGGGGTGGTCCAATTTCACTGGCCATGGTGAATCGAATTCCCACCGCTTCCTATTTTGGCAGACACTGGGTGGGGGTCTGTCCCTCCCACGGTGTCAGGACCATCTTATTGGCACAGTATAATGAAGAGGGTCTCACCCTCTGCTACGCCATTATTCAAAGCGCTCAGCTATAATGTCCACTAAGATATTCTAGAATGCCTTGCCATTCACACACACACACATGCCCATGCACACCCACACGCTGAGTCAGGATGCATCTAAACAGACATGTGTGCAGAGTTCTAGTGGGACAGTATTGTGCTTGGGATAAGGGCTGGGAGCTGTCGCAGAAATGGTTTTAGCAGAGTCGAGACTGCAACTGGCCCTATAAATAATTATGACATTGAAAAATAATACAGCCCATCATTTTTGAATAGCAGTTTACTAATTGGCAAAGTACTTCTGATAAGAAATTCTCACTGAATTCATTTTCTTCATCAAGTTCAATGGAAAAAAAAGCAACGTTTTTCTTCCTTTACTGAAAAGACAAATTATATGAGCTATGCAAATTGTATTTTCCTATGAAGCAAAAGATAGGGAAAAATAGATAAAATTCTCTTTGAATTGTGAAGGGGAACTAAGTAGACACTTTTGTTTCCTTTAGCTGACTATTCTTTTATGTAAAACAAAATGGAAAAATTTTCTTCAACTTCTTACTATTTTCCATTGATCTTCTAAATTAACAAAAACTTCCACTTCTCTTTTATTTAAAAAAAATTTTCTCCCCCAAAAGGGATTTAAATTGCCAAGTTTAATCAGTTCCTAACAGACACGTGAAGTTTTGGAAGGAAAAAAAAATTAAATGGTATATTTAATCCAGGGAGTACTATTTGAAATATGTTTCCTAACAGGTAGCAGATACACACAGGTCTGAATTTTTCCAACTGAAAACACTGGAAAATTTAGCTGCCTTGTGGCCTAAACATTTGAACTCTTTCAGTTTTCAGAAAGGAGATTGCTGGAATGCCTTGGACGTCTGGAAAAAAGAACACTTGTCTATGAGGTATGTTGAAATTTTGCTCAAGATGAGAATGACTACAATGCTAGGAATCACGACTGACCCTCAGCACTTCCAGATGTGGAACCAAGTGTCGACATAAATCCCCCCAAATTCATTTTAAGTTTGGACTTGGCTAGCATGGCTGCCTGGAACACACATGGAGAAGGCACTGAGCTACTGACCAACTTTCCCGCGTGAAAGGCCTTTTCTTGTATCCCATTCAGTGTATATGCTATGTTGAAGCCAGTTCTACTTCAAACTTCAAGCTTCAAACTTGTTGCTTTGAAACAGACTCTACCTACCGCCAATACCAGCATTAGAAGGACCAAGAAACTGAGGTGTGAGGGGACCCACCAGAGGGAATTCATCCCTCACTCATGCATCTTAAACTTTGTTTCAAGATACATAGCAATATTTGACTTTCTTCACTAACACTGTGTTCTGTTATACACATTGCCATGGGTAAACATGTGGCTATCTGGTCTTTTTACTCATAATTTTAATTGTTGCATAAAATTCTTTTAAGCAGCTATCTTGTTATTTAATTAACTATTTCCCCAACTATTGGACATTGACGACCTTTTAATTATTTAAAATAATAATTTGTAATTAATATTTTAACATGATCACCTCCAGACCGTTTTGCGGTGTTTCCTATTTTCTGGATGTTTTTTTGTGGTATTTACGCAGATCACTGCTGTACATGCCTCTTTAACCTTTTAGTCACACCATCACTTGGAAATCCATTAACAAGCAGGGAAAAAAAAAAGGCTGAGAAAATGACCATCCAAAGAAATCTGCAGTGTAAATTTGTAATGAAAAAATAAGCAAAAAAGGAGAAAAAACTAAAACAAAAACAAATATAAACCATTGCAAGCCTTTAAAAATCAAAATGACTTTTTTAAAATGCAAAAATAACAGACAAAATTGCCCACAATTTTACCATCCTAACACAAGAATGCCATAGTCATTTATACCAAAATAATATTGTTATTTTTGTCCAATCTTTTCCATTTGCAGCAATAAAACAGCATAGCAAACATTGTGTAAGGTTTTACCCTGTGTAAGGTAGTTTTCTAAGTGTTTTTTGTGATATATGGACTCAGCCCTTAAAAACCAATGAGGGAGTTACAATTACTTTTTTCCTTAACTTACAAGTGAGGACACTGAGCTGCAGAGAGGTTAAGTAAGGTGCCCAAGGTCACGGCTAGTAGGTGGTGGTGTTGGAATAAGAACCCAGGTGGTTTGGCTCTGGACTCTGTTATGCTTTCAACCACCACACTTACTGCCCTCCTAGAATGCACACAGAAGTCTATACTTGACTTTGTTCACCAATATTACATCAAACACGTACTTCCATATATACGTGTGGTTACATAGACTTTTTAACAACCATTTTAACAGTTGTGCAATATTTCCATATAATATTCCTTAATAATTTAATTGACCATTCCCATACTAATTGAAATTGAGCTCCTCTATTTTATTAATACTCTGTAATAAATTATTCCACAAACATGATTGCTCTCAAGCCTGTAGCAGTTTGATATTATTGATGAATTACAAAAAGAAATATTAGATTATGTTTGTAAATGGATCTTTTCCTCTGGGCATATTAGATTATATTGGTTTCAGAGGTTTGCTTGATTAAATAATCATGTAAACCTCTTGTGCCAGTAAAGCATTGAGTTGGGTGGGGACTCACAGATTACAGGCATGGCAAAGAACAGAGTTGAGGGTTTTGATGTTGGAGTTTGATGCTAAAGCCTTAAACTGGAGCCCCAGGACGTAAGCACAAGAGGAGAGAGAAGCAAGACCCTGGAAGGGAGGAACCCAGGAAGCCTGAAGCCTCGCAGCTGTTGGCGGCGACACGTGAAAATAGACTTTGGTGAGGGAAGTAACTTATGCCTTGTGGCCTGGTATCTGTAAACTCCTACCCCAAATAGATACCCTTTATAAAAACAAACCAATTTCTGGTATTTTGCATCAGCACCGCTTTGGCTGACAAATCAAAGCCATTTATCAGAAATCTTTGAAATAGATTTTGACCCATTTGCTGGTCAAAGAGCAAACAATTTTATGACTCTTGTTACATATTTCAACAATGATTCCCAGAAGACTCATTCAAATATACAACACCAACTTACTATACAAGAACAGATGATTCATTGAAATCTAGCCAGAACTGGGTGCTATTTTCTTTTTTTTTGTAAATTTGCTAGGTTAAAAAAGGACTCTCTACAGTAATTTTACAATTACTTGATTATGAATAACATGAATTATTTTTCAGTGGATCTTTTAAAGCCAGGTTTATTGAGGTAAAGATTACATACAGTAAAATCCACCATTTTCAGTTACACAATTTTGAAAAGTGTTTATGGTCATGTTGCCCCCACCACCTTAGTCAAGTTTTTAAATGTTTACTTTATCCCCAAAAGTCCACTTATGCCCCTTTGTAGGCAGTTCCCTCCCTATACTCCTAGCTCCTGGCATTTTCTGATCTGTTCCTATAGTTTTTTCTTTTACAGAGTGTTGTGTAAATGGAATCATACAGAATGGATAAATCTTTTGTGTTTACCTTCTCTTGCTTAGTATGATGGCATGATGCCTTTGAGATTCAGCCATGTGGTAGCATGTATCAGCAGTTTGTTCCTTTTCTAGAAGTGTGGTATTCTAGTGTATAAATTTACCACAATTTATTTATTCATTCACCAGTTGATGGACTTTTGGGTATTTTCCATTTTTGGTGATTATGAATGAAGTGGCTATAAATTTTTGCAAACAAACTTTTAAGTGGATTCTTTTTTTTTTTCTTTTAGGTACTGGGCCGGGGATTGAACCCAAGACCTGGGAGTTTGTATGTGGGAAGCCAGCACTCAATCACTGAGCCACATGGGTGCCCCTGAGTTGTTTTTTTTTTTTTTTGCTTGTCTTTTTTTTTAATTTTAGGTGGCACTGGGGACCAAACCTGGGACTTCCCATGTGGGAAGCAGACGCTGAACTGCTTGATATCAGCTCCCCCTCATCTTCTTTTGAGTTTTTTTTGTCTATGTAATTTGCCCTATTTTTATGTTATCTATTTTTATGAGCCCATCCTGAATAAAAACTTTAACTCTTTATCAGCCATACTTTCAATACTTATTTATCTTAGTCTTTAAAACTGTTTTAATGTTAATACTAAATTTTAGACTGCAGGGAAACCAGTCAAAATATTATTTTGTTATTTATTCTGTTACTTCTAAGAAAACGTTTCCTATTCTAGAGATTTGATAAAGATTACAGTTTCTTCATTAGTAGGTGTTTGAATTTTTACATTGAATTTCTGTTTATCTGAAGTTGATTTTTGAGGTACCAGGGCTGGGGATTGAATCTGGTACCTCATAAGCGGGAAACCAGCACTCAACCACTGAGCCACATCAGCTCCTTTGAGCTGGTTTTTCCATTTGTTTGCTTGTTGTTTGTTTTTAGGAGGCACCGAAAACTGAATCTGGGACCTCCCATGTGGGAAGCAGGCACTCAACAGCTTGAGCCATTTACTCCCCTAGAATTAATATGTATTTTTAAAGATTTGTTTTATTTATTTTTCTCCCCTTCCCCCCCTTTGTCTGCACTCCTGTGTCCATTCTCTGCGTGTTCTTCTGCGTCTGCTTGCATTGTCAGGCAGCACTGGGAAACTGTGTCTTTTTTGTTGTGTCACCTTGCTGCGACAGCTGTCCACATGTGTGGTGCCACTCCTGGGTGGGCTGCACTTTTTTTTTCACACGGGGTGGCTCTCCTTGCGGGGCACACTCCTTATGTGTGGGGCACCCCTACGTGGGGGACACCCCTGCGTGGCTCAGCACTCCTTGTGCGTGGCAGCATTGCGCGTGCGCCAGTTCACCACATGGGTCAGGAGGCCCTGAGAATTGAACCCTGGACCCTCCATTTGGTAGGCATAGGCTCTATCAGTTGAGCCACGTCCGCTTCCCTGGAATTGATTTTGATTCATGTGGTAACATATTTAATGTCTATTTGCAAATAGCTTATCAGAGAAGAAAGTCTGTGAAGCATTATTCAACACCCACCATGTTCAAAACTTTGAAGAGACAGAATGAGTAGATTTTGGAGCAATTAAAAGGCAGATGGCTACTTAATGTAAAAGGAAATTCAGGGTAAACATTTCTGTTTGCATCATTAGTTTTGGTCACTGTAGTCTCGGAATTTATGACACAACCAGGAGGGCTGGAATGTTGATTTAGAATTCTAGGCCTTCTTGAAAATTATGTCCTATTTCCACTGATCATGCATCAGCCTGTGTCAGCTGGCCAGACATCAGAAACAGCTGGGTCAAATCTACCATTGGTAGACCTTGCCTTATCTTCTGAACATTATCACATTGATTAAGGAAGGACTTGAGAAAAATTCACTTTCTCTGCTTACATCTTCAGCCATTTGCATTCTTTCCACCCTCTAACCAAACCCAGGGAGTACGGAATTTGAGAGGGACATAGATGGCTTGTTCAACTTCTCCACCCAATTGCTTGTAAGAAGAAAGCAGGAGCAAGGGAACGAGTAAAAAATGGTGACACAAGGGTGCCTTGCCTTCCAGCTTGGGTGACCTAAACCATGTCTTGGTTTCTCACCTAACCTTTTAGTGGATTGTCCTTTTTTGTTAGGAGAGAGGATGTAAAGGAAGGGAGTAGATGGTGGGGAGAAGGGAATGAAGATCTCCTCTCCTTTTTGCTTGGTTGGCATTTGCATATTATGAGTGTAACATTGTAAGACTTCTTCCTTGTGAAGTTGGAGTCAAATAAACAGCTCAATCTTACCTTTACCATGTAGTAAGATTGCAACTCTATAAATACATTCGGAACATACAAAAATGTTCATAGAAAAGGGACACAGCAAATCATTAAAGGTGGGGCATTACCCTCCTGGGAATTAATGTGGGGGCAGCATCAGCAAATAGTGCTCAAACCCCAAGGGGAAGGTAATCCCTCTCTGGCAGTGCAGCTGACATTCAATGACTCCTTGCCCTCCACAGACACTTTGTCTGCACTTGACCTGCCTAGTGCGTGGCTGCCGCACTACAGCTCCCTGAGGGACGTATTATTAACTTGTTTTACTAAAGAGGAAATTTAGAGGGCTTAGATAATTTTCCTAACCCAACACAGCTGGCAAGTAAAGTTGGTGGCATTTGAATCCAAATCTGTCAGCATCAAGAACATGAGTTCTAACCATGACACCGAACCTAGCAGTACTAGTGGGGCACTAGTCATTTCACCCTTCACTCCTGGGGCTTTGCTTCCACTGCTAAACCTTGAAGGCCTGTGTTTGTTCTAATAATAAAGGGCATGGTTTCTTTTACAACTCCCACGTCTCCGCAGGTATGCATCCTCTCTGCAGATGTCTGGAAACATTTTACTTCCTTCTAATTTTCTCAATGAAGTGATGTGTTGCTTTTTTCTTTTTCTTTTTTAAAATGTTTATTTATTTATTTCTCCCTCCTCACCCCACTCCATTGTTTGCACTTGCTGTCTGCTTTCTGTGCCCATTCATTGTGTGCTCTCTGTGTCTGTTCGTCTTCTTTTTAGGAGGTGCCAGGAACCAAACCCCAGACCTCCCACGAGGGAGAGAGGCATTCAACCTCTTGGGCCACCTCTGCTCCCTGCTTTGTTTTATCTCTCATTGTGTTTTCCTCTTTGTATCTCCACCTTGTGTCATCTTGTTGCACCATCTTGTTTTGTCAGCTTACCATGCCAGGCTGTTGGGTCAGCTTACTGTCTTGTTTTTCTTGTCTAGGAGGCATCGGGAACTGGACCCGGGATCTCCCATGTGGTAGATGGGTGCCCAAATGCTTGAGCCATATCCGCTTCTCATGTTGTTATTTTCACTTACTCTTTATAAAAGGAATCAAAAACTAGGAACGTGGAACGGAGAGGGCTTTCTCAGGATTAATCCTTATACAGTGGCAAGAAAGTTATTTTTCCAAGGAGGCATCCCAAAGGCTGATTCCAAGTTTCCCTTTCATCCTCACTATTACAATTCGTGTCTCCCTTGTAACCTTGGAGCCAATGTTCAAACCTTTTCTTATCCTTTTTGGTGGTTGGACAAAGTGAAGGGTAGATCCCTATGGGGGAGGTATATAAGAGGGATACTACAAAAGTTACTGAGGGTGAAAGGAATGGCAGGTATTTGACTACTTCAGTCCCTTGGCAGATTAGGGCAATGAAAATTAGATGGGGCTACTATCGGGGGGAGAAACTCTAATGTCGTAGAGCACATTAGAAGCTTTGAATGGAGGCTGGTGGTTGAGGGAAAAGAGGAGATTGGACCTCTCAGGTGTCATTTGGTAGTTTAATGTTGACCATCAACCTTGATGAGCTGCCCTGTTTGTAGAGGTCATGTTTATGCTCCTTGACAGAGCTCTTCATGTGCTCTCTGTGCATAAAACCAGGCAGCCTGCTGGCCCATTGTGTTTTTGTTGTTGTTGTTATTGTTCCTTCTGCCCACCCTCCACTCCTTTCTGCTTAAGATAAAAAGATTCTAAGGAAGGCAGGGTCTGTGGCTGCTGATTTATATCCATGTCTGATGTCTGAACTGCCTCATCAGTGGTTATCAACCACCTCAAGAAGTACAATACTGGATTTAGGAATATGTGGGAATAGACTCATCCTTAAATCTTTTCTCTGGTTCCCTCACTTTAAAGGGTTAGATGAATTGACCTAAAAGATGTCTAGATTTAGAATGTGTTGATTTCCTTCTTATTTGCTGTATTAATTTCTTTGGGCTGCTGTAACAAATGACCACAAATTGACTGGCTTAAAACAATAGAAATATATTTTCTCACAGTTTTAGAGGTAGAAGTACAAAATCAAAGTGACAACAGGGCCATGCTCCTTCTGAATGGAAGAATCCTTTCTTGCCTCTTCTAGATTATGATAATTGCTGGCAATTCTTGCCATTCCTTGGCTTTTGGCCACCTAACAGTAATCTCTACCTTTATTTTGATATGATCCTCCTCACTCTGTATCTCCTTTGTGTCTCTCTGTATTGAATCTCCCTATCCTGTTTTTTATAAAGATACCAGTCATTGGATTTAGGGCTCACACTAATCCAGTATAACTCGATTACATCTGCAAAGAGCCTTTATCCAAGTTAGGTCAGATTCACAGGTACTGGGGCTTAGGGCTTAGATATATCTTTTGGGGGACACAGTTCAACCCACGACACTTGCTGTGTGACTTTGGGTATATTGCTTAACGGGTCACTAAAGTGAAAAGGAATTCAGTTGTCCAGGAACCGACTTGTGAGGTTCTGCCCAGGCTCTTGGAGGCCCCCAGAGTGATGTGAGCGCCACTTCACAGACTCTGAGAAGGGATGTGTCCATCATACTTTGGTAATTTAGTTCACTTTCTAAATAAAGGTGGGGGAACTCACCACTTCAGCTAATCTCCTGATAATTCCTGCAGTAAATCCAATGGATCTTTGACTATTTAGACAATTACATAAGTGTATTTTCTGTCAATGGTCTTATTTAAAATGAGAAACTATGGGTTGGTCAGCTAGGGGAGTCTCTTCCTCCCCTGAGTATTCTTGAATAATGCATCTGTAGGCATGAGATTCCCCCAGGGGGTCTCCCAAATTTATTAACTTTGGGGTAAGTTTCTTGGCCACCTCATGGGAAAACAGAGAAAGTCCCTCCAAAAATCAAGCTTGAGATTTACAGTTGCACTTTACTTTCAATTCTCCACTTCAAGGCTACTGCTGTGACACCTAGCACCACCCCTGGCATTTGGTCAAGAGTATACTGACATCTAATTCAGTAAGAGAGAGTGTAGGACCATGGAATAGGTAGTTAGCACTGAGGTAAGACTCAAGAACAGAACCATGTGGCCAGGCTGAGAATGAGACTGGGTGAGCCCCAACGGGGAGTCTTCTTTGCCTCCAGTAAACCTGGGCAAGAGAGTGATGGGGCAAAAAAGGAAGAACAGGCAGCCTAGAAGCATTGACTGCAACTGTTGAATTTGCAAGGTTGTATGAGAAACCCCGTTAGAGACTCCCCCAATTAGCTGAGGGAGCTTTAAAAGGGTAAAAACTATTGTCCTGAAAATGAGCAAGTGTGGATTTCTAATTTGGCATTGATATTGGTGTGTCCATACTTGTGTTCACAAGCTGTGAAGGCCCATACTCTTCCAACCTGTTCTCCATTTCCTCTCAACCAGGAGGCTCCAACTTTGACCCTGGGGTCAGGGTACTTTCACCTCCCTATGCTTCTTCATTCAATTTCCACCCTCTAGGACTATGGTCAGCTTTTTCTCTCAGCAACTTGGTCCCTTGAGAAATTTTTCCACCAACCTGGGCTCCAAGAGAGCACCTGATGAGAACTGCTCTCCTCACAGAATTTTACCCAAGAATACAGTCAGAGTCCTCTGACCTCTGTTTTCAGAGGCATTTTAATTTTCTGTTTAGTTTCTTTTAAATCAAAGTTATACTGTATATCATATGAAAAATCAAATGCACCTACAAGACTTTTAGAAAATACAGCAGCCTCTTCCCACCTTTTTACCACTTCCGCCAAACTCCTATATTCAACTTTTGGCTCTTCTTTTTTTTAGGTACCGGAGCTGGGGATTGAACCCAGGACCTCATTTGTGGGAAGCCAGTGCTCAACCACTGAGCCACATTGGTTCCCCTGAGTTTTGTTTTTTTTTTTTCCCCTGCTTGTTGTTTTTTGTTGTTGTTGTTTGTTTATTTGTTTGTTTTAGGAGGCACTGGGGATTGAACAGGGACCTCCCATATGGGACTACTACTATATTCATAAATTCTCCCAATTGTTAACTGTTTCAGAATTTTTATATACCTTAGATAGTCTACCTATTTCCTATGCTTGAAGTGGTCTCTCCTGGAACCTGACCCTGCAAGCCTGATCCTAGCATCATCTTGGGATCTCATTTCATCATTTACCTGGAGGGGCTATTCACCTCCCCCTTTTGTTGGAGCTCCTGTTTCCTGTATTCTAAATTTTTCTTTTTCTTGGTTTACTCTCTTCTTTTGATGAAGTACCTTTTCTAAAAGCTTCCTAAAGAAGAGTGCATAGGAAGTAATTTTGTTTTGAGATCCTGTATTCTGAAAATATCTTTGATATACTTTTTCCCTTCTTTTATCTCATATATTCAACATAGAATTCTATGTTGGAAATCATTTTCCTTCAGAATTTTTAAGGAATAGTTCTACCAACAGTAGCATGAGAAGACTCATGCTTTCTGATTCTTGATCCTTTGGATAAAAACTATTTTTTCTTTCTGAAAGCTTTTAGGATCCTCTCTTTGTCTTTATTGCTTTAGTTTGGGTTCCGTAGAAGCAGAGCTGAGACAGGAGTTTGAGTGCATGTGACTAAACTAGGGATTAATCTCAGAGGAATGTGAGTGAAGGTGGCAGGATGGGTCTGGGGAAAAAGCTAAGCAAGGATATGGTGTTAGCTGGTGCCTAACTTCAGCCTGATCCCAGGGCACTCTGGACCATGAATTGTACCACAGAGTTGGTCTGCCTTGAGGCAAAGGGCCTGGCCTTTGAATCTTCAACCCAGTTAGTCATTGGTTGTGAACTCTCCTATGCAAGAACTGGTATGGTGGGTATAACCTCCCAGGAGATGCAGCTTCTGTTTGACTGAGAGCAGTTCTCCAGAGAAGAGGACTGTGAGCCTTAGCAGCCAATACTCCCAGCAGATGGATGTACTGGTCCATTAAAGGGGATCTGGGGAGGGTACCAGCAATGTTTTCTATCCATGTATTCTGAAATTTCATGATTGTCTTGGTATGGGTTTTTCTCTAGCCCTCTTCACTCTGGAAACTCATACTTCAATGTGGGGCATTTTCTTCAGTTATTTTGTTGATGATATCATCATCTCTAGGACTCCTATTTATTCAGATGTTGGAGCTCCTTGACTTTTTCTCTAGTGTTTTCTTATCCATCTTCTTGAATTTTCTTCCTCTTCATCATTTTGCTCTTTCTTTCACTTAAAACCTTTTTTTGAGTTTTTCGTTTTTAACTTCTAAGACCTCTTCCTTGCTCTAACTATCCTTTACTTTAATAGTATTTTGATTCTGTTTCATGATTGCAACATCTTCTTTTCCCAAAGGATTTCAATACTAGCTCCCTCCTCTCATCACAGCTTTTCTCTCCCTTCCTAGTCTATTTCCTCCAGTGATTTCTTAAATTTGTTAGTTTTGTCCTTCATCTTTCATAATTGAAGCTTTTCTTTAGTGTGTCTGCTTGACTGTGTGTTCAAAAGTTGATTTGGAAACTCTGCATTGGTGGGATTATAGACTGTGGCCTTAATAGTAGGATGAACTGGCTGGGTCATTTTCTGTGGGAACCCTAAGATCTTTAGGTATTTTTTTGTGAGTTGTTAGATTCCTCAGAGAAAACTCTTCTAATTTTCTGCATTGAAGATATAAACCTGATTTCCAGTGTTTGGGAAACTAAGGGGAGTCAACAAGTTGAGTTGCAACATTCAGCATAAATATTCATTGATTCCCTCTTTTTTGTTACACTATCTACATCCTCAGCTGTGGCTGGTGTTCTCCAGTCCAGAGACTATGATTTAACTTTTTCAAAGACTAACCTCTATCTTTTTTTTACTGGGCACCATGGGATAGAGAAAGAGATGTGAAAGATTTCATTCATCTGTTTTAGCTCTACCTTTTCCTCAATTTCCAGGGCCACCTGATTCTTCCAATTCCTATTCCTTTTGTTGGCACTTCACTGTAAATTACAACTCTTCTCCTCCACTTAGGATTCAGCTTTGTGGAGTCTTCTAATAAGTTCCTTTTCATTCAGCTGTTTTCTAATTTCCAAAATTTTGTCCCTGCTCATCTCCAATATTCATTGTCTATTGTGTCTATGCCTTTTCTCTACTTTACTATCATTTCCATGAAGTTTCAGGAGGGAGTAGAAATTAAGACATAAGTTCAATCCAATATCTTTAATTGAATTGAACACATGCCTTTGAAGATTTCCAGTGGAATCTTTTAATCTTCCTTTCTTTCAGGGGTAGACACTCAGTCTGTTACTCATTTTTACTGGCTGAGCCTGCTTTATTCATCAGTAAGGATTGCCCTCACTATTGTCCCTATCACAATCCAAACCCCCTACCAAATATGTACTTCAAGCAGACACATAATAATAATAATAATTTAATTTTTGGTAAATATTTATACTTAATTGTACACTCAATATTGTACCAGACTCTCAAAAAGTTTATCTAGTTGGGAACTAAAAGAAACATACATAGTACAACAAAAGGTTGTTCTAATGTGTTAAAACATCAGTAACCCATTCAAAGATTTCACAGCAAAAAAACTAAATAGCATATTCAAAACTCCACATTAACATTCACATTCATAATCTATATTCACTCAATCCACAAACACTTTATGAGATAAGGCGTTTTTACCAAATGCTTAAAAAAATTTTTTTTCAAGGAGGTGCCAAGGATTGAACCCAGGACCTCATACATGGAAAGCAGGTGCTCAACCACTGAGCCACATCTGCTCCTTCACCATATACCTTTTTATTTTTATTTTTTAAAGATTTATTTCTCTCCCCTTCCAACTCCCTCCCCCCCCCCCCCATTGTCTGCTCTCTCTGTTCATTTGCTGTGTGTTCTTCTGTGACCACTTCTGTCCTTACCAGCGGCACTGGGAATCTGTGTTTCTTTTTATTGGGTCATCTTGTTGTGTCAGCTCTCCGTGTGTGGCACCATTCTTGGGCAGGCTGCACTTTCTTTCGTGCTGGGCGGCTTTCCTTACGTGTGGGGCTCCCCTACGTGGGGGACACCCCTGCGTGGCACGGTACTCTTTGCACGCATCAGCACTGCACATGGGCCAGCTCCACACGGGTCAAAGAGGTCCGGGGTTTGAACCGCAGACCTCCCATGTGGTAGGCAGACACACTATCCATTGGGCCAAGTCTGCTTCCCACCATATACCTTTAAGGTATGCTCCAATGCCAAGGATCTGGTGGATACCTGCTATGGTGATGGAATGCAAAGCTAGTTGCCTCTTTTCAATCCTACTCCCAAGGGTCATGAAAATACCCAGTGCCTATAATCAGGAGACAGAAAGTTCAGAAATTTGAGAACTTTGAAGACAATAACCTCCCAACACACACTGTCAGTATTCTACCCATTTTCCCTTGGCATTCACCTCTATACACCTATGACTGCTTGCTGCGAACAATTGCAACTCTATTTCTGAAGACTTTTTATCTGACTGCAAGGTCAAGCTCAGCTTGTGCACAAGGTAGGCGAGAAATACCAAAGAGTTAATACCCTTGAGAATCAGCCCTTAATCAATGAGCACAGGGTAGGGGTGTTAATGTGAATAGATACCCCAGTTTTCCAGCCCCTCAGTTGGGATAACTCTGAGACATGTGTCTCAGGCTCCCCAGCAGGATTGAAATCCAGTTGCCTACAGTGGAAACCTGCTTAGTAATTTATACTTTATTGGCTTCCTTCCCTTTTCTTTTCATTTCACTTTCCCATGGTTTCTTCCCATGGTCACCTCCTAAATAAACTACTTGTTCTCAAATTCTTGCCTCTGGGTCTATTTCTGGGGAAACTCAGACCAAGATATTCCCTAAAAAATAATATATATCTAAGAGGCCATGCTCTTACTCTGAACTTTAAACAAGTAAAAATGAACTCAAGATACATACAAGGAGACCCCTTCCTTAGGCACAAAGAGCCGTAGAATAATCCAACATGCTAAGGTTGCCTTACACAATTCATTTTTACAAATGGCATTTTGGTTCAACCTCCCACTTGGAACTATAGCCACACTACACATCTCTGACCAGTGATCACCTCAGGCAGTTCAAATACTCTAAAAACACAAAAGGCTACCCAAAGAAATCCAACCATTCATGTTTAAGTGCCTATCTTGGGTTGACTGTGGTAGACCCTAGGAAAGAAGAAAGAAAACATAAGAGCTCCAAAAAGCATGGATGGTTATTGGGAAAGAACGATCTAGACTGCCATATATAAGAATACCAGGGAGAGCAGATGTGGCTCAAGGATTGAGTACCTGCCTCTCACACGGGAGGACCTGGGTTCAGTTCCCAGTGCTTTGGAAAAAAAAAACAAACAACGAGCAAAACAAATAACAGAAAAGAACCAATTCTGGGAAGCCGATGTGGCTCAGTGATTGAGTGCCAGCTTCTCACATATGAGGTGCTGGGTTCATTCCCTGGTATCTCAAAAAGAAAAAAAGAAAGAATACCAGTAAGAACTGATTTTCATAAACATTCCCAAGTCATTAAGCCTATCATTAAACTCAGCTGTTTCTTCGGTATTTAATTTCTGAAAGATTTTCTCCTCTAGTTTCTAACCCATCCCTATTTTGGGGGCTAGAAATATTCCACTCTCTCTCTCTTTCTCTCTCTCCACCCCCTCCCCTGCCATCTCTCATTGGCTACTTTTTTGTCTGTTTGAATAAGCATCTCTTGACAGCCACCCAGTGGACCCTACTGATACTCAGTAAATGGTAAACAGTTTTAACAGCACATGTCCACTCCCAGTCACATAAACCTCATTAGAGACTCCTTATCACAGAGTTTCACCCCCTGGGTAAACAATGAAAAGCTAAGAACCAGTGTAAATACTCCACTTATTGGCAAAAACAGGAGCTGCTTATACAAAGGGCAGCAGCAAACCCAGTCGTCTCTAGAGGATGCTAGAACATTGGGCTGTTTGCCATTTTTCTCTTCTTCCCTACTCTGTACTATTCCTCTAACCCCCCTAAGTAGAAATGCTCTCAGGGCCAGGGAACATGTTCAAGAGATATTTACATGCAGGTTACTAAATAGACGGAACCAATCTAGAAAGCCCTTTGAAACCAGTCATGACCTTAGACGATGAGAGCAGCAGACTACAGAGGGCTGTATGGATGTGAATGAAAGAGACAATGAAGTGGACAGAGCATGTATTTTGGAATCTGTTAAGATTTGGATATAAATAACTAGTGATGTAGCCTAAGACACTTATTGGGACTCTTCTTAACTTCAATTGCTTCAGTAAAATAGGAATGATACTGACATTTTAAAAGATTCTTTTTGGGAGTAGATAAGGTAAACATTTACGTATGTTTAATAAAGTATCAAATTATAAGACAGTGTGCTAATGTTAGGTATTATTACCTTTCCTTCATGTTATTTCGCATTAGCTAAAAAAAAAAAAAAATTGCTGTTTGAATTGCCCAGTCTGTGCTCATCTGTTCTCATGCCCCGGCCAAGGACAGCAGGTGGGCAGTGACCTCCACGGCCCTCAAGAAGGGGACATGGAGGGTCCTTACCCCTCCCCCCCAGCCCCCAGGCTGTCCTCAGCCTGTGGCAGCACCCTCTCCCCACCCGGTTCCTTGTTTTAGGGCATAATCCCTGCAGACCACTTCCAGAAAGCATCTGGCTCTTGGGTTGTAAATTAATTCCCTTGTTACCTGGGTTTCCCCTCCCTCACTCCCTTTGGCCCCCAGAAGGAGCCCGGGGTCAAGGCTGGGTGTTGCATTTATCCTTCCTTCCTAGTTAACATCCATTTTTCTGTTTTTATTTTATTTTTGTTTGTTTTCTCTGTGTGTGTATTTCCTAATTTATTTACCTGTTTCCCTTTCTTTTCTTTTCTTTTTTTTTTAATTAAAAAGCAAATCTTTTTTATTACTTTGTCATTTCAAAAATCTGAAAGAAAAATACTTAAGAACTCTGGGGGGAATTTTAAACTTCTTTCCTATGTAAATATTGGATTTTTAAAAATCTTTACTGTGGTTGTTAATTTGAGGTAATAAAATAGAAAAGGATAAAGTCACATGAGCAAAAGCATGTTTAGTGAATCCACAGCAATTATTAATTTTAATAAAAAATAATCATTATCCTCATTACTAAAACTATGATTTATAGATCATTACTGCATACCAGGCACTATATTAAGGTCTGGTCATCATAATCTCATTTAATTCTTAAAATAGACCTAGGAGATGAGATATTTTTCCTGTTTTATAAATGAGGAAACTAAGTTTAGAGAAGTTGAGCTACTTTTACAAAGACTATAATACACTGAATATGTGGTAGAGCCAGGACTAAAACCAGGTCTGTCTGATTCTAAAACCCAAGCTCAGAACCATCAAAGAACAAATCCTGGTGATTGGAGTTGGTGGGACCTGGGAACCAGGACACATATAGAAGTGTGGACAGGGGAAGAGTGGAGGAGGGCAGTGGCTGGGGGCAGCCTGAAAAGTCAAGCTTTATATTCTAAAAAGAGCTCAGGAAAAGTTTGGCTAAAGAATTGGGTGGGTGTATAATGGGTCAACTTTTCAGATGCATTTGGTCAAGGTGGAAAACTCTTACCATGAAGTAAATAGCCGTAAGAAAGTGGAAGTGGCCCAAGTGAAATGAAGTTTATTGTCTCAGGTCATGCAAAGTCCAGAGGTAGAGTGCTAACTCAGCCATGTGACTATTTCATCAAGGACCCGGGGGTGCTTTGCATCCTTCTCTTCCATCATTCCCAGAAAGTTTGGCCATCCCCCACCCCCTGCCAAGCTGCATGATTGTTGGCAGTAGTTCCAGGCATCGCATGTAGAAAATCCATACCTAACAAAGGATAGAGGACATTTCCTCCCATGTGTCTCTTTTTATTATGGGGGGAAAAATGTTCTAGAAGCCCCCAAAGGACTGCTTCTCAGATTCCATTTGCTAGGTGGGTCACATGACCATGCCCAAACCAATTCATGGCAAGGGGAAGGGGTTACTATTACTAACCAATATTTCCCTTCTGGGACCAGGATGAGAGGTTCTTTACCCTGACCACTCTGGGGGACACCTAGACAGAATCAAGGCTCCAGGAAGGAAGAAGTGTGTGTGTGTGTGCGTGTGTGCACACATGCATGTGCAAATGTGAGCTCTCAGAGAAGCCAACGGTTCTGCCCTAAGCAGGCTGTTTACAATGTCTCCGGGAAAGCAACGAGAAGGGAGAAGACTTTTCTGGAATGCCACAAATGAAAATTAGTCTACATCCAACTCTCTGAGCCAGAGTTCTCTTTTCTTCCTGAGCATTTTCATTTGATCATTTGTTGGTCCCTTCTGCCCAGAGCCCTACTCCCCACCTCCCTTTTTTTTTTTTTAGTTTTTCAGGAAGTACCAGGGATTGAATCCAAGGCTCATACATGCAAAGCAGGCACTCAACCACGGCACTACATTTGCTCCCCCCCCCTTTTTTTTTTTTAAAGGAAAATTTATCAACACCATGGAACCCAGTTTAGGAAATGCTAATGTCGGCAATTCATTCAGCAATGAATTGTTGTTTAAAGGCAAAAAATAAATAAATAAATCCACAAAACTGTTTTTAAGAGAGAGAGAGCATTTCCCCCTAAATATTCCCATATTTTTAGATGCCACAGGCACAAACCCTGCCTCGCTGCTCCCCAAGAGCCCATCCCTGTGACAATCCCGTGACTGCGCTCCCTTGGCAGGCGCTAAATGTGACGGAGCCCGTCCTTCTGCATTCAGACGGCACGGGGATGGGTCCGGCCTAATATTAAACAGGGCTACTTCCAGTCCCCAAATGAGTGGTGGCAAGGATCCCGGCATTAAAGGCATGAAGAGGCTGCGGCTTTTCAGAAAGTTGCCAGTAACCCTCCGAAACAGGAAGAGAATACTTAGAGCTGTCCTGCTAACTCTCAAATGTGGGTCTGAGGCTCAGGCCTGAGGCGCCCCACAGCCTAAACCAGTGGCCTTGGAGCTGGCTCCAGGGGTACCAGGCTGAGAAGGGACCTGAGATACTGGAGAGCTCCGATGGGGAAATCCCAGATAACCCCTCCATTTGCAGGAGCTGTGGGGGGTTATAAATGTCATTCCTTTTCTGGGAGAATGTGGTATCTGACTCCATTAGACTTTCAGGAGAGGTAAAAACAAACAAACAGAAAAGGAAAGGGCTTAGGATAATGGAATAGGATCGGGTCTGTCACTTTGGTGTTTGGGCAGTTGCTCCCACATATCCTGCACTCCAGGACCCAAGCTTGGCTGGGATTTAGAACCACACTGCTCAGGAGTCAAAGGGGCTGGAATAAGTATTTTAAACTGTGCTGCATTCAAACTAGGTTTTTGGGTTCCACGAGCCTACCAGCCTTTTGCTGAAGGCAAAAAGTCATCATGGATGCACACAACCAAAATGATTAAAACTGAATCCTTTGATGAAAACAAATGATAATCGAGGCCCAGCTCATGATCTGCTCAAGTGGAGCAGTATTTCCCACCCTAAAATTCATATCCAAATAGAAGTCTGGAGGTTATTCCTCGGAGTTTACAGTGATGAGAATCCAGCCTTGGATCTAGGACTCTAAATTTGATCATTCAGTGAGAAAGTCTTGTGTCTCCTATCCTTCAAATGTTTGACATCGCCATAAACGCATGTGAAGTCAAAGAACCATTTAAATAAGAGAACGAGACAGCAGCACAAGGAAGTGCAAGGCCTTCTATGAGCGACCACAGTGTGTGTGGGTTAAGACGTTCATAGGTGGGTACAATTGCCATGAGATGGAGTAGCCTGTGAAGGCTTCTGAGAGGTGGGATTTGATCTGGGGTTCAAGGACTGGGATAGACGAAGGGGAAGAGAAAGGAGGGACACTAAGAAAACTGCGAGGAATAGTCGTGTGTGAGCAGTTTGTTTCATATTAGATTTTTTCATTTACCCACATGCCCATCCCTTTTTAATCACTGCCTAGAAACCACTAATAATTTTTCATCTTCTTTTATTGCTGTTTTGAAAGTTAATCATTTAAAAATTTTTAACAGCTTTTTTTGGGGTCTAACTGAAATGCCATAAGCTGCACACAAAGTATGTAATTGGCTAAGTTTTGACATATGTTTACCTCTCTGAAACTGTAACCAGTCAAGATTTTGAACATCACATCAGTACCTGCCCCCAACAGTTTTAATCTCCTTTTTCAAGTAGGAAAACCTGATGTGTGTCCTCAAGACAATCATTTCACTCAGATTTTAAAAGCAAATTCTTCTCCCTCCTCTGAATAAGGGCAACTACTTCCCCAAACTAGAACACAGATTTCATATTTTAATGATAAACATAAGCTACCCTTCATTGAGGACTTTTGGCAGTTCAGCAGTGTGTTTATTTCTCTGTTATTCCTAAACACAATCCAAGTGAGTTTGATACTATCTTTATTCCCATCTTATTGGTAGGGAAAGCAAATTTCAGAGAGGTCAGTATCTGCCCAGGTCTGCCAGCAAAGGGCAGAGCCGCTGTTGGATGTCAAGGCAGCCTGCCTCTGAGGCTTATAGTCTGATGCCTCTATAAACCTTTTTCCAGGACAAAGGATCCTGCCTGCCTGGCCCACAGAGAAAGAGGAAATTGAGGATCAGGTTTATAATTTTTGAACCCTGACCATAGATAATCCTGGGAACTTGGATTGGCTCATTCAGGACAGATTCAGGACATTATATATTCTGCCATAACCCCCTGAATGGACTGGGAGGAGAGAGTGTAAACTACAACATAAACTATAATCCATGCAGTGTAGCAGTGCTCCAAAAAGTATTCACCAAATGCAATGAATGTGCCACAGTGATGAAAGAGGTTGTTGATGTGGGGAGTGGGGTGGGATGTACGGCATATGGGACCTTTTTATATATATATACACTTTATTTCTCCCACCCCCATCCCCCTGTTGTCTGCTCTCTGTATCCATTTGCTGTGTGTTCTTCTGTGTCTGCTTGTATTCTCATTAGGTGGCTCTGGGAACCGATCCTAGGACCTTC
Organism: Dasypus novemcinctus; assembly: GCF_030445035.2. Classification (NCBI taxonomy): domain Eukaryota; kingdom Metazoa; phylum Chordata; class Mammalia; order Cingulata; family Dasypodidae; genus Dasypus; species Dasypus novemcinctus. Next base: position 154,102,982 of record NC_080673.1, read on the forward strand.
CGGTGTGAGAGAAAGACGATTACTCTCTTGCACCACCTCAGCTCCCTGTTCTGCTATTTCTTCTTCTTTTCTCTCCTCTGTGTCTCTTGTTGCATCATCTTGCTGTGCCAGCTTTCAGCATCAGCCAGCACTCCTGAGCAGAGCAGATTTCCCGCCCTGGGAGGCATTTCCACGCAGGGGTGCACTTCTGTGTGGGGTGGCATTCCAGCGTGGGCCGGCTCTCTGCACGGGCCAGCTTGCCCTCACCAGGAGCCATGGGTATTGAACCCTGGATCTCCTATATGGTAGACAGGAGCCCAATTGGTTGAGCCACATCTGTTTCCTCTTATATTTTTTAATGTAACATTTTTTGTGATCTACGTATCATTAAGAAAAAAAGATAATTAAAAAAAAAAGTTAGAGCATGACATTTTCCCTTCTGCACCCCATCAGAGAGCTTCATTGGCTCTGAGTGAGAATGGTGGGCAGGCTCCTCTGTCCACAGCCACTCCGACTAGTCCCTTATCCTTCCCTGAAACCCAGCCAGGTTCCTTCATATCTGGCAGAGGAAACCCATGCCCGAAAGAAGAAGAAGGGAGAAAAAAGGGTGTCCCTTGCTCTTTAAATCTCTACTTCATGCCTCTGCCACACTGGGGAAAGAGGACCAGACTCTTACTGCTGCTGTATAAATGTCCTGTCAAGCTGTTTATACTCACAGTGCATTTTCTTGGCTTCTCCTGCTCTGCTAATTGCCCCCAGTTCAGGACTTTGAAGGGATAAAAGCCAGATTGCAGAAACACACCAGTGTTTATCATGAATGACTTTACAGGGGATCCCTGTAACAGAAAGGGGCAGGTCCTTTTCTTCAGAAGCCAAGTCCTTGCTGCCTCATGTCTGGACCTGACTCTTCGTCCTTCACCAGCTGTCTTTGAACTGGGGGCTTCTGATTCAGGGGAGATGGCTGATTCCTATTCATGTGCCATGGCCCAAGAACTTTTATGAAGTTGTGGCTCATGATAGGAAATGCCTGTGCTAAGTGAATGTTGTTGTTTTTTTTAAAGTTATGTGCTTCTGCATCACAATATCTGGTCTTCTGAGCAAGCCCTTGCCCATTTTTTGAATACCAATCCCTCCCCGACTCTTCTCAGCAATGCTCACTCCTGTGCACTGGTGCTTCTTTGCTCAAGTGCTGCATATATATATATTCAAGGAGGGAGGGTATTTGCAAAGCACTGTGTCAGAAGTTCCCTTCTGTTAAAGAAAATGCTACATGTGCAAGAATCACTAGACTTAAGAGAAAACGTGAGGTGTACTTAGAAGACACTCAACATAATGCGGGTGTGGAAAGAAAATGTCCAACTGAGGAACATCGGGGAAGACTCATGACAACTAAGTATATCTTGAACATCGTGTTATTTCATTTCATAGTGATCCCATTAGGTAAGGAAACTGAGGTTTAGAAATATGAAGTAATTGATTAAGGTTACACAGGAAGCAAGTGGTCAAGCAGGGATTTGAGCCCTGGAAGCCTGGATTTTCAGCACAATGTTATATTGCAGAAGTGGCGTTGGAGATGGCCCTTGAAAGATGAATGGGATTACAATCAGTGAGATTGGAAGAGGCTATTCCTGGTTTGGAAGAGGAGAACAGTAGAAGAAACATAGTAAGAAAATATTTAAAAGCATCCTTAGGGAATTCACCCATCCATCCATTCATTCATTTATTCAACCAATCCTTGTTGGACATCTATTGTGTGCCAGGCACTGTTCAGGCTCATCGAATCCATCGTAGAAGATCCCTGCCCTCATAGAGATTATATTTTAGACTATATATATAAATTGTGGCATCTTAGAAGTTACAGACACAGAAAAATAGAGTAGGGTGAGGAGAGATTGTGAATATGGGTTAGGGTGGGGCCAGGCAACACTTTAAAACAGGATGGGAGAAAAAGAAGGAAAAAAATAGGGTGGGAGTAAGCCCAATACTCAATCCCTCTCTCCTTCCAACTCCTTTTTTCCTCCTTTCATTCCTCTGTTCATCTATCACACCAACCTCAGAGACCAGGAGATTCTTGAAGTAGTGCTGTAGGACAAATTCTGCCTGCTATGTTGACAGTCCCAAGCTGCTGAGAACAATCCTGGAACCAGCCTGAGAGGCATTGCAAGCCCTAAGGTTGTGATCCAGGCTGAGTGTGGTTGATGATGCTTCCTGCTCCCCAGGCCAAGCCAAAGCTTCCTGCCTTCCTGTTTATCATATCCTCCATTGCCTCCTTCCACACCAGAGGGTCAACTACTAGAACAAGGTTGGGTACAAGCCCTCATTTTGACCTGCCAGCTCAGAGGAGCCTTAAAAGGAATGCAGAGTGTGACTCAGGAAGAAGAGTGAAGAATTCCACTAAAGAATTACAACCCATCCCCAGCACCCTGGCCTAGATTCTGCAGTAAACAATTTTAGACAGGGAGTGGCACATGGAGGAATGTTTGCAAGACACATTGTCTCAGAGCAGAGATTCTGGCTCTTAGCGTGCCATTAGGGAATTCAAAATTAATGCAAGCAAAACCATTCTTGGATACCAGGGAAGGGTTTTGGGGTGTTGCCCACAGAGTGAAGAGTTCTTTCTAATAACTCAATGACGGAATATAGAGTAAGTTGTCCTTCATCTAGATAAGCAGTATGTGAGAGCACAGGAGTTTAAGGCAAGAAAGGATGACTTGTTTGATCTTGTGTTACTAGTGGGGTGTGCCACCCAGTTGGGGTATCACCCAAAACACTATAAAACTTTTCCTGACCTCCAACAAATCAAATCACAGATGCTCATCAAGTCAGTAGCCTCAGTGCACTGTTCTTTCCCAGTGCTGACCCCCACCCCATGTGTTTTCTTTTTTTTTCAAAGATTTATTTACCTCCCCTCTATGTTTCTTTTTGTTGCATTATCTTGCTCGCCAGCTCTCTGCTTGGTCCAGTTCACCGCATGTGCCTGCTTGCCTTCACCAGGAGGCCCTGGGAATCGAACCCTTGACCTCCCATATGGTAGACAGGAGCCCAGTTGCTTGAGCCACATCTGCTTCCCCCCATGTGTTCTCTGTAGTAAACAAGTAGAGTTCATTATTTTACTAGGGAGGAGATGTGGGAGAGTGCACCAGGATGTTATGAGCTTGTTGAGACCATGTTCTGGAAAGGTGTTGAAAACTATAATTTAGGGCCCCACTGAGCCAGAGATTGCTTAATTTCAAAGAAATGAAGCCCACTCCAACTGATTTAAGTGAAAAAAAGAGGGGGGAGGTGAGGACATATTTTTGGAATAGTGCAGCGGCATCTCACATTCCTGGGGAACAGGGGAAGAACCAGCCTTCAGAAAGGCCTGGAAGAGGGAGCCATGTGCTGAGTCTACTTTCACACTTTTCTCTGCACATTGGCCTCTTCCTCCTCTGCAAAGTGGCTCCTACGTTTCCTTTTGCACAGGCAGTCCTAGTCCTAGCTTCACGTGATTTCCAGCTCTCAACAGTCTCTGAGCAGGGTCTCTGGGTCCCAATTTTAAATTCCTGGGAGACAGATTTGTCCACCTTTTATTTAATTAGCCAAGGAGGAACAGGGATTTTTTTTTTTTTTTACTGAAATGGCTATAGAAGAGGTGGTATGAAGGTGGAAGAGGGGAAAGTCTCAGAAAAAATGGTCTAGCTAGGCAGATATTCTAGGAAACACCTACTTGAGTGTCCTCACTAATAAGGGAAGTATTTCATAGAATAAAGCAACTCCAAAATGGAATCAATTAGAATACAAGTTTGGCTGCTCTCATGAAGTCCCTTCTTTAAAGATGGACGTCCATTTTTCTGTCCCGTGATGGTTGGAGCATAAGTAGATAAAAAATGAGAGGGCAACCCTGTGGTACCAGCATCTATGACAGGCAGCTTCCAAGACAGTCTTCCCAGGATCCCTTTCTCCTTGTATTCAAGACTTGTATAATCTCCTCTTGAGTATGGACTGGACCTGGTGACTCCTTTCTAACAAATAATATATGAAGAACCAGCCTTCAGAAAGGCCTGGAAGAGGGAGCCATGTGCGTGGCCACTCTAAGCTACAAGGAAGGAAGGGAAGTATGGCCTCATGCCCACTGAAAACAAGGGATTCTATTACAATGGAAACTCAGGAGAATGACTACTGAGAGACAGTTAACAGTCTCTGCCACAAACACCAATGCCCCAAATGCTTATTTCCTTTGTGGGGGTAAAGAAGTGATAGCCTCATCTCTATGGTCTATACAGCCTGGGATACTTAGAACTACTTCTGCTTCTCAGCCCAGAGTTCCTCATGCTTCTAAAGGGCAACTGACAGTAATTATTCTGGGTAGGTCTAAATGTGCAATAAAATGAGGAGAGAATGACACACACCAAAGCTCCTCATGACAGTCACTTGTAGTCCTGCCCTTATTTTTCCTGCCCAGACCAAAATTGTTTGATTTCTAGCACTGAGTGCACACACTACTAGCTCTTTATGCCATACTGAGTTAGTAGGGTGCCATATCATCTGTGGGTGTTCAAAACACTTTAATTCAATTAATACCAGGTAAAAACCCAAAAGAAAGGGTTTTGCACATTAGTGTCTACCATAATTTCCTGCAAAGAAATAATATGCAAGGGATGGTCCTATCTGTGAGTTTAGTTTACTTAAAATATGTTGAGATTTTCCTTTTAAATGTATTATACTAATGAAATCTTTTTTCCTAGAAATTTATTTTCAGGGTGAAATAGAATTTGGTCCATAAGCAGCACTCAATAAATGTTAGTTAAATGAAATTAAGGATTCAATTTCTTTCTAGTAATTACTAAGATATATAGAAGATGCCTGTCATCTCCCACCACTTCCTGTATCTATTCTCACATTTTTTGTTCAGTCACAGAACCCTGGCATCTCAGCTGGGCACATTGTCCAACCTGACTTTCAGCAAGATGTGGCCATGTGACCACTTTGGACCATTGGGGTTGAAGGGAAATGATGTGCGCACCAGCCAAGTCATCTCCTGCTGGGAAGTGCTGGCAGTGACATTTGGAGCAGCAATCTCTAACGCTGCTACATGTTGAAGAGAGTAGAGATTCTAAGCCTGGATTCCTGGATGAGAACCATCCACTTGCCCATCTGCTTCCCTCTGGTCTTTAAAATAAGAGAGAAATAAACTTCCATTAATTTAAGACTCTCTTTAAGTTTGTTCCTTAAATAATACATTAAGCTTGAGACATTGCTTAAGAAATAAGTTTTCTTTTCTTCTAGGTTTGCATGTAAAAATACTTAAGATTTAGGCATCCTGCAGGATTCCTAAGAGTTACCTCCTGAGAGCCTCCGTGTTGCTCAAATGTGGCCAGTCTCGAAGCCAAACTCAGCATGTAAATGCGTTGCCTTCCCCCCAGAGTGGGACATGACTCCCAGGGATGAGCCTCCCTGGCACTGAGGGATTACTACCAAGTACCAGCTGATGATGTAATTAGAAAATGACCTTGAATAAAAGGGTCAACTGGGACCAGCAAAATATCTCAATCTACATATAATACCAGGAGTTAAAAATGCTTTTTCACCTGAATCAAGGGGGAAATGGAAAGGACAAATGTGTTTACATGGCTATGAGTCTCCAAAAAGAGCCGGGAGGTTATCAGAGGGGTTGCCCTTATGCACACCTGAGCAGAGTCCCAGAGACAGATAAAGTAGACACAATGCCAGGTATTGGTTCTTCTGAGGGCTACAGAGACCCACAGGTTCTATGGTCATGGCAGATGGAGTTCAGTGCCATGTCAGTTGGCCCTACTTTGAAATTTGTGTTTCTGTGTGATGGAGCTGGACTCAGATGTGATCTTTGTTCACAAGCCTCTCCTGTTACTTTTACCAGAACTGTAGTTGGTGCTGGGGTTTAATGTATACCCAGGGGACCTGAATCTCTGGACTGATCATGTGATAGCCAGGCCCTGAGCCTCAACAGACTTCAGTTTCTACACTCTGGTTTATTAACTTACCCCACTCAGCTAACATGGAGTTGAAGAAGGTCAACCACCACACCATGGAACCAAGAGTGCCTACAACTGAAAGCAGGAGGACTGCATCCAGCATCCATGTGGAATCTAAGTCCCCTCTTGATATAGATGTGGAGTGGACACAACCATTCCAAGGTCTACAGGATGGAGGAATAGAGTATGGATTAGAGTGGACTTACTGATAATCTATTCATGAACTATTGTGATTAGTAATCAAAGAAAATGTGGCATTGGTGTGGAGAAAGTGACCATGGTGGCTGCTGGGGGTAGGGAATGGGAGGAAGAGATGAGATATGGAGGTGTTTTTGGGACTTGGAATTGTCCTGGGTGATGCTGCAGGGACAGTTACTGGACATTGTATGTCCTCCCATGGCCCACTGGTTGGAACGCAGGAGAATATGGTGGACCATTGACCATGAGGTGCAGTGGTGTTCAGAGATGTATTCACCAAATGCAATGAATGTCTCATGATGATGGAGGAGATTGTTGTTATTTGGATAGGAGTGGGGTGAGGGGGGTGAGGGGGGTATATGGGGACCTCATATTTTTTGAATGTAATATTAAAAAATAAAGACAAAAAAAACTAGAAGAAAAAAAGAAAAAAATACTTAAGATTTCATCTAAAATGTGTAAAGTATTTTAAAAGACGGCTACTAAATTTCTTAAGGCAATGCCTTAAGGCAGTGTGAAGGGTAACTTACCACACATTACAGACCTTCAAGTTTGAATCTCCTTCATAAATAATAACATGTAATTTGCTTTGCTACGTACAGCTTTCTACCTCCTCTAAATATGCATTCTACTAGAAAACAGGTTCTATTAGAAAGTTAGGGTTCTATAACTACTAGAAAAATACCTATTCCATGAAGAATAGGGTCTTTTAAGAGAAGGCAACCTGATTATTTTTTGAGACAAGAGAGTAAGGAATTCCACGTATGCAATGGAATTCTTAATATTTAAAAAGACAACTTGTACATCATGATGGTTCCAAGGACATTGTGAAAGCTCACAAAATGTCCACTAAAATAAATGAAATACTTGATTATCTATTATGAAATGAACTCGACCCTGCATTGACCACACTGAGCTTTCAACTTGGGCACTTTTTCTCAAATGCCATCTCCCCATCTTCTATTTGCTTATGTGTTGACTTTTTTGACAAACACTTTTTAAAAATAATTTTTTATTAGGTAAGCTATAGGTTTACAGAAAAATCATGCAGAAAATAGAATTCCCACATACCTTCTTCCCCCATTATTGACACTTTGCATTAGTGTGGCACCTTTGTCACAAATGATAAAAGAATATTATAATTGTAGTAGTGACTATAGTCCATAGTTTACATTAGGGCTCACTGATGGTGTTGTACAGTTCTACAGTTTTATTTTTTAATGTTTGTTCTAGTAACATATATACAACCTAAAATTTTCCCTTTTAACCACATTCAAATATATGATTCATTGAACAAATTATATTTACAATGTTTTGTGTCCATCACTACCATTCATTACTAAACTTTTCCATCACCCTAAACAAAACTTCTGTAGCAATTAAGCATTAACTCCCCATTCTCTACAACCACTCCAGTGCCTGATAACCTGTATTCTAGTTTCTGACTCTAGGAATTTGCTTATTCTAATTATTTCATATCAATGATATCATACAATATTTGTTCTTTTTTGTCTGGCTTATTTCACTCAATATAATGCCTTCAAGGGGAATCCATGTTGTTTCATGTATCAGAACTTAATTCCTTTTTTCTTTCTTTCTTTTTTTTTTTTTTTTTTTTTGAGTTACTGGGGCTAGGGATGGAACCCAGTGCTTTATATGTGGGAAGCTGGCATGTAACCACTGAGTCACATTGGCTCCCTTGAGTTGTTTTTTTTTGCTTTGCTTTGTTTTGTTTTTAGGAGGTGCTGGGAAACGAACCTGGGACTTCCCATGTGGGAAGCAGGTGCTCAGTCGCTTGAGCTACAACTGTTCCCAGAATTTCATTCTTTTTCATGACTGAATGACATTCCATTGTATTTATAAAACAAATTTTGTTTATCCTTTCATTTGTTGATGGACACAGGTTGTTTCATCTTTTGGCAACTGTGAATAATGCTGCTGTGAATATCTATGTGTAAATATCTCTTTGAGTCCCTGCTTTTAATTTTGGGGGTATATACCTAGAGGTGAGATTGCTGGGTTGTATGGTAATTCTATACTTAACAATGAATGAATGTTCCTATTTCTATCCATCCTCTCCAACATGTTATTTTCCAGTTTTTTAAATAGTAGCTATGTATTGGGTTTAAACTGATACATTATTGTGGTCCTGATTTGCTTTTCCCTAGTAGTTAATGATGTTGAACATCTTTTCATGTGCTTATTGGTCATATGTATATCTTCTTTGCTTCTATTCAGGACTTTCGTCCATTTTTAAAATTGGGTTCTTTGTCTTTTTGTTGTTGAGTTAAAGGACTTCTTTATGTATTCTGGATATTAAACCCTTTTCAGGTATGAGGTTTCCAAATATTTTCACCTATTCTGTACATTGTCTTTTTACTTTCATGATGAAGTCTTTTAATGTCTTTTTAATTTTGATGAAATCCTATGTATCTATTTTTTCTCTTTTGTTGGTCATGCTTTTGGTGCAAAGTCTAAGGTCCTGAAGATATACCTCCCCATGTTTTCCTCAAGGAGTTTTAGTTATGGTTCTTACATTTAGGTCTTTGACTCATTTTAAGTTAATTTTTGTGTATGGTGTGAGGTAGAGGTGGTCCTTCATTCTCTTGCATATGAAAATCCAGTTTTTACAGTACCATTTTTTTAAACAGACTATTCTTTCCCCACTGAGTGGAATTTGCACCTTGTAAAAATCAATTAGTCAAAGATATTAGGGTCTATTTCTGAAATTTCAACCCAATTTCATTGTCTATAATCTGTCCTTGTGCTGGTACCATGCTATTTGATTACTGTAGCTTTGTAGTAAGTTTTAAAATTAGGAAGTAGTGTTCTCTAACTTCATTTTTCTTTTTCAGCATGGCATTGGCTAAACAGGGTGCCTTAGCCTTCCATATAAATTTGGTGATTGGCTTTTCCATTTCTGAAAAAAAGACTGTTGGAATTTTTGTGGGGATGTGTTGAATCTGTAGATTACTTTGGATAAAATTAACATTGAAATCTTAAAAATATTTTAGTTTTTCAATCCATGAACACAGAATGCCCTTCATTAATTTGGTCTTCTTTGATTTCTTTTAGCAATGTTTTGTAGTTTTCTGTGTACAAGTCCTTTATACCCTAGATATTTAAATCTTTTAGTTGCTATCGTAAATGGAATTTTTTCCCTGGATTTCTTCTTCAGATTTTTCATCACCAGTGTATAGAAATGTTACTGATTTTTGAATGCTTATCTTATGCCCTACCACTTCACTAGATTTGTTCATTAGTTCTAGTAGCTTTGTTGAATCCCTTTTCAGATTTTCTATATATGGGATTATGTCATCTGCAAATAAAGAAAGTTCTACTTCTTCCTTTACAATTTGGGTGCCTTTTCTTTCTTTCTCTTGCCTAATTGCCCTGGCTGGAATTTCCAGTAAAGTGTTGAATAACAGTAGTGACATTGGGCACCTTTGTCTTTTTCTTGATCTTAGAGGGAAAAGTTTCAGTCATTCCAACTGAGTTTGATGTTAGCTGTGGGTTTTTCATACATGCCTCTTATCATGTTAAGGAAGATACCTCCTATTCCTAGTTTTCTGAGTGTTATTATCACAAAGCAGAGCTGGAGTTTGTCAAATTGTGTCCATTGTTGATATGATGATGTGTTTCCCCCTTAATTCTAATAATATATTATATTAATTCTTTCTTTTGTTGGAACCACTTTTGCATACTTGGGATAAATCCTACTTGATCATGGTGTATATTTCTTTTAATGTGCTCTTGAATTCGGTTGGCTAGTATTTTGTTGAGGATTTTTCCATCTATATTCATAAAGATATTGCTCTGTAAATTTCTTTTCTTTTGGTATCTTATTTGGCTTTATATTAGGGTGACGTTGGCTTCATAGAGTGAGTTAAGGAGTGTTTCCTCCTCTTCAAATTTTTGGAAGAGTTTGAGCAAGATTGGTGTTAATTGTTCTTGGAATGTTTGGTAAATTAACCAGTAAAATCATCTAGTACTGGGGTTTTCTTTGATGGGAGGTGTTTGATTAATGATTCAATCTCTGTTATTGACCTGTTGAGATCTTTTATTCCTTCTTGATTCGGTGTAGATAATTTGTGTTTTTCCATGAGTTTGTCCATTTCATCTAGGTTACACAATTTGCTGGCCAACAGTTGTTCATAGTATACCCTCATAATCCTTTTTATTTGTGTGGAGTCAGTAGTAATGTCCTCCCTTTTATTTCTGATTTTAATTATTGGCATCCTTCCCATTTCTGGTTTCTACCTTCACTCAATTTTGATCAGAGAATATCATGTTATTTCAATATTTTTGAACGTATTGAGACTTGTTTTGTGACCTATCTTGGAGAATGCTCCATGTGCATGGAGAAGGATGTGTTTTCTGCTAATGTTGGATAAAGTGCATTTTATATGTCTCTTAGGTCTAGATGGTTCAGAGTATCATGCAAGTCTTCTATTTCCTTATTGATCTTCTGTATAGATGTGTTATCTATTATTGAAAGTGGTATATTGAAGTCTCCTACTATTTTTTTTAGAGATTTATTTTTATTTAGTTCTCTCCCTTTCCCCTCCCCCCCGCCCTGGTTGTCTGTTCTCTGTGTCCATTTGCTGCGTGTTCTTTGTCCACTTCTGTTGTTGTCAGCGGCATGGGAATCTGTGTCTCTTTTTTGTTACGTCATCTTGCTGCATCAGCTCTCTGTGTTTGCAGCACCATTCCTGGGCAGGCTGCAATTTCTTTTGCGCTGGGCGACTATCCTTATGGGGTGCACTCCTTGCGCGTGGGGCTCCCCTACACAGGGACACCCCTGCATGGCAGGGCACTCCTTGCGTGCATCAGCACTGAGCATGGGCCAGCTCCACAAGGGTCAAGGAGGCCCGAGGTTTGAACTGCAGACCTCCCATGTGGTAGACAGACGCCCTAACCACTGGGTCAAGTCCGCTTCCCTCCTACTATTAATATAGAACTATTTTTCCCTTCAAATCTGTCAATATTTACTTATATATTTTGGGGCTCTGCCATTAGGTGCAATATATTTATAATTATTACTTCTTCTTATTGAAGTGACCCCTTTAACAATATATAGTGACCTTCATTGTCCTTTGTAACAATTTTTAAAATCAGATTCTGTTTTATGTGATTTTAGCATAGTTAGCCCAGCTCTCTTTTGGTTACCATCTACATGGTATATATTTTTTCAGTCTTTCACTTTCGACCTAGTTGTATCTTTGAAAATAATGTCTCTTGTAAAGAGTATATTGTTGGGTCATGCTTTTTTATCCATTCTGCCAGTTTCTGCCTTTTGACTGAAGAGTTTAATTTATTTACATTTAAAGTGATTATTGATAATGCAGGACTTCGTTCTGTCATTCTACTACTTGGTCTTTTTAAGTTTTGTCCTTTCTTGTCCTTCATTTCTTCCATTAATGCTTACTTTCATACTTGTTTGATTTTTTTGTATTGTATTATTTTGAATCCCTTCTTGTTTCATTCTGCGTATATTTTTCATATGTTTTCTTTGTGATTATCACAGGGCTAAAATTTAACATCCTATATCTATAACAATTAATTTTGGTTTGATACCAATTTAACTTCAACACCATACACGGACATGTTCCTGTACCTCCACCTTTTATTGCACTTGTTATAAATTATATCTTTATTATTGTATGTCCAAAAACCATATATTTATCATTAATTTTTATCCATTTGTATATTAGAACCTGTAAGAAGTAAAAAGTAGAGTTACATCCCAAAATACAATACGATATTACTGGCATTTATAATTACCCATATGGTATCTTGGCCAGAGGTCTTTATTTCTTTATGCCACTTTGACCCCCTGTCCAATGTCCTTTCCTTTCTGTCTGAAGAACTCCTGTTAAACATTGCTTGTAGGGCAGGTCTAGTGGTGGCAAACTCTTTTAGCATTGTTTATTAGAGAATGTCTTAATCGTTCCCTAATTTTTGTTCGTTCATTGTGTTCCTGATATCCTTTAGTTCTTTCACTATGTTTTCCTTTATATCCTAGAGCATATTGAGGATAATTTTTTTAAAGTCTTTGTCTGATATGTCCAAAGTCTGTCTTCTCACTTTGTTTGATATGTCTGAAGTCAGTCTTCTCACTGACGGTTTCTGGATTTTTATCCTATTTCTTTGGGTAGGCCATTGTTCTTTATTTCTTTTTTTTGTCCATAATATTTTGTTACTCAATGTACATTTAAAATTTTTAAAGTGTTAATTCTGGGATTTAGTGCCTGGGCAGTCCATTCCTTTAGTTTATATCCAACTAGTGATATGACACAGATTCCCCTGGGTGCCAGGAATTAACAAAAACAAGCTAAGTAATGGGGGAAAAACAGCTTTTACAGTCTTTCCACATTGGATTTTTGTTATCTGTGCTGTTTTTAGAGTTTAGCCCTCTTATCAAGAATATTGTCTCATGGTGAACACAAAGGGCAGGGCCCATTGATCTACGTATTTATCCTTATGTCAGTTCCACATTGTTTTGATTACTGTAACTTTGTAGGAATTTTTGAAATCAGGAAGTATGAGTCCTTCAACTCTGTTCTTTTTTTCAAGATTGTTTCAGCTATTGGAACTCCTATAATTCAAGGTGAATTTGAGTATTGGCTTTTCTATTTTTGTCAAAAAAAAGCTGAAATTTTGTCAGGGATTGCATTGAATCTGTAGATGGTTTTGGGTAGTGCTGATATCTTAATAATATTAAGTCTTCCAATTCATGAACACAGGGTATTTTTCCATTTATTTTAATTTCTTTAATTTCTTTCAGCAATGTTTGCAGTTTCCAGTGCATAAATATTTTACCTTCTTGGTTAAATTTATTCCTAGATATTTTATATTTTTGGATAATGTTGTAAACATAATTGTTTTCTTAACTTCATCTCTTACTGTTACTGTTTGAATTTTGTGAATCCTAGAAAAGATTATGTTCTTGATCTAATCTGTTCCTGAGGGGGCTTTGATTGCATTAAATTTAGTTAAGGGACCTTTGATTAGATTACTTGATTAGGTTGCTTTAGGTTTTTTTTTTTAAATCAGATTATATCAGTGAAGCATGACACAGGCTAGGTCTCTGCCCTCTTGCTGGGTTTTATACTGAAAACACACATGGAGAAAGAAGAGACACAGAGAAAGTGAGCTCTGCCATTATAACCCTGCCATGAGAGAGAGACAACTTCAGGTTCACCAGACCTGCAGAAAGAGAAGCCCTGAGAGGCTCAAGGAGACAAGACCCAGGGAGAGATGCCTGATTGTCCACAGCTGAGCTTGAGGAGAAAGTAAAGAGAGACCAGAAGACCCATCATTTTACCTTGCCACATGGCAGGATCCAAGGATCTGATAGCAGCCAGCCTTTGGTGAGAAATCATCTCTGATGATGCCTTCATGTGGACATTTCATGGCCTCAAACTTTAAGATTTTTTTCCCTAATAAAATTCTCATTATGAAAACCAACCCATTTCTACTATTTTTGAATTAGTAGCCTTTGGAAAACTTAAACACTTATCATTTTTGAAGCTGCATTTTTTTAAATTGGGCATTTGGACAATTATTGCAACACTTTATCTATTTTCTGGAGTTTTAAGAAAGATGGATTTGCCAGTTTTTACTAAATATCCAAGGATTCTGTGGGGAAATGGCACCCTGGAGTGTCAAAGTAATTCAGAACTCTTTGACAAATTCTTGACATATAGCCATAAACTCTCCAAAAAGTCTTACAAGTAACTTTTACATTTGCATCATCATGTATAGGCCTGATTTTCCCTCACAACTATTATAATACTCCATCATCTCTGGACCATGTAGCACAAACCTGCCTTTCTTTGACTTTGTTTTACTTTGTTTTACTTTGTTATATTGGGTATATATGACATATATGTATATATAACTGAATGAATTGAGCATTAAAAATTCTAAGTAGAAAACATTTTTTTGCTTTCTCACAGATTTCCATCACATACTTAAAGGATTTGAACTGTTCTTCACTGCCCATTTGGTAAAATCCCAGGCAGTTCCCATAGCTTTTTTGGTCATTTTAAGATATTTAAAGTCCAGTCCTGTCCAATACAAAAACCCTAGACTGTCATCCAATTAGAGCTTTTTTTCACTTCTCTAACTCTGGTCTTCCTCAGGCAATGCACCTGCAGCAGAAGAGGACAGAGTTGTTTCCTTCTCCCCCCTCACTATACCTCCCACACCACTCTAGGTTTTATTTGGGACTCTATAGGATCAGGATGGGGTATGGGAGTGGGGTTGCTAGGGAAATAGGAGGAAAGGAGCAAAGCTGTTATGGCAATTTAACATTAGGACCCTCTATGTTTTGCATGCCTAAAAGTTTGCTCTTCCTCTGGGTTTGTCGGAGGCCCCATCACTGATGATCTCTTATCTGAAGTTAGTTTGAGGAGGTATCTCCTCTGACTGGCTGCAATTTCTCCCTGGCCCATTCTCTGGCTTCTGGTTGGTTCCCCCCTTTGCTCGGTCATCTCATCCTTTCAGAAGGCCCTTTTGTACAAGACCCCTTTATCAATGACCCATGACCAGCTCTCTTCCTCAGAGTCCACCTTTGCATGCATCCTCATCCCAAACTGACAGCACAGACTTTCCCAGACAAGCTGCTACTTCATAGACTGCTCCAGGTGACCATTCATTTTTAGGCATTTTAGGTGGGGATACCAGTTCCCCAAGTACCGTGAAACACAGGTCTATCCTCACTAGTTAGTCTCCTTAAGAATCCCATAATAGAATATCCATCAGCCTTGTTCTCACCATGCCATTCAAGAGGAGGACCTGGCTCAGAGGTCATGCTGAGGACTGTAATTTCTGACTAAATCCTCTCTGCGGGAGTCCCCATAGCCAAGCCAGATCCACAAGGACCATTTCCCCAGAGCCATTTTTCCTTTTGGCAGGTTATCAGGCAGGATGTTGGCAACAGTCTCACACCCAGCTGTAGGTAGCCTTGAGCAAGGCTGGGTTTGTACAGAGAAGCTTTCCCACTGCCCATTGGATCAGGCCAGCGTGTTAGCATAACCACCAGCAAACAAGCTATGTGCCAGCCTTAGGGGTTCTGCGGGCAAAGGCAGGCTCACACAGAAGTGTGGCCCCAGCACTGAAGTGGCACAAACAGAGCCCAAATTGAGGAAGCTCCATGAAGCCACCCAGGTTTCTTCTGATTTATGGTCTACCCCTACTCCTACCAAACTGAACACACACTTAAAAATGTTTATTTAGCCACCTTTTATTGGTTGAATAAACTTGGGCAGATTTCAAAAAAAAAATTTAACCCAAGAAACTTGCTTATTTTATCTATTGATAATGACACCTTCTTGGGTTCTGGTTCCCAAGCCAGGTAGACTTCTGTGGATCCTTTCAGATCCTGGTTTCTGTTGTTGACTGAGGCTGGGAGGACACTGAACATGTTCTTTCTATGTGGCTAACACCATTCAGGTTGCATTTGAAAGGAGGTAGAGCTGTGGTTAAGACCTCAGGATCTACCTGAATTGGAATTCTGGTACCTTCAGTTACAAGCTGTAGAACCTGGAGCAAACAAGATGTGCATTAACCAAGATGCATTCCATATTCCCCTCCTGTTCAGTAAAGATAATAATGATATTTACCTCCTGGGCTAGCTGTGAGAATGAAATGAGTAAGTACTTGCAAAGAATTCAGAGCAGGGCCTAGCATACAGTAAGTTCTCAATAAATGTTATCTGTCATTGTAAGACAGGAGATGGTACCATATTTCAGAGTTATGCTTTATTTTCAACTGTCAGAGCACACTATGGTTCAGTATCCAGTTTGCCTGGAGAAAGATGTCTAGAGCCCAGCACAGTTGCTGACATGCTGTAGGTGTGGTCACTGCTACACTGAACGCTGATGCTGATCGTAGGCCCTGCATCCCAAATGTGCCCCATAAAACCTGGCAGCCTTATTTTAAATTTTTAAAAAATTTTAAATAGTCGTGGCAACATTATATACATAAAATTTCCCATCTCAACCATTTTGAGCCCGATAATTCACAATGTTGCCTGGTAGCCTTATATTAGGGATCCCCAATATTAGGACTATGGACACATGTTTTGGAGGAATCCCAGGTCTTGTCTCCCCATCACATCTCCTTAATGAATTTGCTTTAGCTAAGGACACAAGCTGAAACCCCTGCCAATTCATGGAGCTGAATTCTTAAACCTAGGCAACACCGCTAGTCAGCACTTCTCTTGCAAATTTACCATAATTCAACTAGTGTGCAAGGTATTTTGTACTCTGGGTTCTTTGCAACTAGTATCTCTACAGCTCAAACAAATCCTTGCTTTTGAAAATTAATTGGCATTACCTTTTACTTTATGTTATGAAGGTACCAATGGTAGTTCCTTCCTTACATTTACCCGAGATGTGGATGAAACATACAGGACTATCTTGTGATTAGGTCATGTTTAAACAAAGACTTGGCTCAAAAGCCGATAGTAAGTCTGTGCTATCAATCTTAGTTAGAGTTTCTTAAATTTCCCCAAGCTCTCAAAACCAACAAGCAGCCAAAGGGCTCCTAGTAAATTTTCTCCGGCATCTGGAATTGGTGGCCAATGGGTTAAGGTTTTCTCATCTTGACGATCAAATGATGACTTCTATAAGACAATGTTCTGAATCCTGAGAAGGAAGGTCCCCATCCATCCAAGAAGATGAAAGTGCATGCAGCCTGACGCTGGAATTCCTCCCACACCTATTTACTGAGAGCCCACAGAAATCAGTACTCTTTCAGGTGGGGAATTCAGGAGTTACTGACAATCTCTGCTTTTCATGGAGCTTAAGGTCTAGTGGTGTAAGAATTACTCTGATATTTCAGAGCTCTCTCAGAGTAACTTCTCTGATTTCCAAAATCTTCCTGCTGAGGATAGCAGGATCTACTAGAGTTTTATAAACTGAGGCCGTGGATCACACCTAGTTAGTGCTCAGTGAGGACCTATGAAATGTGAAGCATCCCATTTCTCTTTCCATTTCATTCTTTTCAATTACTGTTTGAAACTACTGTTTTCATCCCTACAAAAACCCAAGGGGATCCAGTACTGTGGGAACTCCCATGTGATTGGTGAGAAACAAGGGGAAGGGCCGATACCTGTGGCCACTACCCAGACTAGTGTCAAGAACTTAGATCTGGAGCCAGACTGCCTGGGTTTGGGGGTCTGATTTTACCACTGGCAGGGAAGTTACTTAATAACCTGGGCTTATTTCCTAAATAGCAAGAGATAATAATAAATATA
Organism: Dasypus novemcinctus; assembly: GCF_030445035.2. NCBI lineage: Eukaryota > Metazoa > Chordata > Mammalia > Cingulata > Dasypodidae > Dasypus > Dasypus novemcinctus. The sequence goes on from NC_080673.1 coordinate 154,120,415, forward strand.
ATATTGCATATAAAAGCACTTAGCACAGTACCTGGCAAATAGAAATGCCTAATTAATGCTATCATCATTACAGTCCTTAAAATGTCTAATGTTGAAAACTGGTGCCATGCTGGTATCAGGCATCACAATCACCTGGAGGACTTGTCAAAACCCAGATTGCTAGCTCTCACTCCCAGAGTCTGATTCAGTAGGTCTGGGGTGAGGCCTGAGAATGTGCATTTCTAATAGGTTCCCAGATTATGCTGATGATGCTGATCAGAGGTCCACACTTTGAGAACCACTGGCTTAGATTATATATGCCCTTTGTCAAATCATCCCTTTCTTATTCCTTTTAAGGAAAATCAGGAGCACACCAACTGGACACTTTCACCTTGGCTCAAAATATTGTCAAAGATGACAAAGGAGTAGATCAACCTAGAGAGCTTTGTATGCTCGGTAGACTCTCTAACCCTGCAGAAAAAGAAGTGCCAACTCCTGAACATTCAGGGAGAGATTGGGCCTCTCTTCTCCTTTTCCTCCCACTGGCAGCCACGTGTTATCCAGCAGGAGAGTTGGCACCACTTTTGCCTGGAGTTCAAAGGAAGGCCTGTTCACCAAATGGGCGCACACACGAGGAACAATTGCATTGTTTCAGGGAGCCCCTGGAGTTGCTGCAGCCTCAGGGCAATTCTCACACCCTGATGGAGTCTGGCACTAGCATTTCCAAACTCTCCTGAGTCCTGGGCAGAACCTCACTCAGCACCAGAAAAGCTATTGTACTCTATCTATACACCCTTTGTGATACAACTGACATCACCCCAATCCACAGGCAAGTCTGGATTCCATTTGAAACATAATGTGGGGCTCACAGACTAATATTTTCTGATAGACTGTTGGGAAGAAGCCTAAACTGAAGGGCGTTGAAATTCCAGAATGGTTGTCAGTCACTGCTGTGCCCAGCCTCTCCATTCAGCACCCGGAATTGGCTGGGTGGAAGGCAGCAGCTGGTTTCTTCATGAGATTGACTATCACTCCCTTAATTTAATCTCTCTGGATGCTATGAGGTCGGTCGTGGCTCAGCATGCAGTGAGAGCTTGTTGGATGAATGTGTGCAGGGCTGTCTTCTCAATTTACCCAGAATCAGGTCTCGTGGGGCCTGTAACACCTATGTAGGCACTGGCCACTGGAACTACCCTTCAGATGGCAACAGGGCTGATTCCATGGGCATGCAACTTCAAGGCTCCGGTATTCAGAAGGGCCTGCACTTAGTTTAATTCTTTGTGGTTACCACCATAAAATTCTTAATAAGTTTTGAAGAGGATCTTGAATTTTCATTTTGCACTGGGCCCTGCAAATTATGTAGCTGATCCTGGGTGGCAGTCTCAAACAGAAAGCAAAAATAATGACATCAAAGAGGAAACAGATTTTACAAATACCTAGTCCATCAAGTGAGCGCTCAGTTTTGCTATTCTGAAAATCTACTAGTGCCTATGAGGAGGGACTGCTAAAGTTCACTTACTACCAGTGAACCCACTCAATTTCGGCCTCTGAAACCTCTTTGATAAAGACCTGTTGGGTATAAAGATTAGAATAGTAGGTAGAATCAGTGTGAAGTTTTCCTTGTATAAACTTCTAAACTAAATTAGCATGACTTGAGAGAAATCTGATTAGTGTGAGTCAATATATTCAGATCGTTTTTCTAATGAGATCCAGGGATTGTCCCATAATGAGATCATAAGCCTCTCTAGGGCACCGGCCCTACATTATAGAATCCCTTGCATATGGTTGGGTTAACACTCAGTGTTTATTGCTGTTGATAATGGTGCAGACAATGAACTCAGGTTTCATCTTTATCTCTTTTGGACTTCCTTGGAGCTAGGGTTACTCAACACCCAGAAAAATGCCACAAGGGGTAGAACAAGGAGTCTGAATATAGACACATCACAAATTCAGGCCTAAACTGGAGAAACTATTCAGAATGCTGCTTTTTCAATGGTTGGGACGTTGGTGTTGTCTTTATGTAGTATGAGGGTGAGAACATCACAGTAAGGAAAAGCTAGGAGGCAAGTAAGAGTTGGAATGCCTTGAAGGGACTTGCCTCTCAGTGCTGTCCCTTTTTCTGGACAATGTCTCTCAGAAACAATGAAGGGATGTGGCCCTGCCCAACTTTGCTCTGCTTTGTAGTTTCCCACGTCTTTCCTCTCACCTTAGAGGACACTTTCTCTTTGTTCCTTGAACACTCCACACTCTTAATGGGACCTGTGCACTGCCCCTCCTCTATGCTTGGGACCACCTTCCCTCCTTTTCCTAACTCCCTCTGTGCATGTGTGGATGTGTGTTTCTACCTCTTACTCATTCTTCAAGTCTTGGCTCAGCTGTTCTGGCCTCTGGAAAGCCTTCCCTGATACTCTAGACCCCCACGCCCTGATAGGTCTGGGTACCCCTGCCACAGGGACCTGTGATTAGGAACACAAGCTCTGGACATAAACCACCTGGGCTTGAACCTTGGCTCCTCCACTTATGAGCTCATAACCTTTACCATAAAGAGGGGAAAATAATAGTCCCTAACTCATAGGGTGGTTGTGAAGATTAAAGAGGTAATCTGTTAATCAGAGAACAGTTTCTGATATATAGGAAAGCTCAACCAATGTTGCTGTCATTATGCACTACCAAGTCACTGTGTACTTCCTTCTTGTTTTACTTAGCATCGTCTATTGTAATTTCATCCTCTAGGAAGCAGCTCTATGAGGGAAGGGCTTTCTTTTGCCCACTGCCATATTTCCAGTAGGGCAACCAACCATTCCATTTACCTGGTACTGAGGGGGTTCACAGGAAGCAAGACTTTCAGTGCTAAAATTGGAAAAATCCTGGGACAACCTGGGTGAGTTGTTCAACCCATCTTAAGACAAAGCCTGGTATAACAGAATAAATATTTGTTGAATGAATGAATGTTGAATGCCTATTTACTTATCTGCTTCTCTTTTACAATTATAGGAATCATGAGATTGGGTGGTGTCTCTTTTCCTTTTTATCAGAATATCCTTTGTGCATAGCACAATGTCTGGTATACATGAGGTGCTCAAACACTTTTCAAGGGAAGAAAAGAACAAATTAATCATAAGGACTCAGGTAACAGACTCTGGCATTGGTAGCTCAATTAATGGAATTAATCAAGATAAAAATTATTGACACCATATCTATTTGAAGAAGGGCTAAACTCTCTTCTAGGATCCTTCCTATTGAAGTTGTAATTGCTTACTGTCCACAATGCTCTCTTTAATAAAGGTAGGGAGACAACCCAAAACAAAACAATTCTCCAAAGATATTTATAATTTCCTAACTGTAGTGGTTAGATTTTGTTACAACAATGCTGTGTAACAAGCTACACCTAAAGCCAGTGACTTAAACTGATACTTTTTCTCAGAAATGTTAGTAAGCTTGGGTTTGTCTGGTCTAGATCAGAGCTTAGGTCAGTTGGGTGGCTCTGCTTCAAGCAGGAGGTCCACCATTTGAACTTATTTGGGAAGCGCTACAATATATGCATTCACTCTGGGACCAGGCTTCATGAAGTGTAGCAGCTACTCAGGGGAGAATCTTCTCAGGACTTTGGCAGAAGTACAAAAGAGCAAGCAGAGAAACAAGGTTTCTTAAGACTGGTTGAGAACAGTAAACTGTTATATCCATCCACATTCCATTGGCCAAAGGAAGTCACAGGACCAAACCCAGGGGGAGGGAGGAACTCTTAACCAATATGAGGTCATGACAAGGTTGTGCTTCTAGATTGGAGGATCTGGGACCAATAATTCAACCTACACCCTAAATCTATTTTTTCAAAATGTCCTAATCTATATTCTAATCATAACACAGGAACTTTGCTTCTTGTGCATCTAACACTAACCAGACACCAACCAACCAGGGGCTGAGCAAATACCAAATGAAATTGAATGAAGACATACATCTTATAGTCTAAAATTCCAAAATGTTACCATGTGAGTCCATTCATAAATAATCTCTTGGGTTGCATATTAAAATTCAGATATCCTACTCCCAGATGGAATGACAAGGAAGTCCAGTAATAAGGAAGCTACATTTCCACAAGCACCTCATGTGAAATAGACACCATATTTTGAGATAAACTGTCCTAGTCCTTAACTTTGATATTAGGTTAGTCAACATTAGAAAGCTAGTAAATTTGGGCAGTTCTGGTGAAATTCTTAGACAAATATTTCATAACTTTTACACAAATGAATTGTTTTTCTCATCTCGCTCATTCTCATTTCTGCATGAAATGATATCTTGGCCACATCACTGTCTACCAGCTTTGAGCTTGTTTCTGGACACTCTCAACATATATATCATAGTGCCATCTTCAGAGCCTAAAAACAAGCCTCTTGTGATTATGCATAACTGTAGAAGGCATCTATCATTTTTGCCCATTCGGCAGTCAGACTTTTCTACTTCACCCAGATTTTCCCCCCAGTAGTCTCTCCTTCCCACCTTTCCATACATGGGGTTACAATGATGCTCACCTCTAACCCTGAGGGGTTCCAGGGAAAAGCACACAAAGGCACACTGATTATTGGGAAGAACCATGTACTCCAGTGTGGACCAAGCCTCTGTCTGTAGTGTTTGCAAAGCTGATGATAGGATAAAAGTCTGGAGCTTGGCCATCTTGGCTTCCACAATAGCATAAGCCTCCTGGAGAGTGAAGTCTACACAAACAAAAGCAGAACAAAGGATTTTGGCAACAGCCCTGAATATGTGAATCCAGGTGTGCCTGAAGATGTATCCCCTGCACCTTTCCAAAACAGTGCCTTTGTTGCTTAAGCTAGTTTGCTTTCTTTCACTTGCAATTGAAAGAGTCCTGACATATATTACAGCCTGATATTGAGAGACCAATAGGACTACAAACCAATGAGATTGAGTAAAGCTTAGAAAAACCCAGTCACTCAGGTAGGTTCTCTCTCTCTCTCTCTCTCTCTCTCTCTCTCTCTCTCTCTCTCTCTCTCTCTCTCTCTCACACACACACACACACACAGAGTTTATCTCACAACCAGGCTTGGGGACTAAATTTCATTAGTAGTTATTAAGGTATTTCAAAAGGAAAATAGATTGATTTTAAAGACAAATACAGCTATCAAATATATCCATGTATTCTTTTAAAAAATTTTTATTCTAGTAACATATATATAAACTAAAATTTCCCCTTTTCACCACATATGTCCATGTACTCTAAGCAAGACACAAATCCATTCTTTAAAAATTTCCTTTTTACTTAAATTGCCCCAGACATTTCCATTTTCTCTCTCAGCTCCCATTAGTAGCATTTTAAGTGGCTTCCTCCCAGAGAAGGATCTTTCTGAAATCATTTCTTTTTTTTTTTTTCCTGTTTAGTTATGATAAAAGGACAGAAACCTAACTTTGGACAGCAGGAAATAATGCATCACTTTGAACAACTTGTCTTTTACAATAATATGGCTAGGTAGGATGGTTTCAAAGTGACAGGACATTACCTTAAACATTTACAAAGCTGTGGTTAAACCAATCTTCTTAGGCCACCTTTGCAACCCATGGAGCTTACATAAATATTTGGCTGCTGATGACAGGACTAATAAATCTGTTTAGAATGTTGCAGCAATATTTACTTACAAAGTAAAGGCATAAGCCCACTTTGGTCAATAATTTTAAAAAGGAGAAATGCTACTTTTTAGCACCTTGCATAAATATTTGCAAGACCTATAAATCAAAGATAACCCTGACTCTTCCCTAAAGCTTTTTACAGCTTCCTACCATGTTCCACCAAAATGCCCCTTTTAAATGCCACTCACTTAAGTCAGAACAGCTTGACATTTACTTGAAATGAACACATCAACTGGTTCTGGGCTTTAATGGAGGAATTATTAGATCTAATGACCTGAAGCTCTGCAGGGCACTTTTAGGCTATGGATACTTCTGGTGTCCCCACAGCTTGTGAATTAGATCACAAACATTTGGGGGATAAATCTTATGTTTAACAGGAATTAAAGGATGTACTCTCTGCTTGATCTTCCACATTATAGGGCATCTAGAAAGTGCTTGAGAGAAAAAAATAGAAAGGATGGCAGCTGGTCTGGGCACTGCTTCCCTTGGAGAAACTAAGATAGGTTACCTAAATCAATGGCACAAGGGTGCTGGGCAAACTGGGATGAGTCCTGGTCCTTACAAAATGGACTAAGTTGATACCTGATTTCTCCCTGGTCCTTTTCAAGAGCAGAATTTCTTCTTGCTTTCAAGGGATGATTCCTCAGAGAGAAAGATTCCAACAGTGGGGAACTTCTCTTCATTAGTGTCAAGCAACAAAATAACCTCTTGATTGCCTAATGCATCAGCGTCTTTTTTTTTTTTTAATTTTAATGACTGTTTAAAAAACTTTAAGAAGCATTTCCTATTTACCAGATGGTAGAGAAACAAGACAGTGGAAAAAGCATCCCAAATACAAAATACCACAGAATTACAAAGTATTTGTCATTTGCATATTACAGTTTTGTTATCAGGTTTAATTGCCAGGGAGTGTTACTAAGCAAGCAGTCACAGTTTACTGTGATTGATGTATGAAGATGGTATTTCAAGGTTTCATGTAAAAATTGCTTTTTCCCCAGCATCCTGGCCTGAAAATTCCTGGGGATGGAGAACAAAAGAACTTGCTTCAGTATTCACATTATCTAAGGGTAGAAAGAAAGACAATGACTTTGATGTTCTGAGGAGGAAAGGAGATCTTTGGTATTTATCCTTTTCTAGGAGGTGAATTCATACCAGATGGTCCATTTAAAATAGACCCCATTCTAAACTATTTTGCATTAAGTGGGGCTGTACAGAAAGCCTTCATTTCCTCTTTGGCAGTTGCTGGTGTGAGATCAGCCTCCTCGAAGTGGCAGCATTGCAGGCTTGCTTCTGCTGCCAGCCTGTAGGAACTCTGCTTCAGATCTACTGCTGCCCACTAAGGCAAATCTGCCCAAAGTATCTTCAGGTAAGACGTGTCCCTGCCAGGGACTGCCATTTGGGTCACCACAATTTCTCCTGTCTCTCTGAGAATGACTGATGCTAACAATACAATGCTTATGGGTTTCATTTGTTCCTGGGAATGTTGGGGAAGTTTTCACCAAAATTAAATAACGGGATTAGTCAGGATGGGTTAAGTGCTGTGAAAAACAACACCAGGCAGGGTACTATGTTCTGGAGACAAAGTAGTAAGCAGAACAAAGTCCTTGTCCTCATGGAGTTCCATCTGAGTGTAGCTTTCAAGGTTACAGTGCGTTTCTACAATGAATAATATTCTGCATCAAATGTTGACTCTGGAAGTTTCCCACATCTTTTCATAATCCCTTTTCATAAGGCAGGGACCTTGGTGAATGTGTGCTAGTTACATTTAGAAAGAGAAGGAAAGAGAAGCAAAGCATTCAAGAAGCTCTCTTTCCTGCCAACTAGAAAAAACACCTTCCAGTTTCTCTCACTTGGTCCTCCTTCAAATGTTTCAGCCTCTCTGGTAGTTTTCAATCCTGGCTGCACAGTAAAATCTTTGGGGATCTTTAAAAAATATTGAAGATTTTGACTTAGTTGTACTGGGAGTTTGCCCCAGGAATAAGAGGTTTTTTTGTTTGTTTTGTTTTTAAAGTTAATTCTCCAGGTGAGTCTGGTGGGCTTATCAGGTTTATAATCATGGAGTTAGCATCCTTCTTGGATGGGTGGCAGCAGAGAAACTGGGAAAGTTCTTATTATAATACATGCAGAGCATTAAGCTAAATATGCTCAACTGTTAGGAAGATATAGACATCATTTTGAACATTTCACACTGTTCTAGTTTGCTAGGCTGCTGAAAGCAATATACCAGAAATGAGTTGGCTTTTACAATGGGAATTTATTAGCTTACAACTTACAGTTCCGAGGCCATGAAAATATCCAAACTAAGGCACCATCAGGATGATACCTTCCTCCTGAAAGTCAGCTGCTGGCAATCCTGGACTCCTCTGTCACATGGCAAGCCACAAGCAGAACCTGCTGTCTCTCCCTTCTCTTCCAGGTTTCATTGTTTCCAGCTTCATGCTTCTGCGGCTTTCTCTCTCTTTTTCTGAATTTTATTCTCTTATAAAGGACTCCAGTAAGAGGACTAAGATCCACCCTGCATGAGGTGGGTCTCATCTCAACTGAAGATTCTACTCACCAAAAGATTTTGCTTATAATGGGTTCACAACCATAGGAATGGGTTAACTTTAAGAACATACTTTGCTGGGGTTCGTACAGCTTCAAACAATCACCACACACTATAGGTGTCTCTCTCAATGCACAAATCTTCTGTGTGTACAGTATGTGATAGAGAGTGATTGGGAAATAAAAATAAATAAGATAACAATTTCATCCCTGCCTTCTAGTTACTCACAGTATATGTGGAAGGAAATGAGATAGATAAACCATCAGTTACTCTCTAATGAGAGAGATGAAACCTGAGGACAGGGATTTTGTTAATCTGACTTTTTCCCTGATATTTCCACATTTCCTAGATAGTACCTGACATATAGAGGTGCTCAATGCATATTTGTTGAATTAATAAATTTGAACAGCTATGAGAGATATGACAAAGGGTTGATGATACCTTCATTAAGTATAAACATAGGCAAGAAATAGATCAATTCTTAATAATTGGTAACTATGTTAAAGACCTAAATATGTAAGTAACCAAATTTAAAATGTGAGTAAACAAACACATGGGGAAAAGTTGAACTTCATTAGTATCCCAATGAAAGCAAATTAAAATATAAATTAAGTTTTCATTTTTCTTTAGTTTAAAAAGGGGAAGTATAAGTAATCCAAAGGGAGGGTGAAGTAAAAGGAGCATTCATGCTTTGCTATTCATGCTGCAAATTAGTACAACCTTTTCTAGAAAGCAATTTGAAATAATATAAGGCCCATAAAAATATTCATAACAGCAAAGTCACTGCTGATAATCTATGCCCAGAAAATGAAGCAAAATATGAAAGTACTGTGCTTATAAAGATATTCATCATAATATTATTTATAATAAAAACAACCAAATCCCTGACGCAGAGGAAAATTTAAGTAATTTACAGTCAATTCATTAAATGCAACATTGTGCAGTCATTAAAGGTAATGGCTGTGAAGTTTCTCTCAGTGTAGAAAATGCTTGGGCATTATAAAAAGAGAAAAACCAACCCCAAGAATTATTTGTACCCCTGCCTTAAAATAATTTTTGAAATGAAACAGTAATAAAGACTGCATTTTAAAAATATCCCATGAAAAACATGGGCATATGAAAACGAGAAAAGAATTGTGCAAAAATTGTTATTGTTCAAGTGATAGGCTTATGGGTGATATTTCTAAAAGTATTGGGGAAGCAGCTGTGACTCAAGCAGTTGAGCTCCCCTTTATCATATGGAGGACCTGGGTTCAATCCCCGGGACCTCCTGGTAAAAAAAAAAAAAAATTGTCCCAGATCTGTGCTGTGAGGTGCAGGCACCCCTCAAGGCAAAGTGGCGCACCAAAAAAGATGATGATGAAAAAAAATTTTTTATTTTAAATAAAAGTATGGTAACACACATAAAGAACAAATTTCTCATTTTAACCAGTTTTGTGTGTCCAATCCAGTGATATCAATTAGGTTCGCAATATTGTGCCACCTTCACCACCATTCATTACCAAAACCTTTTCATCACCCCAAACCGAAGCCCCACACCGACCTAGCAATAATTCCCCACTCTTCCCCCGCCCCAGCCCTGGTAACCTGCAATCCACCTTCTGTCTCTATATACTAACCTGCTTTGGGTATTTCAAATGAGTGAAAACACACGATATTTGTCTTTTTTGTCTGCTTATTTCATTCCACATGTCTCCATGGCTCCTTCATGTTGTAGCATGCATAAGAATGTCATTCTATTTTTTGGCTGAGAATGTTCAATTTTTTATATATACCATATTTTGTTTATCCGTTCCTCTGTTTTTTTTTTGTTTTTTTTTTAAAGATTTATTTATTTATTTAATTCCCCCCCCCCTCCCCTGGTTGTCTGTTTTCTGTGTCTTTTTGCTGCGTCTTGTTTCTTTGTCCGCTTCTGTTGTCGTCAGCGGCACGGGAAGTGTGGGCGGCGCCATTCCTGGGCAGGCTGCACTTTCTTTTCACGCTGGGTGGCTTTCCTCACGGGCGCACTCCTTGCGCGTGGGGCTCCCCCACGCGGGGGACACCCTTGCGTGGCACGGCACTCCTTGCGCGCATCAGCACTGCGCATGGCCAGCTCCACACGGGTCAAGGGGGCCCGGGGCTTGAACCGTGGACCTCCCATATGGTAGACGGACGCCCTAACCACTGGGCCAAAGTCCGTTTCCCTATCCGTTCCTCTGTTGATAGACGCTTGGGCTGCTTCCATCTTTTGGCTATTGTGAATAATGCTGCTATAAACATGATGTACAAATATCTGTTCGAGTCCCTGATTTCAGTTCTTTTGGGAATACACCTAGAAGTGGGGTTGCCGGGTCATATGGTAATTCTATACTTAACTTTCTGAGGAGCCACTACGCTGTTTTCCATAGCAGCTGCACCATTTATATTCCCACCAGCAATGCACAAGGGTTTCTATTTCCCCACTTGTTATTTTTCCTTTTTTCTTTTAAAATAATAGCTAGCCTAGTGAGTATGAAGTGGTATTTCATTGTGGTTTTGATTTGCATTCCCGTAATGGCTAATTATATTGACTATCTTTTCATTTACTTATTGGCCTTTTGTATATCTTTGTGAAAATGTTTTTCAAGTCCTTTGCCCGTATTTTAATTTAGTTGTTTTTCTTTTTGTTGTAAAAATTCTTTAGATATTGTGGACATTAAACCCTTATCAGAAATATGATTTCCCAATATTTTTCCCATTCTGTCTGTTGTCTTTTCACTTTCTTGATAACACACAAAATTTTTAATTTTGGTGAAGTACAATTTATCTTATTTTCTTCTTTTGTTGCCTGTGCCTGTGAGATTTTTAAAAACTGTTTTCCAAGTAGTCTGTGATTTTATTCTATTGATTTTATCATTTGAAATATTTTTAAAAGTTTTTGTTTAAAATAAAAGAGAAAACAAAGTGCTATGAAAATAGTGATTAGCTCCTTCCAGGAGAGTCAAGGGCAACTCAGCTGCTGTTCAGGGATGAATGTATTAGTCAGAATGGGAAATGCTATAACAAGCAAGCCCAAATCTCCATAATTAATACAATAAGATATTTATTCCTCACTTCTAATTGAGTACAGAGCAGATGTCTTCCACATGGTGATTCTGGGACTGATGCTCCTTTATCTCACGGCTTCATTGTCCTTTGGGGTCTGAGGTCTTCCGTCTCCAGAGAGCAGATGACGGCAGGTGAGAGAGGGCATTGAAATTCCCATAGGCCAGTTTGGTGCCCAAATCAGAAAGTGGTACACATCACATCCACCCAGACTGGCCAGAACTAGACATATAATACCTTCTAGATGTAAAATGTAATCTTCCAGCGTTCACAGAAGGAAAATGAAATGGTTTGGTATACACAAAGTATTGATTCTGCCATGATGAATTATATGCTAGAGGAAGAAGAAATGGTGTGTTGTGGGTGAAAAGATTAGCATGGTGGGGATTACTGAGTACCCTAGTTTGACTCAAGTTGAAGCCTGAAAAGCACACAGTGCTCTTGATGTGTGCAGTGCTTGAGGGTAGTAGTGGTGTAAGGGGTCTAGTGAGAGTTAGTGGCAGGGAGAGGGAAGGTGAAAGATTAGCCTGAAAGGAAGCTTGTAGCCAGACTGTAAGTATCTTCCATGTTTTGTAAAGCGATTTTCAACTTTAACCTGTATACCATGGAAAGCCAATTAAAATACTTAGGAAAGGTCACATTAACTATTAGAAAAGTCAGTCTGGAGTATAGATTGGAGAGAAAGAATCTGGAAGGAGGAAGATTCATTTTGAATTCATATTTCCAGGGGAAAATTCACTCCTTTAATTCATGGAGAACATTTAGACTCTATAATTATGGTCAAATGATACTAACTGCACACCTACTATTCACTCTGTGCTACTAAACATTATGGGGAATGGGTTCTTGTATTCCAGAAGCTTTCAGTTTAATGAGAGGAGACAAGACAGATGCAAAAGAATAGAGCAAGCATAACTTCTGGAGCACACTCAGATCCTCAACCAAACATGAAAGGCTAGAATTTTATGGACTGGATTATTGTACTTAAGTGAAACTATATCATACATGTTGTATCTGATACATCACTAAACATAAGGAGGTGATTCAGTTGCTGAATGGCTAAAAGAGTGACAACATCTAGTACAATTGGGAAGCGGATTTGGCCCAATGAATAGGGTGTCCACCTACCACATGGGAAGTCCAAAGTTCAAACCAGGGCCTCCTGACCCATGTGATGAACTAGCCCATGTGCAGTGCTGATGCGTGCAAGGAGCACCGTGCCATGTAGGGGTGTCCTCCATATAGGGGAGCCCCATGCGCAAGGAGTGCGCCCCATAAGGAGAGCCACCCCGTGTGAAAAAAGCACAGCCTGCCCAGGAGGGGCGCTGCACACATGGAGAGCTGACGCAGCAAGATGATGCAACAAAAGAGACACAGATTCCAGGTGCGGCTGACAAGAATGCAAGTGGACACAGAACACACAGTGAATGGACACAGAGAGCAGACAACGGGGGTGGGGGGGTGGGGGGAGATATAAATTAAAAAAATATTTTTTAATTATTTGTAGCTTTTTAACTTCTACTTATCCATTTTAAAACTTCTCTTTTAGCACATACTTCATACTGTCATGTTTCTCAGTGAGTTGACATGTTGCAGTTCTCTTCAATACCACGCAATAAGGGTAGAAACACCTTATTCTCTACTATATTCTCCCCCGCAGCACATAGAATAATCCTTTAGAGAGTTCATGATCCCTCAAATTGTGATTAACGTTCCTTTCATTGTTTATATGGAGATCAGAGGTGGTATCTATCAAGTGTGTTGCAAAAACACAATCATCTTTCTTCTCCTCCCAGAAATGTCAGTCATTCATAATTACAAGTCTTATCTTGGAGACCAACTCATAAGGAAATTTTTGCCATTGCCCTACCCACGTCCGTGAGGATAAAAACCAAGATTCATATTCAGAAAATTCAATAAATATTATTTCTGGGTTAAAATTTGAAACTAAGAAATCATTGACCTGGCATTTCTTCTGAAATGTTTGTTCTGGACAAACTCAAGTGCCTGCCCTTTTGGTAGTGTTCATTGGAAAGGAGAGGATAATTCCACAGCCCATCTTTTAAGGACATCCCACTGGGAAAAGAAAATGCCTGTACATGAGTGCTACAAAGAAGGCCGTGTTCACCTACAGAGTGTAATTTCCCTAGAGGGTGGCAGAGTCCTACAGGGTTATTCTATGGGGACAAAATTTAGTGTTTAGCTTCCAAAAATGACATCATATCCACCTAACTTTCGGTAAATCATGGGTTTGGTTTGATTGGTTGCATTTCAAGACCAAGAGGAAAATTGGAGAATAAAGTCAGTTTCTTTTGATCACACCCTGGTGTACACAGACAGAAATCAAATAGAATAACCAGCTGTCACCAAGTAGTGAAAATATTGGGATGAATAGCAGACCTTGAGGCATCACAAGAAATTTCTGCAAAACTGAATTAGGGGAAGCGGGTGTGGCTCAAGCAATTGGGCTCCCATATATCATGTGGGAGGTCCAGGACTCGATGCCCGGGGCCTCCTGGTGAAGGCGCGCTGGCCCACGGGGCAAGCTGGCCCATGTGGAGTGCAGCTCCATGCAGGGGTGCTGCCCTACGCAGGGGTGCTGACCTACGCAGGGGTGCTGGCCAGCACAGAGAGCTGACGCAGCAGGATGGTGCAATAGGGGGGAGATACAGAGGAGAGATGGTGGCAGACATGGTGGAACAGGGAACTGAGGTGGCACAGGAGAATGATCGCCTCTCTCCCACTCCGGAAGGTCCCAGGATTGGTTCCCGGAGCTACCTGATGAGAGTGCAAGCAGTCACAGAGGAACACACAGTGAATGGACAAAGAGAGCAGACAATGGAATGGAGGGAGGGAGGAGAAAATTTTTTAAAAAACACCTGAATTAGCTGCAGTCAGGCAATAAGGTCTGTTAAATGCCTTCTGAGCACTTCCCTCTTCTACTCTCTTTTAAGTGCTGGGATCCTCAGTAAGGTTGACTCAGTGTTGATCAGGTCTTTGATACCACCTGAACGCTTGAGAATAACCTGTCCCTGCATGGCCTGTGTGGTCTCTAAGAGCCCCTGCATGCTCAGGGACTGACGTGCTTGCCAACTCAAGATCCCCTTACCCTGCAAATTCTGACAATCATGACAAACAAAAAATAGATGTTCTCTATTTGTTCTTTTGCGTTAAACTTTTCAGACATCTTTCCAAAGAAGAATCTTCATATTATACATATACATATGGCCACTGTGCTAGGTTCTGGGACAAATAAGAGGTGACTCACACACAGAACATGCATTCCGAGGCTCCAGACCCAGTCATGGTGTGGGACGCACTCTCGGGTAACCCTAATGTAAGGGAGACAGTGTAAATGCCAGGAAAGAGGTACAAATGAAGAGCAGTGGGGCACCAGGGGGGAAGGGATTACGTACAGCTGGGGGAACTAGGGTACCTTCAGAGAGGAGGTTATATTAGTGGTCAACTCCTGGTCAGAATTAGCCCCACAAAGCCTTATGCCATAAAGAGGCACTGCAGAGATGGAGACGACAGGGGTCATCTGCACTTCCAAAAGGAAGTTTGGTGAACGAAAGGAGGAAATGGGAAGGGAGTTGGATAGCTGGATCCTGATCAGAGGAAAGATTTTGTATTTGCTAAGTTGAAGTAGGAAAAGTGTTGGTCATATGTATAGGCAGAGAGGAAAAAAATAAGAGGAAAGGAAGAGTTTGAAAACTGGAATATTGACAGGGAATAGGATTGAGCCCAAGGGTGGCACATACATGCTCCAAAAGAGTTTTAAAGAATGTTATTTATAATAGCTTCAAACTGGAAACAACCCAAATGTCCCCAAACAGGTGAAGGGCTAAATAAATTATGGTATATTAATACAATGGAATGCTATATGGCAAAGAAAAAGAACGAATTGCTGATATTTTATGAACAACATGGTTGATTCTCATAGACATAATGTTGAGTGACAAGAATATAAAATAAAAATAGAACAGGCAAAAAGGCCTACATACAATATGATTTCATTAATACGAAGTTCAAAGATCATCAAAACTAATATAGCGGTCACCCTTAACAGGGTGCTAGCTAGAAGGGCCATGGAGAAGCCCACCGGTGTGCTGGAAATATCCCATGTGTTAAACTGGGTGTTGATGATACAGATATACACATGTGTAGAAATTCAATGAGTTGTACGCTTAAGACTTGTGCATTTTATTGTATGTAATTATATGTATGAGCTAAATCTTTACCCCAAACCTTTTCAAGGTATCACAGCAGCTGGGCCTTGTGGTGTAGCAACAATGGAGCTTGAACTACAGATGGACAGATCTGGTTCAAATGCTGATTCTGCTGTTTTCTACCCATATGACCTTAGGCAAATTATCTGACCTTCCAGAGTCTTGGTTTACTCATCTGTAAATAGACATACTGTTAATAGTATCAACTCAGGGAGTTGTTGCAAGGTTTAATCAGGTAATGCTTATAATGAGCCAAGCACTGTGCCTGGCATGTGGTGAGCACTTGCTAGATGTTAGCTGTTAACATTATGATTATAAAAGGCAGGAGGTGATGTGAGTGTTCTCTGCCTCTCCCACATGGGTACAAAGACTTTCATGACTTGTAAGTCCCTGTGATGGAGTGTGCTAGTTGCCTACCCAATATGCATTTCCTCTTCTCTCTTACTAACTGATGCTTGATTTTCTTCAATATAGCAGTGTGCCCAAATTAAACACACACAACATGCACACACACAAATTTTCCTAGCATGTTAGTACTGGGCTGCCGACCTCTTAACTTCTAATCACGTGACAAACATAAAGCACCTATGCTAAGTCACTATTTGAAAAAATACATGTTTCATTTTAGTTGGCAAAAGGCTTCCAAGGCAAAAATACCAGAAAGGGGTCGGCTTTTATAATGGGAATTTATTAGGGTAACATCTTACAATTTCAAGGATGTGAACATGTCCAAATCAAGGCCTCCTGAGAGATGCTGTCTCACCCAGTTGCAGCTGTGGGCGACCAGGTACATGGCGTCTCCACCCTCTCCTCACTGCTTCAGCTTTGACTGCTCCCCTGATTCCAGCCTCCAGCCTCTTTCTCAGTCTCTTTCTCAGCCTCTCGGGGTTTCTCTGTCTTTCTGTGCCTGCAGGTGACCCCGGAATCCCTCTCTCACATGGCAGGGTAAAGTGGTGGCTCTCATTCTTTGTGTGTGGCTTTTTCTCTGTGTCTCTGTGACTGTTTCTCCTGATTATAAAAGACTCCTGCACAAGGGCAGAAACCCACCCTGGGTCCCACCTCACTAACAAGTGTTCCAATCAAAGGCCCCCAATGGAATTCAATCCAATCAAAGGTCCACACCCACAGGACTGGGTGAGTTCCAAGATATGATCTTTTCTGGGATTCTTAAAACTTCAGACTGTCACACTTTGATGCTCACCACCTATTGCAAATTTGGATTGATACATTTCCCCTTGACCAAAAAAAATTGTGGTCAGAAGCTGGTTGCTGCTGGATTGATGGCAGAATCCTTGGGTAGGCAACTAGTTCTTTCTCTGCCCTGGTCTCTCTCTCTCTCCTATGCACATCTGTAGTGGTTAAAATGAGTGGTGTTCCCCCTAAAAGATATGTCCACGTCCTAATCCCTAGAACCTGTGAATGTTATTTTATTTGAAAATGGGCCTTTTGCAGATCTTTAGGATCTTTTTTTTTTAAAGATTTATTTTCTTTCTTTCTCCTTCCCCCCATTGTCTGCTCTGTGTCCATTTGCTGTGTGTTCTTCTGCATCTGCTGTGGCACCAGGAAACCGTGTCTCTTTTTTGTTGCATCATCTTGCTGCACCAGCTCTCTTTGTGTGCAGCACCACTGCTAGGCAGGCTGCAACTTTTTCACGTGGGGCAATCAAAGGCCCCCAATGGAATTCAATTCAATCAAAGGTCCCACACCCACAGGACTGGGTGAGTTCCAAGAACATGATCTTTTCTGGGATTCTTAAAACTTTTTCACGTTCACTCCTTGTGTGGGGGGCACCCCTACATGGGGGCACCCTTGCCCGTGGCAGCACTGCGCATGGGCCAGCTCATCACATAGGTCAGGAGGCTCTGGGTACGGAATCCTGGACCCTCCATATGGTAGGTGGACACTCTATCAGTCGAGCAACATCCACTTCCCTTTGTTAACTATCTTGAGAAGAGGAACTTAAGCAGATCATCCCAGATTATCTGAGCAGCCCCTAAATCCAATGACAAGTGTCCTTATAAAAGACACTTAGAGGAGAACAAAGACATGAAAGGAGGAGGGGATGTGACCATGGAGGTGAAGAGTGAAGTGATGCAGAATGTCCACAGCTTCTAGAGGATGGGAGACATGATTTTAGACTTCTGGCCTCCAGAACTAGGAAAGAAGAAATCTCTGTTGTTTTTAGCCACCTAACTTTTGGTAATTTGTTATAGCAGCCACAGGAAACTAATGCATATCATTAGTGCACTGCATCTCAGGCTTGCATTGTGCAGGGTAGGAGCCTTGAACCATCAGTGACTCCTCAATAAGGTCTTTCTGAACCAAATGGACATGTTCTCATGTCAGAAACTGGCAGGCCAGGCTGCAGTCCCTTCCTGAAGGAGAAAGAAGCAGGTACATGACACTGACATTCCCTGCATATTCTCTTCTACAGATTCTGTAAACAGCTGTATTCCAGCAGCAGCTGCAACCCTACCATACACAGATGAGTACAACCGTTTATAACCTACCTGGAGAGAACAGCCAGATCCCCTTTTTTTCAAGTTTAGAAATCTAAATACATTTTCCAGTTTGTCAAACTTCCTGAAAGACTGGGATATATTATGTGATTGCATAATACAGTTAAGTGACCGTACCACCTGTGTCCTCTTCTCTTTCCACACCCAGGCTGGGACCAATGTTAGTGGAGGAAGTGGGGTAGAGAGGACTGGAGCTGGAGAATGGGAAGCAGGAGGGCAAAAAGCATGGGTAAGCATGCTCAAGAACCCTCCACTAGATGGGCCAGAAGCATGGGTAAGCGTGCTCAAGAACCTTCCACTAGGTGGACAGGAAGCATGGGTAAGTGTGCTTATGAACCTTCCACTAGGTGGACAGGAAGCATGGGTAAGTATGCTCAAGAATCCTTCACTAGATGGGCCGGAAGCATGGGTAAGCGTGCTCAACAACCTTCCACTAGGTGGATAGGAAGCATGGGTGAGTGTGCTCAAGAACCTTCCACAAGGTGGACAGGAAGCATAGGTGAGTGTGCTCAAGAACATTCCACTAGATAGGCAGGAAGCATGAGTAAGTGTGCTCAGGAACCCTCTACTAGCTATGGAAAGAAAGCCTGTCACACCATCTTTGTCACAACTGGAAAGCATCATAGGGTGGTGAGTATGTGGTGTTGTCAGGCATGAATTTGAGTTCAGGTTCTTCCTCGAACAATTTAAATCTGTAAGATTTGTTTGCCTTATTCACAAAATGAGGATAGTAACTCTACCTACTTCTTAGAGTTTTTGAAGGGATTACTGCATGAGAAGTGCTTTGGGCAGTACTGGTATAAGTAACTCTTCTATAAATGGTAAGTACTATTATTAACAGAAACAGCTGTTTTATTTTCAACAGAATCCATGATGATAAAGACACTAGCTTTTCCCCAGGCACAGAAGTTTATCAACAATGCATCTGCTTCCTGTGGACCAAGTTATTTAACCTTGAACTTTCAAGGACATGTCTTTGTATCTTTCTTTTTTTAAACAGAATTGGCCAAAGTTTTATACCATGAAATTTCTCCATTCCCTTACTCATGCTGACAATTCCACTGTTTGGAGCGTCACTCCTCTAGAATCTAGAGGGACCGAAAACTCTCTCCCAGTCCATTCAGTGGGTTATGGCAGGATACGTAATGTCCTGCATCTGTCCCTGCAACATCATTCAGGACAACTCCAAGTCCTGAAAGTGCCCCCATATCACACGTTCTTTTCCCTCTCCCTGTCTTCAGCAACCCGTGGCCATTGTGTCCACATCAATGATATAATTCTATAGTAGAATAGCAGTAAATCTACTCTAATCCATATTTTATTCCTCCATCCTGAGGACCCCGGGAGTTGGTGATGTGGGAAACGTGGGGGGTGTGGGGAATGGGGCATATGGGAACCTCCTATATTTTTAAATTTAACATTTTGTGTGATCTATGTATCTTTTCAAAATAAATTAAAAATATATTTTAAAAAATGAAAACAAAAACAAAAAACTATCTGTAAAGGACCAGATAGTAAATATTCTGGAATTTGCAACCTACATATGGTCTTTGTTGTTCTGCTTGCTGTTGCTGCTTCTGCTTCTTTTCCTCCTCGTCCTCTTTTTCTTCTTATGACTCTTCTTCTTTTCTTAAAACAACATTTAAAAAACATTTTTTAAAAAATTAGCTCAAGAGTATTGTGCAGGCCAGGTTTGGCCAACGGCCATAATTTGTTAACCCGGGCTAGACGAAAATTTAGAGACACTGAGTTCTTCTGATCATATAGATTAATCAACTGCTTAAAGGAAGGTTTTGGGAGGAGTCTGAGAGAAAAGGGGTTTTCTGTACCCACCCCCTCCATGAGGAGAGGAGTTGGTGACAATGGTGGCTGTAGAGGGAAAGAAACTATTGAAAGGGTATAAATGGCTGAAGGACACAAAATCAACCTGGAAGACTGATTCAAATCCCACACTGCACAATTCTGCCCAAGTTCAGCCTGTTTTAGAGTAGTCAGCTATTAGTGAAGAACAGGTGAGAGCCAGACTAACATCTGTGCTTCAATATGGCTTTCATTCTAATACTCAGATATGCTGTCATTTTTCAGCAATCCAACCCAGCAAGACACTCAGAAGTTAAGGCGCTAAAATCTTATTTCATAAATAATTTACTCCTGTTGATAGGTCCTCCCCATTCCACACCCTTCATTCCAAACAGCAGAAGACAGGGTTGCAGTTTAACTTGACAACAACAAAGAAACCCCTGGATGATAGAAATGCATGCCCCACGCTTGGGAGACTCCCATCTGCATTTGGTAGAAAATTGGCTTGTGAAAAACTGGCCACTGGGTTGGGTTCTAATATAGACAACTGCACAGAGGAGAAAAAGAGAGCTCTGATGATTAATTAATTTGAGGCCTGGAAGGAATGTTGGCTACTCCCTGATCAAAAGAGGAAATGGCCATAGATCAAGTTTTCCTTTATCCAAAACAGCAAATATATATAAACATGCTCAACAAAATTTGGAATGACAATTCTTAATGGTTTCCATTAAGGCTTATATCTCAAGAGGCCTTTTTTTCCCACTGAAAGTTCATTCTTTCCCTGGGTTTTCTTATATCTAACATCCTACTGTTTTTCTTTGGGACTAGATAATCTTCTTGTGATGGTGCCATCCTTTACTCAGGACGATAAAAGAGAACAACAATAGATAATCCTAGATGGTAGATTATATCCATTAGGAATACATTTAACTGCAGATAACCTAAAACGTAAAGATTAATAGATTAAAAAGAAAATTTTATTTTTCTCCCATTATCAAGAAATACAACAATGCCCAAGACACTCATACATTTTAAAAAAGATTTATTTTATTTATTTCTCTCTACTCCCTCATTTGCACTTGCTGTGTCTGTTCGGCTTCCTTGTTTCTTTAGGAGGCACCAGAAACCGAACCTGGGACTTCTGATATGGGAGGGAGGTGACTAGTCACAAAGCCTCCATCCCCTGCTTTGTTGTGTCTCTCATTGTGTTTTTCTTCTTGTGTCTCCTGGTGTGTCAGCTTGCTGTGCCTGCCCATTGTTCCAGCTTGCTCTCTTTTTTAGGAGGCACCAGGAACTGAACCAAGAACCTCCCATGTGGTAGGTGGGAACTCAATTGCTTGAGCTGCATCTGCTTCCCTGTCCATACATTTTTTATTGCTTGCTTTGCTATCCTAAATATACTGAATTTCCCCCATATGCTTATTACTCCTAGTTTCATGTTAGCTATAGTAGCTCCAGATATGACACGGATATCTTCAAGACATGGAAAAAGTAGGGAGCGGAAAAAAAGCTATGAGCTATGGCTTTCTTCTTTTATCAGGAAAGCAAACTTTCCCAGAAACCACCCCAGAAGTTTTCACTTGTTTCATTGGATAGAACTATCACGTGGCTACTGAGAGCTGCAAGGGAAGTTGGGAAAGCAAGGACTTCCCAGATCTGAGCACTCTGCTGCTCCAAACAGAATTAGGGTTCTTCTGGCAAGAAAGATGGAATGTGACTATTGCGTGGGCTACTCATAGTATCTGCCATAAGGACAATATACAATTAGTTTTATCTGGATTTGAAAAGTTTACTTTAATTATGCATTGAGTTATTCAATCAACAAACATTTGATGAACCTCTTCAAAGTTCAAGTTTGAGATATCACATTGAATATGACAGTGTGCTTGCTCTTAAGAAAATCAAGTCTGTAGTAGAGTTTTCTAAGAATAAACCACTTATTATGGAAGAGGTGTGTAGAAGAGGGACACCAATTCACCCTTCTGGAAGACCAGGGAGAAAACCCCGGACAGCTTCAAAAAGGAGGTGATACTAGAAAAAGTCTTAAAGGATGAATAGGAGTTTGCCTTGAGGGGCAGTAGTAAAGGATAAGCAAATGTCTGAAGTATGAGAGCATATCATGAGACTCAGTCAGGGTCTGTCTAGGAAATCAGACACCTCTTCAAGTATTTACAACACAGGGAATTTAATGCACAGGGTTGACTATGTGGCAGAGTTAGATTAGGAAACCTCTGCCACCTCTGCTAGAGGAAAAAAAGAAGAGACCAGAAGCTGAACCATGGGGGATTGTTTGGCAAATGCTGGAACCGCCGAGGAGATACAGTTGCTGTTATAGAAGTCATTTAAGACAGAGAGGAGAAAAAAACACGTTGGCTTCTCTACTCCCCCTGCCCTCCACTATTTCACTAGCTCTTCCCACTGGCCCAGCTCAAAAAACTGGAAGCCTGTGACACAGAAGCCCGTGAAACCCGGCCTGCGGGGGCCAGTCGCTGTGGGTGAAAATACAGGACGGGAAGGTGGGGATGAATTGAGGGCAATTAGGCCCAGGCCTGCTACTGTATCTTTGGGGAGCTGTGAGTATAGCTAATGTGTAATAAAGATAACAATTTTTTTTTAAAGATTTATTTTTTATTTATTTCTCTCCCCTTCTCCCCCTTCCCCCATTGTCCACTCTGTGTCCATTCGCTGTGTGTTCTTCTGTGTCCACTTGTATTCTTCTCAGTGGCACCGGGAATCTGTGTCTCTTTTTGTTGCATCATCTTGCTGCGTCAGCTCTCCATGTGTGTGGTGCCACTCCTGGGCAGGCTGTGTTTTTTTTGCGTGGGGCAGCTCTCCTTACAGGGTGCACTCCTTGCACGTGGGGCTCCCCTACTCAGGGGACACCCCCTGCATGGGCCAGCTCACCACATGGGTCAGGAGGCCCTGGGTTTGAACTCTGGACCTCCCGTGAGGTAGGCAGATGTTCTATCAGTTGAGCCAAATCCACTTCCCAATAGCTAACATTTCTAAGCATTTACTGAAATGCCAGGGAGTATGCTGAGTGTTTAATATTTTACATGTACCAACTTTTTTTCTAGTGTAAGTAAGGTACGTAGGGCGCAGTGGCGGGAGGTGCTGCACTATGGAATTATAGGCAAGGCTCACGTCCCCAAGGGCTTCTTGGCCATGCCAGGTGTTAGGGCTTTGTCATGAAGGTATTGGAGAATCAACAAAGGATGGGAAGTAGAGGAATTTTTCAGTCTGAGTTGCACTTTTTAAACATGGGATGTAGCTCACCCACTGGGCTACATCCGCTCCCCAGTGAGACTTGGTTTTTTTGTTTGTTTGTTTTTAGGAGGTACCAGGGATCAAACCTGGGGCCTCGTATATGGGAAGCAGTCGCCCAACCACTTGAGCTACATCTGCTCCCCTCACGTCTTTTTGAAAGACGTGACCAGGTTTGAAGTTCTGAGAATGGCCAATTCATTTAAAGCTCTGGCTAAGGAGAAATGAGAGTGTAACAAGCTTCTCCTCCCGCCTTTGCTGTTCCCTTAGTAGGAGCAGACATATCACTTCTGAACACTTGTGTCATCTGTTGACATAACTAGAATCTTTGTTTACTTGAGCTCAGCAAAACTGCAACAACAGATCCTTTTAAAGCAAAATATTTATTGCTAAACCTACACAATAGTCACAAGAGTTAATGTATTAATATATTACTCACCTCATTAACATACTTCCGGAGGAACCTTTGTCCTAGCAATGCTTCAAAGATAGCCTTGCTCTATCTGCTAGTCCCTTAAAGCATATTGTGGTCCTTTTGATTTGGTTTCCAACTTTAAAGAAAAAATTAGTGTCATTTTTCATTGGGTTGTGGAAGTAACAGTTGAAGACAGGACCTCAGATTAACTTGAAGTGTTGACACAGTGTTATCACAAATCAAGACTTACGGCCCTGGACGAGACATTAGAGTTCCTCTCTTCCAATAACCTCTTTAACAGATGAGAAAAGTGAGCCCACACAGATACAGTAACTAGCTCAACGATTTGAAAGTGCTTAGTGAAGGCAGCTAAAACCCTGACCCCCAGACTTTCATTGCCAAGCTGTCCAGAGCTAATGAGAACGGTTAATTTCAGGAATATCGCTCAGGTGTCAATAATCTCATCTCATGCAGACTTAATCAGAAAAGGGGGTTTATTGGCTCAGGAGACAGTTGAGGGGGGAATAGCCATTTCAGGCATGGCTAAGTTTAGGGGCTCATTGCTGTCCTCAGGACTCTGCTGCTTTCTGTTTCGTGGAACGGCTTTCCTTTGTGCAGGATTCATTGAGGCAGGCTCCTCCTGTGATGTGGCAAGGTGGCAACCAGAGGCCCAGGATCACATGCTGTCTGCACAAGGAAGCTTGTGCCTTGGTCCCAGTAATACCAACGAAAGTCTAGAAATGGAATTTTATTGGTTTCTCTTGGTCATGTGTCTTGAGGAATGGAACATTCTATCCACGTCTCGCTCATAGGTCTGTAACGGTTGTCAGGAAAAGCTCAGCCATTCTATCACCAAATTTCCTATTTGGAGAGTGAGGACAGTAAGATTTCCCAAAGGAAAATCATGGTTCTGTCAACCCAACAAGGGAGAATGAGTGCTGGACAGGCACAAACAACCGAGATCCACTACAGTTATTTACATCAAATAATATCAAATGGATGTCTAGAAAATGATGTTTGGGGAGGGTTGCTGTTGGCTATTATCCTGTTGTAGGAAAGAATCCCCTGTAGGTAAGAGGAACTTCTTGTGTGGAAATTCCACCATGGAATTCCAAGAAGCCAATGGCTCCTGGGTCTTTTAGTCCCTGGGGAGACAGCGATCCTATGATCCTGTCAGTGTGTATTTGGGGGCTTCACTTGACTTTTCATGCCCTGTGACAAATGAGCAAAACCAAGCAAACTTTAGAAAGCAAAATATAAAGGGTTTTATTCTATTTCACTTTAAGTCTCACTGCCTATTTATTGTTTCTGTTTTCTTGGTTCAAAAATATATAAAGACTAGCCATGGATGTGTGAAGAATTGTTCAGAGGATATTTTTCTGTTTTTACTTTGTTTTTTTAAAAGCCACTGTCTTCCAAGGTAGAGAAGAGATAAAAGGAGAAATTTGTAAGCATGATCCTAAAGGCAGAAACTACTTAAAAAAATATCTAAAAATTTTAAAAAGATAATACAGTAAAAACACTATTAAAAAGGTAAAGGAAAAAGGATAACCTTTGAAGAAATATATAAACTTTTTAACGAAAAGCTGATAAAGAGTACCTTTTATGTATAAAGGATTCTTATAATGAAAAAGACAAACACAACAATAGAAAAATGAGCCAAGGACATGAATAGAAAATTAATAAAGGAAAAATAAATGGACAATAAGCATATGAACAATCAGTCATTCAGTCTCACTAGTAGTGAAACAACAAGACACCACTTTTAAACTATCAGATTGGTAGAATAAAAGATTGACAACACCAGGTGTTAGCCATGGTATAGTTTGTTCACAATACCAAAATACTGGGAACAACCAAGCTATCATACTTAATACAGTGGGATTAGTTAAACACATTGTGACACATTTCTTGTATATTTTTATACGTTTAAAGTAGATTGCAAACAGAAGTTAATATAATCTTCCATTTGTTTCTATACACAAAAATGTTAAGACTGGCTTCCTTCTTTTTTGCCCATCTGTATTTTCTAACTCATCTTAAATTAACATGGAGTCCTTATATAATAGGAAACATAAAGGGAAATTATAACATTAAAAAAGAAAAGAGAAAGTGAGGATTATTAAACTGCCTAGGTACAACTTCTCCCTGTGCCAGAGAGGGAAGAATATGTATCTATCTTTTCTGGGGTGTTTCTACAAATCCCTGGGGAAGAGAGACTGAAATATGATTTGCCCTGTGCACAGAGGCTTCTGAATTCAGGGTGAGTACCAGTGCTTGACTCCCCCTCATCTGAGAGAGCCCCTGAAGCAGGGATTAGGAAACTTGCCTAAGGCAGGAGACTTTTGATCTTTATGCCTGCACAAAAGATTGGGAGACTCGGCTGAGGCCTGCTCACTGTGCTAAAGAAAGAAGAAAAAGGGCCTCCTCTGATGTGGGGTAAATTCTCCTTTTATTCCAGAAATACAATATTTCTTCGAATTCCCCACTCTCTTCGCACATAGATATTAATCAGTTTTTTAAGAAAGAAGGAAAAAAATGGAAGGAAAGACAGAAGGAATTCGGTCAGCATAATTTGTCTCCAGATCTTATCTTGGGTATGTTTTAAGTCTGCTGTTTCATATCTCCTTCTGAATTCTAAAATCCATTGATAAGATTCCCTTTTGGTACCTCCATGCATTTCAAGGAAAGAGCCTCAGAATTGGTCAGGGCAGCTTTCATCTCTAACTGATAAAACTGTATGTTTATTTAGATTCAGTCATATTGAACCTATTTCAACAATTACATATGACACCCCTGCTCCCTGATCAATCCTTGCCCCCTGTATGTCTCCCCTTAGGTCCACTCCTGGACTTCCAAGGAATTAAGAGCCCTGAATTCAAGCTCTTGGGTGGAATGATAAAAAAATAAAAAATAAAAAAATTGAAGGTCCAAGTGTATGTGCAATTGTCGTATTTTCTAGTACTCCTATCATCCCCAATCCCCCACCCCCAACATTTCTCATTTCATTTAATTTCTTTTTTTAACCCAGATCCTTCATTTTTCTGATTCTGTCTCATCTGGATGGAATTGCAGTGTTATCCTCTCCCACCTGATGGATAATTTCCTGCACGGCACATGGCAAGACAATCTGGCGAACACTCCTTCCTTCCCGCCGAGCCAAAATGTTTCATAATTCTCCAGTCCTTCTTAAGAGGGTCCAGCTCAGAAGCTGCAGTGACTCAGAAAAGGATAAATGTTTCCTTTCAGTTTTTGGGTTCTTTTTTTTCTTTCTTATAGTTTTGAAGTGCATGTCTTGAGCTTTATCTGGGACTGTTAGATCTTATGGGTTGGAGTCTGCTTCAGAATGGGATCATGTCTTCAGAGTTATCCACTTCTCTGGGGACTTTTTTGGTGACTCCGAAACAGTTACAGAGAGTCAGTGTACTTTCCTTCCCCATCTGCTTATAATAAGATCTCACAGAGTCCCATTAGGTGGGATGAGCCTTGCTTATAGAGTGCTTAGAAATCCTTGAAGGATGCTCACCCCAAAAAGTCTTTTCATAGTTGGCAGGCCTGCGGCTAGGAAAAGAGATATTCTCCATAATGGGGTCATTAGTTCCTCTCCCAATTCTAAAAGTCAGTTTTGTAATGGAGTTGTCACCCCTCTCCCAGCTTTTCTCTAGTGTTCCCAATAGGTATTAAAGTCCTTTCTTCGAGCTATAACAATATATTGTTTTTCTTTATCTTGGGAAAAAGGTGGACACATTTTAGAAGAGGAAAGAGAGACCTGAACATCTAAGGAACTTTTGGGAGGATGGATATGTTCTTCTTAATTCTGGCAATGATTTCATGGGTACAGACATGTCAGAACCTATCCAAGTGGATGCTTTAAATGTGTCTGGTTTATTGTATGCCAATTAGGCCTCAATAAGGCTGTTAAAACAAATAAAACAAAACAAAAACAAAATGTGTATTCAGCATTCCCCTTTTTGGTGCCAAGAGCCTCCTGTACTGTTTTGCACTTGAACACGTATTTAAGTTAACAAACAAACAAACAAACCTCCAATAGGAAATAATGTTGACTCATGCAAACCTTTCTAAGTGGCCCTGTGTCTCATTTTATCCAACTACTTCGCCTACTTTCAGAATCTAAGAGAACGTAAGGCCCGATTGTTCTTCTAGGAAGAGGGATAAAGGGGAGTGCCATCAGAAAGAAGCAAGGTAATAAAGTTCTACCACATTTTATTTAAGACAAAGCTGTACGCAGGAGACGGCTGGGAACACATTCTGAAACAACCTTTAACACTTTCAGCACTAGCCTGGGCATCATCTTAATTGTTATCACATGGGAACCCTGTCACCAGTTCCCAGGGCCTGGGATTTAGTCAGTATTTATTAGTCAATTATAAGACGGAAATTTCAAACAAGGCTCTATGGATTGAAACAGGAAACACAAAACACGAAAAGAGTCAACTATCATTCAAATGGTGAGAAATTGCCTTTTTTTTCTTTCACTATCAAAAGAACACTAATTTTGCTAATTTACTTAAATGTTAAAACTGGATGGGAGTGGATGTGGCTTAAGCAGTTGAGCACCCGCCTCTGACATGGGAGGTCCTGGGTTCCCTGCCCTCTTGAAAAAACAAACAACAAGCGAAAAAAATGATAAAACCAACTTAGGGAAGCCGATGTGGCTCGGTGGCTGAGCACCAGCTTCCCACACACATGGTCCTGGGTTCAATCTCCAGTCCCCAGAACCTCAAAAACAAACACACGCAAAAACAGGAGACAGAGAACAGGTCACCTGGGGGCTTGTAGTGACTGAGTATTCAAGAGTAACCCTGAAGGGAAGATTTGCTAGAAGGGACTCAACAGCAGGACTCTGCTCTAACCCAAGGTCCTGGTTCACTTTTGTGGAAACATGTACCTGATGATGGTCAGGCCTGCTGCTAATTTGCAATCAATATGCTCAGTGCACTATATATGTTATTTAACTCAGTCTCACTCTGTGAAATAGGTGTATCATTCCCACTTTACTGAGGAGAACTCAAGGCGGAAAAATGTGATACAACCTATCCAAGGCCACATAATTCTAACTCTAATGCTAATGCTACTACTAAACAGTAAACACCTTGTATTAGTCAGCCAAAGGGGTACTAACGCAAAGTACCAAAAATCAGTTGACTTTGATAAAGGGTATTTATTTGGGGTAAAAGCTTACAGTTACAAGGCCCTAAAGAGTCCAATTCAAGATTGCTTTCTCGCCAAAGTAAGTTGCCACGTGTTGAAGCGAGACGGTAGCTGATCTCTGCCTGGTCTCTCCTCCTTCTTCCTCTTAAGGTTCTGTGGGCCCAGCTTCTTCCTGAACTCAGTTGTAGGCTGACCTAGGGCTTGTCTCTCAGGGCTTCCTGAGGTCAACTCTCTTCCCAAGGTCAGCTCCAAACTATCAGGTGATTGGCTCACCTCTTTTCCTGGGGCCCCAGGATAAAAAATGACAGAGCTCTCTCTCTTCCCTATGTGTCTCCTTGAGTAAATGTCCATTTATATTGGCCCACCAAAGAGGTGGGACTCAACCTGAGTCATGCCCTACTGACATGGTTGAATCAAAGCCCTAATCTTAACAGGTAATTTAATCAAGACTTTTCAGCTGGGAAGCAGATTTGGCCCAATGGATAGAGCGTCCATGGGAGGTCCAGGGTTCAAACCCAGGGCCTCCTGACCCATATGGTGAGCTGGCCCACGCATAGTGCTGCCGTGTGCAAGGAGCGTGGTGCCATGCAGGGGTGTCCCCCACGTAGGGGAGCCCCATGTGCAAGGAGCACACCCCACAAGGAGAGCCGCCCTGAGCAATAAAAGTGCAGCCTGCCCAGGAGTGGTGCTGCGCACACGGAGAGCTGACGCAGCAAGATGATGCAACAAAAAAGAGACGCAGATTCCCGGTCCTGCTGACAAGAATGCAAGCAGACACAGAAGAACACAGGGTTATCATGGGATTGAAGACCTCACAGATGGATGGGTCTTAGCATGGCACTAGCACATAGTGAGTGATTGATGAATGTCGGCTGTTATCCTGACAGTGCAGCCTCCTGGCTTTGTCCAAAGAGCACTGAAGTCCCAGCTGGGAGCCTAATGCTGAGCCTGCTTCTCCAAGCTCTGGCTGAGTGACCTCGAACAAGGTTCAATTTGTCTCGATTTTTCTTTCCTGATAAATGGCAATACAAATGCTCCTAGTGTCTGGCCCAGTGGTGGCAAACCTGAGGAGTGTGTTTTGGGGCTAAAATAAGGTCATGGATATAGAAGAGCTTTAGAAAGAGTAAAGGGATTTTATAAATAATTGGTACTATCCGGGGGAAATTGTTTATTCATTCAACAAATATTTACCAAGTAACCTACCAGGTGCAAGAACCAAAATACAGTTTTATCTTCAAGCAAAGCTGATTGGTCCTGCTCTGTGATGGCAGAAACTCAGCCGAAAGCATGAAAACTGGTTGAAAATGGGGAAAATGTAAAGAAATTGGAGGTAAAGGCAAGACCAACTTTACATTCTTCACAATTTTGCAAAAGGCTAACCCCACAAAGTTTTGAAACTTTCTCAGTGTGGCCAGCCCAGAGGCTGCTTTAATATAGTCTCTTCTTTTTTTTTTTTTTTCATTAAGATGTCAATTTTTTATTTATTTTATTTTATTTTATTTTTTTTTAATTTTTTTATTTTTTATTGACTTTGTAATAATATTACATTAAAAATATATATGTGAGGTCCCATTCAACCCCACCCCCCACCCCCCCTCTCCCCCCCCCCTAAGCCAATCTCAGCTGAAGATAAGATGAGTACGTGTTTCCAAAAACCTTGAAGAGAAGCAACTTCTACATATCATACCTCTACTTTTGATTTAATGCAGGCTGCTCTCCAAGGAGCAGAACTTTTCTGAACAGATCTGAGATTAATTGTCCCTGGAAATTCAGGACTTGGCTCAATCCCCTCCCCACACCCCAGGCACACCAGTTTATTGCAAGTTCTCTCTCTGTAGGTTTTCAACAGCCCCCAGGCCTCAGTTAAAAGATAGAAAGTGCCACTCTGTGTTTCTTGTCTCTGGATCAAAGCAGTTGCCTCAGAGTCCTCAGGTTCGCCACCCCCCCCCCCCATCTTTTTTACTACTCTCCGTTTTCATCCACTTTGCACATAAACAAGGCCTTTGTGGGGAGCTGAGATGGGATGGGTAGCGTGTGAGCAGCGGCCCCCTGGATGCCTCTGCCCGGTGCGTTTAACGGAGGCTTTTGCGGTCTTGTAAAGCCAAGTGAGGAACCACAGCTGTTCGTCCACTTTGGGCCTAAATTAGCAATGAGATGTGCATTTGTCACCGAGGTAAACACACATTCTGAGATAGGAAAATTGGAAAGCGGGCCCTCAGGCCGGCTTATCAGCAGGGGTAGAGGCCAAAGAAACAGATTGTCAGTTATCCTGGTGCCAACAGACAGAAGATGTAAGGCTGGGGTTGCCTCAGGAATAAGGCCTGCGTCCGACCTGGGCCTCTGCGTGGACAGGGGTTAGGAAAACCCAGAATGAATGAGGGGTCTGTACTTCCTCATCTGCTGCACATATGGGCTCCCTCGACACTCTCAGCTCAGCAGAGCCCTCCGCCTTTGTGCAACTGACTTTTGTCTGTACACGCATTCCAGAATTTACACCTCCAAATAGGGGCTTCCCTCCTCAAAGGAGTCACCCTGGGGACGCCATCGTCTGGTTTACCGCGGCCACTCTGGACTGCTGCTCTGGGGGATGGACCTCGAAGCAAAGGCGAAGTCTTGTGACTTTTTTCAGTGGTGGCGAGTCAAATGATGGCTTGGATTTTGAGAAATCTGATCAATAAAACTGATCAATCAATCAATATTAATCAGCCCAGTCCTGTGGTTTTGGATGGACCACTTTGCATGCCAGGCACTGTTCTGTGTCGTGAATGGATTACCTTATTTAATTCTCACAATAACCCTACGGGGTGGATAGTATTATCTTGGTTTTACAGAGGGGCAAACTTAGGTACGGAGAAGTTGAATAACGTGCCCAATGTTACAAAGCTAACATGGGATCCTAATTCACGCAGCCTGATTCCAGAGGCCATGCTCTTAACCATTTACTATACTACCTTCCCAATTTATCTGAGTGGTTTATAAATTGATGAACCAATTTATAAGAGAGATGGAAAAAGGAATTTTCTGATGCAATCTATTACTTTACACAGGTACATAAGGCCTGAGGTTTCCCCATCAGAGTTTCTTCACAGGTACTTTGTTTAACAAAGATGCTTGTTAAAATGCATGTGAGTTACCTTACAGAGTATATATTCAGACATGTTTAATAAATTAAAATGACTCTAGAACAGGGAAACAAAAACATGGAAAATAGGACCAATGCATTTTGATGGGACAAGAAGGAAGCAAAAGACCCTAATCCTAGAATCTCATGGGATGATGATAGTAGGTCTGCACAGAATACCTTAACTATCCATCCATCCTTACATCCATCCATCCATCCATCCATCCATCCATCCATCCATCCATCCATCCATCGATCTATCCATATATCCATTTGTCCATTCATTCCAGAGATATTTACTAAAGGTATATCATGTTCTAGGCATCATGCCAAGAGTTGGGATACTGTATTGAACAAATCAGACCGAGTCCTTCTGAGTATTTAGAGTCTAGAGGGGAGAAGTAAAATTTTAACCATATAAGAAAAGTATAAGGTGGCATCAGAACAGATAACATGAGGACACTGGGTGTTTGGGAATGGGGAGAAAGAGATGGCAAAGGACTGGCAGGAAGGGGACTCAGTATGGTAGATGGTGCTGAATGCTGAATAAAATCCAACTGGATCCACAAGTTTAACTTTCCTTTCATGATTAGTGATAGACAATACTTATGTGTGACTGCTTCAGCCTATGATGGAAGTTATTGTAGTCATACAGCATGCTATTGCTTATAGATAAAGAAATAATGACTTTGAACATGTACTCAGCTTTGGCTCCTTCCCTCTCTAACTTTTCCACTATCTTTCACTTCAAAAATATCAACTCTAGTTGCTTTATCAGTAAATGATATGATCAAGTGAACCATGTCTCTAAGTTTTTTGAAAATTTGTGTGAAATTGTGGTATGATCCCAGAGGACTGTTGTTGCTGTGTGGTTGCATGAGGACATCAGGAAGGCAAAAGGGGGCAGAGTCTTAGGGAGTCAGGTAGGAAAAGTGGAGAGAACACTTTGATGATATAGTGGGAGAAGCTGGCAAAAATGTTTCAATACTATAATCTGAAATATGAGCTCATCCAACAGGGGTCTGATGAGTTTTCTTTGAAACATTCCAGAAGTAAAGGTTGACCTTACAAATTAATACAAAAAGAAGACTGCAACCCAAAATACTGCTAATAATACACTTTTCAAGCAGCAATTCATTTATTAATGAAGTTAATAATAATAACAGTTAACATTCACTATATTCTTATTTACTGTGTGCTAATTGCTTCCCATTCCCTTTCTCACTTAATCCTCATATTAGCTCTAAGTAATAGATACTATGCTGCTATTATTCCCATTTTACAGAAGGGAAATGGAGGTTTAGATATGTCAGGTGTCTTGCCCAAGGACTAGCCACTCTAAGAAGCAGAATCAGATTGGAACTGAGGTCTGTCTTAGAAGAAAACAAGTCCTTAAACAGAGTTCTCTACCATCCTGAATTTTAAAAGATTCATACCCAAATAATTGCCAACGTATTACACCTTAATTTTAAAAGGTAGGTCCCAAGACTTCTGGGAAGATGACATCAAAATTGACAGGCAGGGCTCAACTCTTATAAAAACAACAGAGAAAGGGCAAAAAATTGTCTGAAAGAACTATTTAGGAAACTGCAGACCAGGAGAGTGCTGCACACCTCTTCAGGAGGGCGAGGGACAGACAGATGAAAGAAACTGAAACAAAAACCATGAATTACTAAACCCTGCAGCCAGGAATGGTATCCATCCCCCACCCTCAAGATGAGCAACTGGATAGAATCTATGGCTCAGTATAGCCAACTGAAAGGTGAACAGATGTCTTCCTCCTTGGGAAATGGAGGGTGCAGGAGAGGATGGAGAGTAGTTTCTCCTCAGTGAATTTGGCCAGCAAAGCTGGCTTTGAATCTTGGCTCTAGCCAGACCAGAATCATGGGCAAGTGGAGGTTGAGAGTCAGCTCCATGGAAAGATTCACTGATGATCACCATCTGCTGACCAGACAAGAAACTGCAAGGATAAAAACTGCTTTTAGATGTCTCTTGTCCCAAATTCCTGGCAGCAGGTCTGTGCCCCATAAATGAGTCCCTGGCCCTATTCTGATAATTTAAACTGAGCAAGTATAAAGACTTAAAATAAATTGAACCCAAAAAATCAAAGAAGAGCTATGAAACAAAACCTAGGAAAGAGAAATTGACCATCAGAGTAAATTCAATGACATATTCCAATGCTTAGACAACCATACAAACAAACAGAAGGAAATGGCCCAGCCAAAGGAACAAAACAAAAACCCTGATGAGATACAATACAATCAATGATAATCACACAAACACAAACCTTCTATATTTGTGTTGTGAAGGGAAATATGTCTAAAGAGATAAAGCATATTAAAATGACACTGGGTGAGCATAAAGAACATTTTGAAACCTTCAAAGAAAAATAACAGAGCTTATGGGAATAAAAGACACAATGGATGAGATTAAAAATACATTAGAGGCACATAACAGCCTCTAACTGATGAGGACAATATTGGTGAAATTGAGAACAGAACTTCTGAACTTGAAAATACAGGAAAAGAGAAAAGAATGGAAAAATGGAACAGGGTCTTAGGGAATTGAGTGACAATGTACAATGTACAAACATGCATGCTATCAGTGTCCCAGAAGAGGAAGAGAACAGAAAAGGGGCAAAAAGAATATTTGAGGAAATAATGACTGAAAACTTCCCAAACCTTATGAGTGACATACATATCATTGTCTAAAAAGGATAATGCATCCTAAACAGAATAAATCCTAACAGACTTACACTAAGACACTTACTATTCAGAATGCCAAATATCAGAGATAAAGAGAAGGTTCTGAAAGCAGCAAGAGAAAAGTAAAGCACCACATGCAAGGGAACCCCAATAAGACTAAGTGCCACTCTCTCTTCAGAAACCATGGAGGCAATAAGAAAGTGGTATGCTGTATTTAAGATACTGAAAGGGGAAAACTGCCAACAAAGAATTCTTTATCCAGGAAAATTGTCCTTCAAAACTAAGGGTGACTTTAAAGTCTTCACAGACAAACAAAAACTGAGAGAATATGTTACCAAAAGACCAGAATTAGAAGAGATACAAAAGGGAGTGCTACAGCCAGAAAGAAAGAAAAAAAAAACAAGAGTGAAAGACTTGGAAAAGAATATGGACATGAAGATTCTTAGTAAGGATAACTCAAAAGGTAAAAAGACAGACAATAATAAGATATGAAAATGGAAATCAAAGGATAAAATGGATGAAGAAGTAATTCTTTTACAGTAATAACCTTGAATGTTAATGGATTGAATTTCCCAGTAAAGGATACAGGCTGACAGAACAGATTAAAAAAATGAGTAATAAGAGACATACCTCAGATGTAAGGGCAAAACCAGATTGAAAGTTGAAGGTTGGAAAAAAGATATTCCATGTAAATAGTAATAAAAAATTTCTGGAGTAACAATAGTAATATCAGACAAAATAGATTTTTAAAGCAATACTGTGGGAGCAGATATGGCTCAAGCAGTAGAGCATCTGCTTCCCAAATGGGAGGTCCTGGGTTTGGTTCCCAGTTCCTCCCAAAAATAAAACAAAGAAACAAACAATAAGAAAACAAATTTAAAAAAAATACAAACACTCAGAGAACTTGATGTGGCTTGGTGGTTGAGCACAAGCTTCCTATATAAAAAGTCCCAGGTTCAATCCCTGGTCCTGGTACCTGAAAAAAAAAAAAAAAGTAACCTATTATAAGAGATGAAGAAGATCATTATATATTAATTAAAGGGGCAATTCACAAAGAAGAAATAACAATAATAAATATTTATGCACCTAACCTGGGTGCCCCAAGATACATGAGGCATGCACTGGCAAAACTGAAGGGAGAAATATATGTCTCCACAATAATAGTTGGAGACTTCAGTACACCATTCTTAGTATCAGATAGAATGTCTGGACAGAGGATAAATAGAGAAACAGATCACTAGAATAATATGTTAGATGAACTAGACCTAAAAGACGTTTATAGAGCATTATATTCCAAAACAGCAGGATATACATTCTTTTCAAATGCTCATGGATCCTTCTCCAGTATAGACCATATGTTGGGTCACATGACAGGTCTCAATAATGTAAAAATATTGAAATGATACAAAACACTTTCTCTGATCATAATGAAATGAAGCTGGAAATCAATAATGGATGGAAAAAGGGAAAATTCACAAATATATGGAGATTAAAAAAAAAACTCTGAAATAATCAGTGGGTAAAGGAAGAAATTGCAAGAGAATTTGGTAAATATCTTGAGATGAATGCAAACAAGAATACAACATATCAAAACCTATGGGATACATTATTGGAATAATGAAAATGCTGCAATAATGACTGAGGTGATAAATGCATGACTATGTGATTATATCAAATATCATTGATTGTACACTTTGGATGGATTTATGCTTTATTAATATGTATCAATAAAATTGATTTTTTAAAAAAAGAATTATACACCATGGTCTAGTGGGTTTTATTCCAGGTACGCAAGTGTGGTTCAACACAAGAAAATCAATTAGTGTGAAATTCACCACACTAATACACGGAAGAAGAAAAATCACACAGTCATCTTGATTGATGCAGAAAAGGCCTTTAACAAAATACAGCATCCATTCTTGATTAGAAAACACTCCAAAAAATAAGAATAGAAGGAAGCCTTCTCAACATGGTAAAGTGCATATAAGAAAAACCTACAACTATCACGTACTCAATGGTGAAAGACTGATAGCTTTCACACTGAGATCAGGAAGACCAGGATGCCCACTGTCACCACTGTTTTTCAATATAGTTCTAGAAGTTCTACCTAGATCAATTAGGCAAGATAATGAAATAAAAGGCACCCAAAGAGGAAAGGAAGAAATAAAACTTTCACTGTTAGTTGGTGATATGATCCTATATCTAGGAAATCCCAATAAATCCACAACAAAGTTACTAGAACTAATGGACAAGTTCAGCAAAGTGGCGGGATATAGGATTCATATGCAAAAATTAATAGTGTTTCTATACACTACTGATGAGCAATCCAAGAATCAAGGCAGAAAAATTTCCATTTATAACGGTGACCGAAAGAGTACGATATCTAGGAATAAACTTAACCAAGATCATAAAGGATCTGTATTCAGTAAACTATAAAGCATTGTTGAAAGAAACCAAAGACCTAAATGAATGGAAGGACATTCTGTGTTCACGGATTGGAAGACTAAATATCATTAAGATGTTAATTCTACCCAAATTGCTTTATAAATTCACTGTAGAATGATTCAGCCTCTGTGGAAGATAGTTTGGTAGTACCTCCAGAAACTGAATGCAGAACTGCTCTATGATCCAGCAACCCTGCTACTTAAGAATATATTCAGAAGAACTGAAAGCAAGGACATGAACTGACATCTGTACACCAATGTTCATAGCAGCATTGTTCACAATTGTTAAAATATGAAAGCAGCCCTAGTGTCCATCAACCAGTGAATGGCCAAGCAAAATGTCATGTATATCTACAATGGAATACTATTCAACTCTAAGAAGAAATGAAATCAGAATGCATATGACAACATGGATGAACTTTGAGGACATTATGTTGAATGAAATAAGCCAGACAAATATTGTTTGGTCTCACTAATATGAACTAACTATGATGAATAATCTCACAGAGGTAAACTCTAGAGTATAAGCTACTAGGAGATAGAATGTGGGTTGAGAATGGGAGCTGATGCTCAATGTATTGAACTTTTTAATACGGTTTATTATAAAAGTATGGAAATGATTAGAGTTGATAGTGTGACACATTATAGTGAGTATAACTAACTCTCCTGATTTATAAATGAAATTGTGGCTGAAAGGGGTATTCTGTGGATATAAATGTCAATTGAAAGGAAAGTAGTTGATGATGGAGGAGATTGTTGCTATGGGGGGAGGAGTGGGGTGAGGGGGTTGGGGGGTATATGGGGACCTCATATTTTCTGAATGTAATAAAAAATTAAAAAAAATAAACTCATAAGAAAAAAAAAGAAAGGAAAGTAGAGAGTAATGTAGGGCATATGTAACAGTGATTTCAGTTGTAGATGAAGATTGTGGTTAATAATATAAATAAATAAAGAATTTTCTTTTGCAAAGTGTTAAAAATATGGTGATACAGAGGAAAATTACAACTAATGTAACTTACGGACAATAGTTTACAGTAATGTTGCAATATTTTTGCAGCAATGGCAAAGAAGATACTATATCAATTCTAAGAGACAAATATAGGGGGTATAAGGGGTTGGGGATTTTTCCTTTTGGAGTAATGAAAACATTCTAAAATTGACCACGACTCTGTGATGAAAATGAGAGCCACTGAGAATACACTTTGAATGAATTGTACAAAACAAATGGCTTTATAACACAGGAAATCCAGTGATGGAAGATGGACTGTGGTTAACAGGACAAATATAAGAATGTTCTCTCATCAACTGTAACAAATGTATAATACTAATACAGGGTGTTAATAGTTGAGTGAATTGGGGAAAAATATACCAAATGTAAGATATGGACTATAGTTAGTAATATTTTGATGATGCTATTTCATAGTTTGTAACAAATGTTTTTACAAAATGGTGGTGGTGGGGTGATGCTCAGGAGCCCTGTGTGATAATATGCATGTTTGTTTGGTAAGTTCACAACTTGACTGTACACTTATTGTTTATATATATTTATACTTGAATGATATACTGCAATTTTTTTTTTAAAGATTTATTTATTTATTTAGTTTCCCCCCCTCCCCTGGTTGTCTGTTCTTGGTGTCTATTTGCTGTGTCTTGTTTCTTTGTCCGCTTCTGTTGTCATCAGCGGCACGGGAAGTGTGGGCGGCGCCATCTTTTCACGC
Source organism: Dasypus novemcinctus (assembly GCF_030445035.2). Lineage (NCBI taxonomy): Eukaryota > Metazoa > Chordata > Mammalia > Cingulata > Dasypodidae > Dasypus > Dasypus novemcinctus. Next base: position 154,159,029 of record NC_080673.1, read on the forward strand.
TGGGCGGCTTTCCTCACAGGCGCACTCCTTGAGCGTGGGGTTCCCCCACGCGGGGGACACCCTTGCGTGGCACGGCACTCCTTGCGCGCATCAGCACTGCGCATGGCCAGCTCCACACGGGTCAAGGAGGCCCGGGGTTTGAACCGCGGACCTCCCATATGGTAGACGGACGCCCTAACCACTGGGCCAAAGTCCGTTTCCGCAATTTTTTTTTTTTCAAAACAGGTAAGTCCCTAAAGACAGTGAGCTTAACATTGCTAGAATTTACGGATGAGTAAAATTTTCAAAAATGTTTGTGAGTCTGACAAAGTGTTACCAAGTTTTTATTCCTAAATAAACATTTTTTTGTGTTATTTTAAAGTCTATATTCACCATCATTTCATTAAAGAAATAATAACTTAAAAACCAAAAATGTGTAAGAACTAATCTCAGAATTTTGAATAAATTTAACCTTATGGATAAATCATTGCATTATTCTTGTTTTTCTCATTTTGCTTCAAACCAATGAAAACTGGGGCCTCCAAATCACTAACTGGCATCAGGGCAATAACTGATCTTTGGGAGTACTTATGCTTTTATCAGCAACACTTTGATTTTTTAATATCCCTGGGAAAAAAATTGTATGGTATTTTTTTGTACTCTCTTGAAACTCAGACTTTCCACCGACTTCATCTGGTTTCTATCCTCCCCCACCATACAATTAGACTAAATATTTGAGGTTTCCCTATTGTCTCCAGTAAGGGTTTTGGAAGCAAGGTCAAATCAAGGGCATGTCTCACGGGTCAAAAGTATTCTATTTTGTGCCATATGAATGTGTCTCTAAATAATTAAAAAGAAAAATAAATCACTGTGTTACTGAAGTTATTGAGTGTTCAAACCAAATGGGTGAGTGGGTCTTGGGCCAAAACCAAAGAGCACATTTTAAAGATGACCAGTGATTTAAAAATGACAATCAGTCACAGTGCAAACAGGCAAAGAGAATTAACTTGAGCCATGAGTCGAAGGCATGACTGTGATCAATGTTTGGGGGGGTCTGAACTGTTTGGGGCCAGCGACCTTTCTCTGCTTTGGTATTTTTTCAGTCCTTTTTTTGAGCATGAGACATTACACAGTTCTTAGTTTATGAGTCACAGGTTATCTTGAGGGCAGTGTCTCCTTTTGGGGGGCTTGTCTATGAAAAAACAAACAGGTAAGCTGTGTGCCATCACCTTACTTCATCATTTATTTCATTGGCACTTTGGGGGCAAGCTGGTTAAAAAAAAATGTGTGAAATGTCTTAACATCTTCCTTTTTAAATAAAGTGGAGTATATTGTGAGGAAATATTACCTCATAAACCCTTTAACATTAAAAATAAAATGTTGCACTTGATATGCTTAAAAAGATCAGTGAAAGAATAGTCAGTCCTAAATCAAGTCTCCATATCTGTAAGTCACCCGACAATTTGAAGAGTGTAGGCAGTCATTTCAAATATTTCAGGGTTTTGACCTCTCACTTCTACTTCAGTTTTCAGGATGATTCAAAAGACCAACAAAACTAAAGATAAGGGCTTTCAGGGTTTTTGTAAAAATTTCCCATCAGTATAGTCTTGTGGTTAAGATCATGGACCTCTGGAAATAGAATTATCTGAATACCCATGTGGGTTCTACTACTTATTTCTATATGACCTTGGGCAACTTAACCTCTATAAGCCTAAGTTTCCTCATGTGTAAAAAAGGGATAAAGCAAGATACTACATGGAAAGTTCTTAGTGCTGTGACTAATGCATAATGAAAGTCCAAAAAATGTAGCAGAAACATTATTTACAATAGGAAGAGGTGGCTGCAACCCAAGTGTCCATCAACAGATGAATAGCTAAAACAAAATGTAGGATAGACATACAAAGGAATATTGCTCAGCCCTAAAAAGGAATGAAGGACTGATACATGGATGAACTTTGGAAACTGCTGAGTGAAATAAGCCAGACCCAAAAGAACAAATATGATATGACTTAGTTTTTATAAAATATCTAGAATAAGCAAAGTCATGGAGCCAGAAAGTAGATTACAGGTTACAAGGGCCTGGAGGTACGTAATGTGGGGGAGGGTTATTGCTGTACAGAGTTTCTATTTGGGGTAATGGAAATGTTTTGGCAAAGGATGGTGGTAATGGTAGCACAATATTGTGAATGTAACTGAATTGTACACATGAAAGTGGTTGAAATGGAAAAATTTGTTTAGTATATATGCTACCACAATAAAAAAGAGATTTTTTTAATGCAGCACAGACCATTTGAGCTCTCCATATTCTATGTGCTTCCCTACATTTCATAACCTCCCTGATTGTTAGTTAAATCCGATTGACTGTGGACTGTGAGCATGTATGTCACATCTGGACAGAGGCAGTTAAAAACTGGTATATATCCTTTCTTTCCCTGCCCTAGCGACCTTGAAAGTCCCATGTTGAGATGGTGGCATCACAAGATGGAGGGATCCTGGATCCCTGAGTCACTGGCTGGTAGAGAGCTCCCACTGAGCCACATCAAACTTTGTGTAAATGTACTTCAATCTTTGTCATCTAAAGGCACTAAAATCTGGAGGATTGTCTCTTGTGGTAACTCCCTTTAATTATGCTAATACAGCTAGTGATTGAGATACACCTATATTTTCATTCAAATCATTAAATCACTTTTTTTAACCAGGGACTCATTTTCACAGTGCTAAGTCAGTTTCTCCAGGTAAGAAATTCAGAGGAGCTTTTCCAGGCCACTCGTAAATTGTCTCCTCCTCACCTGCAAAAGCAGATGCCTGTTTTAATGGTATGACTTCCTACCATCCAGAAACCAAGGTACTGGGAAAAAGCTGGCTGCCTAGTGGCTACAAGTTTGCTCTATGGCCTACCAAGATTTCCAAATTTTCTTCTCAAATTATTTCTACTCATCACAAATATACATAATGTTCCATGGCAAAGTGTAGTCTTTTTTCAGCTTAACTTGTAAATCCACGACATGAATGAAAGCTGGACACCCAGGATTTTAGGGAGAAATGAAGCTGAAGCATTGGTGCACTTAGACTTGGAGCCTCAGGGACTGGTGGGAAGAGTGAATGGACATTGTGTGGCTCAACAGGGAGATTCTTGGAAGCAATTACAAGGCAATAGCTGCTGGTCGATCCACACAGTTTTTAATTTAACTAATTGAATGGTCTCATGATTGATCTCTGATGTAGATAGAGCCTGTCTGAAGAGTACAGTGTTTAAAAAGTCATATTATGATGGAAATATCATAGACTTGTCAATGGTTTCCTTTCCCTAACTTGGTAAACAATAACAGAAAATTTAAAGGCAAAGGAATATTGAGTTCACAGTTCTCTTTTAACTTTCATGACTGTGTTTTGTTTGTGTTTATCAGTCAGCTGGAACTGGAAAACTGATTGAGTTTGAGTGGTTGATTCATATCTTTACTCAGGGGCTCAGTTCCAGCTCTCCAAATAAATGAAGCTTGGGCCATCATCATTTCCAATGAGATGAAAATATGTCCTTTTATATTGGTTTGGCTCACTTTTGAACATATAAAAGACCAATTGGGGTTTCATATATCCTTTAGGGCCGTCTCACTGTTTCAAACTCATGCAGATGGAAAAAAACATAAAAGGAAGTTAAATCAAGACGTTTGAAGCAGGGGCATATGATTAATTGCTGAGTTTTAAAAGACAAGTCACTACACAAAGCTAAGTAATAAATTTATAATGCCTCAGATCATGAGTTAATAAAGATGACTTGCCAAAGAGATGGATGGTAATTTGTAAAGACCTGTGCAGGCAAAATGTCTCAGACAGCCCTTGGGAGGTAAACAGTTGGGAATAATATCCACGGTGACAGCCCTCACATATGACTAAGAGACTTTAGAAATCAGTCTCAGATCCCTGGAGCTATTTCCTGTTTAGATGAGAAAGACTGTTTCTTTTGACCAACACAGGGTTTGGGCAGGGATGGGGGACTATTTTGGGGTGGTATTGAAGAGATGGTGGGATGGGGTGCCAACAAAAACCTTTAGAGGTCTTGGCCAGCTAATCAAGTATCTCATGAAGGCCCAGAAATCTACCTCCAAAGAGGATGGAAGACAAAGCAGCATCAGAATCTGCCAGACCAGAGAGTCGGTGAAGTCACAGGGGTCCTCTGACCAGCTTGCAGCAGGGGAAGGAGCCCAGAATATGGATCTGTGCTGCCTCTCTTTGCCCAGACCCCTCCCAGCAGCCTTGCCCCGGTCAAGCAGTTCCACTCAGAGCCTGGCAGCTGGTCAGCAAGGCCGCTGAGAGCCTGCAACCACCAGAAGAGACCTGGAAGGGCTCCTTTCTGAGTCCTTGAGTCTGCCTGTCCTCCCCACTTACAACTGCCTTCAACACCAAAGAGAAAGAATATCACATTCCGATTTAGGACCCTAAGCATCTATCAATTTTTCATACTTACTCGTTGCCTGAGGCTGATTTGTGCTCATCTTAGACTCTTCCCCTTTCTCAGCCCTGGTTTCCTCATAGGGTTATTATGGGATTTACATGAGGTAATATCTATAAAATGCTTAGCACATGCCTGGGACATGTGTAAAGGTTATATGGATGTTTCTTAGAGGAATAAGTCACAGAGACTGATAAATCTACCTGCCATGCCACAAAGTTAGTTCACACACTGCCCTCACAATACCTCAACTTCTGCTATTAAAGATTTGTTCTCCTGGTTCTTAACAGCATCAGCCCTGGGTGGTATCTCTCCTTGATTCTTATAGTCTGACCCTTCAGTGGAGATGGGGCCTGTTGAAAGCAAGGGTGGGGGGATGGGAGGAGGCCGTCCAGGCCAGAGATTCTGGGAGGACTCAAACCATGCTTCTTCTTCCAGGCCCAGAGTTGAGGCCTTGGAGCAGAGCAATCCTGGGGGCTCTGAAGGCCTAAGAGGGTGTTTGGCTGAACTCTGAAGTTGAGAACACATGAGACTCACTTGTGGGCTGCTGAACCTGAGGCTGGTCCAGCTGCTGCGCAGACCTGGAGCAGTTCCAAGCAGCTTCCTCCACCCTTCCCTTCCAGCTTGACCATACTCCTGCAGGTCATGTGTTATGAGCCCACTCCCCAGACAAGGACATGAGGCTTAAATTGGTGACATGACTTCATCAAGGTCTCAGCCAGAAAGTGGGAGGCAGGATTCCATATTGGTTAAGCATGTAGGCACTGACCAGTTTTTTAATACCTAGACTTGCATCCTACAAAGGTGAAGACCAGCCACAGGCTTTGGTGCTTGGAGACAGCAGTGATTGCCTAATATATCCACTTACGGTCCTGACAAAAACAAGCCCAGAGCACTGTGGAAAGAGCACTATGCCCAGGGTTGGAAGTACTGAACGTGAGTCCTAGGTTTCTCACAAATATATTCTGTGTATGTCAGCAAGTCATATAACCTCTCTGAGCCTCAGTTTCATACCCTTAAAACAGGTTTCAGCTTTTGCAGGTGAGGAGTAGACCATTTATGAGTGACCTGGAAAGACTTCTCTGAATGTCTCACCTGGAGAAACTGAGTTGGCACCATGAAAATGGGCTTCTGGACAAAAAAATAAAATGTGGTTTGATGATTTGATTTAAAGTATAGGCATATCTCAACCATTAAGTGTATTAGAGTAATTAATAAAAACTACTCCCAAGAGACAATTACCTAGATTTCAGTGCCTTTACATGAAAAAGACTGAAGTACCTTTACTCAAAATTCAATGTGGCTCAGTCAGAGCTCTCCACCAGCCAGTGACTCGGGGATGCAGGATCTCTCCATCTGGGGATGTTGCCATTTCAATACGGGGCTTTCAAGGTCACTATGGCAGGGAAAGAGAGAGAGAATACGAACCAGCTTTTAACTGCTTCTGTCCAGGTGCTGCATACATGCCCTTCCAGTAAGGAGTGTTACAGAGCAGTTATTATTAAAAAAAGAATGTTGTCCCTTATTGGAATGTCTAAATTAAAAAGACTGGCCCTACCATGTGTTTGTAAGGATGCAGAGCAAACGGAACTCTCACACACTGTGGGCGCAAGTGGAATACGGTACACTTTGAAAAACAGAAAGACAAATTCATAAAATGTTTAACATACATCCACCATTTGATCCAGCCATTCCCTTTCTAGATATTTTCTCAAGAGAAATGAAAACATTTATTCATATACTGACCTGTGAACAAATGTTCATAACAGTTTTACTTGTAATATCCCCAAACTGGAAACTACTCAAATGTCCAGGAACAGGTAAATGTATAAACAAATGTTGTTATAGCCACACAGTGGAGTAATACTAAGCAATAAAAAGGAATGGACTGTTGATAAATGCAAAAAACACTATTGAATCTCAAAATAATTTTCTGAGCAAAAGAAGTTAGGCAAAACAGAATACATGTGGTATAACTCCCTTTATATAAATTCTAGAAAAGGCAAATTAATCTTTAGAGATGGAAGGTTGATTAGAGGTTGCCTGGGTAAGAAGGGGGAGGCAGGGAGGACCCTCAGGGAGGGATTATAAAGGCCAGAAGGAAACTTTTGGGTGTGTTGGTGTCCTGGTTTGTATCTTTTTTGGACCCCGGAAAATACTCTTCTTAAAGCAAACCCACTCCTGTGCCTGTAAACCTATTGTATGTGGGGACTTTTTATTAGACTCAGTTAAGGGACTCTTTGATTAGATCACTTCAGTTGAGGGTCTTGATTAGATTGTGGGACCCAGGGTGGGTCCTAATCCTTTACTGGAGTCCTATATAAACTGAGTAGAGGGGAGAGGAAGCGCTGCCATTTTATGCTGCCATGTGAGAGAGGACTCCAGAATTGCCTGCAGCTGCAGAAAGAGAAACCCCAAGAGGGAGAGAGAGGCTGGAATCAGCAGAGCACTGAGGCTTCAGGAAGGGTAGGCGTCTCCAAAGAATTAAGCCCACAGGGCAGCTCGAAGCTGAAAGACACAGGCCGAGGGAGAGGGGAGACATGGGCAGGCCCCCGTGATGCCCTGCCACGTGCTAGATTACCCACAGCTGAGCTCTGCGAGAAAGCAGCTTTAGATGGCACTGCCATGTGTTTGATCGCCTTCAGCTGCAATTTGGTGCCACAGCATCTCTAATGATGCCTTGATTTGGAGATTTTCACTGCCTGGGAATTATAAGCTTTTACTCTAATAAATTCCGTGATAAAAGCCAACCCATTTCTGGAATACTGCTAGGGCAATAATTAGCAAACTAGGACAGATGGTTTTGTTTGTTATCTAGACTGTATTGATGGTTTTACAAGTGTATACATATGCCAACATTTTCAGATTGTACACTCTAAATGTGCAGTTTTTTTATATGTCAGTTATATCTGAATAAAGATGTTAAAGAAAAAAGGGGGCTGTAGTTGATGGATGTAGGATGACCAAATACCCAAAAGTAACTTGTTTCTCTCCCTGTTGCCAGGATACAAAGGAAAGAATCACATGTAAATTAAAAGGTAATGAGATGCAACCCTCTCTTGGTGCCAAATTCCATTTCTTGTGGTCAAGAATATCCTCTTGAAGCAATGAAATATGAAAACCAGTTTCAAACAGTTGGCTGGACCTGCGCAAAAGCCCCTTGCTGTCCTCACTTCAATTTGTTTAATTAACATAGTAAATTTCCCACCCCGGGATGGAGTTATTTGCCCCTTTTTTGATCATGCAATGTATGTGCAAGTGTGATTTCCTGAACATACTAATCATCCAATTATATAACTAGCTATGTTTGTTCATCCATATGCATAAAAGCTAATGCATAATCAGCAAATGGTAGGTAGTAACTTAGGTATTTAAGCAAGAATGAAACCGCAGAATAGGGAGTGAGGTCTGAGTTTCTTTATTTTATTTTATGTATTTGTTTTTTTTAATAATAAATTGTCTTTTTTAAAAAGATACATATGAGTCGCTTTAGATGGATCTTGGCTCCTGTTTGCAGACATAATAAATTTAAGGTCTGCCTAACTCTTGTGTTAAAATTTTTTTTTCTTTCTCTTTATCTCTGGTTATCCCCAAAGGCCCAGCTTTGTGGCCTAACATAGTATCTGATAGGGTTCAAATACCTGTCCTGCTAAATGATGTTCTGATAGCATCCTCCATGATCTGGGCCCTACTGCCTTCACACATGTATCCACTCTTCTGGGTGGTGGAGCTAAGTCAAATGGTATAAGTTGATTTTTACCAGGGATTGGATTAAGGGTGGGCAGGAATAGCTATTCTGGACAATGAGATATGAGATTGGGGAGGCTTCTGGGAAATATTTAGGTCCTTTGAAGAAAGAGAAATATGAAGAGAAGGTCCCTTTTCTCACCAAGCAATAAAAAGGAATGGCCATCCACATCTTGACATGGACATGTCCAGATGTGATACCTGGAGCTTCTGCAGCCATCTCATGACCATGAGACCTGGTGATCTGGGAGCACAGCTAACACACGGAGAAAAGCAAAGCAAAGAGATAGAAAGAATCTGTGTTCTTTATAAAATTGTCCAGCTGTTGGATTAGCTAACCTGAACTAGCTCTAGACTCTATTATGGGATATAATAATTTCCTTTATCATTTAGGTTTTGATTTTCTATTATAAGAAACCAAAGACATCCTAATGGATATATTCCTTATCATTTAAGACTCAACTCAAAAACATCACCTCTTCCAGGAAGTCTTCCCTGAAACCTCTCTCTGGTGCCTAGACTCGGTTATATACCCCTACTCTGTTCTCAGGCCATCCTAGTGCTCTTATGGACCATGTTCCACTTTGTGTAATTATATGATTACACTTATCCTGCATTAGCCACTGGGAACTGCTCAAGGTCAGGGTCATGCTTCATTCACCTCTATATCAGCAGAACACAGCAGGCATGCAATATATACCAGATCAACTGAACTGAAACTCACCTGCTCACCTTTTCATATGCTAGCAAATGGGACTCATTGCCCTCCAGTCATTACCAGCCTATACATTTCTCACACCTAAGAATTCCTTTCTTCTGTTTCTCAATCATTTGTGGTTACGCTTTGCTGAAATCTTTAGAAAGTGTAGTTATCTTTGAAGTCTCCCTGCACCTGCAAGAGGCCAAGCTGCAGGTGTGCCCCTGCAGGCTGAGAAGGAGGAAGGGGGCTTGCCCCTTTCCCCAACTTCCAGGTACCAGCTCTTCAATTTCCACTCACTGTGGCTTCAGCTCTTTGGAGAAAAATCAGCTTTTCTTTCCACAGGGTGACAGTGACTAAAAAGAACCTATGTTTTCACCTGTTTCTCCTCTGCTTCGCTCCCCCAAGCCTGCACGGGTTTCTTGGTTGTTTTTTTTTTTTTCCAGAAGTCTTGACCCAAGTTCACTAAGATTTCTCATTTCTCCCCATTAGATTCTTTTCTATGTCCTCCTGGGGCATTTCCCAATAGAAGCAACTCCAATGACATTGACATGTAATGTTTTTCTGTTTCCCAGATCATTACCAGTGGAAAAAAGATGTAAACCTAGAATAGACTGACCCCCGACCCTCAGGTCTCCTGCTAAACATTTTTCTTTCCCTCCTTGAAAGCCCAGGCTGCAAGGAACTTTATTCATTTGGCTTCAAATTGTGCTAAAAGATGGTTCCCATTTTCAGAAAAAAAATAGATTTTCCTTCATTATGGCTTTTTCTCCCATACAGCATGCATGGCCAGCATTTCTCCCAAATCTTCCCAGGTTAGTGCCTGGAAGTATAGACTCCAGAACCAGACAACCTCATTTTGGATCCTTGCTCTGTCACTTAATAGCTATGTTCAGTACCGTGTAATCTTCCAAAGATATTTTACCTTTCCAAACCTTGGTCCCCTCATCTCTAAAATATGACAATTACGCTATACCTACTTCATAGAGTTATTTTAAGTATTATGTTAGTTAATATATGTAAAGGTAAGTACAATGTAGGTATATTTTAAATGATTATAATATTATTATTATATTATAAATGTTACTAGTAATAATACTAGTAATAATAATTACTAATATTACTACTACCACTAATATTACTACTAGTTCACATTTATTGAGCACATACTATTTATTATGTGTAATAGACTCTTTGCAAGTTTTTTCAATCCTCATTTTAATGCTAAGCGTTAGTTGAAAAAAACCCTCACAGTTTCTGAGTGATGACTATGTGGCAGGTTCTTTTATAAGCTCCCAAAGCCAATTTTATTATGTAATCGCTACAACAAACCTATAAGATGGCTCTCATTAAGGTCCATCTCTTACAGATGAGGAAACTGAGGCTCAGATCAGGTGGCTTGTCAAAGTCACACCAATTATAACAGGAGAAGCCAAGACTTGAGTTCAAGTTCTTGTAAACCTGAGATTTTCAAACATTAATGTGCAAGAATCACCTGGAGGGGGGGGAAGGGGCCTATTAAAACACAGATTGCTGGGTGCTACCCTGAAAATCTGCTATTCAGCGGGTCTGAGTGGGACCTGAGGATTTGCGTTTTTAATAAATTCCCAGGTGACGCTGATGCTGCTGATTTAAGGGTCGCACTTTGAGATCTGCTTATGTTAGTGGCAGGCTCTATTTTAGCCTTGGAATAGGCATAATCCTCTAGTTGATGCCTTGACTTACGCCAGGAAATCTCATTAAGAATCATATTTATCATCTGAGGAATAGAGGGAAACATTTTTGCATGTGTCGTTTCCCTCCTAGAGTCTGGGGCGTGTTAGCGTTTCAGCTCGAAGTCTTAACCAACGTGTCCATTTCAGGCTCGTGTTCAAGGAAACAGACTCTTACCCAGCTCCTGGTTCTGGTTATGCCTTTCTCCTTGTTTAGATTTATCTTATTTGCCATCTTTTCCCATCAAAAAGTCATTCACTTCAGGAGGTTTTCTTGCAAAAGAACCATGAATCTAGCACCACAGGTTCTGACATTGTGTATTTCAAACTCAAATCTATGGAAAGCCTCAGGACACATGAAAAATATAAGACCAGGACAGGACGGCGAAGGGGTTAAGGCATTTCCCTCATTAATACCAGATAATTGCCAAATCTAGGAGATCTTAGAACAACAGACCTGAAGTCCTGAAACTGGAAAATGTCATCCAGACAAGTTGTGCTAGTTCTCAACCTGTTTCCTCTCAGCTCCAAATTCACCCACTTCTGCTCTGCTTTGTGATGCTAGAGCTGGACTCTGTAAACATTTCTTCTTTTCCAGCTGCCCTCGGTTAGCCTTTGTCAAAAGAGGTTCTGAGGTGACACTGCAAGGCCAAAGCAGAGGAAGAAATTGTCTTCCCAATTATGGCGACTTTTCCTCCTATGGCTCAGCTATCCATAGATTGGCACGCAGGAGGCCCAGTGTTGCTCACTTCCCAGCAAGTTGGCTCTACCATTCAGCAGGTCTCTTCCAGTAGACCAGCTGTGGCCTTCTGGCACACCGGCAGGCTTCTTCCTGCAAATAGCTCCCGTCCACTGCTGTCCCAGTTGGCCACATCCTGTTTCCAACTCTGGCCTAGTGGGACTCTCCAGTAAACTTCTTAGCCACCCTGCTTGCATATCCTGCAGACAGGCTCCAGCTCGCCCACACCTTCTAGAGAATTTCTCAGCCATCTGGCAGGCTGCTCCCACAGACCAGTTCTGGTCCACATCTCAGGAGGGGTCCTCTTTCACATTCTTAGTTCATTTTTATGCCCTCCCTCAGCTCTAGAGGTACTAGCTGCTTCCTGCATTTACTATTCTTTTATTCCTTTGTCTTCTTTCACCTCCTTGGTAGTTAATTACATCCCATTAGCTAATAACTTGGTATATTAATTTCCCTGTTTTCCCTGTTCAAATTACTGGTGTCTCCTGACTGGATCTAAATACAGAAGAGGGATCAGGAGTAGCCCCAGGAGACACACCCTGTAACATGGGATTTGAAATTGGTTTAGGTCTGAGGACAGTGCTGAACTCCTTGCCAAGAGGAAATGAGATACTAATAAGCCATGGCCTACAGGGGCCTCACAATTAATCAAGTATGGCAATTGTGATGAAGTGCAAACTGAAGACTAGATTGTGGTCTTGGATGCATGCACTGGAGCATTTACAGAAAGCAAATGGTAAGCTAAGGTTCTTTTATTCTCACCTCAAAACATGGTCTGAGAACCAGAAAGTTTCCTTGGCAGCCCTAAAAGAATCTTTGATTTCTCATAGCCATAGGCTGATTCTGCTAAAAGTCAAATGCAAAATTTAATTGTAAGGGTTGCAGAATCACAGTGTCAACTTAATTCATAGCCTTCCAAAGTTTCTTATGTAAAGCTAGAGAACTGACTGGGAAAGAATGGGACACTGAAACTTGGACTCGGAGACCCCAGTCACTCTGAACTCTTGCTGGTGGAGTAGCTTGTCCTTCTGTGTGTGAGGAGGCGAGCTTTCCTGTGACTATAAACCCTAGGATAACCTCACCTGGAACACACTCACCACAGCTATGCCTTGCTGTCACTTGACTGATAACTATGCTCAAACCTCAGTATGTACCAGGGGCCAGTAATATATTATAACCTAGGAAGAAATAGCTTGTACTCCAAAATAATTGCAAGGTTTTGCTATTATATATTGGTGGAAAATTGAGGAATATGTATGGGAGTAGATTCTGTGAAACCTAATGCTACATCATTATTATTAAGTTTTTTCTTTGGGAAATAATCAAGGGTATTTTTTTTTTAACTTATTTTATCAAAGAGTAATGAGGATATTAGTCTTATTAGAAACTCACAATTATAAAACTACAGTATTCAAGCAGAATGACAGAATGACCAATTAAACAAATTATAGTCCAGAGAAACACCTAAGTATGAATAGGAACATGATTTATGAAAACAGTGGCATTTCAAATAAGTAGTCAAAGGCTAAATGAATAAATCAATAGATAATGTTGAGACAATACGCTAGTGATTTGGGAAAAAAAGAGAAATTAGGGGAAAAGAGAGAGAGAAGGGAAAAAGAGAAAGTCTAATCCCTACCTCATTTCTTATCTAAAATAAATCCCATTTTGAAACATTAAAAAAGCATAAAACCATTATAACTTTAAAGGTAGTATTCTATTCTCTTAAAATAGTGAAGGTCATTCAAAGCATGACACATGGCCCAGAAGGTGTGAAGAACAGATTTATGAGTTGACCACATAAAAATTTAACACAGCAAAGCAAAAGAAACAAAAGACAAACAACAAACTGGGTATATAACTGCCAGTCATATCACAAAGTGTTCACAATATAAATGAATGCACAACTCGACTCAGAATTAAAGAATAGATCATGTAACACAAGGGAAAGAGTGATATCTAGTGTTGATAAGAGTGTTGGAAAAGAAGAACTTTATACACTCTTGGTGGAAATACAAATTGATTCAGTCTTTGAAAGTTAGATGGTCAAAAATCTATCAAATGTGTATGCCCTTTGACCCAATCTAAAAATATTTACTGAAGAGGTGCTCACATGGGAGCACAAAGATTTTTGAATAAGATGTTTAATGCTGAATTATTTGTATTAATGAAAAAACACTTGTGACAATCTGAATGTCCTTCCCTGGAGGACTGGTTAATTAAATCCCATTATACCCAAATAATGAAATACTCTAGAGCCACTTAAAACAAGGAAGTAGATCTAAGCACTGACATGGGAAGATGTATAAGGTGAAGAAAGCAAATTGCTGAACAGTATGTAAAAGTACAAGCTCATCTGTGTTAAAAATAAAAGTATATACATATAAATATATAGAAAAACTCTGGAATAACACATTACAGATTGTTGACAGTTTTTACCTCTAGGGAGTGGGATGGCAGGAGGCCAAACTTGATGAGGGATGTGGGATTTAGAGGTGTGGGGTTTTTACTTCTTATTTTATATAGTTCTGAACTGTTTAACTTTTTTTATTGCACATGTATTGATTTTATATTTAAAAAACAAATTTCTTTTTCTCCTCCCCCCACCCCCTTCTTTGAAAGCCCCTTCACTTTCTTCTTTGGTGCATCTCTGCTCCGTGGAAGCTTTCTTCTCCTCTGCTCTGGGTATTATCCAGAAGATCTGCTGTCTAGTTCCAACCAGGAAATCCTGGAGAAGAGACAAGACCAAAAGTCAGGAGATGTGAGTTCTCATTCTTATTTTTTATTCTAATGGTGTGATCTTGGGAAATTCACTTAACTTGTCTAGGCCTTGACTTCCTCATTTGGGAAATGAGGCTGTTGGGATAGTTTCTTCCAAGGCCCTAGCAATGACCTTTTCCTGTTCAGCAGCTCTCCAGCCCCCTCCCTTGTCTTCTAGAGAGCCATCTCCTGCCTTATATGGGAAGCTCCCAGCTCCCATCTTTCACACTTGGGAGCTGCTGACACTGATGGACAACAGAGAGCTTTCATTTCACCTCAAAGAGGCTCTATTTGGTTCTGCTATCAGCCATTTCACCCCCTGACTTGTATTTGTTGCCTAAATGCCCTATTTGGGGTTGGGAAAAATGCTTGAGCCAGCAAGGAGAATGTCCCTGTCCTTGTCTAGGTTTAAAGTGGGTTTCTCTGCACAGATCTGTCACTCAAACAGCTGAATGGCTCCTGAGTTGGGCCTAGAGACACCACGGGTTAGGACACCTATCTGTAGAAGGACTGTACTCCCAAGTCTAACCACCAACTACAGTAACATGACATTTCTTGTGCACGTGTGTGCATGTATATGTGCACATGTGTATCTGTACCCATGTGCAGGGGCACACATGTGTGCATTTGTGCATGGGTGTAACTTTTATCCAACACTACACCTGTGCCTGCAAGTATGCTTGGTGCTTTACATAGTTTATATCTTCTAATCCCCCAACACTCCTAGGAGGTATGAATTATTAACCTCATTTCACAGATGGAGAAAACAGACACACAGAGAGAAAGTAACTTGTAAACACTCATAGAGGAGACCAATTTGGTCTTAAGAAGGTGAGTCAAAGGATACACACAGAAAGTTTTTTCCCTTATAGCCAGTCTGCTCCTTCATTTTGCTTTTGGGTAACATGTCACCCAAAATACCCTAGTGAGTATCGGATAAGAATGAAATTCATTGCTGACCTTTTCTCAGTTCTTCTCCCCTACCACCAAAATTCGACTATTTCCATTTTCATTCTTCTCCATGTATTTGTTTTAATAAATAAAAACCATATTGTTGGCTGTATTTGCCAAGTTGTGGTGGCTGGGTTGGGGAGAGGGAGGCCGGCACTAAGGAGAAGGAGCCCAGAGCAAATGCTTATGTGTCATTTAAATTATGGTCTGTGCCTGTGTCAGAAGTTTGCCCAAATCTCTGGGTCAATTTTGTTGATTCGGGCACTTTTTGGAGGATAACCAACATGTCTTGAAATATGGGACTAGGAAATAACTTCACTGGGCTCATTTTTCAGTGACAAGTTCCACCTTATCTCAAGTGTCTCCATTCCTAAAATTATAAGCATATGTTCGACTGCCATTGAAAATAAATTTGTCAAGACAACAAACTGGCATTGTGGAGGACAGTGTGCAAAACAGGAAACCATTGCAAGTGCTTCCATACTTCTCTAGAAGGCAAATTACTTTGCATTTTTCACTAGGAACAAGTATAGAAATTTAGTATTTTATTTCCTAGAACTATAAAAGCCTAATTGGTGCCCATATGTCAGACTACAATATTTCTTCCAGCTCTTTAAAGTTGGCTGCAAGATTGCGATGGGGAGAAAAAAAGATAGTTGAGTTCTCTTTAGAATAGGATGACTCCATATAAGACTGCCCAGGCTCCACATAAAAGCTGTTTGTATGTTGCCTTTGCTTTTTTTCTGGCTCTTCTTGAAGCCCCTTTCCTCTTCACTAACAAAGACCCCACCCTACAAGGTGAATGCCCTTTGTGAGCTTAACCATTATTCTAGAGCCCCTGGATAATTATGTGACAGAGTCTCTGAGTAGTTTTATAACCTTTCAGAAGAGGATACAAATAAACTTTTAAAAAATAGAAATTTTCTTTTGAAATAATTTCAAACTTACAGGACATTTGCAATAATAATAAAAACTCCATACAGAGAACTCCAACATACACCACCCCCATACCCAGATTTAAATATTTTGTCATCTTTACCAAGCGTTCTATCTATCCATCCATCCATCCATCTATCCATCCATCCTTCTATCCAGGAGATACTATTGCATTTTTCTCGAGTGCTCACCCTATTACTATAGCACTTTAACTGCCTTCTGGCACTTTTAGAAAGTTGATTCACCAGGTCTTGCTGGCTGTTCATAGCTTCTGTAGGAGGACAGAGCCCTGAAACATCTCATTCCACCATCTTGATCAGGGCAGGGGAAAGGTATCAATATAAACTTTTGAAGAGTATTCAAGAAATTGCTTTATCATTATTGGATGCAAAGTACTTTTCTCAGAGGGCAGGAAATTTTGTCTGTTTTGTTCACTCAGTATTCCCATCACCTAGGACAGGGTCAGGCACATTCTTGGTGCTCGATAAATATTTGTTGAATCGAAGAATAAATAAATTATGGTGAACATCTGCAGTTGTTGCTTGTGCACATTCATTCCTTTCCCTCTAATAAGAGCTCCTGGAGCTTTCTTTGGGAAAACCACCCTTCCTCACTCTCGGTGCATGTGGTTCAGGGGCAGCTGGCCTATCCCCATCTCCAGGAGTGGCTCATGTCCTCCACATGGGTTCAGAGATGGCATATATTCAAGATTTGTCCAGTGAGAATCTTGAGGCTCTTATGGGAACTACTGCATAAAGATTTTTTTCTGCCCACTGGAACTGCTACTCTAAGAATGCCATAAGCCAGGAGCTTTGGGGGTTCACTACTGAGAGAAGTCCTGCCTCAGGGTCAACCCAACACAGAGAACAGCAGAACCAAGTGATGATCAGCCTGAATCCTACATAAGTTGTTTAACCCTTGGCTCTAACTATATCTGGGACCCAAAGTCACTGGGCTTTTGACTCATATGGCCCAAAAAATTCCCTTAAGTTACCTGGGTTCCTAGAAATCTAATGTTTTCTAAATAATAATAATAAGAAAGGACTGAATAAGCAAATGTCAATGATTTTTGCCATCCTGGCAACTACAGTTTCTACTCTAGTGTGCCAGTTAGGGGTAGTACTAGTCAAGTATCAAAGGGACCCTGAAATACAGCAATTTAGGATAGACTTTGTCCCCCTCCTATAGAAGTCTGGGAGGCAGTTCAGAGCTTTAACAGTGACCTAACTAGGATTCTATCTTGTTTCTTTGTCATCCTCAAAATGTGGCTTCCCACTCATGGTCCAAGAAGGTGCCTTCCCAGCAGCATGAAGGGAAAAGAGCAGGGAGAGAGGGTGGGTGGGTGAAGGAAGACTGACATATTCCCTTTAAAGGTGTAATCATCTGGGAGAAAGGTCTGAGTAGGTGGATGGTTCAAATAGAAGCCAAGAATAATGTTTTCTCCCTCTCCTTCTTTCCCTTCTTCCCTCCCTTTCTTTCCTTCCATCTTTCTTTCCTTCTTTCCTCCCTTCCTTTGTTACTTTGTTAGTTTGTTCCTTCCTTCTTTCTTTTCTCCCTCCCTTTTTTCCTTCCAACAAGCATTCAGTGAGCAGTTATTATGTACTAGACACTGTACAACATTGAATAAGGCAGACTTAGTTATCACCTTCCTGAAGCTTATCATTCTGGTAGAATATTAAAAATGTCAGAGGTCGAATTTCAAGTGGTGGCAGCTCTCAGGGTGGGAACTAGGCACACTTTTTTACAGGACTGGGAAAAGTCCAGGCGTTCTCTGCTTCCAAGAACACTGGGGCTTCCAGTCTTCTGACCCCCACACTTACCAAACCAGGAAAAGGTCTGTTACCTCCATTTACGTTTTTTTTTTACAAGCCCATATATTTTTTTAAGATTTATTTATTTTTTTTATTTCTCTCCCCTTCTCCCCCCCCACCCCCCAGTTGTCTGCTCTCTGTGTCCATTTGCTGTGTGTTCTTCCGTGACCACGTCTATCCTTATCAGCGTCACAGGAATCTGTGTCTCTTTTTGTTGCGTCATCTTGTATCAGCTCTCCGTGTGGGCGGTGCCATTCCTGGACAGGCTGCACTTTCGTACGTGCTGGGCAGCTCTCCTTACAGGGCACACTCCTTGCGTGTGGGGCTCCCCTATGCAGAGGACACCCTGAGTGACAGGGCACTCCTTGTGCGCATCAGCACTGCACGTGGGCCAGCTCCACACGGGTCAAGGAGGCCCAGGGTTTGAACCACGGACCTCCCATGTGGAAGGCGGATGCCCTATCCATTGGGCCAAGTCCGCTTCCCCATATTTTTTTATTATTGGATTCAACAGACATAAAATCACTCTAACTCCTTATACTTTTAATTTCTTTACTTATTGTGGGCCACTGACTTTGATGAACAGTTTGTATCATTGATTTGCAGATCTTACTTTTAGTAGCCCTTGTGAAGCAGGTATGAGACTTATGTAAAGGCCAAGGCAGCCGGTAGCTCACTGCCTAGGAAAGCTCAGCTTCTGGGGGATTACACCTACCAACTGAGAAGGGCAAGGGCTGGAGGCAAGGTAGGGCTGATGAAAGAAGAAGGCACATCTAACCCCACCAGCACCTCTGGAAGTCCATCCTTCTGACAAGCCTCCTGAGAAGGAGTCCATGGGAGTCTTTATCCCAACCTTGGCAGGTGGCACTTGGCAGTGCCAGGAAGAGAACCAGGGCACTGCCATGGCCAGCTTCCTGGGGGAAACTGTTCCAGCTGGAGCCCAGGGAACACCGGCTGCCACAATGTGACAGTAAAAGCGACCCCACTGCTATTGTCTTGAGCTCTCACCTTGTTTTCTTCAAAATGTTCACTTTTCATTTATTTCTTTATTTTCATTGTGGTAATACACACACATGAATAAATATATACCATAAAATTTGTCCTTTTAGCCACTTTTAAGTGTACAAATCAGTGGCATTATTCTATTTACGATGTTGTTACCATCAGCACAATCCATTACCAAAACATTTTCATCACCCAAAACAGAAACTCTGTACCCATTAAGCAATAACTCCCCATGCCCCACCCCCAGCCCCTGGTAACCTCTAATCTACTTTCTGTCCCTTGAATTTGCTTATCTATATATTTCACAAAAGTGGAGTCATCCAGCATGTCTCCTTTTGTGACAGGCTTATTTCACTTAGCATAATGTTCTCAAGGTTCGTTTGTGTTGTAGCATGTACGAGCACTTCATTCCTTTTTTTTAAAAGATTTATTTTTTATTTATTTCTCTCCCCTGCAGTTGTCTGCTCTCTGTGTCCATTCACTGAGTGTTTTTCTGTGTCTGCTTGTATTCTTGTTAGTGGCACTGGGCATCTGTGTCTCTTTTTGTTGTGTCATCCTGCTGCGTCAGCTTTCCATGTGTGTGGTGCCCCTCCTGGGCAGGCTGCACTTTTTTTGCACGGGCAGCTCTCCTTACTGGGCACACTCCTTGTGCGTGGGGCTCCCCTACTCGGCAGACACCTCTGCGTGGCACGGCACTCCTTGTGTGCATCAGCACATCACGTGGGCCAGCTCCACACAGGTCAGGAGGCCATGGGTACCCTGGACCTCCTATATGGTAAGCAGATGCTTTATCAGTTAAGCCAAATCTGCTTCCCATGTCACTTCTTTTTATATGACAAGATAATATTCCATTGGATGCATATACCACATTCTGTTTATCCATCTGTAGATGGAAACTTGGGTTGCTTCCACCTTTTGTCTTTTGTGATAATGCAGCTACGGACATTGGTATGCAAATATATTCTTTCCAGTATATACCTAGGAGAGAAATTTTCAGGTCATAAGGTAATTCTATGTTTAACTTTTTGAGGTACTGTTAAATGATTTTATAGAAAGGCTGCAACATTTTATGTTTCCACCAGCAATGCATGAGGGTTCAAATTTCTCCACAGCCCCATGGACTCTTGTTAGTTTCTGCTTTTGAAATAATACGCATGGTAGTGGGTATAAAGGGGTATCTCCATTTATAGGTTGACCTCTCCATCAGGTGTATGCTATAAACTTTTGATCTTTGAAGACTTTGCCCTTTGCAAAGGAATTGCAGGCACTTGCACAAGGATGAAAGAGATATTTCTTCTTTTGTTTTTTAAAAAAGATATTTAGATTACATAAAGATTACAAAAAATTTAGGGGATTCCCATATGCCCTGTTCCCCACACTGCCCACATTTACCCCCATTAACAACATCCTCGGGAAGCAGATGTGGCTCAAGCAGTTGGGCTTCCATCTACCATATAGGAGGTCCAGGGTTTGATACCCAGGGCCTCCTGGTGAAGGCAAACTGGCCCATGTGGCAAACTGGCCCATGTGGAGTGCTGGCCTGCGCAGAGAGCTGCCCCATGCAAGAGAGCTGCCCCACGCGGGAGTGCTGGCCCATTCGGAGAGCTGGCGCAGGAAAGATGATGCAAAAGAAAAAGAGACACAAAGGAGAGATAATAAGAGACACAGCAGATCAGGGAGCTGAGGTGGTGCAAGGGGATGATCATCTCTCTCCCACTCCGGAAGTTCCCAGGATCGGTTCCCAGTACTGCCTAAAGAGAAGACAAGCAGACACAGAGGAACACACAGCGAATGGACACAGAGAGCAGACAATGGAGGGCGGGGGGGGGGGGGGAATAAATAAATAAATCTTTAAAAAGAAAACAAAACATCCTCCATTAGTGTGGTATATTCATTGCAAGTGTTGAACACATTTTGGAGCACTGTCACTAAGCATGTTCACATTGTAGTTTGCACTCTTTCCCACACAATTCTGTAGGTTATGGCAAGATATATAATGGTCTGTAACTATTGTTGCAATGTCATTCAGGACTATTCCTAAGTCCTGAAAATGCCCCTGTATTACACCTGTTTTCCCTCTTCCTGACCTCAGAAACTCCAGTGGCCACTGCCACCACATCAATGATATTAGTTCTTCCATTGCTAGAATCACAATAAAGTCTATAGAAGAATACCAGTAAGTCCACTCTATTCCACAATTCATTCCCCAATCCTGAGGATTCTGGGATGGTGATGCCCACTCTACCTCTAATTGAGAGGGGGCTTCAGTCCCATATAGCTAATAGATGGGACTTTCTTGCTTGTAGTTGTAGGTTCTCTCAGTTCTTTGGTATGGTGGTTGTCCATCATCGCCTCCTTATTAGTTGTCCTGGGTGAGTCCAATGAACTGGAGAGTAGGTGTTGCAACTCAAAGATTCAAGTCTCTTGAGCACACACCTACCAGCTCCAGCAACAACTATAGATTCAAATAGAAGGGCTGAAGGAGTCATTTGTAGGGAAACCACAACTGAGTTCAATACTGTCACACCAGGGAGCACAAACCCCAAAGTAGGGTCCACTGGCAAGGCACCAAACTCATAAGCTATCTTCCCTGACCATAGTGCCTGGGTGTCTCCAGAGTCCTCAGGAGCCTCGTTATTTGGGGGTAGTATCTAATCTGGCAATCTATGAGATCTTGCTGAGACTTGCAAAAGTATAACCTCTGGGATGACCTCCCGACTCACTTTGAAGTCTCTTAACCATATAAACTCATTTCTCTTTACCTTTTCCCCCTTTTGGTCAAGGTCTTTTTTCAGTTGCGTTGCTAGATGGTGTTTGGTAGTAATCTCTCAGCGCCAGGGAGGTTTATCTCTGAGTCATGTCCCATGCTGGGGAGATGTTACTGTATTTATATGCTGTGTTTGGCTTAGAGAGAGGCCACATTTGAGACACAACTAGGCTGTCAGGAGGTAACACTTAGGTACCCTATAATACCATGCTAAGTTTCAATTTCAAGAGTAAAGGTTCATATAACAGTCATCAATATCAAGGGCCCGTCAATGGACCATCTTCCTTTATTAGCCATTCCCTTTATACTTGAGGGATTCTTGCTGTTCCATCAGAGAATGTGGCAAAGCTCCCCAGGATGGGAATTCAGCATTCTTTTGGTTATTGTGTGAATCTCCAGCCACTGTGACAATGCCCCATGAATATCTGAACACATTTATATGCCTTATATATATGCCCAGGTGAACCTCCTCCCATGTATCTCCCTTCGCTGGTACCCCACACAAATGATCCTCCCCTGCCAAAGTTGTAATTTTTCTGTAATCCAAAATTTCTTTTAAAATGAAGCCAATCAGGAAGCAGATGTGGCTCAAATGATTGGGCTCGTGTCTACTATATGGAAAGTCCAGGGTTCGATTCCTGGGGCCTCCTGGTGAAGGCAAGCTGGCCCGCATGGCGAGCTGGCCTGAGCAGAGAGCTAGCCCATGTGGAGTGCTGGCCCACATGGCAAGCTGGCCTGAGTGGAAAGCTGGTGCAGCAAGATGATGCAAGAAAAAGAAACACAGAGGAAAGACAAGAGACAGAGCAGACCAGGGAGCTGAGGTGGCACAAAAGATTGAGCACCTCTCTCCTATTCTGGAATGTCCCCCGATTGTTTCCTGGTGCTGCCAAAAGAGAAGACAAGCAGACACAGAAGGATGCACAGCAAATGGACACAGAAAGCAGACAATGAGGAAAGGGGTCAGAAATAAATAAATAAATAAATCTTTTAAAAAAAGTAAAGCCAATAAAATAGCCAAACACAATAAGAAAATGAAATAATAATGATAGTTTTAAAAATAGGAAATAAAATACAAAAAAAATTTGAAAATTAAAAAATAAAAAAAATTTGGAATAATAAAAAATAATGAAAATTTAAAAACTTTTTTGTTTACATTTTGCCTTTCCTCACTGTAAGATCTGTTGTCCTGTTTGTACAGCAACATTTTCTTCCATTTTTTCCCCCAATGTCTTAGTTTTTTCATTTTGTCTTCAAAGGATATTTCTTTGTTTATAAAATAGAGACAATAATGACACTACTTCATAGATTTGTTGTGAAAATTACATGACATAGTACATTTAAACTGACTGGCATAGTAAAAATGTTAACTATTTCTAAAATAATTTTTATTAAGTATTTTTGATCTGAGGACCTTCTTTCTCTTGCTGAAATTGTATCTATTAATGACCTAGAAACTCCCTAAATCTATTTAGAGCATCTCACAAAGATTGCTGCAATTTTTTAAATGACAAGTATATATTACTTTTAAGTTTAACAATTTAATATTAAAAAATAATGACTTTTGTATATTTTGAAAATGAAACATGTTTGCTATAAAGTATGTAAGCAATAGAGAAAAGTGAAAATAAGAGTTTTTTAATAATAACCCAAAATGTTTATCACTAGGTAGATGATAGTTCAGGCATCTTTCTAAGTACATGTAACAATTACAATGTTTTTAGGTGCTAAGAATATATAAAATCTGATTCATATTGGTTTAACATACACAGAAATGTGTAGATTCATGAAACTGTCATCCAGAGATGCTGCAACCTTAAAAACTGGCTTGATCCAGCTTCATTTCTCTGGGACTCCACCCTTCTGCATATACTAGGGCTTAAATATCAGGCTGGCTTCCCTGGTAGTAAATATGGCTGTAGCAGCTCTACCTTTTCCTTCTTCACAACACCAAGTTCAAGAAGAAAGAGGGTCTTCTGTGGCAGATCTCTTTGAAAAGCCACAGACTCCTTTCCTCAGAAGTCCTCAGCAAACCTTCAAGTTTTATTGGCCTTAGGTGTATTACAAGCCCATTCCTGGTTCTATGGCCGGAATATTTCACACTTTGGTTGGCTTAGGCCTGAGTTCACCAGGATAAGGTAAAATGTTATTATCTTGGACCAAACCAATCATGTGGAGCCCAGAGCTAGAGCTGGGCTCAGAGTCTCCTGCTGTACCTATGTTGCGAGGTGGGGACATGGATATCTGAATGAAAATTAGGGTACTATTTGGAAGGAAGAAAAGAGGAAAGTGGAATATTTGCTAAAGAGAGATGGAAAGACAGAGAAACAGTTATAGGTAGAAATATTTTTACAGAAGTATGATCATATTATAATGTTATTTTAAAATAAAATAACCAATTTTACATTTACTTGAATTTAACCTTAGAAAATCAAAACTAAAGTAAGCCTGAAGAACGCTGCCCTTTAGTTAAATGAATCTCACCCACAAGAGATATTATCTCCTTAAAATTCCCACTTGGGGAAATAAGGTTAAGAAAAAAAGATGAAAAAATGTTAAAAAGTAGGAGTCTTTTTTTTTTTTTAACAACATTTCAAATTTAGACTCATGGGTATGAAAGATGAGTATACCTTTATACTCATATTTCTTCCTGCCTCCCACCCCTCACCTCTCAATTTTGGTCCTAATATTATTTTTACAATATCATAGTTTATAACATTCACATTCTGTTGTTGAAACATAATTGCTTAATATTATGGGTTCCATGTTCAAATGCATTAAACGTTCACTGTACCTTTTACCGCAGCCCATCCATTCCCACAAACTTTATTTTGATTGATTTCTAAATTGAATGGGTTTAATCATGGAATTAGCTTTTCAAAGAATGACCAATGGGTGCAGATTTCCTGAGTTCCTTCATGCATCTGGATATTTGTCTGTGATTTTAATACTGCACGTCTTCTTGGCTGCATGAAATATTCTTGAGTCAAACCTTCCCTTTAGACATTTTAGATGGAGATCATATTCTGGTACTGCATACTGAGTATAGAAGTCAGAGGCCCACCTAATTGGCTTCCCTTACTTTTCGTTTGTATGCAAAGACTTTTTGTTTTTAAGTCTTAGAAGTGCAATAAGTTAGGGAAGTTTTATCTCACTGTTGATCATTCACTATCTGTCTTCCCTGGGCCCTGGTGTGCTCTTTCAATTTGCAGACTCATTTCTTCATTTGTCAGAGCAATTTTCTTCCTATATATTTTTGCATGTTTAATCTGTCCTATTTGTGCATTCTTCTACTTCAGGAATGAAAACTAGGCTTGAACTGATTTGTGCTTTTCACATGCATTCTCTGTGTTTATCTCAAACATTTTTCTGTGTTAGTAATTTAATTTTGAGCTGTTTGTCTATTCAGTTTCTTACTGTTTTTATCTATTCATTAGTTCCTTAATAATGCTGCTTTGGTCTTTAATTTTTATCTATAGGACTGAGATCTCCTGGTTTTTTTTTTTTAATTATTCTCTTGCTTATTTCATCTTTGGGCCCCAGTGTGTACTACAGCCCAGAGAATTTGGGAAACAATATACCTCACTAGTTCTTTTCTTTCCAGATTTGGAGCTTTTGATGAAAGTTCGCAAGAGTTTTGCCCACTCAAGCCTTCCAGGGATGGAGCCAAGGCTAAAAGCTGCACATCTACCACCTCTCCTTTTTACCCATTTACCACTTTTTAAAGTAAATAACATCAGGTTGCACCCATTTCCTTATTTGCTTGTTGCTATTTGTTATTTTTTTGCTCACATTTTAGAATAAAGGAGATTCTCTATTTTGCCTTCATTTTGCCATATAGCTTCAAAAGTCTATATTATATATATTGTTTACATTTATTATAAAATCGAAGAGGGACCTCCATTTAAAAACAAATCAAGGGAAACGGACTTTGGCCCAGTGGTTAGGGCGTCCGTCTACCATATGGGAGGTCCACGGTTCAGACCCCGGGCCTCCTTGACCCGTGTGGAGCTGGCCATGCGCAGTGCTGATGCGCGCAAGGAGTGCCGTGCCACGCAAGGGTGTCCCCCGCGTGGGGGAGCCCCACGTGCAAGGAGTGCGCCCGTGAGGAAAAGCCGCCCAGCGTGAAAGAAAGAGCAGCCTGCCCAAGAATGGCGCCGCCCACACTTCCCGTGCCGCTGACGACGACAACAGAAGCGGACAAAGAAACAAGACGCAGCAAATAGACACTGAGAACAGACAACCAGGGGAGGGGGGAAATTAAATAAATAAATAAATCTTTAAAAAAAAAAACAAAAAAACAAATCAATGAGATCATATATGTGAGTGACGTTCATTAAAACCTTTGAAGTACTATACAAACATTACTTTTAAGAGATAAAATCATAGAATCTTCCGGTTGGACTAGAACTATGATCTGTGTTTTAAGCCCCTACGTAATTTAGAAAACACTTAAAGCATTCCTAACAGCTTCAGCTGTTCTCCATGACAGAAACTCAGTTCTTGGCAAAATACATCACCTGTGGATAGACAGCTCTCAGTTAGTAATTCTTTCCATGTATCAAGGGAAATGTGCTTTCCTGAACTTCAACCTATAGGCTCTAGTTCTACTCTGGCTAGCAAGTGGCATAATGGAAGCACCTGAAGTTGTCCCCATGCAGAAATATTGTGCGCTTGTGTAAGGAACATTCAAGGTGCTTATATAGGAACAACGCAGATCACAATGATTTGTATGACCTTTTTCCAATTTGTGTCCATAAACACCCAACAGGAAAAGTGATCTGCCAGATTCACCTTGCAACAAGTTTTTATCTGAGTTTTACTGAATCTATGAAATTCTTGTTCAAACTTCCTAGAGGGTTGCTCCTATAAATGGTGGAAGCCTTTTTTAAAAATTAAAAGGAGCATTGCTGATATCTGCCCATTTTTGCATCTTTCTCTCTCTCTCTCTCTCTCTCTCTCTCTCTGCCTCTCAGACTGCTGAATAAGTGCTTGTTAAATGAGAAACACATTCCCCAGTGTTCAGATCACTTCTCCAGAGGAAATAGCCCAAGGACCACTTCCTATTTTGCACACTCGTGCTTGGCAGTGCCAAACACCTCATTCGGAAATATTGTTTGGGTAAATAACTGTTCTTGCAGCCAAGCGTTTTAAAAAGACATTTTGAAAAAACTTTTCAACAATCTGATTCCAGCCTGTAGCAGAGATGCATTTGCATTTTACAAATATTTTGCTTGCTTTACATTTTGCATCAGCTCAAGTTTCCCTTGAATGTGCTTGGGGCCTTCTGGTGGTCTTTTGTTCTCATTTTGAGAGTAAATATTCTGCCATCAGAAGTTCCTAAGGAATTTGTATCATTCCACTTCAATACTGGCCACTTAGGAATCAAGTAAGGGACAGGTGATGGCATTAAGGGACGTGTAAAGATCCTAAGTGGTAAAGGTTAAGAGAGTCCTGACTCTCTCCAGCACCACTTTGTTCTCCGTGAGAGGCCAAAGTACTCTGTTCATTCTTCCCACAGTCTCTGTAACAAAGGGGTCATCTCTGGACCAGGCAAAGCCCCTGAGTCCCTTCTGTGGGGAAGCACTTTCAGATCAGCTCACACTAACTGTTTCCACATTTTCCGAGAGTCTTTCTTAGAATCTTCAATAAGCTTTTTTTCTGAGGACTGGGTCAAAATTCTCTTCAGTTACAAAGGTGAGGGCCTCAGGCTTTTTCTTCATTCTCCTCTCTTTTCCTTGGGGAAAGAGTGCATTAGTCAGGATTCTTCAGAGAAACAGAACCAAAAGGCAATTCTCTATCTATCTATCTATCTATCTATCTATCTATCTGGAAGCTTATGATAGGAATTGATTGGCTCACCCAACTGTGGGGCTTGGCAAGTCCAAATTCCTTAGGGCAGGTAGCAAGTTGGGAGCTTTGATGACAGTGATGATGAGTTCCCCGGGAGAAGCTGGTTGACTGAAGCAGAAATAGAAATTCTTTCTGACTGTTGACATCTTCAGTTCTCCCTTCAGGGCTTCCTACTGATTGGATGAGGAGACTCATTGCTGAAGGCCATCTCCTTTGCTGATTGTAGATGTAATACAGTCAACTGACTAATGATTCAGGTCCATCTAGGAAATATCCTCATAGTAGCCATTGGGCTAATGCTGACTTGACCAAACAACTGGACACTATAACCTAGCCAAGTTGATACATGAACTTACCCATCACACAGGGGCAGGTCCATCCTGAGAAGCTCTGGCTGTCCCCTTCACTGCTCTTTGTGTATAAAAGCTTAGAGATGACAGATCACTTCTCCAGCCCACATCCTTTTCCTTGAACTAAGGCTGACATTTACCAACGGCACACTGTGTGCCAGCCACTTTGCATACACTACCTCATTGGGTCCTCCAGTTAGGTCCTATCATTATCCCTCTTTCACACATTGAGAAATAAGGTGCATGGAGGTTAAATAACTTGCTCAATGTTACCCATCTAGGAAGAAGAAGAACTAGAATTTGAACGGGGACAGTATGAGTCTAGAGATTGTACTTTTAAACCCTACACAATGCTGCTACCCTATAGCACCATTATAAACCATGAGTATATGAGTGCATGAAGTATATACACATAAAACACACTGTCAACAGGCCTTATGTGCTGTCCTGGTAAGTCACTCAAAGGATCATCTCCTATAAACATCTTGTAAGCACCCTCTGAGGGGCTATTCTAGGTGATAAAAATGGCAGAGGAAGATTTCCACATGTGGCACATGATGCCGACAGAGCTTACACAGAGTCTCACAGGCGATGGAATTTCTATTTCCAATAACATGGTAGATCACATTACCTGAAAACTCTCCTGCTATGAAACACCTGGAAATACAGTATAAAATATAACTAACATCCCATTCAATGTCCAACTGAGCTCAAAAGAAGGAAAAGGAAATCCCAGGGGTGAAAAATGAAATGGAAACTAAATACCAGAGTACTAAGTGC